>NC_045641.1:26973394-27573394 GCF_009829145.1 Chiroxiphia lanceolata
TTTGTACAAGTTTCTGTTTAAGAAACAGGATACAAAAACAACTGAGTGAAGCAATTGAGATTGAATTGACAGTGTGAAACTGTAGATTCTGAATCCTTATCAAATAGAAAAAAAAAATTACCACAGCCTTCAAGGATTTATTCTTGGCCTCAGATGACTTGATTTTTTATCAGTGACATGGAAGAAACAAAAATCATTATTGAGAAGCTGTACAGGGATTGAGGGAGCAGTAAACAATGAGGCTGACAGGTCACTGATAGAATTTGGATTTTGGTTTTGAGCAGGCACAAGCAAACAATATGCATTTCTGTTCAGTTTATTGGCTTCGTACTAATGAGCAATCACTCTGATGATGACTTACTGTCCTGGTAATCAGCCAGATTCCAGTTCCCAGAGCACAAGTGTGGCTGAAGGGGCTAAATGAATCCTTCAGTATTTAAACAAACCTATGTGGAAAAGGAGTAAAGAGACCGTCCCACTTGCACATTTGGTATGGATGTGTCTGGTACCAGCTTGCCTGATGTGAAATATGCTCGGAAATGCAGGGTTGCTTGCAGTAGATTACTGCATTGCAAATGTTATCTTTTGCATTTTTGCCATTTCCAAACTAACAAACTGTGATGGCTTTGCCCTTTTAGTTATAATAATGTGCTGCCAAACCCCAACAACACACCCTCCCTAGGGACTAAGTTATTTAGAGAAATGTCATTAAGATTTCCCCCCATTCCTCATTTTTGCAAGCTGGTCCATTTCACATGCAGGCTGTCTTCCAATGAGTGCAAGCCAGATGAAGTCTTGAGCACTAAATATTACCTGGTGAAATGATTTTGCGTGGTAATTGACCTCCTACCACATGTCCCTGATACAGTGTCCTTTCCCCTAGCTGTGGCCTATAATAAAAGTTTTTGGAAGATTATTAACCTGGCTGTATATTATTTTCTGGTTCATTAAATCTAATAGCAATTCTGGCAAAGCCTTTAATTGATGAGAGAGGTCTGCCCTCCACAAGAAAGTGTTTTCACAATACTAAATGCTGGATCCTTAGGTAATTTACTTACAGCCAATGCATTTTTGAATAGAGACATTAGATGGAAAAACCTCAAAGGACTATTTAGATTTCACAGTCTACAAAACTATCCCAGCTCTCAGCTTTGTCTCTGCTGGCAAGCACTCCCCTAGTCCTGTGAGATCTTTAATGGGTTCTCTTTTACTTATAGGCCTTCAGCTCCTCATCCTTTGCCATTATTTTTAAACATTTGATGCCCTTTGGCCACAAGTATTCTGAGGGAGAAGCAAGCATATCACGCTCTTGGTGGCATCACTCTCATATGTAAGAAAGACCCTATATAACAAAAGGGCTCCAGCATCTGTTTTCAATACTTCAGCCAGCTTTAAAGCATCTGCTGTTGCCCTTAGAGTTATCTGACTCTTTCAGGCCATTTGTCACTGTCCCGGTTTGACTGGCAGTGAGAGTTAACCTTTGCTTAGCACTCTGCAGGTATTTACTTTGTACTTCAATATATTTTCCCTTGTGTACTAATAAAATACTCCCATTTACAGAGGACCTTTTATCCCAAAGGATTTCAACAAGCACTGCAAGCTGTAAATTTATATCAGTACTGTACAGGTAGTGCAGCTTTTTGCTCAGTACAAAAGACAGTAGCCAAAATCCAGGAATCCTGGTATTTTAGAAAGTCACTGCTAAACACAGAATTTAAGCAGAGGGATGTGCATTTTCAGGAATGAGTCTAGGGTATAGAGCTAGGTTCAAGTCTGCTGAACCCACGCCCACAAAACTTGCCCAGCCGTTCCATGTGACTTGTGAAGGTGGTAGTGCACAGACCCACAAAGCACGTGGGCACTGACATGGGACTCCAGTGGAACTGAAGCTCTTCGTTGCAGTGGTGCAGCCCTCAAAGCTATACCTGGATTCTTAGGCAATAGTAGATCTATCAACACCTTTCATATTTCATATTTATCAACATTTTCATATTTCTGATGATCATGAAAAATGCCAATATTTTGCATACCCATGCGCAATATTCAAACTAAACCATGCTACTCAGACTGAAAAATTTACTCTTTGTCTCATACCCTTACCCAGTCCAGACTCACAAACAAGCTGTCCATGTCCTTCCCAGGCCTTCTCCATTAGGTGGGTTTAGGTCAAGCTTAAGGCAGAGTGGTAGCAGAGTTTGTCTCAGTACTAAACACAGTGTTACAACTGCAGCAGGAAGAAATCCTCATTCCAATTACTGCCTTTGGCAGTGTCTGTCAGAGATGGGCGAGGTAGGCAGAGTGTGTAGCTTTCTATCCACTCCTGGCTGAGTGTGAAATTGATAAAGAGCAATAAAAATGAGGAATTTCCTTCAAGTTTGCCTTTGGTCAGTGTAGGGACTAGAATCACTGAAGCTGAAGAGAGCCTAAAACTTGAGCCTCCATCTCCCTGAGCAGGCATGATAACTATTAGATTAGTTTTACAGAAGGCAGCGGTTGGTGTAAAAGGAAGCCAAGAGGCTTTCTCCACCGTTAGAAGGACATTGGTGGGTGCTAAGCCTCAGAAAAATTCTTGTGCCAAAGGGGTAGATCTGGATGGAGAGGCTATAAGGAAACTACTGAGCTGCCTGGCAGATCCCTCGAGGCTGAGGAACCTTGAGTTCCAGTGCAGAGGACATCCACACTCAGCCCAGATGTAGCTTTCATGTCCCACCCATCAAAACAAAAAACCCAACCTGCAACAAAATCAGTTTTCCCTCTGCACACTAGGAGGCTGCACTAATACAGTAACATTTGAAGCCAGGATTATTTCCAAGTTTAAAAACCTGACCTATTCAGGATCTGACTTGGCTCCCATGAAATACATATCTAAAATAAGCAGTCATTTTTTAATTTTTAGCCTTGGTTTCAAAAGTTAGCTTTGGATCATACCAAGTTAGAAAATATAAACCTTTATGTTGGATTTATATAGTAAACCAAATGCAAATTTTTACTTTTCCTCATTTTCAGTTACCTCTGGCTATTTAATAAATTCTCCATTAATTCTCCTCTGGTTATTGGTCTGCATTTTAGTCTACATCATGAAAATCATTTAGTTGATAGCACTTTAAACTTATCTATAAACAGCTTTTGATGACTAATATACATCTTTCTGTTCCTGCAGTAAATTTGTTTCAAGCAAAAGGAGACTGTTTGGAAACAACACATTAAATTCTCTGATAAATCAACTACTTAATATTTAATTTCAAATCATACTGGTAAGCCAAATTAATTTTTTCTCAGGCTAACATCTGGAGGGATAGAAGTAAGATAGCTGCAGAAATATAGAACTGGCATTATTCTGCTATGGAATATGTCTTATGCCATAAGGAGAATAATTTTGTACATTTTGTTTATATTTTTCTATATTGAAAGACAGCCACTTTAGATTAATTTAATTTGAATTCCTACATGGCCTCTGCAAATAAAAAGACTGAATAACTAAATGGAAAATGCTTTTGCTTATTCCCTACTCTGAAAGTGATTCATTATTTAAAATATTACCATTAAAAATGAACCATTTTCAAATATACGATGAAACAGATAATTTTTTTACAGGCATCCTTGCAACTCTGGAAAATGTGAATATCTGTTTACTGCAAGGTTTTGAGAGGTATCTTTAGTAGTATACACACCGAGAGACATCACAGTTGTCTTCTGTCCTACATTTTTTATGCCACTGTCACATTAAATGGCATTAGACCGTATCATACCTTTTTTTTAAGATTCTTCTTTTTGTGCTATATCCAGTGCCAACTTGCATCTGCAGTTAAAACCAAACTAGCTCCCAGGTTTCACCATTGCTTCTCCTATTCTGTGTCATAAGACAGTGCTACTACCAATGATTGCAACAAACGTAGGTAGAGCCCTTCCCAAATCTTCGTTCGCGAAGCCCAGCCATGATGACTACCAATGATACTGGATTTACACTGCTGCCCAGCCCTGCCCAAGGACAAAGTTTATAAGTGCCCTATTCAGCCTCGTAAAAAGCAATCCAGCCCACAGAGCTGTTTTTTGTTACTGTCAGTGGCTCTGTCATTGGTATAATCTTGCATGACTGCCTGCACTGGAACTGAGGAAAACATTTTCAAGGAGCAACAAACATGATCTGGGGTAGAAGCTCAAGGATAAGTTCTGTCAAACCAAAATATTATTTCCTCACCTGTCCACAGGCGTAAAGCCTGTGATTAGAGAGGATTCCTGATGCAGGTGAAAAGATGCAAGTATGATTGGCATCCAGGAGAAGCAGCACTCCCAACCACCACCGTTTAGTTAGTTTGGTTGATCATTTGCCTCTCTGAGTTTTCTCATAATTCTTGAGATCTCTGTTTTAGCTAAAGCACTCAGCAGAGAACTGTATTAGCTAAAATAGTTCTTGAAGGAGGCAAGAAACTAAAGTGAAATGAGGACTGAGAGACTGACATGAATATTTTCAAGAGGTAATGATTCAGCTCAGTCTTGCCACAATTCTGTTGCAAACTCAAACTTTCACAGTTGTTTCTGCTAACTCCACAAAAAAGGATTTTGCTACTAAAATTGAATTGTATTTTCTGATGCAGGTCCTTACTTTGTGCCAGTTAAGCTTCTATGCCAGTGGAATTACAGGGTTGTCTAAGCTGCTGTGAGTATATTAGGAAAGGAACAAGAAATTTATTCCTCAAAAAGTTACCAGATCAGCTCAAAATGAAGTTATCCATTAACCCCACTGGATTCAACCCCAACATTAGTACCATATATGATGGCATGAGCTTTGTGCCATTTGATGGGACTGGTTTTATTGCTTTATAGTGCTTTCCTAGCACAGGTAGAGAGCCTCTACCTCTGCCAACTAACAGTTGATAATCCTTGCAGCGTTTTTTCATTTATATATGCAAGACTACCATATACAGAAGCCTAAAACATTCTGTTGATAATTTTAAAGAAAAAACCCTTTCCTTGAAAGTCAGTCAGTACTCTGAGCTGTTTTGGCACTCTAGTTAAATGTTGAGATACATGTAGTATTTTTAGCTTTTAGGCCAACTCATTCTAAGTCTTATTCATTCTAAGAGGCAGTCCGTGCTCTTCACTATGAAGTACATGTGATTCATGGCTTTAGTCCACTTGGGCTCCTTTACAATAATATCTAATGCAGAGGAGCATAGTTTCTTGGTGTAATGAATTTCACCCCTTTCAGTAGTCTAATTTGACTGGCATAATTTGACTGGCATAGCTGCTGGGCTTTCTGTTTAGCCAAATACAAGTGCAGAACATGAATTTTAGTAATTCGGAACATTTTTAACTTAGATATGGACTCTTTTGAGAAGTGCTAAACCAAGTTATTATTAAGGTAAATAGTACATGGGGGAAAAATGTAATATTTTTAGCTTACAAGCTGAAATTGAAATTGGGAAGATGAAGTTTTTCAGCTTATTTGCAGAGCTGCACTGACTAGTTTGTCAGAGTTCAATCAGTAAAGTCACCCACATCCCAACAACAATATTCCTATTCTCATTCATAGTTTTACCCCATCGTCTCCTGATAAATTAAAAGACAGTTCTAAAGGGCCCTGTTTATCAGCAGGACTTGTTTTAACTAAGAAAGGGGCATTTTTACTAGCCCAAGCAATAATGTTCCCTCTTGCAGTCTACAGGTATATGTAAACTTCCTTATCAGTCAATAAGAAGTGTCAACATTATTTCTTTCTGCAACTTTGAAAAATTTGTTTCTTTGTGCAAAATAGGTGATGCTGTCATAGTCTATCACATTCTGGGCCATATCCAAAACATCTGACAGGTTAGCTTTGGTCAGTAGCCTGCCCTCTCATAGTATTTTCCTTTAGCTTTTGTCAAAGTAACTCAAGACCATCCCCTTAAGCATTTTTTTTTTACAGTGAATAAAACTGCATGATAGTCAGGGACTACAGAGTATGTAACTTCTCCGAATATTTCTTAATGGTCCTGTTCTTCTTCAGTAGCTCCTATTAAGGCATGAAGTTATTTGACAACAGGAAATAATCTGTGAAAACATCATTCTTGATTATTGCTATACAGCAATATTGATATTGATACAGTTGTTAAGATTGCTTCAGAAAGAAAACCACCTCTGGGGATTTCAGAGTCAATCAGCTGCCAATCACATCTTACAGTAATTTAGGCCAGAGAGTTAGTTCCTCTTAAAGGCATATTTCATACTGGTGTCTCTTTCAAATAAATGTATCCATTCAAAATGAATACTTGTCAGTTATTCAGTTGCTGAAAAGTAAGTGTAATGCAGATCATATTTCTTTTCAAATTAACATGGTTCAATATTTGCAGTATTTTGTGATCAGATTATAGAGAGAGCTGGAGGAGCTTATACTAGAATGCTTTCAGCTTTAGTTCTCTGGTATAATTTCTTCAATGACATCATTTCAATTTATTTTAGTTAGTAATAATATTATACCATATGATGCTGCATTAAATGTTGGGCTTGATCTCCTTTATCATTACAAATGCATAAACACAGAAAATGTAAGAAAGGTGTAAAAGGACATGATAGTTCACAAATTATCAAGGTTTTAAGACTATCTGATTAGCTGTTTTACTGTGCAGCCTACTCATCCTCAGTGCAAAACTCCTAAGTAGCATCTGCTTTTTGACACAAAGACATCGGCCAAAGTTATGCAAAGACTTCAGCCTAGGTGTGGGTATGCTGCAAGCATGAAATGACTTCTGAAACACTGTTACTATTAAGTTGCACATTTTCTGTATTGCGCTTTGTATGTTGATAGTGGAGACTTTTTGCATCACCACCTCACCTTTACTGTGTGGGTTAACAGAGCATCTTCTGAGAAGCCAATCAGTGGTGCATCTCTCTTGTGCCAAGACTTCTCCTGATCTTATGCATTTCCACTAGACCACGTACCCAGAAAGCTCTGAAGAATTGCAACCTTATCTGGTATTCAGAGGGCAAGTCTTAGGTATCATTACTTTAATCAGTTAGAATAAAATTTTTGTGTCTTAACTTGTTTTCCTCCATCCTATTTTCTGTCTCTGTGGAGAAGGAAATAGCAGCAGCAGGAGGCTGGCAGCCTGACTCTGCCACTGGGGCAGAGCTGTTCCTCTCCGCACCCACCATAGATGCTGCAATCTGCTCCTCACAAGAGAACACATTTTATAGCCTGTGTTTCTCCATGCCTTGTCTCAGGCAAAAATTGTATGAGGATTTCTTTTCACAAAAAAAAAAAAAAGTTTGTTTGCATTCAAAAGGACTGAAAAAAGTCTTCCATGATTCTTGGTTCTGCCATGGAATTCAGCCTTGTTTCACAGTGGTGCCTATACAATGCCAGTATTACATATAACCCCATGAACTCATTTAGGGAACATCTTGTTGGATGTGCTGGGATGTTTCTTTCATTCTGTGCTCCAAGCCACTCAGAATAAATCCTATTAAAAGTAATACACATTGTGGTCATTAAGAAGATAATCTTGTTTGGCCTACATGGAGTTCACATTTTTCTCCAGCAAAACATTAGAGATTCTTGGCTCGTTCATCACGCAGCATATAGACTATACCACTGGTGCTGAAAAATAACACAGTATCTTCTTTTTTTTTTTGTACCCATTGTATCATGCAAAACAACTGTAAACCCTGAAGCTAACCTAGCAGAATGCATAGGTGAGAGTTACCTAAAGCAGGAATCACTGGTATTCTGTGCATGTGATCTAACACTGACCTGGTTAAATTGTACATTTCATTATACCTCACAGTACCCAACACTAATAATATGTTAATTCTAGTAATATGTCATACTGCATATCATACTGTCATTCATACTGAGATCTTGTCCATGGGGAAATGACAGAAGATCCCATGACAAAAGAGATTTAGCTTCTAAAACAATGATTATGTGGAAGATAGCACAGTCTGTCTAAATGAAATCTGAAAGAATGGCATCCCATAAACTCAATTCACAGTCCTAAAAATATTGTGCTGTACTTCCTGGAAGTAATATAAACCATCACATTACCTCACTTTGAAAATTCTAATGAAGGGTTTCGCCTGGAGATGGAAGAGATTGAGCAGGCAGATTGACTGCAAGTTCTTCAAACATCAGTTTTATTCAGAAATGGGATTTCAGCTGATGCTCAACGCACACTGTTAAATGAAAAGTTGAAAGATTACTTTAAATGACATGCATGTGATTCAGGAGAGCTTCGTACACATTCTTCCTTCAGAGTACCCAGACTCGAGTTCCTCGAAATTCAACTTATATGGCATTAGCTAAAAATTTTATGTCAAAAGAACAACTTGAATTCAACATAATATATAGTATTTCTATGTATGAATGGAAGTATAATGCCTTTCCAATTGTTTATTAATATCTTAAAGTCTGTCTAATTACAGCAATGCTACTAGTAACTGTCAAACTTGTTTACTAATTCTTTCATTCTCTTCAGGCTAAAACAAGTGTCTTCTTAGGAAAATATCTGAGCTACTGGCCCCAGGCATTTTTAGAACAAAGGGACTATTAAAATTCCCTGTCATAACAGTGAAGGAAGGACTGCAAGAGAGAGCACATCGGCAAAGTCAAACATAGATTCACAAACAGGAGGTCAAGCTTGACTAACATGATGTCCTTCTAAGATGAAATGACTGGCTTGGTAGATAAGGGGACAGCAGTCAATATTTTCCACCTGGACTTCAGTAAGGCTGTCTTCCATGGGCTGGATGAGCAGTCAGTCAGATGGATTTAAAACCATCCATACAGCTGGGACCAGGGGGTGGAGATCTGCACTACAAAGTCTTGGGGGCCAGTAACTATCAGTGTACCCAAGGGGGTAATACTGTGTGCAGTTCTATTTAATGTGATCAGGATGATGGAGCACAGTGTACCCTCAGCAAGTTTGCTGATTATACAAAACTGGAGGGAGTGGCTGATACAAGGGGTCATGCTGCCATCCAGAGGGATCTTGGCAGACTGGAGAAATTGGCTGACAGGGACCTCCTGAAGTTCAACAAGGGGAAGTACAAAGTCCTGCACCGGGGGTGGAGCAAGGCACCACTACTTGATGGGAACTGACAAGCTGGAAAGCAGAATAGGACATGAGTGTCCTGCTGGAGACCACGTTGACCATGAGGCAACAATGGGCCATTGTGCCAAAGACTAATGGTATCCTAGGCTGCATTAGGAGGAGTATAGCCAGCAGATTAAAGGAGGTAGTCCTTCCCCTCTACTCAGCACTGGTAGGGCCACACCTGAAGTACTGTGTCCAGTTAGGGTCTTCTTGGTATGAGAGACATGGACATACTGGAGAGAGTCCAATGAAGGACCATGAAGAGGATTAAGGAACTGCATCATGTCTCCTATAAGAAAAGACTGAGAGAGCTAGAACTGTTAAGCCTGGAGAAGTGATGGCTTGGGGCGACCTCATCAACATATATAAAATATCTGAAGGGAGGATTCAAAACCAGAGCCAGGCTCTTTTTAGTGGTACCCAGCAACAGAACCAGAGTCGATGGGTGCAAACTAAAACATGGGAGATGCAGGCTGACCATCACCTCATGTGAAGGTGACTGAGGCTCAGCAGAGGTTGTGCAGGGAAATTGAGCGGTTCCCATATTCGAAAACCATCTGGACACAATACTTTGCAATATGTTCTGTGTAGCCCTGCTTAAGGAGGGAGTTTGGACATGATGAACTCCGGAGGTCCCTTTGAACATCAACCATTCTGTCATTCTGTGATTCTGTGTATTATTATGGTCAAAGGTAGCCAAGGGAAGAGTTGTAACATCTTCTGCAAAGACTAAGTATTTTCCCTAGTGACTGTGATGCTGACAATGTTGCACTTCTTCCTAGCTGTACTGAGGCAGTACCAGAAGCAGCAGGAAGCTCAGATTCATGTGTACAGCCTCCTAATAAAGCCTATGCTGTCCAGACCTAGTACATACCTCACCCAAAATGCCACATAAAAATTTTTACTTGAGAGTCATTTATTTACAGAAGTGTGATAAAAATTTGAGGATAATAGACACAGATTCATTAGCTTTCCATGCCATAATGTGTATTTCTTTAATGATGTCAGTTGTTAGAAATGTCGGCTTTCTTGTTTTCCTCACATTTATTTAACAGATGGTCACGTCTTAAAGATCTGATCCTAAATGTTCCCTCCTATAGATGTAACTTCCATCATCACAGTCTTTCAGTCGTTTTTCAGACTTGAGATCTGTTCTTATCAGGTATTGCATATTTTTTGTTATATTTTAGAAAGAAAGAAAAAAATAAGGGTTTTTTCACAACTGGTAATAATCTGTCATTATGGCAGATTTCAGTGCGTCTTGCCAGTGTTTCCTACTTATTTCAAGTATCTAAAGGGATAATTCACCATTAAAAGATCTTTGACACACCATTAAAGTAGTATTTATTTTCATCACAGAATATTTCTACTTCCATTTTCCTTTTCAGTTACTTGAGAGATATAAGAGAAAGTATGAAGTCCCATTTCCATTCAAGATTGCAGTAATATCATTCCCTATAGCAAGGTTCTTTGTCATTTCATTACTTAAAAAAAAGCCACTTAAAACAGATAAACAGTAATGAAGAAGTCTCTATAAAAATTAATAACTCACAATTTATTTCTGGATATAGTACCTCAGCATATTAATTTGCATATTTTCTGTGAACTGCCCTTTGCAAATCCCTAGGATGCTTTTAATCCAACTGTGATCATAACAAACCTTTCCATCTGTGTGTTTTTCTGTGAGAAATCTTCATCAGAATTGTCCCCAAAAGGCCAATGGGCTCAAAAATCTCAACACAGCTCCATCATTCTCATAGGAAAAGTCATAAGGAATTTAAGAAAAAGTTATCATTTTTTTAGGTTTCTCAGCCATTCCAGGGAGTAGATTAACTATATTTTTCCTTTGAAAACACTATTATTATCAATACTATTTTATTAAGTCCTAGGTTCTAAAATATGTTTTCTAACACATAATTTATGTGGAATATTTGTCACTTCAAATCTACTAAATTCCATGCAACTTTTTAAACAGGGATGATTATTCTGAAAGATAATAATTCTGCATTTCTATATGATTTCTGTAATATTTTCTGGAGGCTCCAAAAGTTCTCCCCAGAGAGTGGCAAATTAAACATATCAGTATTCCAGAAATACTGGAATATTGATGTGGGTAAAATGAGGCCATAAGAAGAAAGCCTGCTGTTTCCTAAGGTATTTCTTGCTCCTGGAAATAGTGGCCAGTGGTGCTGGATATGAACATACTTGACAAATGATTTATAACAAAGTCTCATAGAAAATCCTTGTTAGAATGAGAAAAAGATCTAGATATACTAAATCTCAATTCTGTTTTAACCTTAAAATGATCATTTTATTGGTGGAATGGGAGCAGCTATAGTATATCACAACAAATTTTTTGTATAAAGGAAAGATGTTACAGTTTCTTGAAACGAAATTCTTAGTTAAATAAAATTCAAGAAAGCACTTCAGTGCACATCTCGACCCATCCTTTTCTACAGAAGTGATTCACAAAAGTGAGGTTTTGGGGTTTCACACTTCAATACACAATTCTCCTCTATTCCAGAAACTTGCGAGTAAAGAGGTAAGCGGAACTTAGGGAATGAGAACCTTTCCAAGAAACGGACGAGTGAGGAAGGGAGTAAGGATTATCTGAAAAATGCGTCATGGTTTCTTTTAAAATAAACCATCTTTTAAAGTAGGACATCTAATAAAAATGTACATTTTCCTACTTTCAGACTGAAATAAACACATCAAAAGAAAAACATTTAAGAAAGTTTTAAACTTTAAAAGTGTGCCTAAGTAACATACTGAATAAAAAAATTGCAGAATCAAAGCATGATAGAGGTAGGGAATTGCTTTTTCAGGAAGTAGGACTTTGTTGGAAGATTGCAAGGACAGGCTACGTGCCCTGAACAAGCTAGGAATATTAATCTAAATGAGAGATCAGACTTAATACTTTATTTTCTATTAAATCAGCCAAGCAAACATTTTCATATCAGATGTACCTTGCAAACCCAGTAAGACACATTTCTCATGTGAGGCACTTTGCCAACAATGGAGCATGAAGTACTCTGTCCTATATCTGAGGTAAAGGAGATGGTATACCAGCTGACATCAACAGGCACCAGTATCACAGGAGAAGGACATCAAGGAATTAATCAATGTAGAAGAAAAACTTTTCAGACACCATAGCACACAAGCAGCATCTAGCCACATTGGCCAATGCTCTCCTAGGATCAGAAACACACCCCTGATTTAATGGGAGATGCTGTCATTTTTACCGTGTGATAGAGGCCCATCTATCTAGTCATGTGTTGATGAAGGGGCTGTGGAAAGAGGGAATGAAGGAAGCAGGGAACACATCACAGGTTTGCAAAACCGTGAATTCAGCTGTCATCCCGCTCCTTGCTCATGCCTGCAGGTGCTTAGAAAAGAGACAACAGGAAGAGGTTGGGGGCTAGGAAAACTGTTAGGCTGTATCCATATGATGGGTCATACTTTGGGCTAACTTATCAAACAGTTTTAAAGAAACCAATTGAGAAGCCTACAGGTGTTGCAGAGAAGTTATACTTCTTTACATTGCAACTCATGGGAGAGAATACAGAAGCACCTCCTTGTTCTAATAGGGTAGACTGTATTAAAGTTGTGTGTTCAAGACAGGACTAAAATAAATCGATAAATCGATAAATCGGAAACTAATCACATGGGACAGAATGTATTTGCACTGAAACTCAAAAGATGGTCTTACCCCTGTACTGGGACATGGAAATCTGAGTTCTCAGCCCTTGCACTGATCTCCTGGCTGATTTTGAGACAGTCATTTCCCATCCCTCTGTTTCTCCAGCTCAAAACTCTAATAAAAATAATTGTCTCACTTGTTAAGTGCTTTTGAGATCTGATTTTATAGATAAAAATCAAGGTGAATTCCAAACAGGAGATGCAAGCAGAGGTATCTAATCTGTTGCTAAAATATTTATTGAAGGATTAGATAAAACAAGTGTTTTATTGCACTTTTAAGTAGATATTCAAAGGATGAACCCAAAAAATACAGATTAATAAGATTTAATCCAATTCAAGGTCATTCTAAATGCAAGAAGTAATTAAAACTGAAACAACCCAACTACGGTTGTGACAGCATAGCTGCATCCTTAAAAAAATCCACCAAAACACAAATAAACAAGATCACATCTCTTAAATCTATTAGAATAATTTAATTTACAGATAAAATAAAGAAGAGATTGTTTAAATTTATGTATTTACTAGTTTTCTTGTGGTTTAGGACTATTGAACCTGTGAGAAAGAGTTGGATTTTGAAAGTTCAAGGCACTTTCAGCTGAATACTCTGGAACACAAAAGCACAATGATGGATTCTAGATTATCTGGAACCATACAAAAGAAATCTCTAGGCATTCTGTTAAAACTATGAGGTTTGGAGAGCTGAAAAAAAAAACCCAAACCAAGGTAGATTTCATTTTAAAAGGCTTAGCAAATAACCAACAATATTCCTAATCCACATCCTTGGCTAACCCTCACAAAATAGTCGGTGAGATTAGGAGGATCAGAAACACAATGACTATTGGGAGAGAGGGGATGATGAGTCCTGTGCAGAGGGTCTTAGAGAGAGAAAGGGTCTGGGACAAACTTCACCTTTGCATGCATAAAAACACCTTGCATGCTGCTAAATTATAGTCCTTCAATTTAGATATCCAGCAGACCATGTTGATGAACAACAACACTGAGAGTGCTATAATGTCATCACAGGCATTGTTGTCACAATTTCGCCTTGAACATTGTTATAGACCTCATCAGTAAAGCAGTTTAATTTCCAATTTAATTTATTTTATTTTTATTTTTATTTAGCAATTTTTGTGATCAGTCTGTAGTAAGAAGTACCTTTTAACACTCAAATTTTCATATTACCGCAATAAATAGGCTACAATTTTCTTTCAAAAGCTCATTTAATTATTTGTAGAATTACAAATGGTGCTATGACAATGAAATTTGGTAAGATACAGTTTTTATTCCTGGAAGAAATGTTTTAGGAGACTTTGCAAATACATTTCTGAGAACTGTGATTTGATTTAAAAGATATTTTACAGAGAGTGGGATGGGGAAGTGTGTTGAACGAGATGAATAATATGGAGAAAAAAATCATATCACTGCACCAAAATGCAGTGGATTCCAAAGTGGAAGGTGATCCTCTATAATCTATTTTATAGAAATCCTGTAGTTAACTAAAACTTTTTCTGATGCCTAGGGTAGTGCAGCAAGTAAACAAGACTGTAAATTTAACATTTACTCAACAATTATATGAGGGATGGTGCACTGTGATACAAAGCAAGAAAAGATTTGATTTGTGATTTTACATTGATAGATCACAAATTCACAGAGCTCCTATGAGCAAGAAACCATGATGATTACCAGCTCCTAGTGAATGCCTGAACTTTCTTTAATGTACAAGTTTTTGTTTCCTTGATAGAAATGTTGTCAGACTAGGTTTCATTAACCATGTTTGCTTTTTAGATATCTTTGCTCATTAAAATAGGAGTTAATTAAATGAGTACCAAATAATAAAAAAATATTTTATCTAAAACAACAAAAAATTTCTGGTTAGAAGTCTCCTAATTAGACAAGATATTGGTAATGGAAAAGAAAATCCTGTTCCTGTGCAAGACTTTAAAAAGCATTTTTAAGGATAGCTTAATATTGCATTAAATAAAACAAAGAGAGTGGCACGCAAGCTCTTTGCTATGGTATTTTTTTAATAGCAGAATTTACCATAATTTTGAGACAGTCAGGTTTTTCAAATTTCCCACATTCAAAAAAGGGCATGAATGTTTTCAGCCTTATCTTTGTGAGGTTCAGGAGTCTGCCACAAAGCACAGGTCTGTATCATTAAGATAGGAGTTCTCAGCAAGTGACAGAAATATTTCTATAAATACATCAGCAACAAAAGGTGGGCCAAGGAGAATCTCCAGCCTTTTTTGGATATTGGGGGGAAACATAACATCATGACAAAGGATGAGGAAAACAGTAAGGTACTTAATGCTCTCTTTGCCTCAGTCTTTAATGGTTAGACCATTAAAGTACCCAGCCCTCTGAGCTGGAAGACAGGGACAGAGAACATAATGAAGGCCCCGTGATGCAAGGGAAGATGGTCATCAACCTGCTACACCACTTATACACACACAGATCTATGAGGCCGGATGGCATCCATCCAAGTGTACTTGGCACCTGGCAGGGACCTGGCAGAATAGCTCACCAAACCACCTTACCATCAGCCCTGGTTAACTGGGAAGGTCACAGTTGACTGGAGGCTGGACAGTGTGACACCCACCTACAAGAAGAGCTAAAAGAAGTATCCAGGGAACTATATGTCTGTCAGCCTTGGTGTCAGGGAAGATCATGTTACAGATCATCTTGAGTGCCATCACATGGCACATGCAGGACAACCAGTGGATCAGGCCCAACCAGCACGGGTTTAGAAAAGGCAGGTCCTGCTTGACCTGCTTTACCAGCCTTCTGTAACAAGGTGACCTACTTAACGGATGAGAAAAAGGCTGTGGATATGTCTGCCTGGACTTTAGCAAAGCCTTTGACACTGTGTCCCACAGCATTATCCTGGCGTAGCTGCCCATGGCTTGGACAGGTGCACTCTTCACTGGGTAAAAAACTGACTGGACAGCCAGGCCCAGAGAGTGGAGCTGGAAGCTGATCGCTAGTGAGGTTCCCCAAGTATTGGAGCCAGGCCTGTTTAATGTCTTTACCAATGATCTGGATGAGGGGATCGAGTGCGCTCTCAATCAGTTTGCAGGCAACACCAAGTTGGGCAGGAGTGTTTATCTGCTGGGGGGCAGGAAGGCTCTGCAGAGGGATCAGGAGGGCTGAATCAATGCATCAAGACCAGTTGTATGAGGTTCAATAAGAGGAAATGCCAAGTTCTGCACTTGGGTCACAACTCCATGCAGTGCTACAGGCTTAGAAAGAGTGGCTGGAAAGCTGACTAGTGGAAAAGGACCTGGGGGTGCTGGTTGACAGACAGTTGAATGTGAGCCATAAGTGTGCCCAATCCTGCCTTGTATCATCAACAGTGTGGCCAACAGGACCAGGGCAGTGATCATCCCCCTGTACTTGGCACTGCTGAGGGGCTGTACCTCAAATCCTGTGTCCAGTTCTGGGCCCCTCGCTACAGGAAAGACATTGAGGTGCCAGAGAAGGGCAATGAAACTGTTGAATTGTCTGGAGTATGAGTCTTATGAGAAGCAGCTGAGGGAGCTGGAGTTGTTTAGCCTGGAAAAAAGGAGACTGAAGAGCGACCTCTACAACTACCTGAAAGGAGGTTGTAGCCAGGTGGAGATAAGTCGTTTCTCCCAAGTAACAAGCAACAGGATGATAGGAAATGGCCTCAAATTGCACCAGGAGATGTTTAGATTGGATATTAGGAACAATTTATTCACTGAAAGGGTTGTCAAGCATTGGAACATGCTGCCTAGGGAAGTGGTTGAGTCACCATTCCTGGAGGTATTTAAAAGTCATGTGGATGGGGCACTTGGGGACAGGGTTTAATAGTGAACTTGTCAGTGCTGGGTTAGCAGTTGGACTCAAGGATCTTAAAGGTCTTTTCCAACCTAAACAGTTCTACAGTTCCATGATTCTGTGAAATAACAGCTGTCTTTTTCACAATAAAAGTTCCTGAAGTACAGCCATAATTTCCTAAACTCTTTTAAAATGCCCTTAAAATAAATAAATATGCTTATTTACTTCCAATGTATAAAAAAAAAAATTATGGCCATTTTCTCTTATGTTTTTAGAAGTAGTAGCATTCCAGGATGCCATGGCTAAAGCACACTGATGCTGTCAGAAATTATTACATCAGTGACTTAAAGATGTCAAAAAGTATCTCTTAACTGAAGAGAAAGGAATTTAGTGTGAGACATTTTCAAGACAGCAAAGGACCACCTTTTTCTTAAATGAAAAAATGCCGTTAACTTAGGAATCGTCAATTAAATTAGAAGCTTATGGCAACATAGCAAAGAGATGGGCTACAGACAGGTCCCTTTGTTAAATAGATTTTATTCATACACATTGTGCTGTGTAGGAGAATGACACAAGGGAGGACCTTGTTAAGATTTATTTTACATAATGGCAATTTACCCATGGGATCAGTGCTTATATGCAAATTGCATCCCCATACTAGCCAGTCTCCTTTGTGGGGCATCAGTTCTCCCACTGATGGCAGGCAGTGGTTGTGTCACTATCCTCTGTGGGCCACCACTGTGGGTCAAAAGCTGCATTTTATTCAGGTTGCGTAGGAGCCCTGCCAATAACACAGAGCATCTCCCAACCTCAGTTCCTCCTAAAATAGATAGTTCCCAGTAGAGAAGAAGATAGAAAATGCAGACAATGCTCTTAGTGGCCAAGATTTGTAACTCTCATTAGTGCTTTCATCCACAGTAGACCTTTTTGTCTTTCTCTAGACTAATTCAGATTCATATTATTCTTTATTCTGTCATCCTCATTTGAGAAAAATAATAGAAGCTAATCTTTTCCAAAAATTCACATCAGTCTCACATGCAAGTGGTGTCTTATATTTCTTTCATTAAAACTGAGGCCTCTATTAAAAGCATGTTGGTATTAAATTATAACAGTGCTCCTATGGAGGTACATACATTTATTTGAACATGGAAATACATGATTAATGTGATTTCAGCCAATGGCAAGGTAATGTAAAATGAATATCACCCTCTCATATGTTATTTTTAGAGTATCTACAGCAGTAGCAAAAACAGCATGGAGAACTGGGCACAACTTTTACAAACACAGTATAAGATCTGAAATCTAAGAAGAATAAATTAAGTTACTGGCATCTGTTTTTCAAGAAATAGAATCATCTTACAGTATGCTCTGTATAGAGAAGGAAAACACACACCGTTGAAAATGAGTCAACATTTTCAGAAAAAGACACTAATTCTGAGTGTGTCATATTCTGGTGCAGATACATGAGGGCTGGTTTGTTCCTTCAGCCTCTCTCCACATTTCCAGTCCTCTGTCCATATGTTTTCTCTCACTTTTAAAATGGAAAGCGTGGTCTCACATACTTGGAGGTCCCAGTCACCAGATCCCATCTATTTCCTTCCCTGCTTACTATCTGCCCAGTGCTGAAAGAAAGTAACCATTTTTAAATATGTTGATTTTAACCACTAATTTCTCTTAAATTTTAAAGGGAGGGACCAACCTTCATTTCACTCAATAAGACTCCTATGAAGTGATACTTAAGATATGTAAAATTGCCTAGGTTGTTGAAAGTCAAGCTACCTTAGAGATCATAGAAAAAATACTAGCATGATCTCCAGAAATTGCAACTACAGTGACAAAATAAGTATATATTAGTACTCACTGTATTTTTCTCTTAATGTTCACTGAAATTTTCAGATAAAAAACTCCTGTATCGTCGGGTAGAATACAGCTGGCAAAATCTCATGAAAATCCTGTTCTCTTTTTTCATTTTCAAAGTAAATTAACTTTCTACAGAAAAGTACTTTGTCAAGATGTTAATGCCAACAATTTACCAACCTCCACATTACATGACAGTATGAAGTTATAAAATATATAAAAAAGGGTAAAGGGCATATTTCATGATATGTTCAAAGGGCATATTTCTTTAGTTCATGTTCCTGAAACTCTTTTTAAAAGCTCTCTGTGTGTGCATTACTGCTGCTATTAACGATATTAATTTATTTGCATTTAAGCTGAAAAAGAAGAAATTATGCATAACATTGGTTATGTAGAATAAGTATTACAGGTGTATACTTGTTTTATTTGCTTGATAATATTTGTCATGAAAATTTAGCTAAAATTCTGATAGCAGCACATTCCTGTAGCTTGGCTTACATCTTCCCTCACACACTTCTTGTCAGTTCCTGCCCAGGAAACCATCAATGTGATAAATTCTGATGGACTCAAGAGGATGCAAACTCAAGCTGAAATTAAAGCACATATATGAGTGTTTGCTTAAAAAGAGGTGGATTTGTGCATCTTTTTATATAGTTTTTCAAGAAAAAGTTGCATCTATTGCATTAATTTGTCTTACACCTTGTACTCCTACCTGCTGTAGAAATAACTGTGTAGGGTCATAATACCTGTGCTTGGTGGGACTCTGGAAAAGCGTGAAGATAAGTTGGTAAGTTGAAGTTCAGCTGTAAGTAAAATCACAATTTTGCCAAAGATAAGATGAATTTTACTGTTTGTCTTTGCACCATATTATGTTTTATCCTTTCACTCTGAATGAAATTCATTCCTGACTAAGGACAGCATGTGGATACTGTTCTGGAGCAAACATTAATGAGAGCATGTTATTTCATAAAGACTGTCCCGTTTTCAGTGTCAGTGGGGATGGTTTTTATCATTGATAAGGGCTATCAAACCTGTAAGACTGTGTAAATAGGGATCAAGAGAAACAAGTGATAATACAGCCAACTGAAGTGATTCTGAAAACTTTAGGAATGTAATGGACTATGATAAATCATTCAAAATTCCATACAGTTGGTTAAAAAAAAGTCTGTGGGTATGCTCCAAATTAAAGTCTGTAGAACTTGACCGTTAGGAGTGGAACTTGTTGTATCTGCAGAATGTTTTAACTGCTGTCTGTTAACTTCAACAGAACATCGAAAAAAGCAAGGTAACCCTGTTATTTTGAGGCAATTTTTTGTGTATCTCTTCTACATGATTATATATAACTGTTAACCTATTTTCTGGGCAGAGTTACACTTGTGAAACTTATTCTAGCAATTTTCTCCAGCTTCAGGTAAGTACCTCATGTTTGAGACAAATTTGTGTGACCAAATCATGTTGCATGGTTTTTTCAGTTTGGTTTTCCTGATTGTTCCAGATCATTGTTGATTGGTTCCTAGGACACAACCAGAAATACTGGAACATAATTTCAAAATACTGATTTCTCCTCCTCAATGAGAAATACTTGTGAGAGGTGGATCAGAAGGAGACCCGTGCAGGTGCACATGGAGTGCAGAGTCTTCTCAGAAGTAATCTAAGCCCAAAAAACCAAAATGGAATAGGTTTTCATTCAATCCTCCATAAGGTAAAAGAGATGTTAATGAAGAACTTTACCTCAATTTTCCTCTGAGATGGTTCCTGGAAGAGTTTTTGATGATGCAAGGTAAGACAGCAAACTTCAGTCATGCTCAAATTATGGAAGAGTCAAACTAGTCCCAGAATTTGGTTTCTGTTATAATTTATTATTATTAATGCTCTTCCATTAAGTGTAATTGGACAGGTAAAAACTGCAGATTAATTCACAAATTGATTCCCAAACCACAACCAGTTAAAACTTGCTACAGATTTTTTGCTTATATTACACTCACATGCAAATCCTTAGATTCATATCAAGTAATTAAAACTATGTGAACAACAAAAGACTGTGTCTCACAATGCCTCTAGACCTCCATTTTGCTAATCAAACATGTCATCTGTAAGATTCATTTGTGATCCACAATTTTTCCATATGAAATGTCAGCCTTATTGTTAAACTAGGAAATGGATGGATGGATGGATGGATGGATGGATGGATGGATGGATGGATGAACATAGTTTTATTTCTACAAATCCTTATTCCAAAAATATCAGAGTTTCATCACATAAAATGTCTGGCATCAGCTATAAAGTTGGGGGCTCATCCTTGAATAGGTCTAATCCTTTCTGGAAGGTGCTCTGCTAAGTCAGTCTCTTTCAATTGCATGTAGAAAGGAGTGCCACAGATTTTGCATGATCGAAAACTCTTCAAACAGCAGTTTGAGTAACTGAAATGGCCAAGGGAGTGGGGAAGGGGAGGGAAGCTGACTTGTGCACCTTCATCTGCTCCTCAACAAGGCAAAGAGGCAGTGATTACAGATTTGCTCTAGGAAAATACTTTCTTTTCCCTTATCTCAAAACTAAGGAATACATTTCTCTCCAACTGGTAAGAGACAAGCACCGTCATGTTAAGTATTCTTCCAAGAACAATGTTAGAATGACATCTCCAATCACTCATTGTGAATTTCATCATAATAAACTTAGTTTTGTTGTCCTTTCTCAGGCCTTAGTAAGATAAATTCTCATGTTTTCTTTTTTGAGTAATCATATTTTAAACATATTTTAAACTTCTAATATATTTTTTAAAACCACGGTGATCACTTTTCTCATGTAAGAGAAAATAAAGTGTGAAATTGATTGTCAGGTTCATCTGACCTACTAACCCTGGGAATGTTTGTGTTAAAAGCTTTGAAACATTTTATACCCTTATGAAAATAACCTTCAGAAACTGTAACCTCAAACTCTAAGTCCATTTTTATGGTCACTGCTAAAAGTAAATGAAAACCTAATGCATTTTCCATGTCTGCTACACTCCCATTCATGTTGTGAATGAAATTTGAGACAATAGATGATTTGTCATTGATTCACTAAGATCACAAATTCTTTGGACTTTTTGCAGCTCCAGTGGCTGTTTATTAGTTGCCTGGTTATAATGGTAAATTCATATTAAGTCCACACATATATTAAAAATAAGAGTTTTCTTACAATAAAATTTTGACCAAGCTTCTGCAATTATTCACTATTTGTTTGTGTTTTTACATAGCCATGTACTCAGATGTCTTATGAATTCTATTGGCATTGACATAGCATTTCTGAAAATTGGAAAAATTGAGCACTTCCCATCTTCCATAGCAAATACTAAATATTTTAATTTTGAAAGATTTTGTTGTTGTTCTTGTATCAGATTTTTAACCAAACACTATTTTTAGCTATTGTAATTTAATGGCCAAGCTACTGATATCTCAGTAAACTTTACAGTTATGAGTAAGGAAATAGTGTCATTCTTGTTTCACAGATAGGTAAAACCTTTCCATTCTAACCTCCCATATTTTCAGGCCATTTAGTTCCATTTAGTGACTCCCAGACTGAGCAGAACAACTCATGGTCTGAAAAGAAAACTAGAAAGTTTTTCAGCTTTGTTTCAAAAGTAATAAAAAGGATGATCTGAAGCAGAAATGATGAGCTGTCATTTGGGAAGATTATGGTGGAGCTGAAAATTGAACTTGGTTCTCCTGGGTCTCAGACTAACCATGCTAACATCTTACCCTCTGATCCACTCTACCCAGGGCAGCTTACAACAAAAGAAGGGTGAAACTTCTCTGAGATTTTAAGCCATATTAGAGCTCATTAAATGTTGCTAACTAAATGCCACCTTGGCAAGCTTAGAACTTTGCAAAAGAATTATTCAAGATGAACTACCAAAACTCACCTAAATGCAAGTGGTCTAATTAAGGCACTGGACAAGGGCTTTTCCCATGGATTATTTACTGGATGATACACCAGAGGCAATCAGAGGTGTAGGTTCCTGGTGACTGTAAAAACTGGGTCATTTGTAAAATTTTTACTCAGGGGTCCTGTTTTTTGATATCTGACTTTGCAAATATAGCCTTGTGCCTCTCTTCATTTGCAAAATGTGTAGGAAGATTAGGCTTGCAACTAACCTTATGCCAAGACACAATTCTACCATTCACCAAGTTGTTCCATTCCTGAAAAAATTTTTCTGCAGGGGGGATGTAATCCCAAACACCCATCTACTCTCCAAGCAAACCAGTGCAGAAGCATTATGTGTGGGAGTTAGCAATATACATCAGATTGCCACAACTACTGCATGTGGTGATCCACAACATTTGGTGAATATCTGAGAGGGCATGAGAAGCTTGCTCGTGGTGTAGTCTGTCATTGTAGATCAAAGAACAAACTTGTTTGGCTTGCCCTGAAACACACACAGTCTAAAAGTCAAAATTTTCTCAGGAAATTAAAAGGATTATATATTTATATGAGAAGCTATTTCAGTCTTAACCTTTATATTCCATCAGAGGGATGTCTTCATAATTTTTTTCCATTTTGTTTTGTCTCCCTCAGGCTAAAATATTTCGTGCATCCAGCTGAGGAATGTGGCAGAGCAATGAGGAACTCTGCAAGAGGAAAAGAGAATAAGTTTTTCCTTCAAATACCACTTTGTTTTAACTGCTTCCATGCTCCCTTCCTCCATAACAGCAGGGTACTCAGCTGTTCACAACTATTCATAGGGCTCCCCTATCCCATTTTCTGCCCTTTGTGAAGTCTGAACCATGTTCATAGTAAATGGTATAGTACAGTGTATATTTTATATAAAATAATCCAGCAGCTGTGTGACAGAGGGGAAAATATCACAGATGGTGAGGTGGAACCAGAGGAAGGGAGGGAAAGGTGGAAATAAACTGCCCTTTCCTTGAATGCAACTGTGCTTGCTCAGTTGGAAGAAGCATTGGGTTTGCAGGATGGGGCAGGTAGGAGGGAATCAGCACAATCCAGGAGATGCTTGAAAGGAGGTGGGTACAGAAACAATGTCAACCTCAAGAGTGTTAAAAGGCAGGAAGCTTCTTAGGGAACTCAGAGAAGCCCCTACAAAGGGAGCTTCCTCTACAAAGGGAGCTTCCCCTACAAAGGGGGAAGTTGCTGGACTGGAAAGAAAAGACTTGTTCTGCAAATTCACTGGGAGATTTGTTTTCAAATCCTGGTATTTAATGACTCTTCCAGTTGGCTTCTTAGACAGTTAATTGGCTGCAGCTTATTAGCCTGTGTTATACCAAAGCTGGGAGCTTTCTGATGCGTTCACCTCAAGAAAATGTTTATCAATTCAACTCCCAGATGTTGTTAATTGGGGTTCTGTCATATTCTTTATTCCTAATGTGGTCAACAAGCTCTTCCTGGATTTCCAGCTCTTGCTATATGACACTATCTGTGGAAAGGGTTTTGTTCTTTGCACTTAGAAGTGCACCACTATTTTCTCTTTATTTTTTGTTTGCTTGTTTGTTTTTTGAAACAAATAAAGCCTTGCGAATCTATACTGTAGACTACACTGGAACTCCAGATATTTGGCACTTGCTCTTATTTTTCCATTTATTTTTATATCCCTTTAGTGATGGGTTGACCCTGGCTGGACACCAGGTGCCCACTGAAGGTGCTCTATCGCTCCCCTCCTCAGCTGGACAGGGGAGAGAAAGCAGAAGGAAAGACTTATGGGTTGGGATAAGGACAGGGAGAGATCACTGACCAGTTACTGTTGCAGGCAAACCAGGCTTGGCTTGGGGAAATTATTTTAATTTATTAATCAAAACAGTGTAAAATAATGAGAAATAAAACTGAACCTTAAAAACACCTTTCCCCCACCCCTCCCTTCTTCCTGTGCTTAACTTTACTCCCACCTCACCCCTAGTGGCACAGGGGGACGTAGAATGGGGACTGCGGGCAGTTCATCCCATGTTGTCTCTGCTGCTCCTTCCTCCTCAGAGGGAGAGCTCCTCACACTCTTCCCCTGCTCCATCCCTCCACCCTCCCACCACATCCCTCCCACGGGAGACAGTCCTCATGAGCTTTTACAATGTGATTCTTCCCACAGGCTGCAGTTCTTCGCTGACTGCTTCAGCGTTGGTCCCCTTCAGGGTCACAAGGCCAGAAAATCTGCTCCAGTGTGGGTTCCTCTCTCCACAGATCCACAGGTCCTGCCAGGAGCATGAACTTCCCACAGGGTCACAGCCTTCTTCAGGCATCCACCTGCTCCAGCATGGGGTCCTCCACATCCTGCAGGTGGATCTCTGCTCCGTCATGGATCTCCATGGGCTGCAGGGGCACAGCTGCCTCACCAGGATCTGCACCAGGGGCTGAAGGGGAACCTCTGCTCTGATGCCTGGAGCACCTCCTCTTCCTTCTTATTCACTGTCCTGGGTGGCTGCAGAGCAGTTCCTCTCACATTTTCTCACTCTTCTCTCCATTTGGAATTTTACAGGGTTTTTTCCCCCCCTTTGTAAACACCATGTCCTGGAGGCGCTACCGCTGTCACTGATGGGCTCAGACTTGGCCAGTGGCAGGTCTTTCTTGGACACAGCTGCCTTTGGCTTTGCCAGACATGGCAGCTTCTCACAGAGCCACCTCTGTAGCCCCTACTACCAGTACCTGGCCATGCAAACCCAGTACAGCCTCGTAATTCTTGGGACAAAGCTTCTTTCACAGGTAAAGGCAAATTTCTGAATTTCTGCTGCACTGGGACCAAATCACTTGAATTTCATTTTGTAAACAAATGCAGTTTCACGGCTCATTGCTCAGACAATGCACAGCAGAGAGGACACAAAACAAACAAACAAAGGGAAGAAATGTAGCCCTTGGTAAAACTGGTGGTACCTAACCAGAAAAGGATTTTCATTCTGAGTAGGGATAGCAATTTCCCTCATATAAAGCCCTCAAGTTGTGCAGAGAGAAGATGTTGCCACTTCAATCTGGCAAATAGACACATGGTCCTTTTACTTCCTTAAGCCACCAAGAATAGATTTAGGTTTGTAAAACTCTGTCCTGTAGTTTTTGCAAGTAAACAGATGCAAGGCAAATTAAAACAGCTGAGACTATCTAGACTCACTTCAGGCTTTCCACAGGGTGATTACATAGCAACTGAATAAGGTAATTTATGAAGAGCATGAGGTGATCTGCATTTATCTACATTCAGGAAATAACTACACAAAATGAACTTAATTCTTTCGCAGTTCTGTCCCATTTGCAGTATGATTTCTCCTTCGAGCACCCTGAACAAGAATCAAATGCATGATTTCACACAGCAGCAATGAATCCAAATAAGCTGGTCTGCCTTTCAACAGTGGTGAAAATAGGCACACTATTTTGGAGCATCCTGTGCAGCTGCCATATATGTATTATATGTCAGAATAAGGGAAGGTATTACAACAGGTGGTGCTTGAGAGAGACATGAATTGTACCAGGTATGCAAGCCCATTTCCCACTCCCTCGCCAGACCAGGAATTACACAGGGATGCCTGAGGAGGTCCAACCTGCTCTTCTATTAGCTACTTCTCACAGGATGTGGGATCCAGGTGAGCTTTTCTCAGGGGCGACAGCAGCATTTCAATGCAGCAGCTTAGAGTCTTGAGGAAGTCACCAGCATTCTATGGGTGTCTGCATGCCCCAACAGACCTGCTAGAATTGGGAGTGGTTCCTGTGGATGTTCAGAGCTGCACAAAATCCAGCTCCTATAGGAAACACCAACAGCAAATGCCTTAAAAGCATCCTTACGGAGATTTTTTTTCCAGGTAGTCTTTTGGGTAGAAATGCTTCTGAAGTACAGCAGAGGCTTTTCTTGCAAAAAATGTTCAACATACTGGTATTCGCCTCATTGCCTGCAGGAACTGCTCTTTAGTATCCAAGAGCTGTGCATGCATGGATCTGTGACTCTGTTCCTATCTCCTTCTGTAAGCATTCATATCTTTTCTCAGCTGTTAACGTCTTGGTTAATTTTCCAAGGAGATTAGAAGCAAGGCCTTAAGAATGATAAATGCTACTGCAAATAAAAGGGGAGAATTAAGAAGACAGGCCCAGCAGACAATATCTATTTTGCTGGGGTTTGGTTCTGCTGAGGAATACTTTCTTGTGGATAAGAATAACAAGTCATTGCCTTTTCCAGATGATAGGAACACATAATAGCTGCACTCTTCCAAGTCTCTTCTGAGTATCTGCTCTTTACTTTTTTCCAAATGAGTTCCTTGTAAAAATGTCACATTGCAGTGCTTCTCAAAGGCTACTTAATATTCTTCTTTTCTTGAAAGAGCTGTGTATTCCCTGATACCTGTTTTTTTCAATCAGGTCTGAAAATGGCCTGTCTTCCACATTGTTTGTCTTACTGAATTAGAGGAAACACACAAAAAAACCCTAATCTGTGTATTTCTTATTTGACTTGGGAAAATAACTAGCTTTGGGAGCAACACTTTAATTTCTGAGATTCTTCTATTGCCTAAAATATTGCTAAAGATAAAGGATTTCTCCTAGTCATGTTATTAAGAAGTCCTTACAAAATGGAGCATTTTACAGAATCTGACTCACTATCTGCAAGCTTAGAAGGCACCAAGCATGTCATTATGAACTTCTTGGTCGTGATATGGAACATTATCGGGTTTGAACTGGTGGCATTTTTCAAGCAAATAAAATAGAACTAGAAAACAGAATGTGTAGTTCAGTGGGAAATGTAATATTTCACAGTGTTTCACTCCAAAGAGGGATAAAAATGTAAAACCAGATTGTATTTATTCTGAAGTAGTATGATTTTTTAATATTGGAACACTTACTATTTTGTATAAAGACATTAGAAAATATTGATATGAAAAATATCATATTAAAATAGATACCCTGGCATTAAAGTTTACAGTGATTCAAAATTGTAGTTGAACTAAGAATTTTATTTCATAAAGATGAGCCATTTTCCTTCACTTATACTTAATGAAACTTAATTTAAATAAATTATCTGTTAAAAATGTTGAAACGTTTTACTAACACTTAAAAATTAATAAAACAATAGTCAGAGGTTATTTAACTAAAAATATTTCTGATCAATTTTAAAGTAAAATAATCCTCTAAATACCTGCTCAGCTGCAACTTTCAACATGTGTTTTGAACCTGTAAAATTGAAACACGACACAGTTTTGTATGTGGACAATTTAAAATGGTATGAACATACTTCATTTCCAAAGGTGCAGGTAAGGACAATAACTGTATTTAACATTGTTTTATGGAGCTACATAAGCACTGTTGATTGTGTTGAATTAATTTTAACTGATCGAAAAAAAAAAGGCAAGTTATTTTCCTTCCCTCCACAAGTGTATCTTCTAGAGCTCTGGAAGGCACAACACTGCAGCTTCATTACATATGTCCTATAAAAGCCCACAAAATCACTAAGCAGAGGAGCTGTGATGTGACACTTTGTTGGAGCAAAGCACAAAAAGCTATAGGATAGAGAAGAATGTACTGGAGGATCATGAATCTTTGCAGATTCTGCTATTCTCCAGTACAAAATGCAAGAAAAACAACACCTACAAAATTTACTTGAGTTGTAAGATCAACAGCAAACTAGATTCACTACTACTCCTGCAAACTGTGATGAAATTCCCTCCATGGATCCTTACAAGGAATTCCGTGTTCCCTCCCCAGAAAAATTAATGAGGATGGTATCAATACTCTCAAATATTAACAATAACTTAGTTAAGCCAAATTATAAATTCCATTTTAATTTTTATTCTTATCTTTAATTATTTTTTAAACTTTCCTGCAAGTATGAAAGTTGTAAAAATAAAAATCTTAAAAATAATTTTTCCTTAATTGCTATATCTGTGTTAATGAACAGGTAGCATTCTGTATGTGCCGTAATTTGAGGATTTACTTGAGTGCTACTAGAACAGCTCCATTCTGCTAGGTATGAAAGGGAAGACAGAAAGCAAGATACTCATGCTTTATTTTAGTCTTTACAAGTTCTAGACCTCAAATTTCTTGTAAGTTTAAGGGAAAAGGATGATGGAAATTGCAAAGATCATAAGATGTTTGGCCTGTAGAATGAAAATGTCAGAATTCCCAAAAGGCAGGAAATCTTAAGCTTATAAAGAATTCACCCACAGTGAAAAAGAGGAATACTTAAAGACTCAGCAGCACCTCTTCTGTGACATACTCTAGCCTTAAAATTAACTTTGGTTTGGCAGAGAGCTGCAGAAAAATTGTGTAAGTGCTAGAGAGGAGGAACAGTGAGTAGAATGGGGAATAGGCAGCCAGCTGGGAAAAGCAGAGGTATTTATACATATCATATTTGTTATGTATATCTAAGATAAACTAATTCCACCCTACACCTGCCACAAAGAACTGTGGGGAATCTGTGGGCACCCTCTGGGCTTGAAATTGCTGTTTTTCTTTTATTTGAGTTCTCTTTAATTTAAGTTCTTTTTCAGTCTGCTGTTTCTTCAATTTCTGATACACAGTGCTTAACCCTGTGCAGTGATGGGAACCTGGGTTTTGATGAGTGATGAATAGTTTCCTAAAATTTTATCAGTTTTGTTACTTCAGGGAGGGGTGTACACACATTTCCAAGTTAAAGCACGTATCAAAAGTACCAGGAATTAAGGTGTAGCACATAAGACCAAAGAAGGAACTAAATGGACAAACTTCTTTAAAGGACTTCTTTTTCTTCTGCTAAGCATCAGATCGTATCAGCTTCTGTTGCCTGTTGTAAAGCATATACTCATCTCCAGAGCCAAGTGTTTGTTGCATGATACTCTGTAGCTCAGTCTGCTTTCAGCAATGCAGAGCCATTTCAGCAATCAGATGTAATCTGCTTTATCACCAGGAAAGCTGTTGCCAGAAAAATTTCAGATTACCACAATTTCTATACTAATTATACTAGTGAAAGTGTACATGGTATTTAAAGCACATCTTGATTTTCAGTCCTGGAGTTGTATTTTCAAGCATAAAATTGGAGTGGCTTAGTTAGCAATTTTGTTTTATTGAGCGAGTGGACACTTTGCACAAATTATGAAGATGGAGTATGAAACATCAAGGTAGCATTTTTAGCAAGGAAATTTGCACGTTTAGCCAAAAGCCAAGATTTCAAGCTGATTTTCATTGCATGTTGAATTGGTAGAAAACTAGCTGTGGCCAGAGAAAACTTTGATCATTGAGCCTTATGGCTGAAATATCTAATGACCTTTCCTCTGCCAAACAACCCCTTTTACTGTATTCCCATGACTCCCTCTGGTGGCAAACCACTCCATACCAGCTGTGGGAGAGCATTTTCCCTTGGCTTCTTACTGATGTTTCACATGGATTAGAGGCATCCTAGTGGATTCTCAGCTCATTCAGGCAGTGGAAGTCCAGTTAAAAAATAATATTTCTTGTTTGCGTACTTCCCTTTCACATATCCCAGCACTATGTATACATATCAGAAATGGTGCTGATTTGTCTCAGGCCAGGCTGCTAAGGCCGAGAGCAGCACCACAAACGTGGAAATAGGGAGTTGCAGTTCCCAGTCATACCAGGAGAATTGAACCTGGATTCTCTTCTTACCTGGGGAAACTTACAGCACTCAGTTATATAAAGGAACTTTAATGCCTAGTTATATAAAGGAACTTTTATGCCTACTAACTCACTTTTACTTCCAAGGTTTTTCTTTTCTCAGCATTGGAGACAGCACTTTCTATCTGCTGCAGCCCTCACAGACCATCCCTCCCTATCTGCTGCATAGACACATAGCAGGGGAGCCTGACAGTCTCTGTGTATAAGAAATCCTAGCAAACATAGTAGGAACTTGATGACAGAAGACCCACTGTGGCCTGGTCACCCAAGTTCATGAAAACTGATTTGGTTCCAAAATTATCTTACATAATTAAGTCACTTTAATGATGGCTAAATTCATTTGTAAACATTGCCCTTTTTTTCACTTATGACTTGTCCTTTCTTGTGTCCAGCTGACCTCACTTTCATCAAGCAATGCCGATGGCCAAAATATTAAGAGAAATTACAGATTTTAAAGAAAAAGTGATCATCCTCAAACTCACAAGCTGAAAAGGAGATGAAAATACTTCTGTTTATCCTGCTGTCAAATCAACCGTGTTTTATTTGTTACATTACAGAGATCAGTAACGGGTTTTTACAAGGGCACTGTGTTGGCAAGTCACACTCCATATCCACAATGAACATGTAATTCCTCCTCTCACCATGAATAAATCGTCTTAGCTGAGTACATAAGGATGATGTGCAAAAACATCATGACTGGCCTAAAAGGCAGAATGATATGGTGTTATGTCTGAGGAGTGAAAGGAGAATGAGATATGAAGCACTGTAATGCAGGATGATGATGTACTGGTGATCAAAATAGAGCAGTCTGCCATTAAACAATAGTGTGCATTACTGGGAGACAAAGGAGGTCTCTTTATGTCACCTCTGCTAAACAGGATCCTACTACTTTTAACATTTTAATTCAGGTTATAATTCAGATCTCTCTTTTAGACACACATGCGTCCCTGCCAATATATACATACACAACATATGTGACAGAATTTTCCATTGCCTAAAATGGAAATTTTTATTCAGTGATTTCTTATTCCAAGGCTGTTCCTCTGAAGAAAGGTAGTTCCAGTTATGTGATCCTAGGGAATTCATTATGACTAAGACTCTGGTCTTTATCCTATAAGTATCTATGCATGGGCTTTTTATGCTTGAATTTTATTTTTCTAGATGAATCACACCTATTGCAGCTCCCATGAAGCAGAGGTATGCCCACCCCAATGATGTGGAGCCAGAATAATTGTGCAAATGGAACCTGAATGCATCAGTCCTGTCTCTCCAGGACAGAATAGAGTAAACCCTTGCGACATGTTTTGTCCTCTTAAGTTTGCCCTGTATTATAACTTCCTAGACTAGATTGACAATGATAATACAAAAGCATGAGGACTGTGAACTACAAAAATAAATATCAACATCAGAAGCCATTCCCAGAGGCCATTCCCATTCCAATGCTATAACCATCTGGTTGCATTTTTCCATCCTGTGGTTTTTTTTTCACTCTGTCCAAGTGGATCTTTTTTTTCCAGCTGCAGAGTGATTCAACTACAGCTGAACGCAGATCTAGCTAAACCAGCTGAAAAACAGAGCATTCTCTTAGTACAGGGACAGCATGGATCCAACATCTTCAAACTCAGCAATGGGTAGAAATCATAGTGTCCTGGGTAAGTGCTTCCAAATTTCAGGTATGACCATGTCAATTAACTATTTAAACAGTGATATCTCCTGCAAAGCCTCTGGGTTTTGTCTCCAAGATTCAGTGCTGGAGAGCCCTTAAAGGAGCTGCCCTGTGCAGTGTTGAGTTATTGGCATCACACTATCTGAATGATGTGAACCAAACAGAGAAAACACAGCAACAATGAGAACGATGTAAAGGCTAAAATCCAGAACTTATAAGGAAGGTTGTGAAAGAGATAGAGGTCATGATCAGAAATTTGGGTATCTCGAAGACTGATTGCTAAGTACGTAGGATCTGTTATCCATATCTGTGGTGACAATAGTAGCCTTTAATCAAAGAATGGATGGTTAGGCTGGGTGAAAAGGCACATTTCCTTACCCAAGCAGTACATGTGTAGAACTCAGGTTTAAACATGGTATGATTAAGGCAAAAACTCTTTCCATACCTGAGTAAGACATAGCATTCATAGCCTATCTGTTCTGCTTTTTCTTCCCGCTCCGCTTCTTCAGTAACGAATCCAGCATTTACCCTGAGTGCTTCAGACCCAGCTCCTCTTTTAGATTCCTCCTGAGTTCAGCTGTCTGAAGAAACAGAAACCATAATTGTCTACTGTTCATATCATGACCTCCTTGAATATCCCCATTTTTAAGTGCACACATTGGTGGTGCATCCTTAGATAAAACTACAGTGTCAGGATTACATACACTTAAACAGTCATCAAAGGATAGTGTAAGCATAGATTCATGGTCCAATACATTCAGGTTTTTATCTACACAACTCCCTGAGCCATTAGCTGTTGATGCACTCTTGGGTAAAAGTGGATCTTATTAGTGCATCTAATTTTTTATACTGTTGTGGTTTAGGAATGGTATTCTACCATTTAGAGCTCCCACTGAAACCATGCTGCCACTCAGTCCCCCTTCCCACTTATATTGAAAGCACAAAAGGCAAAGATCCGAAGTTGAGGTAATAACAATTTACTGGAAACAGCAATGAGATAAGAAAACAAACAGTAACTGCAACAATACTAATAACAAACATGTACAAAGAGAGGGTGATTTACATGCAAAATGCTCACCCAGCCCAGGACAATGAAACAATGGCAGACGGCTTCCTTCTGCCCACCATGGTTTCATTCCCCCAGAAAACCCACATCATTCTTTTTGAAAACCAGAATATCCCATTCCACCACCCTTGGCATGAGGTGACATGGTACCAAATTACATTTGGGTCTTGGCCACGTTCACACTGCTCCAGGATCTGCCCCCTCACAGCTACTGCAAAAAATTACTCTGTACTTGGCCAGAACCAGGACATGTACAAGAACACATATATCAGTGGCACCATACAGCTAACTGTAATGAAGAAACACAGAATATCATTTGGATGATACCCTTGCTCTTCTGTGATTTTATTCATAAAAAAAGTCACATGGAATAGAGATAATTAATGTTGCTTGAGTATTTTATTTCTCCCTGGGATTAAAGCACTAACACCATCACATTACATCCCAGCCACTATTTCTAGGCTCAAGCCTGTCTCTTCACCCCCACATTCCTTCTCCTTCCTGTTCCTTGCTGCTCCCTCAGCCACAAGCTGCAGCCCAGCCAGAGTGACATGACAGCAGCAGGCCAAGGGGAAGGGTTTCACTGTAGGTTTGCTGGCAGTGAGTACAAGGTTACTTAGTAAGGCTCTGGCTTTGTTCAGTTCCTTTTGCCAAGAGCTTGGTCTCTGACCATGGTGCATCATGGTACCAGGATGCTGTTTTCCTTTTCACTGATGGGTTTTTAACTTCACAAGTTGCTGCTTGTCCTGCACCCGTGGCCGTGGGTTGCAGTCACTGTGCGTGAATGCTGAAGTGCTAGAGCAGAACAAATCTTCTCATTAAGATCTGTGGTAATTCCTACTAATGCAGCAATGTTACTGAGACACTTGGAGAAGAGTGATTTATTAACATATTGCAAAAGCATATACTTTTGCTAACAGGTAGTTAAACTATTAAACAAAGTGTTTGCATTCCTGTAAATGTGCTTGTTGTCTTAGTCTGGGAGAAACAATGAATATAGGGAGGAAAAGGATTCAACAATCTTTTTTTTTTTTTAATAAGGTCCTATAATTAGTTTCCCAAAGGTGAAGGATCATATTTATGTACAGATTAGTTCTGGGAATAGGCTTTGGTTGGTTTTGTGGTCAGATAGGAGCAAAAACTACTTCCCATAGGAATATTTTTCTGTCCACCAGTGTAACTTCTTTCCCTACGTTTTACTTCTGAATTATCATTCTTTCATCATCTTCTTTTGTCTTATTTTTCTCCAGTCACTGGATATTTTATTTTTCACTTACTGCAATATTTTTCATGTACATTTTGAATCTACTTCTTCTTAAACTCCTCGGTGATTTAATGAAATTCATATATCTTTGATTTCTTTCCAGAATCAGAGCCTAAAACATATTTCCTATCCTCTCTTTGATGTTTTCCTTTAGGGGAATGTTCTTTAGATGGACTACTCTTAAATGACACCCTCTTTGGAGACTCTATTCCTTTCTGTAAGTATATTTTAAGCTCCTTCTTAATAGTACACTCTAGTATTCATGTTTAATATCACCCTGCTTATCACATCAAAGTAATGTTTGTCTATAGTGCTTCACTGAGGTGTAATGAACAGTATATCTGACAAACATCTGATGATGAGCATGTGAGTATGCTTCAGTGTGGTATCTCCCGAAATCACACCCTGTTTGAAACAGAGCTGACTACTCTTCTTAGCAAATAAGCACATTTGTCTCCAAGCTGAAATAACAGGATCGCTTACCAAATGTCTATCAAGAGGATTAAAACTCTTCAGAGTACTCTGTGGGGAGCCTGGGGAGAACTGAGCTCCTCTAAAGACTGTCTCCTGGGTGGGAATGGCAGGGTGGAGCAGCTCTGTTAGTCAACACTGCTTCTCCAAGTACAGGTCATACAGGCCCCCGTGCTGCTACCCATGTGGTTACTGTCCTCTCCCCTGGTGTCTCACTATTCCTGAATCATAGGAAGGTCAGATATTTCAGATCAGAATCTCACTAAAGATGACTAAGTGTTTTCATAACATATGCATCCCTCAGTAGCTTGCTATCACTGTAATTCAGGCTGTTCAAGCCCTAAAGACTGATTCTGAAATAGTCTCTTCTCCAGGCAAACACCTCCCCAGTTGAAGAGTTCAGAGCACCCGGGCAAGGGCAGAGCACCAAGTGCTGCTCCAAAGGCACCTTCAGGGCTAATGCGTTTGACATTGTTTTGCTTATGTTTTCTGCTGCAAATCAAGATGACACTTCGGAAATTAATATATAAACCCCCTTTATTGAACCACTACATTCCGTTAGCAGCTCAGAGACCAGCTGTGAACACTTGCTTGCCAAAGCTTTCTATTGAAATCATAAAAGCATGGAGCTCCTTATCAGATCATACAGAGACAGTTTTTTAACCTTTTTTTCCCTACACTTCTGCACTTTTCCCTTCCCAGTGTTGCCGGCCTTGGCTTTTTGTAACCCAGCAGAGATGCAGTCTTAGAAGCAACTGACAAATCCATCAAATTCTTATGTTCTGCCTCATTTGAAACTGCTCAAAAAACAGCACACATGAAATGAGGGTTTGCATTGTGATTTTCAGTGATTAAATATATAGCAGAAGGATGTCACAGGGGCACTGCACGAAAAATTTTGTGTTTGGAGGGGGACATATATACGTGTGTTCTTTAACAAAATATGTTCTCTGCACTTTGGCCAGAATACACTTATTGGTAAAGATCATTTTTCAAAAATAATTACTATTGGAGTTGTTGATAATATTAGTTTTCATAAATTCATCCAGTTATGATTAATATGTGCTTTTCAAGGACCTAAAAGGGAAGGCATTCAATATTTTTTGTCTCTAATTTTAGTATGATCTGATTTTCCTCTGGTTGCCTTTCCAAACACCTGGGGCCAGCCATACGAGTAAATTAGATTGTGCTAAAATGCATATTAATGAAGCTTAAGCAATGATTCCCTAAAGGGACAGTAAAACTATATATAGCTCCTTTTTTCCCCCCTCTCTTGGCTAACGTGCCTTTCAACACATTTAGATCCAAGTAAAACTATGCCATTATGGAATAACCAAAAAACAACAACCACAAAAAAAGAAACTGTTAAAACAAAAACTGAGAAGCACGTTTATATGAAGTGTCTAAATGATCACTCCTTTTAGTACTTGCATTTTAAAATTGTTTCTTATTAGAAATGGATTTTCTATTAATTGATTTATTCTATGAGAAAAAATAATATTAAGATATTTGGGGTAGTGAGAAGTGGCATATTTGTTAATTATCTATGGCAATCTCTGCATTCTCTTCTCCATAAAAAACCCTTGATGGCTCATTATAATGTATAGCAGTGGAGGGCAACAACCAATTATCATGCGTGACTCTGAGTATACAGAATCAAAAGGAAGAGTTTTGGAAAAGGAAACTGTAGTAAATTCCAGTTCCTCAGTCAATTCCTGTAGTGTTATCAGGGATCGTCTACAATAGCATTTCAGTCTGGACCAGACGAGTGTTTTTTAAGGGGATCACTGCTCACCAAGCCTTGTTCACACCACAGAGTAGTCATAGAACACCTGGACCTGATTCATTGAGGAGAAACTAAACTGGAAGATAATCTCAGGAGACACATTTAAACTGCACTAACTGCTAATGGGCATTCAGTTCACAGAAGGAGACTAGACGAACTCCAAAATGTGTGGGCGCTGGATCCTCAGTACCACCCACCACTTTTACGCCAGGTGGATGCGGAGGAAACTACTTGGATGACTAGGGGAGCTCAGGTTATCATACCAGAAAAAATTGCTTTGGTAATTAGAACAAAGGCTTAGAGAGGATGTGACTCAGTGATAAACAACAGGAAGGGAATAGAACTACCGAGTCACCAAACAAACTGACACAGAAACAAGCGAGTATTAGCTGCTTGCATCCCAGAAATTAGAAGGAAGATCTAAACACAGATAGAAGGATTAGAAAGATCTAAACAAAACTAAACTTTTGTAAAAACTTTTCAACTGGAATATCATGACTTAAGAGAGCTCCAAATGCATTTCAAATGCATGTTATAGAAGAAATTTTATAATATTTTTGTTATTTAAGTGTTTAAGTGTAGGGGGTAGAATATGAGACTTTAATCTGTTTGAATGTGATGATTCATTTCTAAGCATTTTCAAAGCACTGATCTAAGTTCTCCATATTGCTATAATCAAGCCACTTTTTAAACAAGTTCAAGTAATTTTAAATGCCTTTCAGTGTAAGAAGAGGGGGAAAATATACAGATGACTAATCACTGCAAAAAAATTGAGCAGATCTTTAGGATGAAGCATAATGTATCTGTTAAATTGGATGGAAGTATTCATAGTGGCATATTTGTTAATTGCCTACAGTGATCTCTTTATTTACCTCTTTATAAACATTGTTGTGCTCATTATAGTGGATAACAATTTCAAACAGTGTCTTTACAAACAGGTCATGCAATTGCAGGTTGTGGATCTGCATGTCAGTCAGCTGTCCTGTCCCGTTATGTATTTATTTTTATTGCACTGTGTAAGGCATATCAGAAGAGGCAATCGAGAACAGAGGTACTCAGATTCAGTGGCTATTTCTCCAAGCATTGCCTGTCAGCCAGGGGCTTTGCCATGCGTGATTTTCAGTTAGAAAGAGGAGACTCAAGAAGAATTCACATCATTCAAGAGGAGATGTGTATTCAAGAAGTTATTCAGGTTTTCATTTTCTTCTGAGCACCTCTTCAGAGTAAACAATTGAAAATACAGGATAAAAGCTCTCTCTGTATTTATTGAAATTTACTTCTTTCATTTTACCCTTCTCTCTTAGTGAAATGAAATTTTTAAGCATGCCAAAGCCTTACTTGTAACTTTAGGGACAGCATTCGATTTTACAACTATTGAATTTCCATTTTGAGTGTTTTATTATTCTTATTATTTGCTTTTTTCCCCCACTGTCTATGCTGTTTCTTTCTCTCCCCTCAAATACCCACACTCTTGTTCTTCTCTTTGAAGACAATCCCAGCCTCCCTTTACCACCATGGGTAACGTTTGGAGCCTATTAGTTTGCATGGTTGAGAACTGCAGGAATCTGCCTCATCTCTTCCTCCTCACTACTACTCATCTCTAGAAGCAGGCAAAATGTGTCTCCTGAGGCTGAGCAACTATTCTTGAGGTAGGGTGTCCTGGTAGGAATTCATCATTTGTTTCCACTGATTGCTCTGGACACCCAGGACATTGGCAAAGTTTGACTCACTTATGTGCTATCCATCCTTGATGTGAGTAAAACTGAAGCTAACACTGTCCCCTTCAAGAAGTAATGATTTTGTGAAGGTCTTGGGATCACTCGTGATGAAATGGGCAACCAGTTGGGTGGGTGAAGTTCAGTTCACCCAGATGCAGGTACACCAGCAAAGGATTCTCTCATTCAGAAGCAATCCATGGGCACTGTGAAGGAAGATCTGCAATTTCAGCATGTTCTCCTAGGAATGCAACATTAAATTAGAGCTCCCACAGAGTTTCCTGAGTCCTCTGCTTTTATTCTATAACCATAGGATCATTCAATTAGGCTCTGAGAAATTAAAATGCCAAAAATAAATTAGTGCATATATTAATAAATGCAGAATTAAAAACTGAAGAGAGAACGGTGAGAAAGCTAGATTTGGCTAAGATATTTTGACTACATCTGACAGCGTCTTTCTATAAAAGTAATTTCAGGTCGGTTAAATTGCTCTTGGAAAAATTAAATCTTTTGCATAAAATATGCAAGACCTTTAACTTCTCAACTTTTATGTTTTAATTGTATGGCAAAACATTTTGCTAAAATAATTTTGTGCATTTAACTTTGAAGCAGTTTTAAAAAGTCAATTATATGGTTTTAAAATATAGCACATGAAATGATATTTCCATCAACATGCAGCAGTTGCCATAAACAGCCTTAATTTCCAGTCTAAATTACTGATCTAAATACATTCAGACAAATTAATGCAATGGAAAATTATAGAACCCAAACCGTATATTTATTTATTGCAACATGTTTCACTTGCATCTTATCTGCCATCCATACAAAGTTACTTCAAATTTAGTAACTTTTCCACTTTTCATGCTCAAATTGAAGGGAAAACATGTCTTCAAATGTTCATAACTGAGTTGAAAAAACTTATTTTGGACTTATCTGTTCATTAATCAGGACTATTATTTTCTATATATCATACATTATAGCCTCATTTAAACTGTTACAACTGTGTTCAGTTGTTTAAGACTTTATGTAAGTGAACAATAAGTAAAATTGACCTTTCAGTTTATATCTGGGCTGCTTTTGAAGAAGCCAGCCCTACAAAGTGACCCAAGGTTCAGAGAATCACCAATATATGTGCGGGGTTTTTCCGCAGTCTGTCTCCCAGTAACAACGTTGTAATTGCTTTTAGATTGACACGTGGCACAGGCAGACTGAACTGGGACACTACTGAAACTGGCTTCATTGAGAAAGGGTTGTATTCCTTGAGGACAGGATTTATAATAGCAAAAAACCTCTTAGATAATGATATTTACTGATCATCTCAGGCTGGGACATTAGAAAGTAGATTACCTCCCCCAGCAAGTGCTAATGCTGAAAATCAAAAGCAGTGAGTGTTGAAATTTATTTCATAGTCCTCAAGAAGAAAAGGCTTCTACTTTACTACAAATTAAGACCTGGTTTCTATGAGACAGCATACTGTCTGTCCTCTCACTCTCCAGACTATTTTAAAATTGTCTTTTTCTCTTCTTTTAGACATTGTAGCTTATTATGAACAAAAAAAACCTTAATTGTTCAGTGTGCCACCCATTAAGCAAGAGGAAACAGGGAATAATCCTCCACGTGGATTTAACGTACAGATGGGGAAGACAATAAGACATTGAGTTTTTTCTATAAGGGAAAATTAAACCATTTATGAGCACCAGAATAAATAGCTGTCTTTGATTTTTTTGTTTTGTTTTGTTTTGTTTAATGTCTCACAATTGAATTGCATTAGCCTCGCCTTCTTTCTAGTATTTCTTAAATCTCTCACTTGTCACACACTGATATGGTGTGGGGAGCTGGGGGTGGAAAAGGGTACCAACATGTCCCTGCATGTCCCTGTGAGCCAAAGAGAACTGCTCTGCTCATCCCAGGAAGGAGAAGGCTTTTGAGCAACACCTGTTTATGCTGGACCCTTATAGAAGCTCCTTAAACATCATTAAATTAATTGCATTGCCAGGTGTGGCTAATGCTGGTCCAACAGATCATAAGCGAGTCGTGGGGAGCTGAAGTAAACACAAAGCATCATATGAAATTAATTACAAATACAGTTGAGTCAGTGCAAAATCTGCTGGCTCTTCCACATCACCTCTGTCCCTTCTTCCATTCACTTCATGATCCCTCCACCTGATTAAAATACTCACTTTGTGTCATATCTGACATCATGTAGGAAGAATTTGGAAACTCCCACCCAGGACTTTTTAGGACCAGGTGCCTCCAAACATCCAGATTTGCCCCAGACACAAACTGGATTTTGTTGTTTTCAAAAACACAGAAAGCCTGTGGTGAATGACTTCAAGTTGGGAAATCAAGGGCTGGCTTTCTCCAATCTCTCGCAGCAGCGAATTTATAGCAAATAAATAGCTGCTGTCTTGCAACATTGATAATATTATTCAGTCTGGGAAGTCCCTATTGATTGTGCAATTTATCATAAAAACTTGGAAGAGCCACTACTGCCAGCACACAGGTCAACCATGGGCACAGAAAAGTTATTTGCAGGGGCAGCACAGGGTCAGCCAGCTCCAGATGTACAGAAGCTCCTTTTCCAGATGTCTTACACAACTGGAAAAGCACAGAGAAAGCTATATCCCATATGTTTTTCATCAGTGCATGGGATTAAAACATGTAGTAGAGGATCTTACCTTTTCTTTGATATATGGTAACCCTAGCAGCAGCTCCTTCCAAACCAGTGCTTAGAGCCTGGATCTTGCAGCCATGGATATTGAGATGAAAGATGTACAGGAGCAACATGGTGTCAAGAAGGTCTGAGTGAGACACACTGAATCACTCCACACACCTCTCCTCAGGGTTACCCTTAGTTTGGCCAGCAGCAGCAGCTGGGGATAGGCAGGACAGGGGTTCATGCCCATGGAGAGGTCTAGTCCTCACCGAAGCCAGGATAGGAAAGCCCCTGACAAAAGCTAGAGCAGCACACTTGTTCTGTGCTTCACATGTGCTTTTGGAGGTGGCAGCCTCCTAAAGACAGGCTTTGGAAAATGAACGTCCAGGGGACATTTGAACCACCAACCATGTCAGTGGAGACAACAATGAATGTGTTTCAATTGAATTTCCTTGGAAAGTAAGTTGGCCATGGAGGAAAAATGAAACTGGGTTTAGGCTGGAAAAAACAGTTTAAAAAATGTTTCTCTTCAGGGTTTCCAAAAAGTCATAAAAGTAGGTACAGAAGCACTGTACAGCAGCTTCCAGCAGCATGCCATCCTAGATAAAGTGCTCCAGAATGGTTTTTCTTCTTTGGAAGGTGAAACAAATATACCAGCAGCTCTCAAACACAAAAGAGATTTGCCCTAAAGCTTCATAATGAAAACAAGCTTGAAAATGTTCCTCAGATGGAACTCTGCTGAAGTACAGCACTGTGATCATGCCCAGGTGCCCAGCAAAGCCAGTTTATCACTCTCTTCTTCAGCTGGACAAGGGAGAGATAATAGATCAAAAGGTTGATGGGTTGGGATAAGGAGAGGGAGAGATTACTCACCAATTACTGTCATAGGCAAAATGACTCAACTTGGGGAAATTAGTTTAATTTATTGCCAATCAAATCAGATTAGGGTAATGAGAAATAAAACCTAATCTTAAAAACACCTTTCCCCCATCCCTCCCTTCTTCCTGGGCCTAACTTCACTTCCAATTTTCTCTTCCTCCTCCTCCACAGCAGCACAGGGGGACAGGGCATGGGTGTTGTGGTCAGTTGATCACACATTCTTTCTGCTGCTCCTTCCTCCTTGAGGGGGGGACTCCTCACACTCTTCCCTTGCTCCAGGGTGGGGTCTCTCCCATGAGAGACGGTTCTCATGAACTTCCACAGTGTGGGTCCTTCCCGTGGGGTGCAGTCCTTCAGGACAGACTGTTTCAACGTGAGTCCCCGATGGGGTCAGAAGTCCTGCCAATAAACATGCTCCAGTGTGGGCTTCCCATGGGGTCACATCCCTCTGCTCCAGCATGGGGTGCTCCATGGGCTGCAGGTGAATCTCTGCTCCACCTTGGATTTCCATAGGCTGCAGGGGGACAGGTGCCTCACCATGATCTTCCCCATGGGCTGGAGGAGAATCTCTGCTCTGGTGCAATTGCTGTTTGGGCAACCTTTTTCCCCTTAAATATGTTACCACATAGACGCCATGACCATCACTGATGGGCTCAGCCTTGGCCAACAACTGGTCTGTCTTGGAGCCAGCTGGCTCTGTTAGACACAGGTGAAGCTTCTGGCAGCTTCTCTCAGAAGGCCCCTGCTACTGAAACCTTATCATCTATACCCAATACAAGCATCATTCCTGCCTCTCTCCTCCCTGTCTCCCTACCTTGCCCAAAAACAATGTCCTGGGAAAATTAATAGTTCCTGTATTTCCTCTTGAAGACTGTTGTGTTCAAGTTTTGATGAAGTAAGGCAGAAGACATTAGAACCACTGCATATTTGAATTAATCTCAGCAGGTCAACTACTACAAAGATTTTCTGCTCTAGTTGCTTGCAGAGAAATGTGCACTTCTTAAAATCCTAGCTATTTTCTGTTTAATTTATTTGCAAAGCAAGACATAAGAGCATAAAAAAATCAATTGAACACAACAATTTTATTGGAGTTCACATGCTACAACAAGGTGTGCGAGCACAAGGCTTCTAACAAGACAAGCAAGCAATCCTGTAGCTGCTTTCAAAGGTATCTGCTGTTTGCAGCAATGTAGGATAAGCACACCATCAGGTTTCCCCCTTGAACAATTATTTAGCTTTTCCTTTTATTTTCCTGAAAGTTTGGGGTTGGGTTTTTGGGGTTTTTTTTGTTTAGTACAATCGTTACCTTTAATAAAGGGTGCAACCCTGTACTGCTGCACATTTGAGTTTAGAGCACTATAAATCCCTGCTTTCATATCTCTGTTTCAGTAGTTCCTCTCTATGCCTAGTAGTCTGGGGAAGGATGGCAGGGGAAGAATGAGAAGTCAATAGAAGTTCCAGCAGATCAAGGAATAGGCTATGTTAGGTCTCCACTGCCTTCACATCCAATGTTGCGTTACAGTCCCCAGGGGCCAAAGCAGAATCTACCATAAGAGAATTTGCGCCAAAGAAGTTCCAGAATACAAAAAAATGGATGAAAGCCGAATAAAATCTGTAGGCTTAGGGTTCACAGGAGTAAAGGGAGAATTAACATCATTATATGCAACCACAGTTGCTGTATTAAAAAAAGTATATAGAAAAGAAGATGTCTGAGGAAAATTAGCTAAAACCGCACTGTAATCTTTACTAGAAAAATAAATCCTTTAAAAAAATTCCCTCCAGAAATCTTGTACTTGTATTTATTTCTACACTTTTTTTTTGCTTTTATTCAAACACTTTAAATATACTTTAGACGCAATTGATACTTAAATTTTGTTCAGTCCTTACAAGCCTCAGTGGACAGAAGCAATTCAATCAGAAATAAAGAATGATGTGAAAAGCAGATAGGGAGTGTCTCTTCATTCAGTGGACAGAAAAATTAATATCCACAGGACAGCTGATAAATAGGGCAGATTTTTTTTATTGCTACAGTAGTAAAGCCGCACTGATTTTGTACCAAGCAAGCATTATATGCGCGAGAAAGATGGGAGACAGAACTGAAATTTGCTAGGAAGAGGCAGGGGAGAAACTGCTCTATTTATTTGTAATGGTGAATACCACAGTAAACCACTAACCAGCTGTTACTTTACTCACATTATGATTTCTACTTTCTTTAAAAAAAAAAAAAAAAAAAAAAAAACAAGAAAAAACAAAAAGCTGATTTTGTCAGTAAATCAAAACTCCTCGTTTCACACTTGAAAAGTAGACAGCATTGAGTAAGACATAATAATTAGTCAAACTTATCAGTTTATATCCCTGGTTAGAAGGAAATTAGCTTATCATTAATGATCAACTATTACATAAATAGCCCAGAAATCATCTTCCTTAAAGACCTCAGGGCCAACAGTAGTGGAGGGAATCTGGACAAGCAAAGTAACAGAAGAGGCACATGCACCCTGTAAGAGCTGCAAGTCCCCAGGAGCCCCCAGAACCAAACCTGGTGCAGGCAGGTGCACAGGTGCCAAGAGGGCGGGGGGGAGGACACATGAGGCACCTGCCTTGAGTCATTTCCTGGTTCAGGATGGCTCCTCTAAACTCAGCACAGCCAAATCTGGGGTTAAAGTACCAGACAGTTACATGCCACTCTGTTTTGTGTCAGAGGTATGAAACCAGGCGTTATAACAAGTAAAGCTTGAAAGTAGAAACAGGAGAAGCCCCAGGCTGGAAAGGGCCTTTCCAACATGCTGAGGTCTGGTCAAAGCAAATGGCTCCTTTACAAACTCTGAATGGTGAGAAATATCTGAAACCTAAAGCTATTCAAATAGTTACATCTTCTGATACATTGCCATGACATACCTTATTCTCAACAGGAAGGTTCTGCATGATGACACCAGCTTTAGCTCCTTCATACAACTGTCTGAAAAGGTAATTTAAAAGTACAGGCTAGGAAAAATCCTCTCCACAGCTCCAAGGCAGACTGGGGATAAAACCACCTTTTTCCCATGGGTCCTGAAGCTTCTTGTAACATCGAGGTCACATAACAACCTATGCAACACATCTAATCTCTCCTCCCTCAAAGGGAAGACTGCATTTTTAGTATGTTATAACATAGAAGTTTTTACAATTAGTTTGAACTGGGAGGAGAAAGATGGCCTATGGGTTTCATGATTTAATCAATGCTTCTGCTAGTTCAGGGCATTAAAATTGTAATGTACTTGCCTAGTACTTGCATCAAAATATGAGGAAGACATCAGCAGAGAAAAAAAAAAACTTATATTCCCTACAATCACTAGAGCAAATTCCCTATAGTGTAGAGAAGAATCCATATTTACACCAAAAGTCACAATAATGCAATAAATAAATTAACAAAATTGAATGCTCCTCCCACACCTAGAATGAAAAAAATGGAAAAGAGGGCAGAGGTGGAGTAAGCTGGAAAGAGCATTTACATCAAGTATTTTTCCAGAAACAGTGACAGAAATTTAAAATTATATTGAAGTTCTACTCTTAGAGTGGCACTCAGTTTCTCACACATTTTGACATGCTAATTAGAGAAAGACAAGTTATTTTAATTTAAGCTTTGCATATAAAAGTCCTATAAAATATACAGATGTAACACTGATGTGTTACCTGGTTTATAGGATGGCTGGCTTTGTGTACAGTGATGTCATCATATATGACATTTATTTCTCATTGAAGTGGTTGGTAGTAAGTAGTTTTAAGGTTGTTTGATAACATAAGTTGTTTTAAACAACTTTATAATGAATCTACATAGAGTAGTATGCTACCAAGAAAAATGGATATGAGTTTCTTCTGTATCAGCACTATAAATTAGGTCACCTTTTAAATCCTATTTCTGGACCACATAAGTTTAACCTTTTGACTTGCGTACTGGTCCTTGAAAATTAAAGTTTCTTGCTTTTCAGTTTGTTACTGTGGGGATATACAACAGGAAAAAACTTTTCTTAAGTGCATTGTGCACACCATTTTAAAGATGTATATATTCTTAGTTATGAATATACAATTGCTGATATTAATTCTAATAAGGTCTATTGTATTTTTCTTACTGTTCTACTAGACATTAGTTTTCATGAACAAGTAATTACTGTAAAATTTTCATTTTTTTCATGTTTCCTAACCAGGTTGTGGAAGAATGCAGACATGCAACCACCTATTAATTTGTATACTGCAATGGAAATAGAAAAACATACATGTTGCAATTTTTAACTGTAAGAAATAAAACAAACAAACAAATCCACAAAACCATGTTCACGTAAAATCCCAAATGCACCTTCAACATCATGAAAGCACTAGCCTTTCTGACAGTTTTAGTGCCTGAACACAAGTGATGAAAAGAGAACATAACACCTACAAGTCAGCAAGGGAAGATAATGTAAGGAAGATAGCTGAGTCACTACCTTGTAATCACGGCTGGCAAAAAAGATATAGAGTTCACATGCAGATTTCTGTGGACTGAAAGACCCAGGGAAGGCTCGTTTCAGTCCAAATCATGGGATCTGTCAGGAGGTAGAAACACATGCAATGGTTGACTGTCTTCTCTGGTTACAGCAGAATTGCTGCTAAATAGAAAGGACAGAAAATTTCAATATGGCTCCCCCCAAACCCCTTACAAATTCAGAGTGCACTGACTCTGAAGAGCTGCGTGTTTCACATAGCAAAGCTGGATGCAGAGAACGAAACATGCTGCTGCATGGGGCTCCTTGTGCACAGTAGAACAGGAGTAGGTTTGGAAACAGGTGTTTTCTTCTTGTCAAGGAGGTATCAGCATGGCGCAATCTCCTCTGTACTTCAGCTGGCTGATATCAGAGGGCTCTGAACCTAATGCCTACCAAAACCACGGCCCCTTACACTCATAGTGCTTACAGAGATAACCCAACCAAGGTGGAGGTAGCCAAACAAAGCTAAGGCACCTCTCCAGAGCCAGCAAGGTGTAACTCACCAACACCACTGTTCCCATAAATGTATAATTTTAACTTTAATTTGTGAGATAAACTTACAGTTTTACTTAGTTGCAAAAAAAAAACCCCAAGCCCTTTCACAAGATTTCTGAATGACTATCTAAAAAAAATAAACAATAATTCTACTGTTCTAATACCCTGTCTCTATGTGTTACACACACAGGTGTATCTGTGGATATTTTTTATGTAAGTTAATGGAACCAGCTATATTCATATAGCAAAACTTCGATGTATCTCTTTTGAGTTTCACATTACCGTTTCTTATAAACCGGAGAAGTTAGCAAACAAGGTTTGTCCTTTTTAGAACAAGGATCAGCAGATATATTATCACTGAAAAGGAGTATTCAAAGGCCTATTACCCACAGTATAACACAATTTCTATAAAAATACGCATGGTTACTTAAGTGCATTAAAAACCAGCAACAAGACACAGGTGTGGAGAGGTCTGAGGCGAAGATGTGCATGAATACTTGTTTAATAACTTCTGAGAAACAGAACTATGAAACTCCAGTTACCTCAGAGTTCTATGCCAACAAAAGCAACCCAGACTGTAAACCAGATGAGTCAGTTCAAGCTTGAGAATAGTAAAGTAATGAAATCCAAAAAACTGATTTCAGAAAGTTTACTATTAGTGGATGACAGCTAAAAAAAAAATAATAAAGGTTTGAAGGAAAGTCTGAATGAACAGTCTTCTCCTGATTACATTCAGCTAGCAAGACACTTTGGCAAACTGGGGGCCACTAGAATCAGATGCAAAATATGTTAATTCTAAAATTATTTTCTACACAAGCTGAGGGGAATCTAAGGTGTAAAATAAATGTTATACCTTTTATCAACATGTCAATCTTATTAGGGCACAAAGCAATTTAGGTGATAGGCTGAAAATTGGCCAGGGAAGAATGCAGACAAGACCCAGTTAATACAAAAACCAATTTGAGTTTACTGAATAATCTATACGAGCAAATAACAAATTATAAAAGCTAGAGAAAATTACAAGTAGGTTTGGCTTTCAGTGCACAATTGGAAGTACTAAAAGAAAACAAAAACCAAACATTATCAAATAATCAGAGTAGGGTTACTTCACATTCAGTCTTCAGTAGTGAAGGATAGAAAAGGTATTAGCAATTTGAATAGATTTCTGCATTAAACCAGCTGATTTTCATTAAACAGAGGAGAGCTAGAGCTGTGGGGTACTGAATCCACAAAAACCACAGAAGATAACACTTACTTTTTAGATTCTGAGTCACGAGCTGGATTTCTTGCTCTGTTAATGTCCCTACAGTTGGCGCCCAGATGCCTCTGCAGGTGGCAAAGTCAGGCTGCAGTTTACTAGTCAAGCTGCCTTAAGGATTTCTAATGCCAAGTCAAAATGCATGAAATTACTCAACCCAGGACATCAGCCAAAAGAACTTTTTACAGAGTTGTGCAGCAGCCCTCCTGACTGAGGAGACAATAAATTTATCCGTGTGAAGACACTACTATGTTTCACCAACGTTTTGCAATATTCAGTTAATCTCCATTTTGGCATTCGCTTCTACTAGCTAACTTCATTGCTAGCCCTGCAGAATGCAACCACCAAAACACTATCAAAATAGGCTACAGAGTTTCTTTAACAAATGGATAGCTGAAGTGTCAACCAATCCTTATTCACTGTAGAGTAAAATTAACATTTTGTTGATTTTTTCTCACATTGTGTATTCATTTACATGAATTCATGGAGGGTACCAGTGAAGGTATCACTTTCTGTTTGTACAAGTACTACACAGTGACTGCATTGGTAGAGAAGGCAACACAAGGTTTCTCCACTTGCAGACCAGAGAAGTGTTATCAAAAGCAGAGTGGGGCTTTACAACTAAAGCTTCAGTGACAAATAAGGTAACTCAACAGAAACAGGAACTCCCCAAGAGCAGCATATTCCATAAATCATGTTTAGTTTTCTTTACTTTTATACATGTAACTTCTAGAGAGCTGAGCTGTGCTGTGCTGTGCTGGCTTTCTTCAAAAGGAAGGAGGGAGCTGCAGTACTTCACCTTCTCTGCTACCAATGGCTTCCAAGAGCCCATAAGGGCACAGAGTTCTGCTTTGATGACATTGTCTCATTCTTGAAGCTGAGTAGACATGGTCTGCCCTCTAGGTCATACAAGCAGAGTCCCTCTGGATCACAAAGACAGACCTGCCCTATGCCAAACTGTGGGAAATTGACTCTGCAGCTTCTATTATAAATTGCAATTTTGCTTCATATAAAGTCACTGCTACCTCACTGAAACAAGTATCAGCATCTCAAAAGTCACTTCAGATACCAAAAGACTTACCAGGCTAAGTGGATGCACTGCCCACACAGGAGCTGTTTACAGGGCTGACAACACAAATCCAAATGTACCATGAGATTAATTTTTGGCTGTAGTTTTTATAACTTCAGAGTTACCAGTTTCCATGCTCCAGCAGTCATTCAAAACACTTTTATCTCTCTTATTTAAGAAGTTTAGGAAGAAAAGAAAGAAAAAGAACGTAATAGGAACTTGCTTAATATTTAATTGGTTTGGGGTTTTTTTTTGCATTATCATAAACATCTGGGGCCAGCCGTTCAATCCTGAAGATCTAATAATCTTCATGTGCAAAAGAGGGTTGACACATTTTAGTTAGTCCTCTTTGTAACTATGTAATACTCTGTACTTCAGGTCAGTTTGTGAGCTGAAGTTCACAAAGATGAAGTGGATGGGGTGTTGTAACAAAATTCTGTATAACATTTCTGTTACAAATTGCTAGAAGAGGGTTCATCTCTGGTCAATAGAGAGCTATGAAGCAAAAAACAATCTTTCTGTCCTTACTGTTTCTTTCTGGTAAGTTGTTTTCTTTTTCTGTTACTCTTTTGTACCAGAAGACAGCAGCTAGGTTTTGAAAGATCTGAACACTGATGTCACACCATGCTCTGTAACACAAATTACAGCTGTTCTTCTGCAGAAGAGGGTGTCCTCCCATTCATCACCCAGCACTCATTGTGAAAAGGCAGAGCTGCAGCTTGGATTTCAGCTTCTCGTGACATGGCTATGCCAGTCCTCCCGCAGGTTGCAAAGACCTGACCTTTCAAAAGTAAAAATAGTAAACTAAATCCCTGGACAGAGAACACAGCTAGAATTTGAGGCAGGAGGATATTTACCTCGTTTTTCTATCAATTAAATAGATTTCCTTAGACTACATATGCCCTTCAAACTCTCTTAAATTAATAACATTAAAATCTTAATTGGTACCAGCCCTTCTACTTCCCCCAGGCAATTATGACAACAGAATTAGATTCAGGTAACTCAATTAGACATCAGCCTAACCCAGCGCTCTCCAAGAGGTCTCTAAGCAAAAACTCTCCACTAGCTTGATGAAAAACAGCATTAGGATTGCTTTGCTGAGGTCAAATAGCATACGCTTACAATAATCAAGAGTTAAACATTCTCCTCAAGGGCAAAGCAATGCCTCCTTGTTTATTCCATAGACCTCTCCACTCTGCACTTGAACTCATCCATTCTGACCCAGAAATTCTGCTGATCTGCTTGGTGCAGTATGAAGTTGACTTTGTTCTTGTTTTTTTTCCCTTCAGTCCTGCCTTTTCCCCAGACACCGTGCTTCAGACGCATAAGTGAAGCACAAGAGGTCAGGTAGCAGCAATCCTGAGCTGTGTTTCAGCAATCTGCACTGTGTTTCCTCTTCTGCACATCCCCTCTTTGCTGCTTGAAAGCAGAAGCAGGGCTTTACCTTACATATGAAAACACAGCATCAACACAGAGGAGGTGTAAAAAAAAGGGCAGCTCCAAAAATCTGCATAGACAAGGCCTTGGACCTCAGTCTAAGTACACTTGGTGATGTGTTAAAATGAATCCTTAGCCACTTGTCTCTAACAGGAGCACAGGATAAGGCACAGAGGCATCAGTGCAGTACACGGGGAGAGGCAGGTGCCTCCAGAAAGCCATCCTGTTGCCTGAAAACTTGATATGTTGCCATTTTGGTTACATTTGGTTGCATTTGTTACATTCACTAGCTGAAACCCTGTGACTTTGCTGTGGGCAAACATGAATTTCCTTGCTCTGGGGAAACACCCTATCTCTAACTTACCACCCTAGACTCTCACCTATCTGCTCTACAAACATGTCATGACTGTGGACCTTGCTCCCTGGTGTCCTACATCTGCAGAAGGGGCAAGAGGTGCCTCCCCTGGTGAAACAGGTGGTTACCAGTGCTGTTTTCCAGGCTAAGGAAGCTGATGGCCTGGGCTTGCTCCCCTGCACTGGGCAACTGTTTCATCTGCTCATCTGTAGCTGCAGAACGTGGAATGCACAACCAGAAGACAAGGCTTCTAAAGTTACGTGGGTTTGCAGACATTCAAAAATGGGTTGGAGCTCTTGACACAGATTCACAACCTCTTTTTTTCAGTCGAGACATTAAAACTTCATAAAGGAGCAAATGATCAGATATAATCCTCTACTCAACATTCCCCATCACTAATTCAGAGGAGATTCCTTTTGCACAAGGGCTGGTTCAAGCCACATGTCAGGCACTTAATTCTTTCCATTTTCTGTACAGGGAGCCTGTATGCTTTACTATGTGATTGTAATTTACTCCAAGCTTAGAATTACTTACTCCCCACTTACTCCATTACTTAGAATTCAGGCACTGGAACACCTAATTCATGGGTTCTATGCCCTTTATTATATCTGCTCTCCAGCAGTATCTTACTGACACAAGCAAAATTGATATACATAAGTGTTAAAAGGATTAACGGAAATGAACATTAGAGATTTGCACCAGATGAACCAGATTGATTTTTAAATCCACTTGATTAAATGGGTGTAGTTTTCCAAGACTGATTCATTTAGAAATTTCTGCCTTAAAGGTTTCACTGATATTTTGCATGCAGTGACTAATTACTTTTCAGAACACTGTGTACTTGTTCTCTGCTTCTATGGACTTTAGTGACTTCTGTACAGTCTCTACATCTGGGTAAAGTGGGTATAAAGTGATATTCTGCTTGACAGTATTTCATAGCACTCTGCAGGGATGTATGAGGGATCACAAAAGGGGCACAGCATTCAAGCACACACAAGAGAAGGCTGGTGTCCCTAAGCCTCCCCAAGTAGACTGCTCATTTCAGAGCTGATCTTTGGGATCCAGCTACTCTCCTGCTTTGGAGCTGCTAGAAATGACAACATGCACTTCAAGCATGTTCACAGATATTCTCATAATGTTCTGGACTTAACAGCCACGAAGATCTCTAGAAAATTCATTTTAGTTTTCTTCCATGTACCCATGCAGGGCTGGAAAGCCAGTTTATGGCTAGAACTCCCCTGCTTCTTAGAGGCAGCTTGAAACCAATTTTGAAATTTCCAGGGCTGTTAGTACCATCATATTCTCCCTGCTAAAGCTGCAGGAGTGACTTGCAAATGTACGTGACCTCTGTGACCAGTACACGGCTCAGTCTAAAGGAATAAACACTAATAGTTCAATGAGGGAGAGTGCATGCCAAGCCCAGCTTCAACAGGACTCTGCTGCTGATTGAAGGAATGGAAGTCCTGTCCCAGGGTCCTCAGCTACAGAACAAGATATGTGCCCACATTGGGCTGATGTAATACTTACAGCACAGCGTAAGAATGTAAACCCCTGTCCTACCCTAAAAACTGACTTTAACATTTATGGATAAGGTATGAATCATAATGGAAAATAGTTAAGCATTTCTAAATTGTTACACTGTGCAGTGGAAATAAAGGCAAGAAAGGTCATGCCTGACCTCAAAGGGGTGATACTACAGAGACAAGGGCCTTTCAAGGTAATGTAGCTTACAGTGGATAGGAAAGACAAAACCACAAAGGGGACAAGGAAAATAAAGTATGAAAATTCAACTAAGAAAGGGGAAAAAAGCCAAGAAAAGTAAAGCCTTTTTAGAGGCGAAATGATACATTTAAAAAAAAGAAAACAGGTTGAAGAAAAACAACACACTTGAATTAAGAACAAACAAACAAACAAAACAAAACAAAACCCCAAACCAACCAAACAAAAACCCAAAACCAAACCCAAACCAACATAAGTAAAATGAACAGAAATCAAAAGCTCCCTGAACATTTGCAAGAAGTTTTACCACAACATTACTCTTGATTCTTCCTGTTAACACTTTTTGTGCATTCCTAATGTAATTTTAAAATCACAACACGTGTTTAATGAAATATGGGTATATCTTCCTTGCTAAAAAGCCCAGGAAAAATACAATGTAAGTTCTAGAATAGGACTGGTATCTGCTTTTCCCATTAGTCCTACAAATTTGAAGACTAAATAAATATTATTTCAATACATAATGATTTTATTCTCTTATTCCCAACCAGTCATCCATTAGAATCCCTTTTGTCAGACACCATTCTTTATGAGTTGACAACATCTGATAAAAGAAGACACTCATAACATTTCAGTAATCAGAGTGAGATTAATCTCAATTTGAGGTTGTTCTCCTTTATGACTGACAAGGTTAGCACTTCCACAGTCCCTCCTCTTTGTTCATACTCTGATTGGGCTAAATACTTTGACACGACATAGATTTTCTTGTCCTACTTTCTTCTGTAGATAGTAATTCACCTCTTCCTCTAACAATCAAGATATATCTTGGAAAATTACTAAACTATACACTACACTGAACGTAAGCCAAAACAATTTTCAGTTCAGTTTGCAGGCCCCAGATGAAACAGCTAGCATGTGCATATTGCACCCTCTGTAAATGAGTCCATGAATTATACATCAACATTATACGTCTCAATTCTTTTTACATTATGATTTGTTTATAGAGTACATTAAGATTATACAGGATTTAGCATGCAAAGTCACCCAAAGCCTGTCTTGCTGAGTGCATAATAAAGGTACCAGATCACATCTTCAGAGAATATCGTTATACCATTTACAAAAATAGAAACAATGTAAAGCTTCAAAAAGCAAAATACAAGGAGTTCACATTCATATCAGAAAAGCTCCAAGGCTCCACTGACAGACAATCAACAGAAACCAGTAAACATAACTGTATCATCATAGAACTTCAGTGCATGAGTGACTGTCTAGTCTAGTCTACTAAAACATCTAAACCTCACATCTTTCCCTGGAAATCTGTGAAAGTTAGCAGTAGATGTGGATTCTTCAACTGTATGTTTTTTCTGATCATGAGTTGAAGCTAGCATAAAGCTTCAAGGACTAAATTACACAGGCTTCAATTTTATGATCCTGAAATCAAAAATTTCAAGCATGGGAGAATCCACCTTTCTGAAGAACTAATCCCAATGATCACAGTTTTCTTGGCATAACATGAAAAGATCTGTTTTCAGAATGTAAACAGCTATTTTCCAAGGAGTGAATTTCAGGGACTTCAGAAAGAGCAAGAACATCAAAGAAAGGAATCCATGTTAGCAAACACGGAAAGGAGGAATCAGAAAATAAATCCCCCTCAAAAAAAAATGATTTTGAAAATTAATATCAAATGGAAAAAAGACACTTTCAAGCTATGATCCCCTAAAGTCTATTTTTAGTATTCATAAGAAAGGCTGCCACTAATTTACCAACACCATTAAAGTAAATGAATATACTGAACACTAGACGTAAAAGACATTTTTAGAGATCAGAAATTATGTGAGGAAAGGCAAATCTTGAAAGAATTACAACTGGGTTGAATTAAGTGAAAAGTTTTAATGATTTTTTAATTAAAACAAGTGTCATTCCAAAATTACAGTTTCCTTCCCAGTCGGAATGATACATTTAACATGGAGTAAATCCAAACAATTTTAAAATTGATATGTATTCTTGACCCACAACAATATCCATTACTCACACAAGTCTGGAAAGTACCTTTTATTCAAGGAAAGGAGTAGTTAAATATACCCATGTGTGATGACACCTGAAACAGAAACTCCTGCCCAAGGTTAAAGTCAGTATAGTAAGCAGTTAAGCCAGTTCAGTCAAATGGCTTCTCTGATTTCTCAGTTGATTTGCAAGGTAATGGGTAGAGGCATAGATGTTTTGAGCTCTGTATTATTAAGTGCTGAGAGAAACCAAAGCACTTAGAGGAACCTAGCAGACAGCACAAGTAGTGTTCATTGGGAGCAAATGCAGGGCTTAGCGTTTTACAGAACCAGTTGGAAAGTCCGACTTGGCTACCGTAGGTAGCCAAAAAGTTGGTTGTGGAGGTCTATTTGTATACTGTGTTAGGTGAATTAATTGCAATTAATTGCAATGAATAAATACCAAGGATTATCAAATTTTGCTAGTGACAGAAAGAAGCCAGAAGAGCCTCCAAATATTGGCGTATTATTTGTGTCAAAGGACAAGGAATTACTATGAGGTCAATGTTCAGAAAAAAATCCATATGAAAAGGTATAAACCCAAAGAAACAGATCTTTATGGTCCTCATCCAAACTTTCCTCCCAGGACACAAGGACCTCAGGAAAATGAACAGTGAAGGGGGAGTAAGATACATCCACGTACATAGATGATATTTATACATATGTATGTAAGAATAAAAGCCTTACTTCTGCCTTGGACCAGGCCTCTGGAAAAAGACAATTTGCATTAACAGCAGCCCTGGCTATGCAGCACCATTCAGGTTTCCATGCCATTTTTCGTGCCATGCTTTCAAATCTTAACAGAGTAAGTAAGAGAAAAAAACCACAACTCATAGCATCTGTCATGAAGTTCTATATGCATTCCTTCATCAACAAGTCCATGAGCTTTTATACATGAAGGCAGGCCTCAAGTTCCTCATCTGTCTGGTACGCAGAGTAACGAGATCAGAAACGATCCTGAATCAGTCTCCAGGAAAGTGCTGCCTCATCCCCTGACTTTTCTGTCCCCTGACAGATTCATTGTACCTGAGCTGACAGCTGCTGTCTTAACCCAGATGCATACCATAAAATGTCTTTAAGGGCCTTATAGAAGAGGAAGGTGATCTTGAACTTAATGCATTTATTTAGGGGAGAGAAGTAAAACTGTGAAGGCAAGACTAGTCACGTGCTCATGGAAATTTCTGTACTATATGAGATGCACTTGTGACAGCACTGAAGAAGTCAGGAGAACAACCCCCCTATCTGAGATTCAGCCATCAGCAGGCATGCATAGGCAACTCAAGGGCACGAAAACACCAAGGAGCAAAACCACTTACTTTCTGCAAGCTCCCACTCATATCATCAGAAACAGATCTTTCACAGTATTATCCCTGGCTTTCCTGTAACTTGTGTGTAATAGAGGAAATGCTGGAAAAAGGATGGCAGCAGAGCTTGAATGTATCTGACATAAATGTTACTTCTCTCTCCAAATAAAATTAAAAAAAGCTTATGATTGATTATGTTCATAAATATTTTCTCCCTAGGGAAAAATATCCTCCTCAAAAGGAGTAGTTAGTAACTGAAACTTTGTTCAGCTTTTCAACTTTGTCCTTTTCTTATATAAGACTACTCATAAAAATAGTGTCTTTTATTTCTCTCATTTGATATGATATGATGGATATTTAATAAGAGATGATTTTTTACTAACTATTTAGGCCTAGAAGAAAAGATTTCCACTTCCAGTTATCAATTTTTTTCAGGTTCTCCTAGTTTGGAGCAAAACTGGGTTACAATAGCGTGCAATTTAAAGACTATATGCTTTTCTTGGAATTAGCCATGCAGACTCTACTCGTACATTAAAGCAGCATCAAAATGTACCAGGCATCCTGTTGGTATTTGACACCCATGATGTTTCTATCTACAGAAGATGCATTAGAGATGTGATCCAAGGACAGAGATCACACTAGGTAAGGCTCTGCTTTTCCCAAATGACTTGTAAAGCAGTTGGGCAGCTATAGAGCTTAGATTTTTTTTTTTTTTTGGCCCTGTGTTATAGACACATCCAGTATTTTTATGCATTACGTGCTAAAACTACAGTAAACAAACAGCATATGGAAACTTTGAAGCTGTTTGGAGTTGGTAGATGCATTCAGTCTGGCGACTCCTAATTACATCATCAGCTGTTTGCCTGTTTTTAATTGAGGATGTTAACATCTTCCTATCCCAAGCCAATGGTTACATACCTTAAGCTAGCAAATGTATTAGTCTTTAGAAATCTGCCGATCTACTAATACTCATTTCTAGACCCATGTTTTTAGATAAAGCACATTTCATGATTGAAATATACTGATATCTCTGTGCATGGCTATACATGGAAAGAAATCTGCATTCTTCACTTATGTTTGCTCAGAAGTAGTAACTGACATGTAAAATTATGGAAAAGAATAACTTGTATTTTAAGACATGCTGGCAGACAAGCTGATACGGGGGAGTTTAGTGCCTACCACTATCCTCGTTCTGATGCATCTGACAATTTTCAGTGATGCAGGAAATGCTTCACTGGCCTAAAATTGTATATAAAGCCACTCTTGAAAGAGGGCAAATCACCAAAGCTCATTTAGAATTAAATAGTGGGACAGTTATTTTGATTTCAGGACATTCCCTTTGTTTTACATCAGCAATTGTCTTACATGACTGAAATATCATAGGTTATTCCAGGACAAGGAACAGAGTGTAGCCTCAGCTTTTTCTTTTTAGACTTAAATTCCTTTTTAATTCCATGGGAATGATTCCCCAAAACCTTAGGATTACTGTCAGCTGTCCAGCATTCCATCAAATTTCCAAAATATTTTTAAGCCTGAACATAGCATTTGCAAATGTAAGCAAAGCTGCATGAAGTAGAATTATTTTCCAGTCCTTAAAAGTCATATCCTATTTATATATCTGGTACAATACTAATTTTTTGCAACTTCATCACATTGTGAACTCCTGTCTCATTTGCTCTCCATCACCCTCAGGTCTTCCTCTGCATTTCTGCAACATGATTAGGGAACTAGCCTTAAGTAAAAATAACCAATTCAATCAACCCTTACTCAGAATTTTGTGAATTCAGACAATCCAATGGAATATCCCCCTACTCTCCCAACTCCATCTTCTCTAGTCACACTGCAAATAAGCACATTTACTGCCACCACACAGTAATCCTGTTATAATTACTTCTCAGAAAACCTTTGCTGTGGGTTGAGAGGAAATGGAGAAGAACATAAAAATAACTGTGCCAGAGGCTCCAGTCCTATCAGGGAGAGGTATGCATTCCTTCAAGTACCTGCTGCAAGCCTACCACTATTTACACCTTAGGGTAGAAATAAGAACTGCTGCTTTATGATCCTTTGCTCCAGCACCTATTCATTAACAACACCTGTTGAAGCATTTCACTACCATCTCTGGATTCCCTCAAAGCCTCACACAGCTGGAAAATTCCTGCTTGGTCGCAGGTGAGCATTTTCTTCTGCTTCGTGAAAGGGCAGTATTAAATTTGAAATATGCTGAAGCTACATTTTACACTACATTTCTGCAATCAATACCATTACAAACTTACACGTAAAGCAGAGAAAGATGACATTCTTAGTTGATATGATTCTAAAAGTTGATGCTTCACAAGAATCAAGACATTACAACACAAACCACTTTACAGCATGATTTACTTTGTATCAACAAGGTTAACTGTTGCGAATTTAGTTTCCTGATTTGAAAAACAAGTTACTCCTCTGCTGATCGCATTCCTACCAAGCAGCAAACTTGTGGAAAAGGAAAGACTATGTTCAGCTTCTGTTTCTACTCATGTTACACTGCACATGCTGAGAAAGGCAAAGGGACCCTCATCCCTGGAATTTTTCCAGACTTGGCTAGACAAAGTCACGGTTGATCTGACATAGTTCCAGGACAAGTTCTGCTTCAAGACGGAGATGGGGTAGATGGCATCCACAGGTTCCTTCCAAACACTTCTGGGAATCTAGTCTGTCTGCGAAAGCAGTAAAAAAGTCAGTTGTATCCCAGTGCTTTATAGATGTCAAATACTGAATAAAGCAAGAGGAGGAAATGCATCTAAAAATAAAAACAGAGTCAAAGGATGCCTTGTTTTTCCTGTCTCACAACAGCAACAAGAACCAGGAGCAGTCAGAAAATACAAAGGATCTTTTTCTCTCTGGCAGCTTGGGTGGGTGACTCACAGCAAGTAATGAACTCTCTGCATATTGCTCCTGTCAGCGCTGAGCAAATTCGCCTTTGAGCCCTGACCTGGGACATGCAACTGCGGACAAAAAGAGGGAGCTTGGCTGCTTCCTAGCAGTTTTGTCAATAAGACATAATGCCAAGGACAGCTGAGGACAGCAATCACTGAAACTTAGACTTTGCAAAGCAGCTAAAAAACAAGTGACAGGAAAGCAGGTTGAGAAAATCCCAGCATTCTCACATCCCACAGCTGCTCTGAATTGCAGTATTTTGAGCCTTTCCCAAGACTTTTCTTCCCAGAACTCAGAGTGCCTTTGGATCCCTTTACACCTACCTACTGCCAGCCAGAAAAATGTGTGTCCTTGTACTTCTGTTCCCCATCAAAATTTGTAGCTTTCCTTGTGACTTCTAACTTACAAACCAAACCTAAAGATTAAACAAAGGCAGCTTTTGCTTGTGGGGAGCAGGAAACAGGATTTGAGTATGATTTTGTAATTAACTAATTTTTGTCCTATACCTTGTAATTGCACGCAATTCCTGAGGCATTAATGGCACATTTCACCACGCATTTTCAGAGCTTATACACCCAGAGAAGGCTATTCACAATCACGCCCTTCCAAACTAATAGGAAGACAAAGCCTTGCAGTAAAGATTTGGGTTTAAGTTTTCACTTCTGTTTTGCAGAATTGATGTATTTGTGTATCAGCTTAACTTACTATTATATTTACTAGACCCAAACAGTTGAATTGTATTTATTTGACCTTCATCAATGAATGCTAGCTTTTAGTTTCCATAGCTCAGACACCATCATATTAGTGTCTTGCTTCTCCATGTAAATAGGATTTTTCATATACACCTAAAGGCAATGAGCAGTATGGCTTTGACATCTGCTGCAAGTGCAGCTGTGGCTCCAGCTGGTTTTCTTCCCTGGGGTAAACGAATAGCACAATATTTAGATTCTGAGGGGGTTAGTTTACTGTAGACAATATCATCATAATCACCAGTACTATCAGTTATTCTTTTTGAAATAAGTTGTTTCACAAGAATTATGATTTAAGAAGCATTCCCAAAATTTCTCAAGTGTAAGAATGACAAATCTGGCTTTTCTTGTCTTTACTGTACACAATGTGTTACTGCTTGCACATCAGGCAGAACAAGGGCATCTTATGCCTGCTTCATACAGCTCGAGGCTAAAAAGAACCATCTCCACATTGCACGAGCTTTATGACTGGAAGTTTTCCCTGTTGAATTCACCAACACAAGGGCCAAAGTGACCATTAACATTCAATGCAGGACTGGTGGAATCTTTCAGGTTCATACCTTGGAATGGATCCTTCTTTTCCACATTCTGACAATAGCTTGGAAAGTGGCAGTGCACTTTCCTCTTTCCTGAGGACTTGCTTCTTTATTTTAAAGAATAAAATCCTTTGATACTGCAAGACACTCTTTTATTCCATGCTGAAACAGTCTTTCCCAAGAAGTCTCTTCCTCCTTTATGCTTTCTGACCTTCAAGTTCAGTTTTAAGAGCAGCAAACTTTGAGTTGCACACAAAGTAAGATGATCTATAGATTCTGAGAAGAACACACATACCACAGGATCTCCTGAGACGGTGATGGATCAGTCCTAGTAAATGCAGTGACTCCTTTCACCACTCCTAAAACAACCCACAGATGCCATTGGTGATCCAGCTGCCACACAGGTATTTGTCCATTAGGAACTGTCCCTGACAGATAAGAAGCTACTGAAAAGTAATCATAAGAAATTAATTATTTTTAATTCCAATTAAGATAGATCTGAATCTGTGACTTCAGGGTGAAGGAGAATGAGTTCTGTGAACTAGTCTCCTACTATAGGAAGTTCTAAGGAAAACTGTGATATCAGCAGTTGACTCCTTTCTGAAAGCCAGTCTCTTCTCAAGGTCAGGTAAGGACAAAATAGGTGAATGCAAAAGTAATTATTTAGGGAAAAAAGGAGGCAAAACCAACAAGATTTGGAATTTCAACTGATGTGAAAGGAGGTTATGCTTACCTTAAAGATGCAAATGTTGTCTTCATTTGAAGATAGAACCATTGATCTGTTTGCCCTTGCTATGTTGTCTAATTGATCATCTAACTGGTTGACTGAATTTAATTGTGTTCCTGGCATGTGGTCTTTCCTCCTCTTGGTTTCTATTTCTCAAATTTTTAAAGCATATTTAAAATCAATTTGCAATTATTTTTCTGTTTGCAGACTACCCTTACTGTATCTTTTCTTATTTTAAACAACATAGAAAAATGTTGTATTACTCTGTTATGTTCTCTGTATCTAAGTGCTGTATTTATTCAGTCACTTTTCATCTACTGGTAAGAAATATACACTTTTTACTTACAGAAAATCTGCAAGTACTATAATTCAGCTTCACCAGTAAAAATCAAAAAAATCTTTGTGGAACTGCAGTCTCATATGTATTATATTCACTCAGTCTATAAACTTAAAATCCATCTAGTGAAATCTAGAAAGACAAATATTTATTTTAAGCTTTAATTTTTGCTTTTCTTCTGTGGTCCATTACGTCACCTCCAATCATGTACAACAAATATTGCAATTTTTTTTAAAAATAAATAATACTTGGCTCTGTTATGATCAGGTTCTTTAAATTATTAGAGAGAGATGCCTCTGCCTGAATTAAGGTTCAAACAAGACCCTATGTCAAAGTCAATAGTACAAATTTTTATTTAACAGTTAATGTGAGGTAGAAAGAAACAGGGAAAAGAGACATGGTGAGGGAGAGAAAGAGAGTGACAGAGAGACAGATTAAACAGGAAAAAGATCACCATTCTACGGATTCCAATGGCATCCCGTTGATCCTCCTCTTGTGGTCTTCTTGGTGGTGAGAGTCCCAGTCTCATCAAAGTGATGGCTGCAGTCTGGAACTATTGAGGGAAACCAGGGCAATGAGTCCGTGGTGGTAAGGGAAGTCCTGGGTGGTAAGGGAAGAAACCTGTGTAGGGAGGGAAGAAGCTGGGTGGTGAGAGAAGGAGTCTGTGGGTGAGGGAAGGAGTCTGTATCTTTTACTGGGCTTAGGCTAGGTGAGAACACCCCCAATACCTCCCCTGGGATGGAGAGTTTTACAATGGATGATGTAGTACTGGTTCATGGGACATTTCATGAGTCTGTGACACCTTCTAAGATGTTACAGCTGCCTGTTACATCAGCACAGTTGATTCCATTGCAGCCCATTATGACCCATCAGCAGAGATGAACACCTTGAACATGTGAATGTTTGCTACTTCCCAGGAAGGGAGTAATCACAGCTGAGTAATTTAAGGCCAGAGAAACACTACCTACCTTGCAGAATTTGTCTCTTTCCTTCTCTTGTTCAACACCCAGCTTGTAGCCCGGGGTGGTGGGTGTGCATGCCCTGTGCACTTGGGTAATTACTCTGCACATCATCAGCTTGCACCTTGATTGTCTTAGCCATTGGCATTCCAGTCTTTCACACCTGTGGACGCATTCTTCTGGGATAATTAGACAATAGTACCACCTTTATCTTATCTCAGGTTCCCACCCCAGTCCAAATTAGCAGGCATATTCAGAGAGGAATGTGCTTTGGTGGAAATCTGCTTCTTCTTCGCAGTTTTCTACAGTGGACAAAAGTCTTTCAGGGATTTTAACAATGTTTAAGCCATTAACTAATTTCAGCCTCTCACAGTTACCATTTCAAAGTATGTACCCTTCGATAATGAAGTACTATTTTGCAATTAAAATACTGAATTGGGAGTCAGAAATCATACCAAAAACCTGAGTTATGGCTCAGTTCTTCATTTTGAATTCATCTCGTCCATCACTTTGGGCTCCATCTGTTATGGTGGTCACTTGAGACAGGAGAAGTGGTGTATTGCTTGGAGTTACCAGAAACCAAAGCCAGCTCAGGTCAGGTCACTGCTGTACTGCAACTGCTTCCTGTAAGGCTTCTCCTCCATTGGTTTGGGTGGTAGAAATTCCTGAAACATACAACTCAAATCATGGCTTACAACAATTGAAAGGTACATCCATTACGATCCCCATCCCTGGTCCTTTTGTCCAGATTATCTGTTTCAACATTTTGGCGTACTCTCTCCTTGTTCCCAGCTTGGCTAGTAACAAGGAGTTCCTGTTTGAGGCTACCATTAGTATAATCCACATCATAGTTCTCCATGGGCTGCAGAGGGACAGTCTGCTTCACCATGGTCTTCACCATGGGCTGCAAAGGAATCTTTGTTTCTCCTGCTCCAGCATGGGGTCCCACCCACAGGAGACTGTTGTCCTTGAACTTCTCTAGTGTGGGTCCTTCCCACAGGCTGCAGTTCTTCACAAACTGCTCCAGCATGGGTCCCCCATGGGGTGACAAGTCCTGCCACCAAACCTGCTCCAGAGTAGGCTTCTCATAGGGTCACATGTCACATCCTCCTTCAGCAATCCTGCTCCAGCGTGGGGTCACAGTCCCTTCAACTTAATTTCACAGCGGAGTTCCAGCCTGTCCAGTACAGCAGCACAAAAAACAGCAGCAACACCCTGGCCATCTGCCAGCCCAGGTCCATTACCATGGCTGTTATCAAAATGTTCCCAGGCACAATACAGTAAGGTGATAAACAGTATAGTACTACAGCAAACAGCGAAAGTGAAAAGCAGCCACTAATGAGAACTAGACTCTAATATGCAGTCGGAAAAAAGAGCCCCATGGCAAGCAGAGGAGCCTGCTCATTACTAGCTAAACACCACTAAGAGATTTATATTCAGTCTAGCAAATCCAAATCAAATCTGTCATTATTTCAAACTCTTCGTGCCCCACAGTGGGTGACAAAAAGGACTGTCATGGTTTAACTCCAGCCAGGAACCAAGCCCCATGGAGCTACTTGCTCACTCTCGCACCAGCAGGATCAGGGAGAGAATTAGAAGGATAAAAGCTGGAAAACTCATGGCTTGAGATAAAGACAGTTTAATAGGGAAAGCAAAAGCCACACACACAAGCAAAGAAAAACAAATAATTAATTCAGTGCTTCCCAGGGCAGGCAGGTGTTCGACCACCTCCTGGAGAGCAGGGCTCCATCACACAGCGGTGACTTAGAAAGACAAACACCCATCACTCCAAACCGTTCCTTCCTCCTTCTTCCCCCAGCTTTCTATATTGAGCATGATGTCATATGGTCTAGAATATGCCTTTGGTCAGTTTGGGTCACCTGTCCTGGCTGTGTCTCCTCTCAACCCCCCATGCACCCCCCAGCCCCCTCACCAGCTTGACACGACAAAAAGAAAAGGCCTTGGCTCTGTGGAGGCACTGCTCAGCAATAGCAAAAACATTTCTGTATTATCAACCCTGTGTTCAGCATAAATCCAAAACATAGCCCCCTACCAGCCACTGTGAAGACAATTAATTCTACCCCAGTCAAAACCAGCACACCTTGCTTTGACTTAAGAGTCAACTGGCAGGTAGCAACTTCTTTCTCAGCTATTCTAAGATGGATGGCTCAAAACTTGCAGTGTAGGCTAGGCCCCTTTGTTAATTCTGGAGAGTATCCTGAAAATTACAAGATTTCTGTGGCACTCTAGCAGAGGTGAATCTATGCCAAAATGGTTGAAAAATGAGTGTCTTTACATCATCTCTACATTGAAACCAGGCGGCATAAACAACTTGAGAACTTAATAAATGGTTGTCTGAGATAGTAGGTCTAAGACCCTATATAATGCAAAGGGTCATTTTTTTCTTAGCATGTAATCTGTACACAAGTGATTACAAAAAGTGTGTCACTTGACAAGAAACAGATGACTTCTCTTGATTTATAAAACTTGATGGAACTGGACTCAGTTCCCCCCTTCTTACTGTTAAAGAAATCTCCTTTCTTAAAAGTAATATTCTGATCTGCACTAGCTTGAGGCATAGGTTCTACAGAGATAATTTACCTATGGCTTGTGAGATGATGCATTTGCATCAACATCTCTTTATTTTTTAGAATATATAATCTAAAATACAGTCCTGCTCCTTGTTAGGAAATTCCTCAAAGTCTGGACCAGATGCAATTAATGATCTCCTTTTTGCCTGGAAATAATCTCAGTACTGAAGTGGAGAACTGCACTTGATCTAGGTCTGTAGTGTATCTAGAGCCCAGTTTGTTCTAATCCTGCTACAGTTGTAAATTTCAATTTATTCACGGACCTGTCAGATTTTCTAGGTTGTGTGTGACCTTCATTTAATGGGTCTTTGCCTCATGCTTCCTTGCATTGGTGTCTAAACGTCATTAATTTACAGTACAATGCTTTCCTTCTGTGCTGGTAAACTCCATACTAGACAGAGCTGGGCAAACTGTGATTGCTGTGCCGGCATTAAGAGGTGGTGGTGCCAGAGAGGACCCAGAGTGCGATGACAGTCATCCTGCAGTGAGGTCAAAACCAGAGAATCCTTCTTACACACCAGGAATTCTCCACACCATATGATTGTGAATATGGTGGGGTCTTGCACACTGGATAAGATGGCCATTTTGAGACTTGCAAGTTGCTCTTAAGGCATTCATGACGACTTTCAACATAGGGATGGTAAAAACAGCAAAATGTGCCAATTAATTTTTATATAATATTGTAAACCTGTTTATTTGGGGTTTTTTTGTTTACAAATCTCTCTGGTTGCAATCTCTTCTGGTCTTCTTATTTAAGGTCTCAATTCTACAAGTATGTTTATAAAGAAATTTACATCAGACTTCTATTTACGTAAAATTATAAAACCGTACAAGAAATAGCGAAGGCCTGAAGTGAAAACACACGTCCTCTGAGCACACTGACTAGTATTCCTGCAGTCAGAATTATAGGCTGTTCCAAAACTGTGCAGTTATTTTGCCTATTTACCAATCAAGATTTGCAAGTTTACACACCGGATGCCTACATGTGATCCAATGGCCATTACCCTTTTTATGTTAGAGAAAAGACAGATTACACTAGCCTATAGCCAACTGCTTGTAAAACTGTTGTAAAAAGAGTATATGCAGAGGAATAGAGATCACAAATCACTTACTAAGCATATTGATGCAAGTCTTGCCACTAAGTTTAAGAGATTCAAATTTAGACCTGATAAGCACCTGCTGTCAGAAGTGGTAGCTGCTTATGTCAGTCATCTCCAAGACCCAACAAGCACATGTGAATTCAGCAATCTCCAGTAGCAAAAGAAGACTTCAGACTATAGCCATTTGCTTGTCACCTTCATTTAAGTGCCAGGTTCTTCAGGAAAAGAAGTCTCAAAAACATCCACAGATGACTTGGTAACTTGATATATCAGAACAACAAATATTATAGTCACTGAGTATATACTCTAGAGAGGAGAGAATTTAAAAGACGATTTGTTTAAAATGAAATTCCAATAAAAACATGACTCACTGAGGATTAGGTAAGTCTTTTGGAAGTCTCTTATGCCGTAGCAATAACACGGGCATTTTGGAAAGCCCCTCTCTTCACAGTTTCAAAAATCTCACCAAGTTGCTCAGACTGCAAAAGGAAATCCTAGCACTTCTATAGACTCAGAAATGGAAAGCTTTAAAAGTTCACCTTTGTGTTGGCAATTCTCTAATTCAGGATAAAAGAGGCAATTATGCTGGAGTACAATTCAAAATAACAGGATCAACTCTGTATTCTTTCGCAACAGCCCAAAGATTATGTGTTCCCATTACCTTTGAGGTGTGTTAAAAAAATCTCTAGTGTGTAATTTCCAGCTAATCTTCTTCAGAAAGAAGTCTAGGTCCTGTCCTCCAAAGGCCTTAAGTGATGTAACTTAAAGAACATCAAGCATAGGAGATTCACAGGCAAGGGCGATTCACATCACAGAAACATATATCTAGTACTCTTAACCGCTAAGACAGGAGGACCCATTCAATCTCCAGGAGTATAAATTTCTTCCAGCAAAAGAAAATTGTCTAGGGTCCCATTTGTGTCCATGTGCATCTAGAAGCTATTGCAAAACAAGCAAGTCAAGTGTGAATTTAAAGTACAATAGCCATTTGTCTTGTTTCTCTTACCACTCTGGCTCCAGCAGGTTACACTGGGGTGGCTACAGAAGCTGCTGTTTCCAGCTGGACATGTTGCCCCTTGTTCAGAGGTTTCTGCCTCCATTATTCATAATGCAACTGCTGGGCCACAACAAATTGCATGCTCAAATTAAGGAAAAACATCAGGCATAAATCATGACTAAGAACGCATACTTGTCCTAGGTAATCCTAGGCATCCTAAGCATTGTCAAGGCCACAGAATACAAAATATTTATATGTAGCCTGAAAAAAATAAGTCAACAAGGATTCATAGAATGTCTTGTGCTGTATCCGTGAACAGGGTGAAAATCCGTGTGTCCTCAGGAGCTCTTGCCAAACACGATCTAAATATAACCAGTGTCTATACCAAAAACAATGTCTTTCATACCATCTAATTTGAGATGCTCTTCATAAATTAGCCTTCACAGCCAATGGGATTCTATTTGTCCGACACAGGCAACTTCTTTTGAAATAGCTAATTACGTAAAACTAACTACACACATGGACAACTCTCCAACAACTGTAAGGACAGACAGATCTTTTGATATATCTATGAGTCTTTAGACTTTAGTCTGAATGGTAAAAAAAATGGAGGTGGCCTCTTACCAAAGGGAATTACGACCTGAAATACTTTTAAACCAAAAACTTCTTCCCACCTTCTCAAACAGGTTTCAGTACTAGTAAATAATAAATAAATAAAAAATAAAAATAAGTTGGTTATGCTTTTAGTTCTGGTTTGGGGACCTTTAAGTAATGATGGATAAGATTCACCTTTATGAGTACAAATACAGATAGAAAGGTCACACGTTATTTCAGGTAATTGGCCAGAATTACTTTTTTTGATGTTTCAGAATTATTTCTATGTCTCCTAAGAAAATACTGTTTCTATTTACGTAGAAAAGCCTTCAGGAGACCATTCTAACTTCTGAAAAGGCAAGGACAGCAATACTTCTCATACCTGTCAGCCTGTGTGACAAGCCTCATGCTGCATTTTGCTGATCACATTGGGCTCCAAAAGAGGCAAATATTATAACTTTATAATATGAAGTTGTGTTCCTGTTGAGCATATGACCTGATAGCTGAAAGCCATTTCCCCTGAATTTAAAGGAGCCATTCAGCAAAAATCCACCTGTCATGTTTCAGCAAGCAGGAGCTCTGTCTCTGGTTCTTACAATCTTATACATAACCCCCTACGTTATAATTTTACCTGTTTTTCTAGTATGTTGTCATTATGGCTTCCAAAACAATGTCTTCTCCTGGGTGACCAGTGCAGAGAAGGGAATAGGCTAAAGAGACATTTTTATTAGTCAAGCATTCTTAATATCATCTCTCTGTAATGAAGTCATTGGCATTATGAGTGTTTTGACTGGTTTGAAAATGTTTCTGACACATCACATGCAATGTGTTTCAAGGAACATGTTGAAATGGCAAATGTGAGGACTTCAATACTGGATCCTCGGCAAAATTTAGCCTCTTTTGAAAAACAGAACACATTGTCTGTAAAGATAAGGGGTTCACTTGACAACCACAAATTTAAAGGAATTAAGTTACTGCCCAGGAAGAGTTGAAAAAAATGTGTAGATACGGTGCTTAGAGACATCTTTAAGTGGTGGACTTGGCAGTGCTGGGTTAATAGTTGAACTTGATGATATTATAGGTATTTTCCAATGCTAATGATTCTATGATTCTAAGTATTTGCAGTTAGCTCTTCCTTTTTTTTTTTTTTTAATTAATGAAAAAGGCATGGTATTTATAGGGGTTGAAAAATATGTTGTGATTGTAATTACAGAGTCATTCAGCTCATACATTTGGGATTCTGCCAAAGCCAGATGAAGGTGCAGGCTGCCATGTGGCTTGGAGGTGCTTCTTCCTGCTCCTGTTAAGATGCCAGTGAGATCACGGTCATACTCCAAAATGCTTTGAAGCTGCCCAGGGAGAAAGCACAGAAGTGCTGTATGTCTCAGATTCCCACTGTCCATGCTTTGTAGTGGCAACCTTCTCTTTGTGTGTGTCTTCACACGTGTCTCCTGCATGGTTTGCCAGACATGTCTCTCAGCCTGCATTTCCCCATCACCCCATCCTCCCCAGATAAGTTGTCAGCACTGTCAGCTCTCCTGATAGCAGTAGTTCAAACTTTGCCAAGAGGCAGACGTCACCTCTTCCTCACGTGTTTCCTCCTTCGTCAACCACCTTCCATTTTGGACAAACGAGTTTACAGCCATTTCACCTCCAAGTTTCTCTGCATGGCTGCAAGGCCAGGCTTCAGCAGCAATGCTGCCCTCCATTGCTTTTAGTGAGACTGAAGTTGTGCTCAGTGACAAAGTGATGGGAATTGTGGAAATCCTAGAGACAAGCAAGAAAACGAGACAGTAGTGAGTGCCTGAGTGGGGATTCGGCATGGGAAGGATGGAGTCCTGGCACAGCATTGCCATCACACAGGTTCAGGTGGAGAAGATGGTAGGAGCCATGCACAACCTTCTAGGGGAGGGAAAACATGGCAGAACAGCAAAAACCTCTGCATGACAGCCCCTGGTCTCACAGAGGGCTGGGGCAGAGGTTCTGCTATGGCCACTGTGTGTGAAAAGTCACATAGAACTGAAAGAAGGGGGTTGGAAGATAGATATTTACTTCCTTGTAGTTCAACTATTTTATTTTTTAACCTGCATTTAACTGGTGTAGCTCAAATAATTACTTAAAAATTATTTTAAAAAATTAATTTAAAAATTTACTTAAATTATTACTGAAATGTTTTCAGCATGTGAGAATTCATTAGTTTAACAAGACTTAATACTCCAACCACAATTATAGCCCTCAATAAAGGAAGCTTTCCAGACTAAAGTTTTTCTAGGAGTTAACAAGATGGTTAATGTTCAAGAACACCTTTACATATAGAGAGAGGTTACAGATAATTTTATTAGCCAGAAATACGAAAGACTTAAAGCCTTAACTGAAAGCTGTACATCAGTATGAAATATATCTCCATTATCTGCTACAGTATCTTTCTGTTCTATTTCCTACCTTTTTTAACACAATGGGCTATCAGCATATCCTCAACAAATTGAAATGGTTACTTAATTTTATTACAACTCTACCTGTCTTTAAATAAACATTTCAGAACTGTCTTATTCTTCTGCAGTCTGTAGTCTCATTCATACCTCAGGGCAGCTGCTATCAGATCACTCTTAATCCATAGTAATAGGAGACAAAATTTTAACAAAAACTAGTATGGAGAATGCTCACTTCATGGTATTTGTGTTACAGTTGTTTTATTAGATGTTCTGGAGAAATAAAGAGAAACCATTCTTCTAGCAGTAAATATTTATCTGTGGTGCTTGTATGGGAAAACTATTGCGAGCATTTTTGTACTTACTGTCAAAATTTCTGAAACAACATTAATATTCATGGTTTCAGTTTTCCTTCGACTATTCTTTAGGCTCCTAAATTCTGATCCTTAAAAAGGATGAAGAGAATACCAACCCTTTAAATTTTATTGATAACATCTTAGGCATTAGCGTCACTGAGGCCAGGCTTAACCAAACCTAAAACACAATCTGTGCATAAGCAGAATACCACACGTGTAAGGTAAGCGAGAGTTTGGCACTCCTTGGTCTTCTTGAAGTATATTACACCACCTGCAATGGGTTGTCCTGAAGACAAAGTTCCATTTGATGTTGTATGAATAGACCTTTTTGCTGTTCTTAGCCAGAAGTTTGACTTGAACTTTGGTAGAGTCCCAAATAAATCACACGACAGTATTCAAGAGGTAGAAAAGATTAAAAGGAGTTGGGCAATCTTTGGAACAGACAAGAATACTTTATGCATTCTAGAGATGTATTTCCTTTACAGGTTATATCTAATGATACCCAAAATATCTTCACCCACACCCTCCCAGGACTTAGGAGAAGAAAGAAAGAGAAAAGTGAAATGACACAGCATACCCTGATCTATCCATGGCATCACAGAAACATCCCTGTAAAATCATTTTGTTTCCTGTCTTAAAAATTCACATGTAGCTTAGTCTTTCTCTGGGTACTTTTTAGCACATGCCACTCCAATCAGACTGTCAGGTCATCTTAGTTTATGAGTCAAGTTATCATACCTGCAATACAAGATTACAGGATACTGCACTATTTCCCAAGTTGAAAATGACCTACTATATAGCTACATTGCTATTGAGCTGTACTGGAATTATACACACCTGACCCATACAGGAAGACTGGAATTTGCATCCCAGGAATTGAGAACATCTTTTGGACTATCAGGTTCCACACATGCATAAATAATCAAACACAAAACTTTTCCTACTAGCACCAAACTTTCTTAACGCTACTGTGTCTGAATTGATTACTCAGCAAGTTTATGCACAGCTGCTGACAGAAACATGAATCAGTGTTAAAACCACACATTATTTTGACTGACATTGGAAGAAAACCAGTTAGACCTGCTGGATGTTTTGACACCTCTTGCTAAATCAAAGTGATTTTATGAGATAATCTTTTATGGCAGCAAGAAATAAGCTGAGAAGAAACTCAATCTAGAAAGAGTAGCTAGTAGTCTTTGTTAAAGCAATCACGACATTCGCTCTGTTCATTTAGTAATTCCAAATAACAGGGGAATGTGCTCAGACTAAAATCTCTTTTAAAAAACAACCAGATTTTTAAGGGAATTCAGGATTACTTTTCATTAAGTTACATTTATATTTAATGATCTCTGTTAATAGAGTATTAAGCATGTTTGCGATGCTCATGTTGCAAAGAAGTTGTACAATGAATACAGAAGTTATTAAAAAATGCATTGTCTGTTCTCAGCATTAAAGGTTTGCTTTACTTCCTACAGATGCACATAATATCCTGAACAACTTAGGTATAAAGTACTATGCTGGTTTTTCAGTAAATATTTCAGTAGTTCCATGAAATTTAATTCCCACTTTACTATTACACAAGTGACAGTCTGAAGGGATTAACAAATTCTTAACTTTTTTTTTCCTGTGTCAAAAGAAACAGCTCCTTTCCAAGGACAGACATAGGTGGTATATGCTGGCCACAATGGAGGCAGATAATTTATTGTTTATCAGAAATGCTAGCTGCCATTAAAATTATTCCTGCCATTTTGCAACACAAGCTAGCAAGTAAAAGACACGATTTCAATAAATAAAATCTCTTATCAGTATCTAATTCTCATGGTCTTGGGGATACTTAATTAGACTCTACAATGAGCCCCTATTTTAAGCCTTCTCGAAGCTGTGTGCCTCTACCTACTTGAGGAGCAACTTTAACCGGTCCTTCAGTAGAAAAATCTGCTTTCCAGAAGCAAAATGTTTATTTATGTAAATATTGTGACTTCAGATGCAAACCAAAGTCAATAGCAAACCTATTTTTTTTCCTCTAAAACACACAGGGGACTAAGTAAAGGGAACTGCTGGTGTAACATACTTTTAGAGGTGTCAGTCTCCAGATATGGAATCCAGGATCTATAGTTATACAATTATTGTTATGGGGTAGCAGTTTTAATTACTATGTAATTTTAATTACTAAATTACTGAAGTGTGTTTGGAGAATGTAATAATGGACCAGCTCTCCTACTTTTTAAGTCACATTATCTTATTTCCATTGCTTATAAGACTCCACAGTTACTGAAGAAGAAAAATCTTCAGTAATTTCATTTAATATTCCATTTCTGCCTGTTTTTCTGCCCATTGGATAAATGTAGCAAAAACATTTCCACATCTAAAAAAGAATGTTTTATTCCTTTTAAATTACCACAGTGTTTCAGTATTCCATTAAAATCGTAACATGCTTTCAGTAATATTTTTGCAGATTACATTACATTAGAGAATCTTATGATGACGTCTTCACACTGGACAGATTGTTGTCTAGAAAGGTTTATTCTCTTTGACATCAATTTTTTTGGACACTTTTCAAACAACAAGCATTTGTAAGATAGAAGGGATGAAGAGGCTGAGGAGACTTGATTGTCAAAACTACCAGTGAAAGAGATGGAAGCAAAGCACTGCTGATTTGCACAACTCAGAAAATTTTTATGTTGCTTTTCTTCCACAGTTTCCATGGGGAGAAAGACTGAAAATACAGGCTGCTGTCACCCTTCCTTGAGGAAGGAAGAGTACTTCCACTTTATATAATCTCATAGTGAAGATGTGGGTTCAGATGCCCTCGGGCAGAGCAGGGATGTGAACTGGTTTTCCCACATCTTCAGTGAATGTTCCAGCCACCCGAGTACTAGAAAGTGCTGGAATTATTCTTCCTTCCAGCCTGTGAAACGAGACTTTTGATTCTAATGCTACTCACAAAAAGTGATGGGCACTAAAATATTGCAGAAATGTCAAAAGAAGCTGTTCTAGTCTGCCCTAAATTGGCCTTTTTTATTTATTTATTTATTTATTTAGAAAGTAACTAATACACAGAGGATCATTCATCCATTCATCCATTTTCTACATTCAAGGTTGTAAGACCAGGTGCTAAAAACTATTCTTTCTCAGACAGTGAAACTCCATCATCCCTATCAGGACGCAGGCATTGTTTTATATTTATATATTGTCTTTATAACTTTGGATATCCTTATTGATCATTTTACTCTTGTGCCTTAGGGACAAACACAAGATTTATGTTCGTCTTCATTTTCCTGTACCATGTTCAAGAAATGTATAGATCACACATGTTTTTTCTCCAGCTTGACAGAGCACTGGAACATCAGTTCCATCTGGCCTCACAGAACTGGTCCTGCTTTAATGGCCCATTCCATCACCCACTGATATCTCCATACAGCACTTAGGCAAAGCATCTCCTTCAATCACTTTGCATTTTGGGACCCAACTTTCATCACATATTCTGAGGAAAGTATCTGTGTATCCTGTGAGCATAAAGCCTCTTCCTCAGGTATTCTTTCATTTTCATTCTTCTAAAGAGAATGAAAATGCTTATTGAAACTAAATTTGCTTATTGAAAGCAAACTTCTGAGTTACTTTTTTAAGAAGGGAGAATAAATTTTATATCTTGGTCTATTTTCATATAAAACCACTTATGCTAAAAATTAGATACTTCTCTACTTCCTATTTTTTAATAATAGCGTGTACCTCTACAAGCTCTATGAAAGTTGTCTGTGCAGGTACAGAGTTGAATTCTTTCATTTGTTGACATATTTCTAAAATATCAGAAAATAATCAAAATATTTAAACTATAAAATAACATATTAAAAAGGGATAGTCACATAAAAGTGTACACTGAAAAATCATAGTAACAAAGTATGTCTAATATTAATACTATAAATTTTGAAATAATTGTGATTAATTAAAGCTACTTTGTATTTAAAACCACTCTGTTAGTTTTAGAAAGAACTCCTGAGAACTGAAAAACCACAGTGATAACCTCATTCAAATTATTATTATTCTGAGAGAGAATAGTTCACATAAGTACAATTTCCCCCCAACTCTTCAGTTCTACAATTAGATTTCTGATTTTCCAAATCACAGACATACTCATATTTTGACTGGATAACCTACATTTCCAAGTCTGGAGGCTCATGACTGGGGGGGGTTAATGCCACAGCAGTATCTGTTAGGCATCCTCCAAATGCCTCCATCTCTTTTCTGTTGCTCTGGTACCCCTACTCTTCTGAGAAGCCTCCCTCAGTGCTCTCCCAGGTATCATGCCACATGCAGAAGACTGGCTCATGCATTTCCTCTTCATTCTCTGCTTCCTCAAATCCTACATAATGCGAAAATGTAAAGAACATTAACCACCATGTAGGCTCCCCATTAACTGAAATGTTCCTAGTGACTATCACTGTAATCTCTTTTTACACCATCTTAATCCTTCTTATGTGGACTCACATATAAAACCAGACATAAAAATATTTCAGAAAGTTATCATTAACCCCAGTACCAAGCTTTATTTCTAATTCAGATTTAACTTCCTGAACTAGTTTGGTGAATATGGAATACAATAATCCATATCAGAAGACAACTTTTGGATGTTTTCCACGTCAAAGTAGAATCAATATATACTGGTATTTTTTTCATTAACATCAGTTATTTCATCATCAGTTATTTCAGTTTCAAAACTAAAAGAAAAATGTAGTTAAAGAATAACTCAAACAGCACACTGAACTTTCCTTTCTTAATGCTGATGTCAGTAGCAAAAATTTAAATTCTCCTTCCATCATTGCCCTATATTTTGAGTAAACAAACAAACAAACAAACAAAACAACAAAAACCCAAACCAAACCAAATGGAAGTACTCTGACAATAAAATACATAATAACATGTAAACATAAGGATGGAAGATTCAAACTACACTGAAGTTTTTTAAGCAGTTTCTGAGAAATATAAGCACTGAAAATGTTGGACCTTCGAGCATTACGTGGGCACTTCAGGGTGATGGATGAGATGCAGTATCTGCCTACCTAGCTCAGAGTCAGGTGAAAAGGAGATGTTTTTGCAGTCAATAACAATGAAAAACTTTTCTTTGGACATTAGTGTTTTTCTTTGGACATTAGTTTTTGACAATTCCACCTTGAAAAGAATTTCATCAGAAAAGCAGAAAACCACCATGCTCTGTGATTAGCTGCAAAATCTTTTTGGCAGGACTATCTGATGTGGACCTGATATACACCCCATTGCATAAAATTGTACGTGTCACTGACTTCTCATCAGGGTGAAATCTTAACCCGACCCACGTCAGATTCATGACTGATTTCATTGTAGCTGCAGTTACCTCCTTCATATTTTTTAACATCTTCAGAAAAGACAATTAGCTGCTTCTGGCCAAAGCAAACAAGGAAGGACCTTCGTGGCAGATTTCACTGCCACGATCTTGTGATGAATGATTTTGTCTATCCTATTTCCAATAATGACTGACAGAGAGAACTGAAGTACTTCGGGTTTGGGGAAAGGTTGAAGCTGGGCACAGAGATCTGCAGATAAAGGTTTTCCCCTGTAAGGTGTAGTTTTGCTGGCTGCAGGTGTTGGTCCTGCTCCAGCAGTGTATTTCCATCCAAATAAACGTCACAAACTGTGCTCTGCTGAAAAACGGGCCCGGCAGCTCCATGAAGATATAAAAAAGCCTGTACAAAACTGTGCTCCTTAAGTGCCCGCACCCACACCACGAACATCAACCTGCTCAGGTTTGCGCAAGGGTATTTTGAATTCAGGTTTTTTCCACAAGGTCTTTTGTAAGTGGGGAATAGGTTTTGCCCCCCTGTGTCAGAGGAACCCACAGACAGATCTGTTACGGGGGCCTCTTGGGAAGGATACGAACTGGGGTAATGCACGGAGGGGAGGGGGGGAAGTTGCACTGCCCCTGGTCCCTTAGGGTATTTTCTCCCTCATTTCTTCCGCTGGTTTACCGATCACCGCAGTGACCCGCTCCAGATGTGGAGCGTGGGAAGTTTTGCTGGCAGTAACCCAGCCCACACCTGGGGGTCTGGCCAGCCCCGTGCCATCCAGGACGAGGGACCGCAAGGGGCCCGAGGATGCGGCCGGCGGCTGCGGCGGGAGCATCACCCCGCCGGACTCCCTGTCCCGGCAGGCCGAGCGGCGGGCGGCGCGCATGCCCGGCCGGCACAGCCCGGCACAGCTCACGCCCCCCTCGGCCGGGCCGTGCGCGGCGGAGCAGCGGGAACACCATGGAGGCCGTTCCGCAGCCCCGGCCCCGGCCCGGCGGGGCCGCCGCCGCTCCGCCGCCGCCTCCGGAGCAGGAGCGGAAGCTGGAGCAGGAGAAGCTGTCCGGGGTGGTGAAGAGCGTCCACCGGCGGCTGCGCAAGAAGTACCGAGAAGGTAACGCGGGGGAGGGGCCGCCCCGGCCGGGCCCCCGCTGCCCCCGCCGGCGGCAGATCGGGGCGTCCCCCCGCGGGCGGGGGCCGGCGGGCCGGCCCGGTACCCCTGGCGCTGCCGAGAGGGTGTGTCGGGGGAGGGTGGCCGGAGCAGCGGCCGGGAGCAGCTCCGCGCTCCCTTCCTGCTCCTCCCCGGCAGAGCGGGGTCGCCGCTGCCATTGGCTGCCCGCAGCCCCGCCGAGGGCACTTGGTTGGGGCTGCCGGGGCTGTGCCGCTCTCCTGGAGCTGCTGCCAGCGGAGCCTCCTTCCTGGCAGGGGTGGGAGCGTCCCAGTCGAATAGCAGTTTTTCAAACTGAGGATCTGCAAGAGAGAGGACGGTAGGTCATGAATGCCAAGAGAGATTGAACGGTGATCTGGAAAGGCACAGGTCTTTGTGAATTGTTTGTGCCTCCTGTCCTTCAGTCGTAGAGCAGTAGTTCGGTATGGAGCACTAAGAGAAAGGGTTGGGGTAAAGCTGTTGTGAAATAAATTACTCGGAGTCCTTGAAAAGTCTACTTTGTCATCAGTATTAATGCCCTTGTGCAAGGTTCCTGTGAGGGTATTGGAGTGCTTTAAAACCTCTCTGAAATGCTAGCACAGATTGCAGAACATTCACCTATTCATTCTTGCAGTGTCCACAGCTCTTTGGTGCATACCTCTAGAAGAACACACATAAAATGGGAGCTCTTCCTGTTGTAGGCAGCAGTTCTTGACTCTTCTCTATATCTTCATATGACACTTGGTTGAAGAAACAAGATCATACTGCCTTCTGGACTTTCAAAGTCTCCCCTGGAGCCAGTTCATGGGATTTGGGCACAAATACCTACCTATCTAGACACTGATTGAATGTTGCTGTCTGTTTTGGCCTTGGTGAGTCAAAACCGAAGGATCTCCCTTCTTTGCTTGGATGTTGGGAGAATGAACCTAATATATATAAATATTGAAATTCTGTCAAAGGAGTCCAGCTTTTAGCAGTACATGTTTCTCTGTCATTCCAGAGTGCCTGCAAATTAAGACAGAAAAACATTGGCACTGCTAACTTTTTTTTTTTTTAAGTGAGCAATCTCTGTAACAACTGAATTTTTTTAAATGAGAGCCTAAATTACATGGAAGTCATTGTAAGCCTACTTCTCAACAAAGAACAAGTTTGTGTGCAAGGGTAGGTTGTGTGTAACTGGTTAAGCAAAAGACAGAATAGCACCCTCATTTACTTCGTATGTCCTGTAAATCATGCATTAGTGAAAACTTTAGAGTGATTTTTCTAGTCCCTCTAAATTAGCAATATGATATGTCATTTCACTGAGAGTTCAAACCAACCGTTCATCACATCTGTACAACAAGGAGAGCTCCACCCATTACCTACTCGTCCAGTAACAGGTGATCCTTACAAGTTAATAGTGGTTAGTGGTCAGTTGTACTTCATATGTTAGGTTCTTTTAACTTAAGAATTTTATTTTTGGTGTCCTTTCTCCCTACATGTCTCTATGCTTCTAAAAGCAGATCTGAGAATCTCCTTTTTAAAAACCCTTAGTGCCATTCTGAAATTGTAATACTAGGACATGCTTGACCTCTGAAGGATCTTTTCTTGAATTTTTTTTTTCTGTAATACTCAGTGACACTGACTGGCAAGTAACTTACCCTGAAAACATCAAAGATGGCAGTTTGCTAAAGCAAAGTAAAAAATCAACAAATAATCTGTAATTTCTCAGTACAGTTTGAATTATAACTTGGATATGAAAAAGCAAAGAGAAAACATCCACATCCTTGCTTATGTGCTTACAGCACAAGGAAAGTGTCTTGACTCCACAGTGCAGTGCACTCACCTCTATATGAAGCAAAAGCATTTTCCTGTATTATTCCAGAATCTTGTATTGTCTTCTTTTTTCCTTTTTTTTTTTAACTCTCTCTGCCTCTTCTTACATTTATTAGAGTTCTCTGAGCTAGTTTCCATTTTGTCTAGATAAGCAAACATGCAAAATTGCTGTTGCATGGACTGCAGTTGTTTGTAGGAACTAAAATAGAATCACATATTAATTTTGTTGGTAGATGAAAAAGCATGTTGAGTATCCTTCTGAAAGCTACATTATTATTTTGCACGGGATAGATATGTCTAAGAAAGCCCTTGATATTGTAATATGATCTTAAGTTATTGTCTTCTCTTAGAAGTGTTGCATTAGACGCGTCCTTGAGACACTGAGATGTGTGTTAATAGAAGTTATACAGGCTTGATTTTAATAAGCTGATTTCTTTGAGAATTCATTTGCCTTGCTGATGTTAGCAAGGTTTGTGTTTTAATGGACAATTGTAAAAGGTAAGCTAGTGTATTATCTGAGTTGCTTATAACTGTCACCATTGCTATAATTTTGTTTCATTTCTGCAGTGGTTCACCTCTTTTTTGGATGAGCCAGTGGAAAAGCAACAATGTGGTCCAGAACTGCAAGCTAACATGTTTTTGAAGAAGTTGCATACTTGTCAAAGTGCAAGAGCAATATTTCTTAACTAGGGATGCATCACAGCAATTTTTTTGCTGTTACTAAGGAATTGCTACAGTTTAGTCAGCATCATATCATCTAAAGGGTTTGATTTATTTTTTTTTTAAATTTGTTTTTTCTGGTTAAAAACTAACTCTTGTGATTGATCAAAACTGAACCTTGGCTTGTTTTTGAATTTCTGCACTTGTTGAATTGCTTCTACTAGTAAGTATCGTGTGTTTTTTATGTACTTCTGTACTGTGACTCATGTCATATCATAGTCCCAGAGTATACCAGTGTATTTGGGACAAGCATTTACCATTTTTGAAATGGTGAAGCTGAAATGCTTTTAAGTTTGCATTGAAGTGCATGTTTTTGTTTTTTTAAACAATTTTAGTTCTTCTACTGTGTGACTAATACTTTAGTCTCTTGAACTTGGTTCTATTGCTTTGTATCACAGGTGACCCCAAATTTTACAGTTTTCCTCTATGTATCTTTGGGCACCTGTAGCCATGGGCTGGAGCATGATGTGTTGGTTGCATAAATGCATGGATGTTTCATATATTGCATGTAGGCTGATGTCTGTCGAGCCTGACAGATAGACTTGTAAAAGCAGATTTAATGGTTCACAAGGAACTACACGAGATCTCCTGAACATCTGCTATGTGATGTATGTTTGTTTCCAATTGCTTGTAGTAGCCAAGTAGGTTTAATTTTTACTGGAATAAAAATCCCTTCTCCTGATACAGAGGCATCCTATTTTTCTCTTAGTTTTTTATTACCTTAGTCATGCAGAGCTGTATTTATCAAGTAACATTTTCTCTGTAACATGACCCTCAGTTATAGATGGTTTTCTGTGTAGTCTGAAAGATGATTTGCAAGACCCTGTACTTCTCCCTCAAAATCCCATGTTGAGTCCAAGTGGAAAAAATTGCGGAGGTGCCTGTAAAGGTATTTTATGACATATTTTCCTGTATATTCACCAAAACAGTTCATTTCTCCTTACATGCACCTGTTAAGGCTGTTCAGGCTTAAAGAATCACACAGAACTGGTGTTTGTCATGTTACTAGTTACCGTATCACAGAAGCTGGGAGACGCATTTCTAGATGGTAGTTTGATTCCTTAAAAGAATGATTTGTTGAAACTCATCAAAGTGGATAACAACTTTCTTAAAGGTTTTTCAAATTCGGAAAATAAGGAAGAATTTAAGGACTCTGCCTGATGATAATAAGTAGCCTGAGTAGATGTGGTTTAGACATTTAGACAGAAGAGTTGGTCTGAAGTCAGTTGCTTCATGGGGTCTTCGTCTCTCGTGTTTTCCATGAAAAACCTTGAGAGAGCTTAAGTTCTTCTCTATGTAAAAGATTTTGAAATGGTGTCATTTTTCACAGGACAGGAAAACTTTATCATTGAACTCTACAGGATAAGTTTACAGTTGTTAGTCCCTTTTGGTAAATATAACTGCTTTACAGTAGAAATAAACCTATGTTTTCAAGATCTCAAGTTGTGTTTCCTCATTTGCATTAATTTCTTGGAAGAAGACGACATTTCGTAATACTAACTGTTCCATTTTCAACTAATAGAAACTAAATTTTATTTAATTAAAATGAAAATTGATACTATTTTATGACATGAGGTTCTATTGCCTTTAAAGTTTGCACACCACAGTTTTGCATGGAAGCTTTCATTAGAAATCCCATAATATTTTACGTTTTGCAGGATTTAATTATTGCTATCATTTAGTTAGCCCATAAATTTGAAAAAGCACTGGCTGCAACACAAGCTTGCACCCATTGAACAAACAGGTATATGTCACCTTCTTCCCTGCTCCTTTATTGCCCTAGTAGGGAAGTTTGTGTTCCTATTGCAGCATCAGCATAATGAAATCTGTACCTATCTGTACAGTAACTGCTTCCAATTTTTGCTCCTGCATTTGTACAAATTACCAAATTCAGTAGTTTCTGTTAAAAGTGTTCATCTCGGCGTTGGTGGTGTTAAGGTGAGCTCATATTCCATCCCACAAAGTCAGGCCTGGGGAAGAGGAGAGTGAAGTTTCCAGCAGAGCAGATCCAACACCTGGGGGCAGTAATTGCTTAAACTATCACAAACAAGCTCCTCAGTGTTTGTGTGACAGCCATCAGAGACTCGTAGCAGATCAGAGAGACAGATAAGTCTTCAAGGTGATCTAAGCTGACCCCCCGTAGATGTTGAAATATCACATGAATTGCTCCCTCTGAGTCTGTTCAGCGTAAACAGATGGATAAGAGGTTTATCTAACAGGTCAAATGTAAAAATCCACGTTTGGTCAAATGAATCCTTTCTATGTAAGTAGAAGGAAGGAACATTGATACTGAGACAGAGAAAATTAGATTCTTACACTTCAGGTTTTTTAAATATTTTATTCTGAAGTATTTCAGGTAAATCCTGAGAAATATGAAACAAATACTAGTCAGACAAGAGAAGGAAAATATTAGCTCTGATTGCTTGAACTTTGTCCAAGTTGAAGTTCATGTTCTGTACATAGATGTGTAAAATTGGAAAACACTGAAGCCAAAAATGCCTAATGTCTTTCACAAGGAATGCTAGATATGCTTTTAGTTTATCTTGTATATACTGAAAATTATGAAGGTATAATTGCTGATACTCTTCATGTAATTAATTTTTCTTATCATTGCCACTGCATCCATACATTAGTAGTACAGCTAAATTTCAACTGACAAGGTTAATGAGGAAATTTTATCAGATATTCATAGAAAGTTAATTTCAGCTTTAGCCTAGTGAACAGTGTTAAGATTGCTTTTCCCATTTACTGTTTAATATGTTGTAGAAGCTAGTTTACTGTTTCCAGCAAGTGAGAGGTGGTCTTAAGAGACTGAAAATGAGATGGATTTTTTCGTTCTGCAGTGCATTACCATCAACAACAAAAAAGAAAACTCAGATATTTTGCTAGGCATTGCTATGGCCAGCAGCCTGTTATCCAGTTATCCAGAAGGTATCCAGTATTGTCATGGACATGTGTTAGTTTTGTGATAGGTTTGCTTTTTTACAATGAGCAAGATTTATTTTTATTAATTTATTATTAACATTAATAACTATTATACAAATATTAACATGTCAGTTTTGCTTCTGTCTTTCATTGGTAGTCAATGTATTGACCTTATTTTCTCTTCTACCAGAGCCTTCAAAGCTCGGGTAGAGAAGAAAATAGGAAAGCAATTTGCTGTAAATGAAAATATTGAAAAAGGAATGGATTGAATCTGGTTTTTTACATTATTTGTATTTGCCAAGGCTTCAGACCCTTAAACCCTTGTTTGGTCTCTTTTTTTTTTTTTGACTCAATTACAGCTACCTTGAATTCAGAACATTTTAGTTTTACAAAAGGAAATAGTGGCAGTTCCAATCCCACTTTTTCTCAAGTGCTAAAGTAATGTTTCTTTTGGAGGAAGTTGATGCTTAATATCTAAACCTGCACTGTGTGTGCATGAAGGCTTAAATGCACAGTGTCAGTTAAATTTTGGGATGCGAAGTTTATTTGGTGATGAATGAAGTATTTTGTGCTCAGTTTTGAGATTTTCAGAGATGGCAGCACTGTTTTTTGAAGAGTACCAATGAAATTAAGGAAAATAGTAATTATATATCTCTTCTTGTGGGTGCATATAATACTTTTATAACTCTATATGACAACTATTTTATTGCTTGATAAAACAGAATTATTCAGATTAGTTGTTTGGGGTTTTATCCCATTCCAAAATGAAAAATACTGACTTTAGCAAAACTGAGCTCTATTTCCTTTACGTTACAGAGAGTTGTGTTTTGTTAAAAATGCCAACTGATATGATTTGTTCTGTCAGAAGTTGGAGAATAATGGACTAATTAATTTTTCTGTTAACTTCATAAGCATACCTTAAATGACAGTTCAATTTAACACTCTACAAATAAGTGCCTTTTAAAACTAATGTTTTAAAAAAATGGGATGGAAGAAAGATGTATTTTTTTGTTCTTGATAATAGACTTCCTGGAGAGAAGAGTTATGGTGTAGGATTATCCCATCAAGAATGGTCTTCTCATGTTGTTCTAGGGAGCTTTGATGAGACCTTGTAAATAAATGTGGAATGAGGGGAGTTCTTACCAATCTTGTATGGTTCTTCTCTATTAGAAATGTTTTCAGTTGCTGAAACTTACAGCTAACGTTAGGTCTCTGTTGCTGTTACCCACAATTAAAATTATCTCATAATTGAAAAATAACTTCTATGTGCCTGATCTGTTCTCTTTGTGACAGTATTCAGCAACTGCTGATTACTCTGTGGGAGAGTTCAGGGTTATGACTTGGCTATTCTGCAGGCAATATTAATGTGGGTGGAAATTATTTAGATGGATTCATCTGTTCTAGGTAAATAGTATTAGATTTTTGTTACTGCGTTAGAAAAGGGTGTGCTACAGAGAACAAGTTGGTCGGTCAGTTGTTCACTGACAGAATTCTTGGAAGCGGTGGGCTTTGGCCTTTCTTGTTTTTAAAGGAATAGTTCATCTTCAAGGTGAAAAGTAGGTAATTTATTTATTTTCTAGGTAATTCTGGATAAAGTTGACCAAATATTAAATAACTTTAGAGTAACGTCACTGTAGTGATTTGAGTTTGTGAAACTCCTGTTATGAGCTAGGTTTGCCAATCAGACTTTTCAGTTGAACACTGGCATAACTGGTTCCTTGATGGAGATCTGAGCTGTATGAAGATCTCTGAAAATTCAGTGCTCAAAAGAGGTTTTAAATTGCCTAAAAGGTGATCTCTAGGTGCACAATAAGAGTGTTGAGTTGCCTTTGTATTATGATATGGTCATGAGTATGTGAGATGGAAAAATTAATACACAAAATCAAGTATTAACTTTAAGATGTGATCAGCGATGCAAGACTTTTTATTCCCTTACAGTAGCCTACCACAAATTGCTATTTTATTTGCAGTGTTACTGATTGCTTAACAGAAGATTTTATTTATCTTATTTTTCTAGTAACTGTTAGTTTTGTAGTGAAACCTTCCTGCATATTTTACTGCCTTTTTGGTTATGCAAGCAAGAATTTATTGATTCATAAATAACTGTTTAACTCTAGTAGATTTAATGCAGTATTTGCACATGGATTATAATGTATTGCTGTAAAAATTAATACACAATGCATTATAATGTATTGATTAAAAAAATCAATACATAGCTTTTATGTGTTCTAGGTATCATTTTGAAATTGGATGCTGCAAGACCTATTGTAGTCACTTAAAATCTCAAGAGATAGGAAGGATTATTTGCATTTTCAACTCAATATTGGAGCATGATTCTGGATTTAAGGCTTCTGTGAATCTTATATGCCCGTTTGTGTCTTCTTAAAGCTCACTCTGGAAAATAGTGGGGAAAAAAAACCCAAACAAAACAATCCACTGCCATTCTGCTTGCTCAAGGGAAGCTTGACTTCAGATCCTTTTTGAAAGTCCCTGCACAATGGTGCCAGTGTTTTAAGATAACCCTTTTATCTGCAGTTGTTTTGGAGCTTCTCTTCATGAAAGGGCAGAAAAATGGGCATTAAGTATTGACAGTGGGTCGACAGCAGATGCTTAGGCAAGAGTAAGTGAGAAGTGCTGCTGGATTATCACTGTGTGCTTGCTTACCATTCTATCTTTGAGTGATTTCATGGTCACCTAGGAGGTCCTGAGGTAGAAATTGCATCTTCAATATGGAGTTTGTCATGGATTTTCTTATAGTTTGCCCAGCTGCATGGACTTTAAACTCAATTATGCATTTTATGAGGAAATAACTTTTTTTTTTCTTTTAAGCTGCTCTTTCTGAATGTCTCCTACTCTTAGAACAACCAGACAGTTGCTCCATATTTACATTTCCTGTCAGCTGTGATCTTGTGGAGATCTGTCCTCTCCTACTTTCACCTATATTCTTCTTTCTTCTATTTAAATGTTCCTTATACAAAAGTTGTGCCGTATCTGTCCCACGTAGCCATTTTCTGTATCTCTGTATTGGTAAATGAAGACAAACCAGAAGTGCACAAAGAATTGACTTGATATAGGATGTGTGATGAAATTACTTCGTGATGAATTTTCCAATTTTGTTCTGCATCTCTCTCCTAAATCATTCTACTCTGTATCCTATATAAGTCATATCATTCAGTTTTATTTTCTTGTCAGCGCAGAGCCAAGAAGCTGTTACTGTCATAGGCAGCTCTGTTGTAATGCAAAGATCATGTCTCAGCCTGCTGTCCGTCAGCTTTGGGTCTGTTGCTGTATATCTGAATTTAAGATCTTTTATCTGTGGATGCTTTTGACCCTTGTCTGACTTTGAGGGAGAGGTGCAAATCTATGCCTTGTTCAGAAGGAAGTAAGAGCTGTTATGAGAGCAGGATTCAGTGTTACGAGACATCACTACTTTGCTGTAAGTAAGGACTGGCTAGTTAAGAACATCTGGGGTTTGCATATTTCTTCTTTCCCATCTGTCTTATTTCTTAACGTTTAAGGAAAAGGGGTATTTGGCAATAGAATAATCGCTTAAGAATAGATCAGATGACGTACTGAACAGTATTAAACTTTGGATTCTGTATTTGTGGTATTTTCCTTCAATAAGTCTTCATTCATTTACTTTTTACTTTCTAATTAGCCATGTATTCTTCAAACAAATCTTTAGCAGGTGCAGATCATTCAAGCATTTCACAATTAATCTGGAGCATGCAATAAGATTCAGAGTCAAAGAAACTATCTAACTTGCACCAGAATTAATTGGCTATGGAGAATTACTTTGAACTTGGCTAGTGCTTTCTGGCTTGGTGCTGTATAGATTCTGCACTTCGATGACACAAGAAATACAGATTAATACAGATTCCTCAGAGTTGTACTTGTTTTGCCTCCTTTGCTGGTAGGCCACTGTCTATGCTATTTTCTGCTCTCTTTTTTTCAGTACAGTATGTTCTGTTCTGCATGATTGTTTGTACATAAGAGTCTCCTGAAAGCTCTGGAAAAGTGGCACACAGGTTTTAGCAGAAACTGCTGTGGGGGCCTGCCTGTGACGTGGATGTTTTCTCTGCTCTGGTGGTCAGCTTGCTGGTGCCTTTTCATATAAAGCATATCTCTCTGAACTTGGATCATTTGGGAAATAATGAGGGATGCTATTCAGTATTATACCTTTTTTTTTTTTGTCCATTGCAATAACTGTCTTGTATATGCTTGTTGAATAGCAGGCAGAGTACGTGATTTCTTGCATAGCTTCCCTGTTTTGATAAAACTAAATCGTAGCCACTCCCATCTCAACTGCCATCTCACACAAGGGAATATAAACACATAATTTTAAACTTGACTCATTTTGATTGTACAAGTGTGCTGGATGATTATTTTTTAAGAGAAAATTGCTATGACATCCCTAAATCAAACTTAAATAGGGAGTAACCTGGATGATTGGTTTTAATCTTTTAAGTAATATGTCTATACTTGTCCATCATAGCCAATCTTTCTGTAAGTGGAGGACAGATGAGGTGACGTTTGTTACTGCTTTGCATAGGAGGGAAAAAATAAAAAGGTTGTCACTGGAAGAAATTCATTAATTACTGCTAATTGAAACAAAGCACATCAAAGAAACTACCATAAGTGGGTTAGAAACAGAAATCTCTTACTGATATGAGGACAGGTCCTACTGTAAGCTTTCAGGCTTTAACAGACATTAATTGTTAGTTTATGGCTGATACACTTTCAAAGTATTACCTTCTAATATAAAGGTGGTACAAAAACTGGTTCTGGAACCGTGTTGTGAAAAGTGTGTTGGTTGTCCAAATCAAAGCTTAAAGTACAGTTGTACTCTTGAAGACTTATTTTCAGCTGTATTAGCTTGTAGTGCAAAATCAACACATAATTTTTATTCTACAGATTGACATAAATTCTAGATGTGTGCACACATTTATGATTAAGAAACACAAAACAAATTAGTGAACATCATACTAGCGAACATATATTTTTCTTTCTTAGAGCAGAAACACAGTTTTAGTAAGGTACACCAAGGGTTTACATGCTGTAGAAAGCACAATAAGAATTGTGGCTAGCCACTACCAGCATTTATCTTGTTTTTGTTTAACAGTACATTATGTAAAGCAGGCTAGAAGTGGATGCTTAGCAGCAAAAGAAGGAAAATCATCACGTTTGATTACTTTAAAGTGCCAGAATTTAGTCTGCAAGATTTCTTTTCAGCATGTGAGCGAGCATGGAAATAAATCTGTCCCTAGAGATCTGCAGATGAGTTTGTCTGTGGTTGCCAGGTCATAGTTTGATTCTTCAGTATTGTCCCCTAGAAGCTATTTCACTGGGCCTGGCTTGATTAAACAGAAATCAATGAAGGCTTGAATTTCTTTTCCAGTGTATCCAAAGAAATCTGTATTCTGGGTTAAACTTTATTTTTGTGACTTTTTCATGTAATAGCATCCACAGTATTTGCCATGGGCATGAATGCTAGTAAAAAACCTTTCAGTCGTTTATTTCTAAAATGTTTGTCATGTTAATGCTCATGCACAGAAACCTGAAAGTGAAACTTCCCAGGGACTTTAATTTCAGAGAATAAGCTGAACAAAATCTGTGTACTGATAATATTTCTAGTTTCCCAAGTACCTGATAGCCCCTTCCTGCTCCAAAACCTGGAATTTTGTGTTTGACTAGAGAAAGAGGACCTTGTTTTTTGTTATGAGCAGGTAAACTAATCTCTTGGTGCATTATGTAAGTTTTTAACTGGAAGATGGGGATTTTGCCATGGAGATAATGAGAGACTTTGTATCTGATGTGCATTTTTTTTGTTTTGTTTTGTTTAGTGGGAGACTTTGATAAGATCTGGCGTGAACACTGTGAGGATGAGGAAACTCTGTGTGAATATGCTGTGGCAATGAAAAACCTTGCAGATAATCACTGGGCAAAAACTTGTGAAGGGGAAGGCCGAATTGAATGGTGTTGCAGGTAAATCTTATTGTATTTGAAACACACAATTGCACTCTTCTACTTGCAATTATTTATAATACAAAACTTAAGTATGTTTTACTTTTTTGCCAGTATTTTAGATTTGTTCTATAACATGTTAATTATTTATTTCTTCCTAAAACCAATACCTTCTTAGTGTTCCAACTTGCTAAGGAAATAGCTTATGAAGTGTTCTATTATGAGGTGATCTTTTTTGCAATATTTTCAACAAACAGGTTTTATTTCCTGACATACTGAAGCTGTTTGCACATAATCCTGTGAAGTAATTTTCCATGCTTTTCAACCTAAACTGAGTAAATGCATTGAGTGTAGCTCAAGTTTAATTTTTAGGGTTTTGGTTTGATATGATAGGTGCACATAATAGTGCTTGATCTCTAGATGCAAATCTCTGGTACGTAGTTTTCGATTCTTAGTCTCCTGCAACGGACTTTAACCACCATGAAACTTGTTTCAAATGTATTTAAAACTTCAAAATTCCTATTAGTCATAACCATCTAATTTTTGTTGGGCTATCTGAATTGTGAAGTAATGAAATGAGAAGCTAAACTATTTCAATCCTTCAGGAAAATAAATTCTTAAAAGAGGAGAAATGTTAGTCATTCAGAATTGCTGGCATCCAAGACGTACTATAGAATCTGTACAGCAGAATAAAACAAAATGCTGTTGAAATTTTAATGGGAAGAGAGTTTATCAGTGGTCCTGCCTTTGCAAATGACTTCAGACAAGGGCAAAGTAATCTTGTGTGCCAGTCTGTAGGTCCTGCAGGTGAGTGTTTCAAAGTGCTGAGTGAAACAGTTGATCTAGAGTACACCTTGGTGGCTACTTGAGCTGTTCTGTGGCTTCTGGAAATGGAGCAAGTAATAACAAGCTAGGGGATTTTTTCCTGCCATAGGCTCTTACTTACTTTCATCCTTTAGTTTGGATATAACCCACCACAGATAAGTGTTTCTTTATAGACCCCTTTCTGGACATGCCTTATGTATCTTTATCCCAGTTACAAGAGAGGTGATTCGGTTATAAAGAACTATGCCTAAAAATGGACACAGCATTTCAATGGCCTTGTCAGGGATAAATAAAATAAACAGATTTTATTGATGATGTAATAAACTCTTGTTTATGCTGTTGATCTTGTTTGGTGGGATTTTGGTATTTTTGTTAGTGATGTTTTGGGTTCTGTTTGCTTGTTTTGTTTGGGTTTTTTTTAGTTGGCAGGGCATTGATTTATGATCACTTGTGATCCCCAACTGCCTGTTTCTGTTGCAGGCTTCCTCAGTTGCTAGTTGTTTTTTTGTATTTGTGCTATTCATTACTTCTGTGGAAATGCTGATACTTGTATTTCTCTTTTTTACATTACACTTTCTTGAATCATACTGAATTCTAGTTCTGTAATTTCTTGCAGTGTCTTCCCCACACCCTGCCCTGGTTTAACGTCATTCTCAGATCCCTTAAGGAACTGGAACTGACCCGCAGTTCAGGTTATCTGTGAAAAAACTAGTTGTACTGGACCCAGGGCAGATTCTGTGGAATATTGCTTGATATTTTCTTGCAATTTTATTGTCATGTAATGTGTGAAACTTTTTTCAATAGGGCTGTGTGCACTTTAATTTCAGCTAAGCAGTATTCCCTCAGCATGTGGCAAGCTTGTCAGTTACCCTGTAGGACAGGATAATGTTCTTTGTGGACAGGGGAGGACAGCTGATGGCCTGTGTATTGAAGGTTTTGGGCTCTCACTTGGTTTCTATTATAGATCATTTACAAAGTAAACATTTAAATAAGTGTCCAGTTTGGGCCTTGCAGCCTGAGCTTGTATAAGGAAGAGAATCCATCCATTAAGAGACACTAAAATGCTCTGTCTTAGTATAAAGCTTCAGATAAAGCGTGTAACTTCAGCTTGCGAAGTCAAGGGATCAGGAGTTTTTACATCAGCAGAAAGAGAGGGGTATTTTTCATTTCTGTCTCAGCATAAACCGAGGCCTGCGTTGCTAAATACCAGAACATACCACATTGACTTAGTGTTCTGCAATATTTTGTTCCTTCTCACCGGGCCAAGAGGTGTGCCAGACAGGTGGCAGGTCCCCTTGTTGTTACTCTTCCTTGTGCCTGATTGCATAATTGCAGGCAAAAGAACTTACATGAGACTTCAGTGGAAGCTTTTGCTCAATGCTTATTACTGTGTCACCATGACAGCAGGAAGATAGCTGTTTTATATTAGATGAATTTTAATTTGAGACTGGAATGCTGAAAATAATTTGGAACCAGCAGTGTATCCCTGCTGAAGAAAGGAGAGACTGAGTTTTGTTTTAATTTGAAGGGATATCTTTTCAGAGATCTGAAACTGAGAAGTGGAAAAAAAAAAAAAAAAGGGCACAAAAGACTTTGTGGGTTTTTTTCTTTCTTTCATTTTCCTTATATTCTCCTAGCATCTGATAAAATAAATCAGAGAGTGCAGAATAACAACTAGAGAAGCTATGTGTACTTCTCAGGATCAAGAATAACAGTTTTGTTGCCGAGTTCTCCTTTCAAAAGTCTTTCTAGACTAGAAAAATTCTGACATTACTTCTTAAACCAGATGACATAAAACTTATTATTTTACCTCTTTAGTTTTGATTTAAAGAAGCACATATCCAGACTCTAGGAACTGTAACAGATGGAAAGCAGTACATTATAGATTGTGCTGGTGGCCATATGCTGACTTGTATGGGGCCAGTTTTATTTGTTTCAAGGCAACATTATAGAACTGTGAACTGGGGAGAGAGACAGCAGAAGAGCGATTAAAACTTCATCCACTTCCAGATCCAGGTTAATGATCCCCTGAGCAGTGATGTAAAAAGCCTGAGCAACACTCAACTGTTCTTTCCTTCCTTTCTTTTTATATATTTAGAAAATTGCAAATAGCAAATGGTATTTGCAAATTAACACTTCTGGTGCTCTTTCATTTGTATTACAATACAAAATGAAGAAAAGGGTAAGATGGTGCTTACCCTAACTGTCCTAACTCTTAATTTTTGCTGGCATAGGTAGGCTGATGAAAATTTGTGTGGACAGTGAATGCCAGCCTATTCTGTTTCTAGTTAGAACAAAATAAGCTAGACCAGCAGGTTTGCTTCTTTCTGTTGCTTTTGCATCAGTGTTAAGACTTGTGTTGACTTGACTGTTTTTTTAAATAGTCAGAAGTGCAGATTTTATTTTTTGCTATCATGACAAAACATTATCTAGACCTATATTTTTTCAAAAAACTCTTTGGACTGTTTCGTGAGCAAAGAAATATGGTTCTGTTGAAATTAGTGTCAGATGAGTGCAGAACTGTTTGGAAGAATTTGCAGAGAATAGATGTGAGGAGCTTATCTTAAAATGTGATTTACTGCGAAGGAGTCTGCTAGTGTCTGCTCTGTATCCATAACTAATCAATACTTTTATTAGAAGTCTGCTAGAATAAAGTTTATTTATTAAATTTGTAAATTTGCAAAGAGAAAGGAATTGTCACTCTAAGAGCAGAATTAAAATTAACACTGTTGTTAACTATACTAAATGTTATCAACTATATTAAACATTATCAACTGTAGAAATACAGCTGTAGAAATACAGACCAGGGAATAATTGGTTGTGTCAGTCTTTTGAAAAGCTCTTTGGATTCCGTAGCAGGCCACAAACTGAATATGAAGCACTCATGGGATGCTTTTGCAATAAAGGCAAATATCATACTGGAGAGTATGGATGAGATTGTCAACAAGATATGCAAAGTATTGCTCTGACTTTATTTATCTTTGCTCTTAGACAAAATATCACCTTGGCCACTGCATTTAAAAAACAACAAACCGCAGCTCAACTCCAAGAGTGATAAAGACATTATGAAAAATCTTCTAATTTTTTTCACAAAAGCCTTAGGGTTCTTTCCTTGAAACTGGACCTGTCTAGTCAAAAGAAGAGGGGAAGGCTAAGTAATCTCATACAGGATCTTTAAGAATAACAAGTCTCTGCTAGGAAAGCTGATCATCTTTGGTTTGGAAAATTGAATGAATGAATGTTTGCAAGCCCCTTAAATGTTGTTTTGCAGGTTTTTTGATGAATGCAGTTATTCAAGCAATTCACTTTTAAGAGAATGGAATTAAGAGGGAGGTGGCATAAACAGGAGGAGGGAAACCATTTAAAATAGGAAAAGACAGCGTTCAATGTTCACATTTGTATGACAGTCTTAATTTTTGCTGTGAAACACATTGTTTGCCAGTGATACTGTAGTGTACAGATACTAAATTGGGAGGAGGTGTTGACTCCGTTGAAGGAAGAGAGGCCCTTCAGAGAGACCACGACAATTAGAGGGCTGGGAAATCACCAGCTGTATGAGGTTTAACAAAGACAAGTGCTGGATTCTGCACCTGGGATGGGGCAATCCTAGATGTATGTACAGACTGGGGAAGGAGAGACTGGAGAGCAGCACTGCAGAAAGGGACCTGGGAGTCCTGGTCAATGGCAAGTTGAAGATGAGTCAGCAGTTCCCTGGCAGTCAGGAGGGCCAACCGTGTCCTGGGGGGCATCAGGCAAAGCATCACCAGCCGGTCAAGGGAAGGGATTGTCCTGCTCTGCTCTGCATTGGTGCGGCCTCACCTTGAATATTGTGTGCAGTTTTGGGAGCCACAATATAGGAAAAATATAAAGCTATTGGAGAGCATCCAAAAGAGGGCAATGAAGATGGTGAAAGGCCCTGAGGGAAGCGGATGAGGAGCAGCTGAGGTCACTTGGTCTGTTCAGCCTGGAGGAGAAGAGACTGAAGGGAGACCTCATGGCAGTCTACAACTTCCTCGTGAAGGGAAGAGGAGAGACAGGCACTGATCTCTGTGATGACCAGTGACAGGACCTGAGGGAATGTTATGAAGCTGTGTCAGGGGAGATTTAGATTGGATACTAGGAAAAGATTTTTCACCCAGAGGGTTGTTGGGCACTAGAACAGGCTCCCTAGGAAGTGGTCACAACCCCAAACCTGCCAGAGTTCAAGAGGCATTTGGACGATACTCTCAGGCACATGGTGTAGTTCTTGGGGCTGTCCTGTGCTGAGCCAGGAGTTGGACTTAAGTGATCCTTGTGGATGCCTTCCAAGTTAGGATATTCTATGACTGCTTTGTTCTGATGAAACTGTATCTATTTGTTGAACACTAGATCTAATTAGAGCAATGATCATACGCTAACTACTGGCTATTTTCAAATGCTTTGAATCCTCTCATAATAAAAGATACTTCCTCCATAAACTGGCTTGGGGTGGACACACCACCAGAGAAACATCTGATTACAGATCTAGTTGCATTTCTCAAAAAGAAAATGTCTCAAAACCCTAGAACTGAGACCAAGTATCAAAAACAAAATGGAAAAATGTATTGTATACAAGTTTCTCAACTTGAAGTTTAAAAAAATATAATTATACTGACAAAAAATTGTAACACTTTACATTGAGAAACCTACTGCTCTCACCTATGCTGAATACTGAATTTCCTTAGCCTGAAGCTGGGTGTGCATGACAGTCGCAAAATATTTTCCAGTCCAAAGGAAACTTATGCTCTTATAGGTATGATTAATGTGTACAAGGGCAATTTACACTGCCTTCCTTCACTTTGGATGTTGGGAGGTGGATGGGTTAAACCTGTAGAAGCATTTGCAATTTTATTTTTTTCATGCTAGCAGCTCTGACAGTTGACATTTATAAATTTGTTCCTCAGCGTGTGGGAGGAGGGGAGAAATGTTTTGCTGGCAGAAACCATGATGGGAAGTCCAGACTTCCTTTCAACTCTGAAGGAAAGTTTGTTATTTCTCTGTGTCCTCACTGAAAGTCATCTTCAGTGTTAGGTTTTGGTTTGTAAATATTGTAAGGAACATGAGTCAAGCTCACCTTTTCCTCATTATAAAGTAGAAGGAAAGAGATGGACTGTGTCAGTTAGCCAGTAAAACTGAGTGCTTGAAATCCTCAAGCATTGATTACAGCTATCAGAAACTGCCTTTCTGTCACGGCTTTTAAATTTCATATAGTGTTTTTTGGAAATGACGCCTTCATTTTTTTCTTTATATATTCTATTGAAATGCTTAGGTTTGGTCATCACTCTTTTTGAAAACTAAGCTTCTCTTTTCTTGCTGGAGAGTATTACCACAATGTTAAGTATTCATATTGGCTTTTACTGAGACTTCCTTTACGTGTCCAGCCCACATGGCAGAGCAGGGGGCTCAGCTTGAACAGGTTATTTACCATTTGAGATTTGAACTATGGAAAACAAGTTTCATTGAGAAAATACACAGGTTTGGGTTTTTTGTTTCTTTTTTAAAGCAACAACATGAACTGCACACTTCACCCAGAAACCCGACCTGAATCTCTGCCAGCAAACTTAAAACAGTTTAGACCTGAAATACCTTTTTCACATTTTGTGTGAACTGTAGGAAGTGTCAGCTCAGGTAGCATTTACATTGCACAATTCTTCACAAGCAGGTATGTTAATTGTAGACCTAATATTGTGTCATCAAAGACTGAATGTTTAAATGTCAGTTAAAAATGGCGCCACGTCAGTTCTCAGAATTATAAAATAGATACCTTAATTTTCTCTTTGTAGATAATTGAGATGCTGTGTTCATTACTTGAGACAGTTGTTAAATGCAGAATCTTATATAACTGCATACTCAAAACCGGTGACCAATGACAGCTTTTAAAGGCCGAGAAGTTAAACATGTGACTACATCAACAAGTTACTGTGGGGTAACTACAGAGTGCATTACTTCTGGTTAGCTACTAGCACAGTACCTGCCCACATGCTCACTGTTACCCCACAGTGGGTGTGTGGTTCAGTTCCACAAGGGGAGTACATAGGCAGCTCCTCTGAAGGCTCAGGAGCCAAAAGGGCAACATGCAGTAATCATGCCAGAAGCGCTGTGCCTTCAGAAAAGCATAAAAGGAGATAACCCTCAGTGGTTATGAAGTGCATTGTGACCTGGGGTTTTTTTTGTTTGGATAGGTGGATTTGGCCAGAGGGTTTTTTGTACTTTGTGGTACTGCACTGGTATGCAGACTAGGATCTGAACATGAAGAATTTTATCCATTCTTGGGCCTTTCTGTGGCTCTTGCCCTCTGTCCACCAGGAAAAACCAAGGAGTAGAAGATGCTTCTCCTTGTGGTTGACTCTGGTAGTGTCTTATGTGCAGATGAGGAAGGTCAGTTGAGAAGAATACAGAATTCTGAGAACTCAGGTGACATGATGGACAGGGGTAGAAGGATGGAAAAAGTACTGATTTGCATCAGTACAAAAAATGAGGAAACAATGCCTTGTCAGTGACAAGAGGAATTTATACTGTACTTTATGAGTAGGTGGTTCTCCTGTGCAACAGGTCACTAGTTCTGGTTTTTGGATGAAATTCAGTTATTCTCGAACAAAATGCTTGCTTCTCATGCCTAATGCTGACTACTGGTTGAAGTATGCAGGTGTAATTTAACTTTTTTGATAACGTTAATTTCTTAAAACTGGCTAACATTTATCTTCGAATATGACTAGTTTATTTTGTTCCAATTCCTATAAGAAAAATAAATATGGGGGAAAACTGAAAGCTAAAATAAGTCTTCCACAATGATACAGCTACTGCAGATATCTGTTAGTTAAAAACAAAAAATACCCAGGCAAACTCAAAATTGAAAACTGGTGAATGTAAGTCAGCCCATAACCCTGGATTGTGTTTCTTTTCTCTCATATTATGTGCCTGACAAGACACAGATGTTTCAAAATCCTCTGTGTTTACAGGGAGCTACTTAATAACTCTTTGCACCATAGTGGAGAACTGTGGTGCTCAGGTGACAGCTGCATTTTACCCTCTGGTGATGTTCTGACAAGACTTCTGCTGTCTTGCTTAAAGGTCTATCCAGATAAAACTATCTTGAATCTGTTTACTCAACTGTGACTTACGGCCTAATTTGAGGGGAAAAAAAAATACAAAAACCCACCACTGGACTTCAGATGTGTTGTTGGGTGTATCACATCCTTTCTAAAGCTGGTTTACCAAAGTTGCAGTAAAACCCAGATTTGTTTAAAAGCTGACAGCACTTGTATCTCTCAAACCTTTCGTTTGTGTCTTACCTGTAATAATGACCAAAAAGAGCATTCACTTTTCCTGGGGAATTTTTCTTTCTGTTTTTTCAGTGTATGCCGAGAATATTTTCAGAATGGTGGAAAAAGAAAAGCACTTGAGAAAGATGAAAAAAGAGCCCTTCTTGCTTCTAAGACCACTCCAGCTTTAAATGTTCCTCAGACTCCCAAGATTGAAGATCCTTTGCCAAACTTTGGCTTGACAAATCATGAAACTATGACAGAAGAGTAAGTTTTATTTGTTTTCCAGAATTTTCCCCCTTTGTGAGTTTTAAAATTTACCCTGACATTTTTCCCCATAACTCATTAGATCAGTCTGATGTGTTTTTAATAGTTAAGAAAGGGCATTTTCATGTGAATATATACATTTCAAGAACTACTTATGTTGTAGTATATTTTGGTGGATGCCATAAAAAAAATTGCTTGAGAATGACAACTTAGTCATCTTCATTTAAGTGCTAGAGCAGTTTCACTTTAGTATGTCATTGGTATGCAGTGCAATTTATATTAAACCTTGAGGTGAAATAAGGGAGATGTTAATTAAGTTAGAATCTAATGGCTGTTCAGCACTGTTGAAAAGTCAATTGCTTATGTAAGTACTAAGTGCCAAATGTAAATATCAGAGTACTTAAAACTTTCTCTTCATAAATAATTGCAGAGAAACTCTTGATTCCAATTATATACTTCAAAAGCAATTTTGAATTACAACCGTTAACTTTTAATGTGCTAGCTTTCTGATGACTGGCTCTGCAAAAGTTGTAGTATCCTTGAGGTATTTTCCTAACAACAGTTTTAATTTTGTTTATGACCTTCACTCAAGTAAGAATTTTATTTTTGGTGTTCAGGACTAACTATATTATTTCAGTGAAGTCTCACCCTCTGTTTCTTTTTCCTAAATAATATGGGTCATGTTTGTGGCTATTCCGTGTGTGATGGGAAAAAAAAATCATATTTTGCAAATACAATGAAATTATGAAAGCATAAGTATAGAGTCTGTATATGCTACACTTATGACTTGTTTTATATTCTTTATAGACCAGTTCTTAGAACTGCCCGCAGTACTGGGTTTTTGTTCTGTTGTGTAAAGAGATTTTTTTTCTCATTATTGTAGCATGTCTTCTGTGATCAGCACTTACTTGAAGTTAGATGTAGTATCAGCTAGGAAAAAAATGAACAAGTTGCTGATGTTATTATAAGCACGTTTTTCCTTAGGAACTGGTGTTTTTTGTGTCTCTCATGTTTGTTTAAATCAATAGGTTTGATGATCATACATTACTTAAAGCTCGTTTGTCTTCCAGTGGGAGGCATTGTCAAAAAGCATTAACGCTCTCTTTGCATGTACTCTGTCTTCATACTTTCTACAGTTAATAGTGGCTGTTGCAGAGCTAAAGTCACCCGAATTCCTTCTTGCTACAAGTAGTCTGTAGCCTTCCCTTTTGTTCTGACTAGTGTGTACAGAAAGTAGTTATAGAGAAATTTTATAACTTATTTTAAAAGTATTTGTTAATATAGTGAGCGATGATTATTTTTATTTTCATTCTCAAAACTTTAAAAATGTATACACTCATAAAGACATTCTTGGCAAAGGCAAGTTTTATAATACTTACCTGAGTAAGCAACAAATGATAGTAAGGTTTTTAGTAGCTGTACAGACCTTAAATCAGCAAGGTATAAGTGGTCTAATCTACATTCCAATCATGTAGTATTACAATTAGGAGTTGTGAGTTTGTCTATAGTTATGACTAAGTCTGTGACTCTTTTGTTTTACTCTGGTAAGTATAAAGACAATAATTTTTTTCCTTCCTCTCTCAAGTAGTATTAAAACCAGATAAGAACTTTTCCTGAACTTACCTGTACTGTCAAATTATTATAGAGAGACTGTCCTGTACTTGGTAAGGAACAAAGGTAGCTTGGTAATAAAAGTTCACCATCTAGTAGAAAAGATGCTGGGAGAAGTGGAGAGAAGTAGGCACTCAGGCACTCAGCTCTTAAAGGTGATGGTGGGAAACATTGTAGGAACCAGAAGTGCAAATTTTGCTGCAGATCAGAAAGTCAGCTACTTTGATGAACCCAGTTCCAGTTGCTTATGTTGCTCACCTCTTTGCCAGACTAAAATTGATGAGTTCTCTCAGAAATAACTAATGTGAGCAGTACTTTTTTTACTTTCGTCTATATGAAAAGTAAGGTATTGTCCACAGTACTTCCTTCCATCCCAGAATGAGTTCTCTACATGTGATTAGAGACATTTTAATGTCTCTAACATTACAACTGCATCTGTTGTGAAGCTGAGCATCAAAGTGACTCAATCTTGCAAGATAAAAGTGGCTGTTATGTGCTGGTTAACAGCTCCTCCCTTCAATAAATCAGACCCTCCTTTGTTTTCTTTTTGAGTATTATTTCTCCTCTTTTTCTGTCAAATTGAGCAGTCTTGCTTTTTAGTATGGATTCTTCTCAGATGCTGATTTGACCTCTGACGGTACATTCCTTCTTTCATGTGTGTCTCAGCAAGACAGACCTTCCCATTGGATATCTTTATATGTGGATGTCATGAAAGATTTGAGGCCTCCCAGTGTTACCACTCAGAACCCGATGTATATCTTGGTTCTGTTCTTCTGGCAGCAGCAAAGGGCTTCTGAACTGTTTCCCCATCCCATCCTTGATAAATAGTAGAGTAACTTAAAACTGTAAACTAGGACATCAACTCTTGAAGTGAATTGTGTCAGAGATTAGGTGACTTTTCTTATGGTCATGTAATTGTTCTCTTTTTATCTACTTCCAAGAGAAAATGTTACTTACCTGTACATAGCACTTAGTTGAATAATAGATGCATTTTTAAGTGGGCTAATAATCAAGAGCTGCTGTTCATTCAATCAGGTTAGAATCACAGATCTGTTTGATTTGGAAGGGACCTTAAAGATCATCTAGTTCCCATCACCCTGCCATGGGCAGGGAAAAGTTTTTAAACTGAACAAGTGTGGGATGTATTTAAAATGAACTCATTTTCCAGGTTGTGTTTCCTTCTTTACCAGTTTCTGATGTTTAACTGTTTGCATATTGGTTTTCTACCTGCACGTTACTACCTGCATTAAAGAACTTTGGATTCAAGATATATGCTTGGAGATTGCTTGTAGTGGCAAATACTTCCCATGTTTTTAATGTTGCCTTGACTGAAAATCATTAGGAAACAGGACATTGAAGGGTGATTAATAATTAATTCAGCAAGAGTACATTTCTAACAAAGTCAGTGACTTATGGGGTCAGTGATTGTCACGTAGATTACAGTTACAGTTTCACTGAGGAATCTGACTTAAGAGTTACAGTTCTGAAAAGTAGGTATCTGAACTTGTGATCTTCAGACCACGGGAATCAGTGGTCCTTGCTCTTTGTGTATGTTTGGTAACAGAATCTAAGTGCTTCTTAATAGTTTCAAAATTATTTCAAGCACCTAATTAGTATCCTGCTCCTACTGATAACTGGCAGTCTGAGGATTGCTGCTAAGTGATTCATTGTACCAGGATTCCAAGAGGCAGCAAAACCTGACAAGCAACAGGAAGTCAAGACACAAGTGAGCATCTGAATCTGCTACTTTTGTGGTTTCAAAGTATATTTATATACTGAACATAGACTACAGGACTCCTTAGATGTGACACACTTATCAGAGTGAATTTGCCCTGTATCAAATGTCTTAGTTGTCCATTAGTGTAGATGGGAGGTTCTTGCTTCTGCTTAGTTCGGAATACAGAGTTGTAGGTTTCCAGAAATGTGCTCCAAAGCTGTAGCAGTGTGAAGTAGTGTCCCCCTTTAAGCAGTCAAAAATAATGCTGCAGCAAAGAATGCAGGTTTTGTAAATAGGAAGACAGAATAAATACATCATCATGATTTTCTTACTCTACCATAGGTGAAGTGGGCTCTTCTGGAAATTAGATGGTTCTGGGTTGTGCGGCTTAATTTTGTTCTATTTCATTGAACACTTTAAAGGAAAATGTTTAGATCTCTAGAGTCTGTCTCTCCTTTTTATGGGAAGTTTTCTCTGCACAGTAGAGCCATGTTCCCTCTTGTTACGTTTGCTGTGGTCCCACATGTCTGTTGATTTGTTGTTACCATATTGGACTCTCATATGGAGCACAAGCATATAAAGACATACATTTTTGTGTTTGAATGGGTGAGAATCTGCCATTAGTGTCTCTATCTGATAGACAAGGAGATATGCTGGTCTGAGAAATCTCGTACTACCCTTATATGGGAAAAGACACTACTTGACCTCAGTCCACATTTGTGATTTATGGCCACCAGGATCTGCCTCAACACTATGCAAATTCCTGTTGCACAGATTACAGTGTTATTGTTATCGAAGCTTGGAAACATTGTTGCTGTCACCTTCATTCTGAAATCCCACTTGGTACTGACTTACGGAGTAGCTTGGTAATGTTTGCAGTTTTAACTTAAAGATAATTTTTGCATTGTTTGCCTTGGTCGTGGTGGTATTTTGAGAGAAGTAAGTCTTGGATGTCTTCTCTTCCATATAGAAGCAAAATACTTAAACTTGGCATTATTATTCTGCCAAATGCAACAAGATGTTTTCTCTTGCTTCTCCATCATCCTCTCTCTGGGAGGTGACTGGGAGTCTGGAAGGAGCCCAGAGAGCCTAGATCTCTTTATTGTTGCTTAAAGGCTTTTTTTTTGCAGTATTCCTTACTGCTTTGTTGTTGCTATGAGTACCGCCATGGTTTGTTTGGACTCCACTGGCCCTGCAGATCTGTTTCTGAAAGTTTTTTGAAGTTATCTATCTCTCTAGGGCTGACTCTTTCCCAGAAACATGACAAGTGATATTTTGGAGATGACAATTGGTTTTGGCTCCAGAAACTTGAAGCAAAAAACAACATTTGCTTACTAGAAGGTTTATTACTGTTCTCTTCTCCGTGAAGTCCCTGTGAAAGCTGTGACTTTGTTTGCCTCTATTAAAGGAGTTTGGATGTTCTAATATGTTACAAATCATCATGGAAATTTTTTAGAGGCAGCCCTGTAAATGATCTAATAGAAAGAGCTCAAACTGTTGGGTGGTAGTAGTAGTGCTGTATATATTCTTTTTTTTCTTTTTTTTTTTAATTATGTGGATGCAGTCATCAAGTTATGCTTTATAGAACAGGTGAGTGTAGAGTCTGACCATGTGGACTGGAACAGAATTGTTTAACTCCAGCATTTACTGGTTTTTTGCAATTGCAAAGAAAGAATAAGCAGCAGGGGTCTCTAAATTCAGAATGCAAGGAAAATAAAAAAATGTGTCTTTGATTGTAGGATATGTAACAGCTGAGTCCTTAATATTCATGATAACTAAGTGCAACATTCTAATTCTAATTCTTTCAAGAGTGCAGCATATCAGGTTAGATAAGTATCAGGACAAGGCAAAACCTTTAAACAATGACAAGACAGCTGATTGCCAGTACTTCTGTACAGGTGCATTGATGTTACCTGATGCTACATTATATATGGTAGTAACTGCCTTAGTCATGAAAAAAATGCCTGTTGTTGCAAACTTGAAGACCAGGAATGTTACTCTGGGCCTTGGTAAAGGAGGCTATCCTTAAGAAGGTAAGAATGCTTTCAGAGGTAAGTCAGCAGTCACTATCCTCAAAAGTTGCCACACATCTTTTTTTTTTTTTTTCTTAAACTATGTATTTAGCTTCAAGAAAAGAACAATGGTGTTTTTTATCGTCATAAAGGCATTTCAGATTGGTTTTCCATTTGGTCATAGGTGACATCAGAGCTTCCAAAGAAAAGGCAAATCTCATTTGCCAGCCTGTAGCATATCTTCTGCTGTGCTGTAATGGGGACTTCTACCAGACAGTACAAGAATGTCCTCTTTTTGTTTCTTCAGTCTGCTGTTTTCTTTCTGATCACCTCTCTGTTTTTTTAACTCAGTAAGTTTTGGAATCTGTTTGAGAAGATGATGGGCCAGTTATTCAGTGTGGGGTTTTTGTTTGTCGTTTTTCATTTCCCATGAAGTTTTGAAAGGGTATGTGTGCATCTCTGTAGCATTCTGGAACACCATTGTCTATTCAAGTGTCTTTAGCAGTATGTCAACTTCTTTCTATCAGTCTGAGGAGTAAGTAATGAAGTCATGATTTCTCAAGTTAATCCCCCCTCCCCTTTTTTTTTACCTTTGTTGTTTGATAGCATATTTAAGTGTTTAGCATTAGAGATATTGGCCTTCTTATTTATAATTTCACCTCGAATAGGGTTATCACACAGTGGCAGATATTCTCCACAATTCTTACAGGATAAATCTTCATTTTAGAGTAGTTCAGAAGTACTCTGATTTAGGACCCTCTTTCCTAAACTAGATGGCTGGTTTTGACTGTTTCTCATTAAAAACCTTTTGGATTCTCAAAAAGAAAATTGAATACATGGCATGGAATAGACTTTTCCCCCCCTTAGTAGTTTTGAGGAGATACTTCATTTCATTTAAATGTTTAGAATAACTTCCCTACAACTTAAACAGCTAGTTTTTATGTTTGTGACTCTGCATGGACTGATCTAGCTCTTTCACAGCATCCATTAGGAACAGAATTGGAGTAAACCTCCAGCAGTCATCTGTTAAAAATTTGCTAACATAAAGCAAATAAAATATTGTTTTAAATTTGCAAGGAATAACTAAATGCTTTCATTTATAGTTGTTGGGGTTTTTACCTTGGAATGTGTTTTCTTGTCTTCATTAAACCAATTATGCCACTTGACTTCAGATGCCCTTTAAAATGGAATTGTCAACTACATAGTTCATAGTGTTGCCAGTTTCCCTTTTCAACTCCTGCAGTTTTAACTCTAATGTCTAGTATGACTTCACCAATAAATACCACAAAAAAGGTAAGTGAGAAACACAAAGCAATAAGAGAAAGCCTGTCTAATGGACATGCAATTTGCCTTTTTATTTACTTACTACAAGTACACAAATTAATAATATTACAGCTGCTCTGAACAAGACTCTTCTGATTGAGCACCGACTGCTTTTACTGAAGGAGCTTGGTTCTTTAGGTATCCAGCAACTGACGTAAGACATTCACTTCTATTAGTCACTACTATGGTGTTCTGTGAGAATTTTTTGCATTAGCTATCTGAAATTGTAATTGAGAATATAGTTTTAAAAATAACATTTGATAAAACTGAATTCTTGCTGCTTCTTAGGTTCCTTCACTCCTTGGGAAAGATCAGATTACTTGATGTTGGTAGCTGCTTTAATCCATTTCTGAAGTTTGAAGAATTTCTGACAGTTGGCATAGACATTGTTCCAGCTGTTGAGGTATGTAATGTTTGCTGAATTTAATATAAAGTTGATTCTCAGATTTTTAGAATATCTCAAAATTACTATGAAAAAAGTATATTTAATACTTAAGTATGTTTTCAAAATATCTGTGCTATAATAGGAATTGTGGCACTCCTACTACATCCTTTCCCCTGAACAGGCTCTAAACCCTAGTTGTGTTTTCTTTTAAAAATATTTTTTTCAAGAGCTATGCCTTTTTTAATGGCGTTCTTAATCTTAAAATTGGAAAATTTTAGTAGCTGTCTTTTTTTTAATGGTATTTCAGATAAGTCCTTGCATTTTAAAAGGCATAAATAAAACTTAAGTGGGCTTATGCTTAGGCAAGAACCTCTCAGAAGCTGCATTCGCTGACGGAAGGAAATGATCAGTGACTGTAGTTGGTGAGTTTTTCTGAGGAGCTTTACTAATCAGAAGTGCATTATAAGGGAGCATTTCTGTTTATTGCTAGTAATATTATTGAACTTTCACAATCCGGAGGACAAATTTATCAGCACATATGGAGTAAGTTGCTTCATTTTCTCTAGGTAGTAAGGTTCTCAAATGCATTAATTCTACTGTAATCATATGTTCTTTCTGTCTTCTGCTCTTGACCCAACTTTTGTTAGTGCTAATCACATTTATCAACCAAGCAAAATGATGAAGTGGAATAAAAATGAAAAAGACGCAGATATACATTTCTGACAGAAAACAGAAAAGCCTTTGATCATACACACCTTGACCACTTACAGTTTAAAATCAGACTCTGTTAAAATCTGTGGCCTAAGGTAATCCTCTTTAGAAGTGGAGAGGTGAGAAGAAGTGTACAAGTAAAATAACACAGTTACCTTGAAAGCCGTGTTCTCTTATTTGCTGCAGTGTGGTTTACATGTGTAATGTGTGGTATTTTGTTGTGGCTACCACGTTTAGTCCACTAACACCTAATTTGTATTTTGTGTATATGCTTAAAGATACTGAAAGATGTTATTTAAAAATCTGAGTCTGATTAATTGCTTTTAAAAGTAGTTCAATATCAGTTTCATGTAAAACACAAACTTCAAGTGGACTCCATCTTGCCTAATTTGAAAAATAGGCATCAGTTGCCCAAATGTTCTTGCCTTCCACCACTTCAGAGGCTGTAGAACATCTGCATAGGGCTATTGGGCATGGCACAGCATGTACAAGAGACACAGGCCACTGAAATGGCCGCCACTAGCATCCAAAATGGTAATACATGGCAAGTGAATTTCCAGCTAAGATACATAGATCCTCAGTGTCTACATCTCAAGTTCTAAGTTCTTATTACAGTTAATGGGGATCTATTAAAAATAGTGAAAGCTAAATGTCTGGTGTTTGATGGTGAGATGAATTGGATTTTGTATTGACTAGTTCTCCAGTGACTGTAATGGGAGCCTAGGCACCTAAAGTTATATCGTTTGAACCTAACCATTAATTTTTGGGTATGCATAGTTAATATTTTTCTATCTAGTCTATCGTTCTGTTTTCATAAGAAAGCTACATTGTTGGAAAAGCCTCAGGAAGGTAACTTCTGTAGAGTTAGTGGAGGAACATACACAATTTCTGTGTACTAACCAGTTCTTTAGACTCTCACTACAAGGGAATGATAATTGATTTCTATAGCTTCATGATAGGAGCTTCCCAGAGTGCGACTGTACATGTAGCTACACACATATTTACTGTGAGGCCTCTCTCCGGCTGACTAACTTACTCCATTCTTTTGGGTACTTTGGCATGTTCAGGGCACCTTGAAACCTAGTAGCAAGTGTTCTTGGAGTGACATGGAGTACAGTTTGCACAGTCAAATGCATGTGCTAGAATAAGCTTAGGCCTACCTCCGAAACAGAATTAATGAGCCCTGACGTTTTGAAGATGACTCTACTATGGGCTGCATCAGCACCATAACCTCCTGAATAAATTTATCTTTAGGCCAGCAGTTGCGTGGACTGATTTAAGATTTTTTAAATAATAGCTAGAGGTTTGCTACAGTAGTTAATACCATCTTCTGACCTGAAAAATTGATCTGATAACTTGTGGTAGAAGCTGAGAATAGAAGAACTGATAACATTTTCTGATTTAGCAGATCTCTTAGGCAAGATGCCAAAGTACTCTTTGAAACATGTTTAAGTACAGAGTCTTCTTAGAGAGTCAGTGTCTTGAATAACATTGTGTAGAGGGTTGAATAATTCCTTCTTTAATAAAAGTAGATTAATCCACTTTCTGCATATAGAAATGCTTTGGATATAGACTAAGTAGTTGAGTAAAATAATTCAGTTAATTTGAGGAATAAGAAGGATATAATTGTGGAAATACTAGGAGAGGAACTGGAATGTTAGTTACATAACAAATGGATTAATGTCTTCAAAATGTTAGCATCTCTTTTGTGTACAAAGAATGTAAACTGTAGATATATGAATATGGAAATATATTTCCATTAAAAGGTTTTGAATTTTGAGAGAGAGCGGGGGAACTGCACCGAGAAAAGATTAATATTTCCTTTAGCTAGGCAGTGTGTACCCATTTCCAGTGTACCTCAGTGTAAGGCACACTGAGGGAAACATGCAGTATTAGAAACTAGGAGGAGGGAAACTAAGGCTGGGGTAATCTGACACAACCCAGAGTCTTTCTTGGCTATTCCTTCAAACATCTTGCCTAAAACACAGATAGTCCAGAATCAGTGGTTGTTTTCTTAGAGGAGTTTAATTTGTCTACAAAAAAAAAGAAAGTATTGAAAGGAAGGGAGAATCTTCACTTTGGGAAAATCCAAGTAAAATTTCATACTGCTGCAAAACATGCTGAATATGCAGCAGATGTTGTATTGGAGTAAATACAGTCTGAGACAAAAAAAAAAGAGTTTGGAAGTGTACTGGAATTAAAAATTAGAATATATATCTCAATGATCCTTGAGGGTCCCTTCCAACTCAGAATATTTTGTGAAATATCTGTGAAAATTATTCACATAAGTAGGACTGTGTTCCTAAATGTCAGCAGATACACTGAGATATGACTGCTGTTTCAGTATCTGTGAGGACTTTAACATCAGTTCAAGACTTCCCTATCTAGAGTTTAGTAGCAAACTCCAGTTTAGCGGCATTTTTGTCCTAAAACTGCCTACAGAATTCCGAGTCCACTCGAAACATACTTTAGTCCTGAAACTGTCTTTAACATTATTTCTGCATAACTGCTTTGTATTTCTCCACTACCCAGAAATACTTGCAATCTAAATTGTTTTTTCAACTGTATTTGTGTAACCACTAACTTTTTAAGTCTTTTAAGTTTTGAAGTTCTAAGTAAAGTTGGCATGTCACTCTGAACAATTAGTTTTCAAATGCTTCTTTTAAAACTTAAGAGGATATCATGAAATTGCTACTGTTAATTTCCTATTCTAAGTATTACAAGGAAACGTAATACAGCTCTGCAAGTATAATGATTGCAATTAAAATTTCTTGGTTGTAGCCACATAATGCAAATCTTTTTCTTGATTTTTACATATTGAAGGCCAAGATTAAAGCTAACGAAAAATAAATCTCAGATTTTTTTTAACATTGATTACTTTTTCTAATTTTCTGCTCACTCTCAGGAGAGATTGTGATTTTATATAACCAAATTACATTTTTTCTTTATGTATATAAAGAAATTACATTATCTTGTACTTGGAAACAATTGTGCATATCAGTTCTTTAAAGAACACCTCTGCAATAGTGTTCTAGTAATCTTTTTTTAATATTGTTTCATAAAACACATTACAAATATTTTCATGGTATTAAAATGCAGCAGGTGTAACCTTTCAGAGGTGCTCCACAGAGTGTTTTGTGTCTGCTTTGACATTCACTTACCTGTTTAGTGTCATTCACTGCACATTCTCTAGGCATTAATAATTATTTTTTTTTTGCTATCAGATCAAAACTTTATATTTTAATACATTTTAATACATTTTTATGGAAAGTCAGTCCCAGGTTTTGATGATATAAATTAAGTCAAAACTTAAATTCATTAAATAGCATGCTTTAATTTTTGAGTGCTTTGTGATTAAGGATGCTAAGAATTTACTCTTCTGTATGTTGTATTGTGCTGTCATTTCCTGTCTTTGACAGCTTGAGTGTATAACGATTTGTAGTCCTTACCTTATTTTGATAATTGCCCAAATGTTTACCACTACACTTTGCATTTACAGCAAAGTTAAAACATGTACCTATATCACTGCTGCAAAGCAGTCAGTGTTCTGTAACTTTATAATGGATATTGCCTCACCATTCTTTATTTCTGTACTAGTGAAGAATGACACTTTTTTCCCAAGTGACCAAACTACTAAGTTCCTTGGATTCTTTTTAAAGAACTGGTAGAAAATACTGAGGTCTCAAATTTAGTTTCTAATTACTCATTTCCTACAAAAGGCTTTCAGCACCTGGATATAAAAAAAGCAATGTAGGCTTATCTGAGTTCTTAAATCATTTTTGAGATAGCTGAATTGATACTTTTTCTATTTGAGCTAAATATTTTTTTTATATTAACAGTTCTCAGCTATCAAATCTCTAGTAAAATACTGCACATCTAAAATTTTGCATGTGTGTTAAATTTTTCTTTTAGATTGCTTGATTTAATAGTAAGAGGAATGTTCAGCAGGCTTGACATTTCCTCAAGGGAACTGAGAGGTCATTGATTTTTCTGTGGGTCTTGGTTGTATTTGCTCTTTAAACTAACCTTGGTGCTTGGTTTTCTGTTTTTGTTATTCCACCAGAGCGTATACAAATGTGACTTCCTAAATCTTCAAATTCAGCAGCCTCTCCAACTGGCACAAGATGCTATAGATGCCTTTCTTAAGCAACTGAAAAATCCCATTGATTCTCTACCTGGAGAACTGTTCCATGTCGTCGTTTTCTCACTCCTCCTTTCTTACTTTCCATCACCCTACCAACGATGGATATGCTGCAAGAAGGCACATGAACTTCTCGTATTAAATGGCTTATTGCTTGTAATAACTCCTGATTCATCTCACCAGAATCGCCGGGCTATGATGATGAAAAGCTGGAAAATTGCCATAGAGTCCTTGGGGTTTAAACGCTTCAAGTATTCTAAGTTTTCTCACATGCACCTGATGGCATTTAGAAAAACTTCCCTGCAAACAACCAGTGACTTAGTTAGCAGGAACTACCCAGGAATGTTGTATATCCCACAGGATTTCAACAGTATAGAGGATGAGGAGTATTCCAACACTTCCTGCTATGTTCGATCAGATACAGAAGACGAACAGCTAGCTTACGGTTTTATGGAGCTGCCTGATGCTCCTTACGACTCAGACTCTGGAGAAAGCCAGTCTAGTTCAATTCCTTTCTATGAGCTAGAAGATCCTATATTGCTTCTAAGTTAATGTAGTTGTTGAAATGCCCTTTCAAACCTCTTGCTTAACTAATTTTGCTATACTAACATGGGCTCAACACACAAAAATGGTTTGCATAAAGAAAATGCAAAGGTTTACAGAGTTTGCTATTTTTTTCTACTTTTGAATTTTAAAATTTATTCTTGTATGAAAGTGAAAAAATACAAGTTTTATGCAAATGACTGATGTCATAGCATAAATTGCTGTTACTTTCTTTAGATTTGTGTCACTAATTTTTTTCCAGAAAGGTACCATTCTTTTCTTTAGTGCTGTGAAGTGTGAATTCTATTTAATTTGTTAAATGTTGTTTCAGTATTTTAACTCAGTGTGGTTGAGCTTAAGGCACTGGAGTTGGTGGGCTTTGAGAAGTATATGTAGGAAGAAATAATTTGCACTTTAATTAAGTGTGCAGATAGGTTAAGACACTTGGTTACAAATGTCCCTTCTCTAATCATGGAACAAAACTTTTTTTCCAAAATTTGTTTCACTCTGCTTAAGCCTGGGCTGGAGAAACTATAATGCTTGCACATTTGATTTTATGTTTATTGCAGCCCTCTTGAGAGAACACCAAAATACTGGAATATATTCATCCGTAGTTATACATGTGGAATTTCACTGCATAAATAGCAGTTAGACATGAGATTTCTGAAGAGGCTTTTCCCCCCAGAGAAGTATGGTACGTCTAGACAATTATGTTTCACTTCAGAGCTGGAATATGTTTTTGCAATTTTATGAGTGTACAAGCACTAACATATATCAGTATTTCCCCAATTACGGTGTTCTGTATTCACTTCTGACTGTGTTTTTTGGGGAGACAGGGTGGGTTTTGTCATGTTTTAAAGTAAATTATTTATGCATTTAAAGCCAAACAACTTTTTCTTGAATTGTCCTTGTTTGTAGACCTCCTAAGTTTTCTGGTAACTACAGACTGATTTTGTAAAAAGGAACATAATCATACAAGTTTTTCAAGGATATACATATTTGCATAAAGCCATGTATTAAGACCACACGTGTGAAGTTAACATACACCATTTGTTTGCTTATTAAGACCCAAAAATCTTCTGTTCAGTTAAATAAAAACTCCATAGCTGACTGAGAACTGGTCTGCACTGGAAGGAGATGGAACATCTATTTTTACATCTGTTACATCTATTTTTACATCTATTTTAACTTGTGTAATGAATCTCTGGGTTTTTGCAAGAAAAACCAATTCTGTTCAGTGGTTAAAATAAAGGAGGATTCATTATGAGTTTAGCTTAGATTTCCCTCCATTTAAAAATAATGGCCAGAATTTTCAGATTTGAATGTTAGGCTGTTAAATTTATATGTAAGTGCCTAATAAATGAATTGAACTAGGTGCCACGTCATGGTTTTAAGTCCAACTTCAGCAAATTGGTAAAAAATACTAATATAGTTTCACAGGTGGTTGTGAGGAAATACACCATATTAACCTGACGTTTTGTAGTTATAATACAGAAGTTACCAGATAAACTGAAGTTGTAGTGTGGATTTTACAGTGGTTGCTACAAAAATGAAACTTACTCCTTCCACTGAATTTTGCACTGAAACTTTCACACTTTAACCTGCCTGTTTTTCTTTTATACTATTTCCTGCATAGAGTAATCAGCATTAGTCTAGCTTACACTCAAATGTGGTCTGGACTATGGTGCTGTATTTTTTAACATAAGCTTTTTGTGTCTCTTCTTGAATTTAAAGCATTCCCAAATACCTGATTCAAATTTGTTATTCAATTTAAATGATACAGTAATACAAACCAAACAATTATATTTTGATGAAAAAAAGAATTATGTTTAGACATACAAGAGTCCCGATTCACAAAACATATGTGTTGGCATTGACTAGTGTAAATTGGTTTGTGATTAATACCAAAAAAAAAGACAATTCAGATTAAGATTTATCCCCCCTCAAAATGGTTTAAAATACTAACATTCAAACTTTAAACCTTTTTGACAGGTTTGTGACAACATTGTGGGTTAGGGACCTGAGATTAATAACAGCTTGGTTTTCTTGACTATCATTCTAAATACCCGAAGTGAGTTCATTGGTGGTTTGGTTTTGTGGTTTGTTTGTTTGGGGTTTTTTCCTTTTTTGTTTTGGTTTGTATTATTTTTTTTCACAAGGGACAGTAGATTGTGGTGGAGGAAGAAAGTGGGATTTACATAAATACTTATACCTCCCTGAATAATAAAATGGAGGTATCAGGAGTTGTTGTATATTTGGCTTTGGTTCAAGAAGCCATATTTCTAGGTTATGAAATATTTGAAAATTATGCATGTGCAAGAGATCTCTCATTCTTAAGGTGCTGGAGAGGAAAATGAAGAAAATATGTATTTGCATTTCTGTTGTCTTTTATGTCACTACTTTTTCAGAACAAAGCACATTTATTAAAAAACATCTGAAAAACTGAAAACATTTTAAAAAATTCTTTGGGGTGGAGATATTGTCTTTTCTTTCTGGACAATCTTCTTATGCTGAAATCCAGTGAAATCAATGCAGAGTTATTTTCCTTATCATCGAGAAAGTTGTTGTCTTGTAGAGATGTTAAATTTGGTACTTCAGTTCCAGCTTCTACATCTCAGTTGAAGTTTTTGCTTTTTAAAAGGGCTTTTGGAGTTCCTCCAGTTGATCCTGTATCATGTTTCTTTGCCTGCCCACTTAGGATGTGACTGACCTCTTTCTAATTCAGTTACTCTCATCTCTCACTACATATTCTTAATTTCTTCTCTATCTCTCTGAAATATTTTTGTAGCACCTGTTGTAGGTTGCCCCTTTGAGGTCATTGCTGTACTTTTCTACATCTTGATTCTGAGTACTGGAGGTGTTGAGAAAAGGATGGCAATGGCAAAAGAAAGCCAAATAACTGAAAATTCAAGGCTCCTTCTCAGATCCAGATTGTGGGAAGATTCAATTTCAGCAGATCTGAAGTGTGTCCCCAGCACTGCAGAGCCTCGCCAGTATATTCTGGTCTTCTGCTTGACAGTGAATCAGTAAATAGCATCTCACAGCTGTGCTCAGTAGTGCTTCCTGCAGAACCTTTCTGTCCTTTTCTGCTTCAGGAAGTCTTGCTGACTTGCTTTAAAAGTGTGATCATTCTAAGGCTTTTAATCATATCTCCATGAATCAGCAGCAGGTTTTCTGCTTGTTTTTCTTTGTTTCCTCAGTTTTTCTCAATTGTTTTGGACCTGTAGATTTGGACCAAGAAGATTTTTTGGAAAGGTTTGATTTCACAGACTTGCACAGAAACTTTGCTGAGTTTACTTTCTAAGTAAAATATTCACCAAGAAGTATCAATAGTTGCCTGAAGAGTATTCCTAAATCACAGTTGGATAGATACAGTACCAATGAAGTACTGTCTACGAATGATGGTAAAGCATCTGAAGCATGTGACCTTCCCTAAGCAACTGAGAGTTCCACTGTTCTGTTTGTTAAAGGGAAACAGCTTGTGGATTTTTTGTTTGGTTGGGTTGGTTGGTTGGGGGGGTTGCCGTTTTTATGGTGGTTGTTGTTTTTTTAACCCATGTAACTTTTAGGCCTGTTGGCCTGTTCTATTTAAAATTTGAAGAGTAGTAATGATTCTGGAGACAACTGACATTCCTGTGAATCAGTTGTCTGAATGATTGAGGCAGGAAAGACAGACGGTCACATTCAGATGTTTAAGGGTGTCAGCCCTAGTACTCTTTGACTAGGGGCAGAAGAGGCTAGTTGTGATGAATCACAGAATAGTTAAGGGACCACAGTGGGTCATCTAATCCAACCTCCCTGCTCAAGCAGGGTCATCCTTGAGCATGTTGCACAGGACTATGTCCAGACAGTTCTTGAGTATCGCCAGTGAGGGAGACTCCACAACCTTGCTGGGCAGTCTGTTCCAGTGTACATTAACATGCACAGTGAAGAACTTCTCATATTCAGGTGGAACTATTTGTTCATCAGTGGTTGGTACCACCACAGGGAGCCTGGGTCCCTCTTCTTGGCACCCTCCCCTTTAGATATTTATACACGTTGACGAGGTCACTTCTCAGTCATCTCTTTTTGAGGCTGAACAGGCCCAACTCCCACAGCCTGTCCTTGTAAGAGAGGTACTCCATCCCGTAGTCATCCATTGTTGTCCTCCGCTGGACCCACTCCAGGAACTCCATGTCGCTTCCTCTGAGGAGCCCAGAACTGGGCACAGTAAGGGATGAAGCAATTACTGCAACAAAGAATGTATCTCCCCAGCAGCCCAGCCCACTTGCAGTTCACAGAGCCACTCCACAGCAGCTGTCTGAGCTGCTTTCAGACTCCCCTTGGTTTGCCTCTCTAAGCCGTGGAGCTATTGAGATCCAGAACTTCCCGCTATTTGCCCGCCTGCCTGCAAGGGCCAATTCAAAACGTGCATTTCCGAAACAGAGCGTAAGGAAACACAGGTGGTCGAGTCACCCGCGTGCCAGAGGATGGAGAGGGCTCACTTGGCCTTGCAGTCGTGATTCAAACACAGTTTTCCCGCTTCCGTGCCTAAGCTCTACTTGACGGTGTTTATAGGTTTGGTTGGGGGTTTTGGTGGTTTGTTGCTTGGTTTTTTTCAAATACTTCTCTCAGGCCGCACCCGGGCGCCGCGGCGGCATTTGAGCCTCGGCGCAGCCCGTAGCGGGAGCGCCGCGCTCGGCTCGGCATGGCGGCGTCCGGCGTGGGGGGCGGGAAGGCCCCGGGCCGCCTGTGGAGGTGAGAGCGGAGCGGGCCGGGCCGGGGGCAGGGCGGGACCGGCACCGAGCGCGGCTCGGCCCAGCAGACACCCGCGCGGGCGCGGGGACCGCCGGCACAGAGCGGCGTGCCGGGGCGGCACCCTGCGGGACCCGCGGCGCGGAGCCCGGTGCCGGCACTGACCTGCCCCGGCTGGGCCGGCCCCGCAGATGGAGCACCGCCGGCAGCGCTCCCCGCGCCCGGCCCCGCGATCCCGCTGTGGGCGCGGTGTGAACCTCTGGAAGCTAACGCAGTTATTCATCGGGGGGTTAAGGCTGCTGTGTTGATATGTTAGCTAAATACGGCTTTTTGTTTAAAAAAAAAAGTCTTACAGAATTGCGTTAAAAAAAAAAAGTGCTAAACTGGAAGAATAAAGCTGTAGGTAACTGGGTTTAGTACTTCAGGTGGGCCTCACCTGGACCTAAAGTCAGCCGAAGATAAACTATTAAACCAACTTTGGGTTTTGGTACTTTTTTCAACTTTCTTAGACAAATTAGGGTAAAAACTACTTTGAGAGCAGTGTTCCTTTACATATAGGAAAGGTCTTAGATAATTTAATCTCTAAATCTGTGCTGAGACTCCAAGTTTTGCTTAAAATTATGTTTGCAAAAGTTGATACATACTTAAAAGTGGGCATCCACATTCTGTTTGGAATTTAAATGTGATTTGCTGAGTTATGTAACTCGTGTTCAACCCAAAACTTTAAGGCCATTAGTTTAAAACGAAACAAACACCACCACCCCCCATGTCTTTGTGTAAATAGCCAAAGTATTAATTGAAATTACTAACAAGTAGCTATGTTTGAGAGAATAAATCAGTTACTGAAACATCTCTTTAAAATTGAATTGCTGTCTTCTGTGTATTTGGTAATAGCTGCATGATAGGATGCGTTAATCATGAAAATGCACCTTTTCCTCTTCACTAAAAAGTTGACCCTGTATTTTGGTTAGAAAAATGCTAATGATTAATAGCGTGGTTTAGGTCTGCACATTTTTGCTAATTGTTTAGAAGGTGGAGCCAGGAAGAGGAGATTGCATTCACAGTCCAAGCTGTCATTTTGCAAATACGTTATTCTCAAGCAGCATTTGTGTCTTTCCTCAAGGAACAGATGTGTTGCCCAGCCCCGGCACTGAACGCAGCTTGTGGGGCAGCAGCTGAGGAGCTTCTCTGTCCTATTGCTCATGGTGTGATGGCAGCAAAAATCTGCTTGGCAGTTTTCTGTCACAGTAGCTGCTTGCCTGCAAGGGAGTTTGCTCGTGTTACCTATCCCACCAGAAAATAATTTACTGATCACAGCAAAATTTTAAGTTAGGTGTTAGATGGGATCTTCCACCCTTTGCATATGAGAAAGGGCTCATTCCTGCTTGCTTCTGTGGGGCTGTTGTCCAAATAAACACGTATAGTGTGAGCCCCTTGACTTGGAGGGGTTCCAGAAAGGCTTAGGAATCAAGATAAACAGGATGGCGTGGCAGATGTTCTTCAGCATAGCAATAATCACATGTCAGTGCTGTGGGTTGGAAGGAGATGGGAAATTGTTCCTCTGTGTTCGTGGTTTGAGCAAGAGAGAATTGGAGGCAGGACATGGGTAGCAGTTGAAGTAAATGGTTTGAGTTGTCCATAAAGCAAACGTTGATTGTAGTACAAGAGACAGTGAGGCTGCAGACAGGGCTGCGAAACCTAAAGTATCATGACCTGGAATATGATAGCTAACAGGTCTGTGTTACCTATATAATGTAAAAACAGAGTAAAGGTTGAGAGGAACAGTAGGTAAAAGTAAGGGGAGAAACATTGTGAGATCTTGAATCCAGACAAGTCAGAATTAAGTTAATATTGATAAAATGCTAATAATAATGAAAACTGTAAAAATGCACAGTTGAGATCCAAAGAACTTTTAATTTGCAATAACTTCATGTAATAACCATTTGCTTTAAGTATATGGTATGTATTCTGCTTCAAGTAAACAGATTTTTAATATATAGTTCTTCCAAGTAGTATCTTTAGTGTTGTTTAATGTTGTTTAATTAGATGTTTAATGTAATTTGAAAATATGTGTTACCAAATAAATAATTTAAGCAATAGAATGTCTTAGGCCTAGTCTGTCTTTATGCCAATTATTTAAGCTGGATTTACACTAAGTGCCACTCTTCAAATCTGCCAAAACTTACAAGCAAATCAGTCAATTCACTTTATCATTTGCTGTTTGCTGGTTTAAAAAATGAGAATTTAAAAATGAAGAGAGAATAAAGTCTAAGTTTTGAATTTCAGTTCCCCCGGATTTATAGATACAGGTAGTGAGCACTGAGTGTTCTTGGCATGTTGGTTGCTCTGTCATGCCAGTAACTCTTCAGAAGTATCTGTAAAATGGAGAATTAGTTAATTACTTAAAATTGATAGAGGCTCCATTTTAAGTCTTCTTATGTGTTGGAGACTGTGCCCATAACATTACATAATTCCCATTAAAAATACTACTGTCTGTTCTTATACTATATTAATAAGAAAATCATGTCAGTTAAATGGATCTGAGTAGGAGGTGCTTCTTTTGTAAATGTAATATTGATCCTGATAATTTTTTTTGCTTGCTTTTGGGGGAGGGGAGGAAGTAGCTTGAATAGGTGAAAATTAATGCTTTGATTTTACATTAGGAAAAATCTCTGAAAATCATGCCAGATCAGTTGATACATCTGTGTGTCCAGTCCCCTTTTGTGAAACGGAGATAAATGCTAATAACCTTTTCATTATTTACTGTAGGTTAAGCTCATTAACTGAGTGTGAAGTTCTTTTTGTAACTCCTGTAGTTATTTGACTGCTAAGAGGAAGTCTTGCAAAACATACTGAAAAGATTTAGTATAAAGTGAGAACTTAATGAATGTAACGGTGAAAGAAAATAGTGCTTTAAAACAATACTGAACTATTCTAGAAGGTAATGGCTATCATAGCAATATTTTGGATATCCATGGATATCTCATATAGGTACCTAATGGATGAGTTTTGTGGAAACCTGCACAGGTGAGGTTTGTTTTCCACTCATTCAAATTATGAAGCAAGATTTATGCAGAACCCATTTTATATTGGTTTTAGTAATGACCCCAGTTTGCATGACCTTTAACAACATACTTGCTTGATCTTTTCTATGTGTTAATTTAGATGTTTAACTCCTTGGTGAGAAAGGACATGTCATGTTTATGTTCCATGTAATTAAAAGGGATTATTTGCCACTAAATTTTTTTTTTAATTCTCTTCCAGGACTTTGAGGATTCTGGACCACTGTTACTGAAATGATACTACAGAAGGCACCGATTGCATTGTATTTGTTGAATGAAACTTGAATATTTACTTTCAGTCAAGTGGGTGAAACCCCCTAACTGCAGTTTACATGTGTAGGTCACTGCGTTACTGTGTTAGTCATTGTCTCCATGCAGCAATGACAAGGCTAGAGGAAGCAAACAGGGAAGTGAACATGCACTCATCAGTCAGATACCTTGGCTATCTTGCCAGAATCAACCTGCTGGTTGCCATTTGCATGGGCCTTTATGTCAGATGGGAAAAAACTGCGGATGCACTGATTTTGGTAATATTTATTCTGGGGCTCTTTGTTCTTGGAATTGCCAGCATACTGTACTACTATTTTTCAATGGAAACAGCAAGTTTGAGTCTCTCCAATCTTTGGTTTGGTTTTTTGCTTGGCCTTCTCTGTTTTCTTAATAATTCTGCCTTCAAAACGGATGTGAAAGAAGAAGCTACTAAATATCTACTCCTCTCTGCCATTGTTTTAAGGATATTATGTGCTTTGGTTGAGAGGATTTGTGGCTGTGTCCATCATCGACCGACTCTACTGACAACAGTTGAATTTTTAGAGCTAGTTGGATTTGCCATTGCCAGCACAACTATGCTGGTAGAAAAATCTATGAGTATTATTCTGTTGGTCATGGCTTTGGCCATGTTGATTATCGACTTACGTATGAAGTCTTTTTTGGCAATTCCAAATTTGGCAATTTTTGGAGCCATTGCATCCCTACTCTTTTTTCCATCACTGCAAATTCCCACAAACCCTTTTGCCTTGGCGTGTTTCTTCAGCTGCCTGATTTCTGATCCCCTTCTCGACGTTTACTTCAGTGGACTTTCAGTTACTGAACGGTGGAAACCCTACCTGTACCGAGGCAAAATTTGCAGAAGGCTTTCTGTCCTCTCAGTTGGAGTCATTGAACTCACCTTTTTCATTCTTGCAGCCTTTAAACTACGTGATTTGGATCTCTGGTATTTTGTGATACCTGGTTTTTCTATTTTTGGAATTTTCTGGATGATCTGTCATGTGATTTTTTTTATAACTCTTTGGGGATTTCACACAAAACTAAATGACTGTCACAAGGTGTACTACACCCACCGTGCAGAAAACAACAGCTTGGACAGAGTTATGGCATCTAAAGGAATGCGTCACTTCTGTTTGATTTCGGAACAGCTGGTGTTCTTCAGCCTGGTCGCGACTGCTGTTTTGGGGGCCGTCTCTTGGCAGGTAAGTCATTATCTTGATCTCCCTCTTGAGAATATTCCTGAGAATTGATGGCTCCCTAAAATTTCTAAAATTTGATGGTGTGCCGTGGCTCAGCAATTAAAAATTTGAACTCTTGGTTTCACCAGCATGCACTTCAAATTTGACACTGTGTGCTGCCTTGACTGTGACCTGTTAAGGCAAGTGGAAGAGTTAATGCTTCCAGGGGAGAAGTGTGCAAAGTATTTTGCATTTAACTACTTACGAAATTATTTTGCTTTTGAATATGTTGTGCCATAAAATTTGTTTTCAGAGTAAATCACTATGTTAAACCCTAGTAATGCTCACTATAATATCAAGAGCTTTTGTTGTGGACTATTTTAGTTAGATTGAGTTGTATTAAATAATGTCTTTTTCAATACTTTTGCTTTTTGTTTAACCAATTATGTGGAGTCAGAGATCACCTGATAAGCTGGTACATTGTTGGTGTAAGTGTGCTGTAATTTTCTCACTTTCAAGTCTCGTTATGTACCACAGGATATGTCATCTGAAATACCAGTTCTTAAAATTACACAGTGTCCTTTGACTTTTCTTTCCATGTATGAATTAAGGATGTTATTTTTTCTTTAGCAGAAAACATATGTTTTGTTAAAAATATTTGTTCAGTGCCCAAGTTGAGACACGTTGTGTGTTGTCATAGTTGCAGCAGGGTGTTTGGAGTCTGTTTAAACCAAGACAACAATGATTTTTGTACCTGTGTATCTCCTACATGCGTTACAAACATATAATAATGTATAAAAATATAATTTACAGTGGATCCAATTTACAGAAATGTCTCTACAGCATTTCCAAAACAATTTCCTGCCCATTCCTGCAGAATCTCTAGTCCTGCAGATTTTCTTAGATTAAATAACTTTGTGGATGAAAGGTGTTAAAGAAATAAGTGGGAGATGAAATTGACAATTATTTTGTGTTAGTTTTTGGTTTGCTTTGGGGTTTAGTTTTTTGCACGAAGAGCATTAGAGGTTAACAGACAAGCCTGCGAGGAACGCTGGGTAGTTTTGCTTTTTCTTTAGAAAAGTATCAGCACTCATAGCTATGGTGTGTGGACTTGCAGAAAGGACAGAAGGAAATAGAACCAAAAAAGAAGAGAAAAAAATCCCCAAAATGTACTTACAGAAAGTGAAGATGCTGATGCACCTAAAGAAATGGGAAAGTGGTTTGCAAGGCAGAAACAATAAAGATGGACTACCAGCATGCTGATGTTGCTAACTTCCATACTTTTTCTTCTGACAATTATGTGATTTTATCAAAATGCTAGACTTTAATTTTTATATGCTAGTTGACCACTTTTCAGTAAAAATATTTTTTGCCATATTTATCAGATAGTCTTATTAATTTCTCTATCCTTGCCCTTGGATGGAGTCACTCTACCTAGTTACACCTAACAAAGCAGTCAGAATAAATCAAGGGCTTAAGTTGTCCATATAGTCTCTGGAAAGAGGCAGTTTCCCTTGGTGGTGCCCAGAGCCTGACTGCAGGGAGTTAGGTTTGGGCAGGATCTCCAGCTGTAGCCCTTCCTGGGAAGGGCCCTCTCTCCCCCTGCCATCTGTTTAAAGCACACAGGTGCTTCCTTTAGAACTGCTTCATTGCTGCAAGCTGTTGGGGTAACCCAGGAGGATTGGATTCATACCCATCTTGTTAGTTTTTTCTTTTTGGAGTGGTTGATAATTTATTGTAATTTTTTTTCTGCCTCTGTTCTCTGACCCAGAATAACTGCAACTGTTATTACTGTCTGATAATTTTTAGTTCTGTCTAATTCTGAAGAAGTGCAGTTGTGCTGTGGAATTACTTGTGCATTACTTGTACAGTAGCCAAGAAACAAACTGGTAATCCACCTAAAAACTTAGTGTTTGTTATTGGCTAATTTCAGTTTATAGCATCCTGTGTGTAAGTAAGATAAGCTCATCACCCTTGTTGAGAAGTTTGCATTTGCCTATTCAGTAAGAGAAGAAGTAATTGTAGTGGTGAAAGTGCAAATACTTTCCTTTGTCAGGAAATCTGTCGCGGTCCGAAGAGGGGACGGGACACGAGGAAGGGTGCAAGCAAAGTTCTTTATTCAGGCGTGCGCCCGATTCTGGTCTCTTCCGGCAGGGAAAAAGTCAGAACATCGGGTGGGGTATCAGACAGACAAACGGGGGAGCAAATCAGAATAGGGCACGGGCAAAAGGGGGAGGAGTGGGGGCAAACTCATGGCAAGCCTGGGCTTGTCCAGGCTGTACACTGTGCAGTGTGAATACAATGAAACCACATAATAACAGCAAAGTCCACACGACAAAGTCCTACCAATCGCTGCACGCTTCTCTCCACGCCCAGAACTGTTCCATCCTGAATCGTGTTCCCTCACAGAAATCCAGTTTTTTATTATAATAGCTTATTTTTAGTAGATAATTGCATTTATCTTACTATATTTATATTTCTTTCACTGTGTATTTTTAGTAATGAATTAGCCTAAGATTATGAATGCAGTTGCCCCAACTAAAAGCATTTCTACTTTAAAAGATGTTGTGATGTTCACCTTGCAGATGACTTGTGTCTATTTCATCTCTTACTGGAAAATGAAATATTTTATCAGATCTGCGCAGAAGATAATTTAATAAATAGGTGTATCATTTATTATAGTGATTGCAGGAAGCTGTGGCCTTTTCTGTATTTTGCTGGATAGTGTCAGATTGCAAAATAATTAGAAATAAGAAAACAATGATACATAAGCACACAATTTATCCTCTTACAGGGCATTTCCTTTTTTCTCTAGAGGTTTAACAAAACTAGGGGTTTTTTTCCTCTTTCTAGGGTGAATTCAAGGCCTTAAAATTCCAGAATCCTTTGCCGGATTTTTGAGTCTCCTGTTTTAGGAGGTCTAACAGGCTCAACAGTAATGCAGCAAACAAACTTCTCCGGTGAATATATACTTTTCTAATGGTGATTTATATGTATTGTAATAACTAAGAGACAAATCAGACTGTTAGAGATAAATCTCTGCCTTTTCTATTGAAAAAATTTAATAGTTATTGCTGAATTCCTAATGGATTGGGATTTCAGGGTTTTTTTGGTTTTGTTCTGTTTTTAAGAAAAATTGGCTGCAAGAAAAAACCTACTAGCATCACTATGTGGTGGAAAGAGATCCTAGATTCATTTCCATGAAAACATCAGCCTAATGTTTATTAGTGATCAAAAAAGCAAATTAAATATTGGGAATTATTAGGAAAGGACTGGAGGTATCAATATGCCACTGTATAAATTCGTAGCTTTCATATTTTGAATGAGTGTGCAGTTCTTACTTGCTTTCCTATAGATAAGAAAACCAGCAAAGGTTGTTGAAAGGTGATGAAATTCATTATAGACATGAAAGAGTTTACATGAGAGAAATGAATAAATAAGGGTGCTTCTGTCAGAAGAAAGCAGAACTAAGTGAGAATATGATGAACATTAAAACAGGTTTGTTGTAGAAGGTAAATAGTAAGAGATAATAATAATTATCAGTTTCAGTGCAAATGTTGAGGGGAGTCAAGTTGGCAAGAGGCAGGTTGGGAGAAATAGTTCCTCGTTCTGTGCTGAGTGAGCTCTGCCTCTGTGTATCTCTGTGTGCCCAGTGGCTACAGAGGCTCAGGAGAAAGCTGGACAAGCTCATGGAAGTAAATTAACTGAGGTTTGTGTACTATTTGGAAACCACATCTGGCTCCTTGAGCCACCAGTGGTTAGAGTGCTTGGGAAACATGCTTCGTCTGTTCTTACGGTCTTTTCTAGGGGTCCATTTGACCTCCTTGGAGACCAGAGATTCTTGTAGCTGAACCTTTGGTGCAGACTAATACAGCCACTCTTGCATTCTTGTATTAAGGAAATTCTTCTAACTTACATTTTCATCGTATTTTTTCCTTAGAGTTTCTTAGGAATGCCAATGATTCCTCAAGTTACCAGTTTTTGAAAATGTGTTTGCTCTTTTAAAAATTGTTGAAAGCATTTTTTTGTATAAGTAAGATTAACGATTTTCAGTCTTTGCAACATCAGTTTGGGATTTATGTATTATATTTGAAATCTGTTAAATATTACCTGGAAGGTGAAGCATTTTTTATTTATACCTTTCCTCACTCTGAAGATGTACTGAATAGTTGTTTTATGATACTGCATTTGATAAGAGAGATGGCGTGAAATCACTTCATGGTCTGCTGTTTGACCTTCTATATAATTAACAGAATTGGCTGAAAACCTGAGCCTTGGAAAGGTGCTTCCTAGCAGTCAGCTTTAAATAATCAGCAAAAGCATATAAAAAAAAAAAATCTAAGTGAACTGTGTGTGTTAGGTTACAGCCGAAAATGAAGTGGTGGAGAGGAGGGGTTCTCTTTCATGGAAAACTTTGTTACAAGCACATTATATATGCCCTCTTAACATTTCTAATAACTGTAATATATGTGCTTCATATAACTCTCAAGTGTATGAAAGGTCAAGACCTAAAGAGCCAGTTGTCTGCTAATTGGTGCCTAGAAGTATTCTATTTGATTAAAATTGCCAGAAAAATATCAAATCTACTTTCATGGAAAGGTTTTTAAAGTGAGGTCAATTAACTCACTGTAGCACAGACTGGTTTTCTGACTGATGCAGAGCTGTTGAGGCTGAAAGTCCTGTTAACCAAGGATCTTTCTTTAAGGAGAACATAGCTCTTGTAATGAGACAAGGGTTGAAAGTGTCTGTTCCTGGTGCTTTGGCATGTGCTTGGGAAGAACTCTAAAAGTAATTTGTCAAAGTTGGTTGCAATAAAAAGTGGAGTAACAACTTATCTTTCAGTGGGGCGTGTTTCAGGTGGGGCATGATCTACTTCTGATAATAATCCCTGCTCTAGCTGCAGAGGAAAGACACCTTGCAATCTTGGTAGAAATACATGGACACTTTCCTTGCAAAATCTGCAGGAAGTGTTCAGCACCTGCCTTTACATTTGTGTGAGTAATTGCAGTCAAATCAATAGACTCTAGAGTGCCAACTTATTACAGCAATTAGTCATGTGCCTGTTCATAATTAGGCCCTTGGATGGGACAAGATCCAGCAGAAGTCATGCAAATGACTCAGACATTAGTTCTTTCAGAAGCCAGTAAAATGGTGAAAAATTTGTAATGAAGGTCTTGAAATTTGCAGGCAAAGATCTTGGAAAGATTTGGGGCACTCTTTTTCTCAGAAACTTATAATCAGATTTTGTTAAGTGCTCTAACTACAGGTTTTCTGAATTACTGGCCAAAGAAAATTATTATCCCTGGAAGACTTGTATTTAATATCACCGAGAGAAAAATGAACTATGTTAGAGACAGGTAATGTAATGTAATGAAGTACTGTCAGTACATTACTCTTGGTTTTAGTGAATTTTATGAGTTAAATGAGTAATTATTTTATGAGTAAAATAATAGTATTCATTATATGCTTGAATACTTAAATGGACAGTACCATTTAACTCTAATTATTTATGGGAGATAAATTAGTTTATGTAGGAGTACTCTCATGTTTTGGGGAGAGTTAGTGATTTTGTATTCTTTATTCTGGTGTGGTTTCCTGGTGTTTCTTAAAAGCTAAATTTGCAATGCCTTAATAAAATTTGAAGATGGTGATTTTTTTGAACTTCTCTAAAAACAAGATTATTTTCTGAATAGTAAGAGGTTTTCTCAGTAACATCTATATTTACTTGTACATATTTTTGTTAACATCACAGGTTAAATAACTTTTTGAATGCAAATCTTACCCAGTCCTTCTTTTTATCCCTGTTTTTCTTCCTTGTATTTTTAATCCAGTCCTCCTCAGACTTTGCTTATTGGGGGGGGGGGGTGTTGGTTTGTTTGGTTTTTTTACCTACAGAGGTCCTGCTGTATCCTCTGACCTCTTTCCAGATTTTCTCAAATAGTCATGCCACTCCTGGTTTTTTTCCCTCTCTGTCTGGTCATCTTAAGTTCCCCTCTTTCTTTTCATCACTGACAGTTTCTCCCATCCTTGCCGATTTGACTGTGCTTTGCTGTTTCTTTATAGACTCATCTTTTCAGTGTCTTTTGTAATACCTTTATTCCCTCTTTCCCTACTGTTCCTAGGGATCCTAGCTGGATCCTAAGTTCCCCTTGCTCACTGCTTATCACTTCTTCTCAAACTCACCCTCTATCCTTTTAATTTTCACTGCCTGTCTTCCACTCTGTGATTTGCGCTCAGCCCTCCTTATCTCTCTGTCTCTCCAGTCCTGTCCCGAGGGCTCCCTCAGGTTACCTGCTCACATCTGCAGTGGCAGCACACCTTGGGGCAGTCACCACCACTTCCAGAGGCCCTCTATCCTGAAGGGGGTCTCTGGTGACAAGAGAAAGAATGTATTAATTGTTAGGCTAAAGAGTTTGATCTATATATTAAGCTGTAAAAATCTCATTAATTTCAGGATCCACATTTTTGTATTTAAAAAAGCAGAAGTGCATTTAGTATGTTTTTAAACTGACAACCACTTGAGGTTTTGCTGGGACAAATGCACATAGATTAAAGCACAGGCTTCCCCATGTTAGAACAGGAGTCAGGGATGGAAAGCAACACATTAAATCATCTGCCAGTGAATGTGACAACTATTTTCTGCAAGCTGTTTTCTAGATTTTCCCACTGCTGTTTTAACAGAAGTAATTGTTTATTTATTGCTCTCCAGAGACTGTTCTCCCATTCAGTAACTTGTTATAAGACTGTTTCATCTGGTAGCTGATCTACTTTGTAGCTTTACAAATTTTGTCTTTGCACTTCTTTTTACCTGTAATATACATATCTTGTCCTCATTTGAAATAAGCTATCCATCAAATATTTGTAGATTAGTTACCATGTTACTCTTTTTTCTCCTGAGCCTCCTCTGTCGTAGAGTGTGTACTTCTTCAGTTTGTTTGGAAGGGGTTTTTCTGTGTGTGTATAAAAACAGGTAAATATTATTCAGCTTGGATAATGGAAAGCAGGGCAGTATTTTTGCTTGGAAATGTACAAGGACATTTTTGTAAGCCTTCTCAGTTGTTGGTCTGTCAGACATAATCCCAGGCAGCCTGCTGTAGGTCGCCCTGCTTGAGTACAGTGTTGGACCAAACAATTTCCAGAGGCCCCTTCTAACCTCATCCATTTGGTGATTCTGTGATCATCTTAGTTGACATGTTTAGTGATTTATTTCTATTTTAAACAGAAGGGCTCTTCTATAGGTCTTGGTAACTGACTTCCAATTTACATTAATGTGTTTTTTGGTTTTATTTGCTTTTTTCTTACCTATTTTTTTACATGTCCAGAATTACATACAGTTCCAGAGTTGTGCTTCAAACAGTGGTTACGCTTTGGCATGGGAGCTGTTGTATCCATGAATGTAAAATTAATATTGTGGCTGTAAAATACCTCTAAATTCTTGTGGTGTTTTAACAGTTACACTTAGCATTAAGCGTTGCTCAAAAAACTAGAGAAAGTGGAAAGATAATACTACTAGTGAATCTCACCAATCTTTTATTCTTTGTCATTTCAGTTGTTAGAGGCAAGAAGTAGATTTTTTCTTTTATCTTTTCTACATTATTTGAAATGAGACTACACTGTGTATTTATTTCCCTCAGAAGAAGACAGACAAGAAAACCCCTAAGACTAAGAGAAGAAATGATTTCTCATGTTTTTCTAGTGGGATTGCCTAGATGGTCCCTATCTTCTGTTTGCTTTTTGAACTGTCTTGAATCAATGGGCACTAAGAGTACAGGGATGTACTGCAGGCTCAGATTGCCAGCGCAATCAAAAACAGAATGAAAATGCATTGAATAGATGAAAGAACAAAATCCCTTTTTGGCTCCATTTATGCATCCGTGGCCATCTGCTCCATTAAGGACCAGTCTTCAAATCTTTGGGATTTAATAAAGCATTGACAGTCTCCACCTGGCATTTTAGGTCTTTGTCTTAAAGGAGTAACCTATCTTCAGTTTTACTGCAATTACTAAATTAGATATTATTTTTGCTATTTGAAGTTCTTATAGTTCGGGTATTTTAAAATGCCACCAGTCATTTTTTTTTTGCAGCACTGAATTAAAATATTTTATTATCCTGTTATAGAGCTGCTCTACTCATCATCAGTAATTTTTATACTTGTTAGTGACGTATTTTTTCGAAATCAAACTGTTGAAAAAGTGCTGACAGCAAGTGCCAGCATCTTTACATTAGATAGATGTCTATAAATGTAAAATATCCATACTAACAACATCTTCCTACTCTGTAGCATAAGATGGCCACTGAAAAAGAACAAAGTTGAAACCTCAAATGGAGCTGAGTTGATTCATAACACTATAGAGCTTATTTCCTATTCCTGTTTAATATTTCGTACAAAGTCAAAGCAGGACACAGAGAAAGATGGATCACTGAGATGATCCATAGAGTTTCTGTGTGAGATCCTTATCCCACAAGTCCTCGGGAACTCTCTTGCCAGTATCTTTGTATTAGTAGGAGTACTTTCAATGATTAAATGTAAATATTTTTTAGTAGTCAAACACAGAGTGAGTTTTTGTGATAATTTCAAGTTATGGTAGAACACTGTGAGTTTAATAACTTGCATGTGTTTAGGGAATTGGGGAAATACAGGGAGTGTTTAAAACAACATGCCATGCTGTAAGAGAACTTCTACAATCAAATTCATATAAAGTAATAATATAATAGTATTGTTTAGGATATTATGATTGCTCTAGTTTTTATCAGCAGTTTTGTTTTGTAATATGTTCACCATGATCAAAACAATAATGCAACGTAAGAGCAGTTTGCTGTAGCAAGATCCAAGAAAAGATATATTTATATATGCTGGAAAAGCTGAATTTGTCATAAAAATGTATTATAATACTTCCTGGTCCAAAGCTTAGAAAATTCTCTAACTAACTGATCATGAATAGGAAGGTTTTCCAGAGAAGCCCTTCAATTTCTGGAGCGCCCAAGCCTTCCCTTTTTTTTGGTAACTTCCAGAAAATTACCCTTTTGGTATGTACAACTAGAAAAGTAATTCTCCAAGTCCTGAAACTAATTTAGCTACTGAGCTCCCCTGTTTCATCAGTGTTATTTCTTACAAGGTTTCTACAGTATAAAATCTAACCAAATCTTTCTAAGTTTTTATTGCTGCTGCTCCTAGTCTTTTTCTTTTTCGAAGTGCATTTGGGAAATAGCAATGAAAAAGAGCGCTTACTGCTGAAAAATTTGAAACAAAAATACATTCTCTTTGTTAAAGGGGGTTTTTTCTCCTTATTGACAAGAAAACATTGAGGTTGCACCCTAATTATTACAGTGATTTGAGCTTTTCTGTCTTCTGGTTATTTCAGATAATTGTGTGCATTGGGAGGAAGTCAGTGCTATCAGTTAATAATGCTATCAATTATCATTTAGTATAAGACTCTGGTGTTCATTTGTGGTTAGAAGTAATGCTGTCACCATTTCAAGGACACATAGAGGAGGTCCTTCCGTCAGAAATATGATGGGACACTTTTTAAAACCAGGAAAGGTAGCAAATGGTATTCTTCCTTAGCCAGGAAGCACATTGGATGGGTAGTGCTGTTCTTTCAGGCTGAGACATTGTGTGTTTAAAAACTGAATGTAGCTGAGTTAGTGCCAACAAGAACTGAGTTGGTTTAGGTGTCATTTTTTTCAGTATTATTCACTTTCGAAATTATTAATAGCTTTGACTATGTATTGAGTCGAACTACCAGTCCTTATCTAATCACTGAGTGTTAAACAATAAGGCAATATCCAGATTCTTTAAAAACATTAATATTGTAGATTTATGCAAAGATGGTGAATAAAACATAGAGAGGGTCAGAGACCACAGGACTCTTCTCAAGACAGAAATCCGTAGCTATGAATTTATTTCCTTTGCTGCAAAACAAACATTAATATTTAACAAACGCATCATGAATATTTAAGTTCTTAGTTAATTATATATTATAATACTATTTCTACCTTTCCTAAAACATTTAATGCTTCATTAACCCATTCACATCATACTAAAATAATTAAAATTAATCTGTATGTGTTCTGCCTCTCAGTGACATCTGGCATTTTTTTGTACGGAAGTCAGCTACATATCAGTAAGAGTAATCTTTTCCAAAACTGCTTTTTCCCTACAAAACAGGAAAACTCCATATAGGTTATGAGCTCTATGAATGCTAAGAAGTCCTGTAGTGAATGTTGCTTCTCCTCTGGTATTTATGTAACTGATAATGATCTTTTTAATTGAAATAATGTTCATGAATGTTCTCAGAAGTCATCTTTTGTGTGATACATAGTGTTCCACAAAGAATATTTTGAAAACTCCCTGGTGTTAAAAAGCAAGACTATTTGAATGTGTATTTTCAATGAACATAGAATCATAGAATGGTTTAGGTTGGAGAAGACCTCTAAGATCATCGAGGCCAGCTGTTAACCCAGACTGCCGAGTCCACCACTAAACCATGTCCTCAAGTGCCACATCTACATGTCTTTTGAATACCTCTAGGGATGGATGCAGTATAGTGTGCTGTAATCTGATTCCAGGTACATAATATTGTGTGTTGTACCTTTGATTAAGACCTGACTGCAGATGTCTACAGATATACTTATTTTATGCATATAAATAGTTTTGTGGCATTTGATTTTCTTGCCTGAATGGGTAAAACTAAGCTGTGATCACAGCTTTTACAGCTAAGTCTGTGCTGTCAGTGTTTTCAAATGCATTCCTTTCAGAAGAGTGATCCCTGCTTACCAGCCACCTTTTCCCCAAGCCTTTTGTTTGTCTTTAGAGTACTTCACCATGTAATATGTGGAAAAATAAGTATACATTACAAATAATATTTTGCATGTTTCAGGATCCAATTATGTGTGATCAGACACAGGGAACTATGGTTCATAAAACCATAACCAACAGACAGGAAGGATTTTTCATACAATGCCTAAATCTCTTTGTTTTCTTTTTAGCCAGCCAATGGGATCTTCATGAGTGCATTTCTCATTGTTTTACCTCTGGAATCCATGGCTCATGGACTTTTCCATGAGCTGGGAAACTGCTTAGGAGGAACGTGTGTTGGGTATGCTGTTGTGATTCCCACCAACTTTTGCAGGTATGGTTACCACGTATTTCAACTGCACAGTATTGTAAGTGTACTGGTAACTCGTGGAGACAATGCAGTAATGTGGCTTGTATTTTTCAATAATTGAAAACAAATTTAAATAATAGGGAGATTTTCTATTTTTCTGTTTTTCTCATCTTCTGGAATGAGTAACTACAACTCCCAAGTCTTTATATCTAATTAATTTGTTTTTAGAAAGCCTACGAATGCTCTTCAGACCAGTTGTGCATGGGCAGATTCCATAGCCCATGTCTCATGCAAAGGAGGATCAGGGCATTTGACTGAGTGCAGATATTTTACATGAGGAGATTTAGTAAACCAAACAGATTAGTTCAAAACAATTTTGAATTCTGTTAAATGAGATGCCGTCTACATTTAAAGGGCAATGAAATTAAATTTGTGAGTGAACTACATGTCAGGTCTTGGTATTGAGAATTTACAGCTGATTTTTATTCTACGTAAATGTTACTGTGTGAGAAATGCTTGGGGGTGGAGGGATTGTACCATTATTATTTGCCATTTTGTGTGTTTTTCTTATAAGCTTTAAACTTGCAAATGCTTCTTCAGCCATATAATTAAAATTGGTGTGGGCCTATTTGTTTTGTAAATGATAAAGAAGAGCTATGCAAATCATCTGTTTAAGTTACAAGAGAAACAGAGTAGTCAGTTGAAACGAGGTTTAAAAATAGAACTGCCCAATTTATGAAAACTGCCCAGTTTGAGTATGTGTAGTGGATTGGGAAAAAAATTAACAGGCAGAGAAATCGAAGCTACTGTGCTAATCTTAGATCACTGTATCTTAAATAGTGTAAAAACCAAATTTTCTGAGCTTCTGATCTACAGCTGTACACCCTTAAAAGAATCCATGTAGTCAGTTATTGTTAGGGATTAAAAAAATAAATGTTCAAAATTTACATTACAATAAAAATAAAGTATTTTTGTTTCCATGGCAACAATACAATTATCTCATTCTGGCTCTGGCAGTTACCTCTAATTTTGCATGAATGAGATACTCTTGAGCAACTGTTTAGGACTTGACAGAACTAAACTTCCTTATTAATAAAGCTTGCCTCTTTCAGTGATGGGCTCAGTCTTCACTTGCTGAGACAAACAGTAATGATGAGGTATTCAATGTAGCTGTAGTAGTGGAACATTAACTGTCATAAAAGCACTAGACAGGTAGGAGGTGCAAAATTGAATTAGCTAGACCAATGAAGAAACCAGGTGGCTTTACAAACTGGCTTGCAAACAGAATGCATGAAGAATACATACATACATACATACATACATACATACATATATAGAAAAAAAAACCCCGTAAGTCATGTTTTGTATTATTAGAGTAAGATCGTATTTTCAACCACAAAAGCTCTTGTCTAACTGAGCCACTTGTCTAAATCAGGCCACTTTGGCACAGCTGTCAGTCACGCTCCTTATCAATACCCTTATTACGTTGGCTGAAGAGCGATGAATGCATTTCTTTTTATGAAAATACATTCCAAAAAGCGCTCCCGTAATTGGGTGTCTTGGAAGGCCAAATCTCTTATTGTAACGATTAATGAATAGCTATGTAGACCTAAAAAAGGTGTGTGTGTTTTTACTATATATTTTATTCTATATTTTACGTACTATAAGTATTTGATTTTATATTTTATATATTTATCTATATTTTATATAGAATGTACATATATTAATAGAAATAAAATCCATTTTGGAACCAAGGACTCTTTTTTCTTTTCTTATATATGCATATTCATAGGTATAGAGACTCACACAGACATATGTATGCAGACACACGCACACATACATGGTTTGTTCCAGGTCTAATTTTTAACTGTCTTAAAACTTTGATTTTCTAATCTGTGAACACTGTTATCTGAAATGCATTTCTTATGGTGAAAGAACAGCATCTGAACAGCACACACAAGGAATAATTACTGTATATGTGCAAGTTCCCTATTTCAAAATGTCTGAGCAAAATGTGTATTTGGATTTCTCTTTAGTCTATTATTGGAAACTAGTTTGCATTTGATGTTTTGTGCGGATTAGCACTCATTCTCCCTGTGCTTTTTTCCAGATGTGAAAAAGTGCTTTTGTGTAGACAGTACTTCTCAGTGGGGCTTTATGAAATCGCTGGAACCTCCCCAGCATGTTAACATTGCAGCTCCTCTCTCCCTCTGTCTCTCAGCTGCAGGAATAGCATAGGGCTTAGTAAGGACTATGCTTTGAAGTGTGACAGAAGGGAGATAGTGGTCCCTTGCACAAATACAGTAATTTAAGTTGTTTATAAACTGTGCATTTAAAGGCAGTTTAAATTTAGAACAGTACTACTTCATAGCAGAGAAAATATGCACAGGGGGAAAAAATCACCAATTGCTAAAAGCCCACTAAGCATGAAATAATTATAAACCATAATCACAGCTGTTTTCTTTCTCTTTAGTCCTGATGGCCAACCAACTCTTCTTCCACCTGAGCACGTACAAGAGTTAAATCTGAGGTCTACTGGCATGCTTAATGCCATCCAAAGATTTTTTGCATATCACATGATTGAGACATATGGTTGTGACTACTCTACAAGCGGACTGACCTTTGATACTCTTCACTCCAAGATCAAGTCTTTTCTTGAACTTCGGACAGCAGATGGACCCAGACATGATACCTACATTCTGTATTACAGTGGTCACTCACATGGCACTGGCGAATGGGCACTGGCAGGTAACTGGTTTGGGGATTTTTTAATTAACAGTTTTGGTATTGATAGACTTTCCAAATCTGTTCATTCTGTAAAAAATCATACTGTATTGCAAAACTTTGATGTTTTGGTCATACTTATTATTGCATTGTCCAGAATGGCAAAGAACCATTAGTGTTCAGAGAACAGGTTTATATACAAGCTTCTGGCAGGGAAGAAAGAAAGGAAAGGGTAATTCTACAGGACATGACTGTTAAGAGACTAAGAGGCAAAAAGGAGTTGAAAAAACAGGACAGGTTGTGGGCTGACTGCCTCTGATAGTGGAGAGAATGGAGAGATGCAGACACCCCTTTTGTATGAAGTTGTTGAAAAGAAGCAGTTCTTTCCTTACCTTGCTTTGTATGACAGCCAGGTATGTTACTTCATGAGCTTTGTAATTTTAGTATTCTTTCATTTTAATAAAAATCCTTTTGCAGCTAACTAATTTTTCACTTGTTCTCAAAATTGTCTAAATATCGTTGACCCCAAAGGTATTCTTACAGGTTTAAACATGGTTTCGTATTCTCCTGATTTTCATCCCACATGATTTTCATATTCAACAAGTTAACTTTAAAGATCTGTTTTTCCCCCCCATAAAATTTAAAGTGGAGATAACCTCCCGCTCTAAGGGCAGATTTTTCCCTATATTTTGAGGAATATTTATTCACTGTAATGAAAAGCATGATCTTTTCTCATTCCTTGGACATGGCAGAATGAATTATATAGTGTTCTGTGTCACTGTGTTAGCTAGTCATGAAGTCCTTAAGATGTGCTTTGGGTTTTTTTTGTAAAAGATTGAATCAATAACAGAAACAGGAGGCAGTTATACAGTCCACACTAGAAAAGCAGGTCTTCAAACATATTTGCAAACCTTGTATTGTAAAAACAGCTATGATTTGCTGGTGTTATAGACCTTGGGAGTGACTGTGGGCACAGGCCTTAAGACTATAAACCATATATAAAGGGCCAGTTCAATGCCCCGTCATATCCTTCACCATTTTCCATTTTCTTGGCCCATTTTTTATCTCTTTTTAATGGCCAGTTTTGTCTCAGCTCTATTCTTTGGTAAGCGTACTGAAGTTGTTGAATCATTGGAAGGTTTAGCCTTGCTCTGCTGCTGTAGGGAACTGAACTTCTGAGGTCACTATGTGCAAAAAGTGAATCTCATGGTAAATCCATTGAAAATTTGCAACTGGGATAGAATTAATGCTCCTGGATAGCACTCTGCCTGTGAGCTCCTGGCTGTTTGTCAGCAGTGTCTCTCCAGGTGCATGTGCTCTTCAACAGGTTAGACAGATATTAGTTTTGTGTGTGGTCACGCTGAGGTAGGTGTCCAAGCACAGGTCGCTTTCCATCTGGAGGCTCTGTACCTGTGTTGGTAAAGCTCCACGGCTGAACCGTTTGTTCTGCTGAACAGCAATGTCTGCTTTTTTCTCAAAGGCTTCATCTGTATCAGATATTTTAAAAAGCCATGGTTGTACTGTGAGCTTAGCATGAGCGGTGAAGTGCAGTGTACTCCAGGGTGGCAGAATTACTTCTCTGGGAATGGGGTGGTTTGTCCATAAGAGCAGCTGCCACCCTGTGCAACTGCTGACCGTGGAGCAGGATAAGCAGCAAAACTCCAACTCCCACCTGTGCTCCAGCCAGCAGCTTTCTAGCATATATAGAGCCAAATGTTTCTGCAAGATTTGGCAAGCTTCCAGCCCAGTCCTGGCTTATGACAAGGTTGCTCAGGTGTCTCTGTACCTGTGTAGGTAGCTATAGCCTATAATTGAAATCTGTCTTCACTTTTAGGATGAGGGCCAAGGGGGCTGTTAAAAAGAAAGTTTCAGTGCTAAAAGATAGAGTGTAAATGCAGTGGTGTTCAGGTTTCTGACAAAGCTCCTTTTCAGTTCCCTGTCCAAGCACATCTTCAGCTTTACATAAAGGAGAGAACAGGCAGCTGTCACAAGTCTTGCATGCCTTTTTTGTGATTAATTTTAGTTAAATTGTGGAGTATAACGTGATCTTCCTCAGATGGTACTACTCCTGCACATAACTTGGAATATAAACTGAAAAGATGAAGACTGCTTGACTGTGTAATTGTGCCCCTTGTATTGGACAGTAGCATTTTGTGACAGATGGAACATTGGTCATCAGCTCCAGTACTGTGTAGTATCCTCTGACCTGTGAAGAGGATGAGTAGAGATGGCAACAATTAAATAAAACATTAATATCTAAACGAAAAAGTAGTTTCTCACTGCTGCCCTATGCCATGATACAGCACAGCAGTAGCAGTGTACTCTTTGCTTTGTAATGACATCTTTTAAAGGAGGCTTACTGAATTTATTAATTCACTAATTATGTTTCTCTGTTGTTGGAAGCTGAGATGCAACACGGTAGTGTATAAAAGAAACTGTTAAGTAGTCATGCATAAAGTATGAGCAGTAAAACGACCTGGGAGGTCATGTTCTCTGAGTGAAGGCAAAGGCGTGAGCTGGGCTAATGAAGCTTTGTCTCTGTTGCTGGAACTGTCGGCTTAACTGTCAGCCGGCAGAACTTGCCAGAGAGCCAGAAGTGGCCAGAAGCCTGGATTCCTTACACAGCTTGCTGCTTAAATCTTGCCCTGGCTGATAGGTCCATGTGTTTGAGGTCAGTAGGGTTAGAAGCTGAGCATGTGTTTGCCTCTGCCTGTGAAGGATGAGATGGTTTTCTTTGGATGATTCTATCCAGTGCTGTTTTGAAATCACCTGCACTCCTGCACAGTTACACTAAAATAAAGTTTATTTATAAGCCTTTGAAATGTGAACAAATAAAGAAACTTCTACAGATAATTGATACAGAAGGTGGACCTAGAAAAGGGGAACTGCTTCTGTAAGTCTCTGCTGTAAGTAACTACAGCACTTTGGGGATCATGTGCCAAGACAAACTGTAGGTTTGTATATTAGAGATTTTCTTTGGTACTAAATTTTCCAGGTTTGCACTTTTTTGGAGACAGTTGCAGCCCTGTAATTTTGCTTTTACTTTAACTGAAATATCATGCACAATGCTTTAACTCTGAGCTATTAAGTTGAAGCACGTTTTTTCACCCTTTACAGGTAGAAATGTAAGTGCTGAAATATGCAGTTAACAACGTTTAAACGCTGCTTAATTATATTCCACAGTGAAAATCACTCTGGAATTAAAATACAGTTATTCTAGATCACATTTTTATATCTTTCTTCTCCTTCATTGTTTTTAAGTTGACATTTTCAAACTAGAGTATTTTTGTTGTAAATCTCCAACTGACCAAAACCTAGTTCTTCACATTTAATATCACTGTGGAGCCAATGGAGATTTATTCATTTGTTTGCAAGATATTGTCCTTAGACACTTCAGTAAGTAGTCTGCTTTTCAAAGCTACATAGATCCTGTAACGTCCATTACACTTAAGCAGAAGGACTCCCACTGTAGGTAACTTGTTTTAATTAAAATCTCCTCTGTCAAAGCGCTGTTGGAGCAACAGCTGAGATGGAACATGAGAAGTTGGACACTTTAGTTGTAAGGATCTTCTGGGCTGATAGGAAATAAATACTGTGGGAAAATTTCTGTGAGGTTTGTTTCATCAAGTTGTAAATCCATACCAATTTTCTTGAAGCTCTGAAAACAACTGTGTCTATAGAGAGAATCTCTTCATTTCTGGTCATGTGAATTTTTGTGCCTGTAGGTGACTTTCTCATTGACATTCTTTCTTTGAAACTGTTAGCATGTGTTTTGTTCTAAAGTTATCTCTTAGAGGAGCCTTTTTTTAGTTTTCATAAAGACATCTTAAAAAGAGTCCTTGTTCCTAAAATTATAAAGATTTAATACAAAATAAACTTCATTTCAGGTTTTCTTTCCTTGTTTATCTATTTCCAGATTTCTTCAGTAGACTGTGGGTTTTTTCACACTATGAGAGAATTGCCTTTTTTTTTTTTTTTTTACCCCCCTTGGGTGTTTGGGGTTTTTTTCTAATCAAGGGTGAGCTCATGGTTTTATCTACCATGGCAAGTCAGATGGAAGCAGTTCACACTTCTCTAGAGATCTGCAACATTTACAACCGGAGAGGATCACTTGAAAGCTTGTTCTTGTCTGTCCAAGTTGTTAAAGTAAGGGATTCTTAGAACCAGTCGAAACAGTAAAAATTCTTCAGAGGTTTCTGTTTCTTTATCCTGATATTAAAGCTTTTTGTCCTTTTGGCAGGGGGTGATGCTTTACGACTTGACACGCTCTTGGAGTGGTGGAGAGAAAAGAACGGCACTTTTTGTTCTCGGCTGATCATCGTTTTAGACTGTGAGAACTCTCAGCCTTGGGTTAAAGAAGTAAGAAAAGTAAATGACCAGTATGTTGCCGTGCAAGGAGCAGAAATGGCCAGAGTTGTAGACATTGAGGAAGCAGACCCTCCACAGCTTGGTGACTTCACCAGGCAATGGGTTGAGTACAACTGTAACCCCGACAGCAACATCAGCTGGTCCGAAAAGGGACGTACTGTGAAAGCAGTGTACGGTGTGTCAAAGCACTGGAGCGACTACACTTTGCATTTGCCAACGGGAAGTGATGTTGCCAAACACTGGATGATATACTTCCCACGCATTACCTATCCACTAGTACATTTGGCAAACTGGTTTTGTGGTCTCAATCTGTTCTGGGTCTGTAAAGCGTGCTTTAGGTGCTTGAAAAGACTGAAAATGAGTTGGTTTCTTCCCACAGTGCTGGACACAGGACAGGGTTTCAAACTTGTCAAATCCTAAGTAACAACCAAAGAGGAAATGAAGTGAGAGCTCTGGGAACTTTCTCACTGTACCATACTTAAAATTTTTTATCTTACTCTTTTTCTCTGAAAAAGTCTGCTACATTCACCTAATTCAGCTCTTTGAGCAGCTGTACTATATGCAAGTTAGAAACTGCAGTCTTAAACAGAAGATTATGATATTTTGAGTTTTCTTACAGGTCTGTATGTACATATATAAGAGACTTATTTAATATGACCATGCATTCTGGAGACAGATCGCATGTTCCTATGGGTTTCTTAGAGTAGCCTTTGTTCAGAGACAGAGTTTGATGGACAAGAGCTCCTGGGAATGTTACAGCACACTCATCTGTCATTATGTCCACTATATAGTTCAAATACAGGAAAGGAGCCAAGCTAGTACTCCAGTCAATTTACATATCCTTGAAATTATGTGGTGGTATCAAGAGTATTACAAAACAGCACTGAGCCAAAAAGAAAAAAAAATAGCTACTGTAGAAGAATAGCTTAGTGTAGGTAAGTAGCTACCAAGAATGTTTAGTTTTACTTGCTTTTATATCTTCAGCCCAGCCTCAGTTCTCTACTGCCATCAGTGGAAATTTGCCATAGAAAACAGGGAAATCAGACAACCCTCTGATGTTCTGGTGCTGCTCAATGTTTGCTGAAGTGAGTTTTAAAAACATTCAGTGTTACTTCCAATATTCAATATCTTTGCTGCTGATCTTTGGATATATATTCCCAGTAGTTAATTCATATATGGAATAAAAACTGCACTGATCATTTTTCCCTCACCTGTTAGGGTGGTTCGGTCTTTTCCAGGCTCTTACTAGTCTGTACTTTGAAAAGCTACCCTGAAGAAAACAAAACAAAATAAAATCCAAGGAAATTAACAAAGAAAATAATCCATAGCTAAAAAATGGAAATACAAGTGTTGCCTTGCTTCCGTGTTTATCTGAAGTCTTTGCTGTGCCTAAGACCACGATAATGTAAAATGCTGAGTACAGGGTTGGACCAATGAGTTCATTAACTATTAAAACCACAAGCAAAGTTTGTTGGAAGGAATGCATTATTCCCTTTGGACAGAAGGGAATCCTGAGTATTCCTTAAGTCTGTTCTCTGACCCATAAGGTCGTGGTTTTAATCCTTCCACTTACAGAGCTGGATGGGACTCCAGAAATCCTGTCCTGGCCTTTCCTTCAGTTAGAGAAGCTGCATAGCTTTCTGATCTCATCTCTCAAGTACAGAAAATAAGTAGTGAAACAACTAAGTGGCTGAAACAGTAATATTTGTGGTTTTTTATTTGCATATGTGTGTGCAATTTACTAGACCTAGAGTTTACTTTTTTCTGTTTTCATTAGTATTTTAATAAAAATGTTAGGTACTAGCTGATACTTGTCTTAAATGTAACTTTTTTTAAATTTAAATACATGCAAATAGTATAATAGCTCTTTAAGTCTTTGCCATCATGACTTTTTCTAATGCCATGTGACTTTTTTACCTAGCTAAGCTAGAGAATCTGGTGACACTGATACCCATCATTAACTCCCAAAATAAGTAATGAGATCTACAATAGCCAAAGCAATTTGCACCCACCAGCTTCAAAATGGTGATTTTTTTAGAGTTACAAATGACAGCCACTAAGTTTCTTCATTACTATATATTACACGATATTGTTTAGCAAGACACCACCCCACCATCCCTTTCCCTTTTTCCATCCCCTTCCATAACATAAAAAGGGGATCTAGAAATGAGAGAGAAGAGATATCCTGTGAAGACTTAATACCTTTGTGTCTTGTCTAATTAAGTGCTGTGATTGCAGTCCATAAGAGGTGGCTGTTCTCAGTAAGGACAGAGGGTACTTATACCATCTAACTTCAGGTATCCAACTTAAGTTCCTAATGTGGGAGTCTGAGGTAGGAGTCATCTCATTTAATTTCAGGTGTCCAAAAGCCAGGCATCTGAATCCATGCTAGTGACCTGAAATGCTCCACTGCTCATTAACAAAGAGAAGTAAATATTTCCAGAGGAGGACGGATCTTATCTCTGTTTTAGGATGAATTTTCCTGTGATTATGCACATTACATTTGCTTTGGTTTTGCTTTCATGCACAGACAAATCCCATATGTCTCTTGAATAACTTTAGGGCACCTCTGTTCTAAGCTGTCCTGTGGAGCCTGGGCTGGGTACATAAGCTCCTAATTCAAGCACGTGAGTTGGATACAAGAATCCGTTGGGTTGCAGAAAAGCAGCACTGCCTCTTCCATTTTTGGTCAACAACCCTTGAGTATAGATGCATAAAGGCAGTCATTTGGTTTGTAAAATCTCCATTATTTTGACTGCTCTTTCAGTAAAAGTTCATCTGATTGCATTATAAACCGTTACAACTTGAGCCTTAGAAATTTTTAATTAAGTCCCCATAAAGCAACATCCGATAGTCACCTTTTGAACATTTGAAGTCAAGAAGTTAGTCCTTTCTGTTTTGGACAAGCTTTGAATATCAACCATAACTCTCCCTACTAATTATAATGGACAGATCTTAATGGATAAATCTCTACTTGCTACTGTTACATTTTCATGGACATCATCTGTATCTTTCTTTTGTACAACAAGGAGAACAGGAGTGGTGTGGGACTGAGACTGTGGGTGGGATCCACTATGCAGTGTAGTGATGGGCTTAGCTTTGGGCAGAATAAACACAACAATTGGTGTTGCTCTTTTTCCTCTGGTTATTAAATGGTTTCCAGCTTACTTATCAAACTGTTAGATTTTTTTCTAGGATAAACTGGGCGATCTTCAGCTGTTTGCTGAAAGTTAGATAAAGAGCCAGCTAAAAATGTGGCAAACATATTATTTGCAAAACTAATCATGTCTTTGCAGACTTGTTGCAGGTTTCGCAGTTAAAGACCTCTGATTTTCTGAATTTGAAATAGTTGTAACATGAGCTAATGTATTTCTACTTCTGATTTTGTTATTTTTTTAAACAACAAAGTCATGGTGAAAATGCTAATTGAAACTAAAAGAAATGTTTACAGCTATTCGAATTATGACACCATTTTGTACAAAGAGGCTGTCATGTATTTCAAAACACAGTAAAACCAGGGCTGTGGATGATGAGGAATTCAACCACATTAGTTCTTCACTTCTACACTGACTTACATCAAGGCATCCTACCGTGACCAACATTCCCAGATGGAGTTTTTTTCCAGCTCCTGGTGCTCGTGCCTCTGCAGGTCTCTGCCCAGCCTGGGTGTGCGCCTGCAGGACAAACACCAGGAGCTCCTGTAATCTAAGTGAGGAGTTAGCCCTCTTCTCTTCCTTGTATAAAAGACAGGGGCAATGCCTGAAAGAGAAATTTAAATTTAATTCCAAAGATTTTACGTGTTCTCTCAGTTATGTACAAGTTGTTTAGCGGTAGCGTGTACAAATTTCTGGGTAGAGAAAAATCTGAACCTTTTTTTCAAGAGGTTTGTCTCTCTATTGTATATTCAGACATTTTGTTATAAAGCTTGTTATAGATTTGTGTCACATTAGTAATTTTATGTTGATTTTGTTTCATTTACCTCCTCTGTATCAGCCTTGCTGAAACATGCAAATGTACTGAGTCCTACAAATTTAAGTCTTTTACAGGAACTCAAATTGCATATTCACAGTAATATTTTTCTCTGAACAAGTATTGGAGGGAAAAAAGCCATTGTTCTTTGTTTTTGCACTACTAGAGTTATGTATTTGCAGTTCCTTATGCTTTGTATGCCTTGTAGTTGTTGTCATCTAGTCTCCAGTTGAAGTTTTTCCCAGAAATAATGTTTATTTTGTAAAGGCATAGTTAGCACTATGCTGGCTGTAAAGCACCTTTGTTACAAGCAGTAGACAATGAAACTGTGTTAATTTTCTTGTTTATAAATACCTTTTTGTGGGAGGATTTTTACTGGATATACAGTTTTTAGATCTGTAAATAGATTTTTGAGTGTATTTGTGATATTACTTAAATATATTTTGTTGTTTTGGATGCTCATTTTCATTTCATGTTTTTGTTTTTGTCTTGATCACTTCCCAAATTTCTGTGCACCCTCCTGAATTCCATGAGATTTTTCTATACAGCTTGTTTTAGGGGCGGAGTATTTTTAGCTAGAAATTGCAACAGAGTTTACTGAAAATACTCTAAGGATTATTTGGAGTTTACTGATTTAATAGAAATGAGAAATATTACTTGCAGTTATTAATACTTTTCACCTTGTCATTTTTTTATCACTTATTCAACAAGCTTGTAAAAATACTGTTTATACTTTGATGTTATTTTATAGAGACATAATTGAAGACTACATTTTACATGAGTATTTGTATTTAGTCAAACTCGTTGTCTCCAGTAAGATCAAGGTTATGGAGGGTTCCTGTGTGAGTGGGATCAAACCTGGGAGATAAAGCAGAAGGAAGGTGTTGCTGCAGAATGGTGAGGAGGACAAATCTGCACATCTGCTCCTCACAGAAATTGCTGAGGAGGTTCTTGCACTCCATCCTCACGAAACAGTTCCAGCATTACTCTTAACAAGCCGGGACTTTGGTGGGAAGTGGACAAGCATTTACTGTGATAAGAGGTTGCAGGTGTGTCAGTGGCAATCCAGTGCCCAGAGCTGCAGAGAAGGGCAGTGACCACGGGCAGAGCTTTTAGCACAATGACTAGAGGAGTACAATGATGATTTAGTGGCACCTTTTTGTTGTTGTTTTTTTAAACAGAAGGAATTTAATTTTGACTCTTTCTAATTCATGATTGAATCCATTAATTTTGCAGCTTAACAATCAGTGTTCCTTTCTTATTAAACTTCTTTAGATCCTTTTCTGCTCAATTTCAAATTCAGAGGTAGCCCTATACAGCACCACAGCTCACCCTCAGTGCTGCCCTGCAGCTATTCTAAGTCTCTTTGAATAGAGTCAGACAACCCAAAGCGTTTCTCCATCCATGGCACTAGGTTTGGGATTTGGGATTTGGTTACCTAGGAAATAAAAGTCAGTTAAAATAGCCCTGTGAATGTTGAGAGAATGTTTCAGCTTGGGTGCTATTACACATACATTATTGTTGGAAAACAAGCGTAGCAAAAATTTCAAGCACATTGATTTGGAGCAAGAAGGGCATTGATCAATGTTCACCTGGTTTCCATCGACTCTTGGACACATTACCCACTACCAGTGTGGAGTGAAAAAACAAATACACTGTTACTGCTGGATTATGCTGGAGACTGAAAAGCTGAATCCAATAGCAGTCCTCAGTATTACAGAGCTCACCTTTAGAGATTCAGACCCAGAGTGAGTACAACTTCTTTGCACAACCAGATTTGCACACTTTAGGTGTTTGTGAAGGGTTCGTCACCCTGCAGGCAGCATTTGAACTATTTGGGATACTGAGTAGGAAGCTATTTCCTACAGGTCCCTGCAGCATCTAGCCGCTTACAACTAGTGACATGGAAATTTAAAATTTTACTCCTCAGCAGCACTAAATTATTTTCTTTATGTAGGAATCATATAGTCACTTCAAGGTGTCGTGAAACATTCTGGGCTCTTAACTCTGATACCACTATACTGCAGCTAAGGAACTGCCAGTGCTGATGTTGATGGAGAAATACAGCCAGCTCTGCTCAGTACAGACAATTCTATAGTTAATAGATGCTAAAATCACAGTGAACCTGACTTTGCTATCCCACAAATGCAAAGCCAGGCTACTCTAAGACAGTCTGTGTTGGGAATATAAAACAGAGAACTTGGCTTCCTTTGCAAATCGAAGAGAACAGCCTGATTTGGAGACTGGCAAGAGCCAGAAGAGTAGTAGAAACTTCTTGCAAAAAAAGTTTGCTTTATAAATTGTGTATAACGTCCCTAGATACCATAGTACTGACTACATTATAAATGCATAAGAGATCCATTAAGAGAGATGGGGAGGGGGAAAAAAACCTGACAAATTAGGTTTTTATAGCTGAAAGCCCTAAAGATTTCTTCTGCATTGCAAAAGAGTATAAAGATTTTTATCCTTAGACAAAGGTTACTTCTTTTCTCAGGAAAGAAAGGGCAGAAAAAAAGGAAGAAAACAATGAAGGAAAAAAATGCCAAGAGGAAAAGTAATATTATGAGATAGGTCAGATGCAGCACTGTGGCCAGGGGAATGGGAATCGCAGACCGAGAACTAGAGAGAGGCTTCAGAACTGGTCAGTGTTGTTTCTTATGGAGGCAACCTGTGTGTAACCTCAGGCCAGAAGTATGCTGTGGCCCATCCTAACAAAGGATGGCCTGACAGGATAGGCAAGTTTCCATTCTGGGCATATGACCTGGCACCATCTAACGTTCTAAAGACGGCTTCTAAAAATGTATGATTATATTTTGAATACAGTGCCTGAAACCAGGTGATGCTGCACAGCTACAGCTGGCTGAGTAGTGGAGCTTTACTAGTAGGAAGACAATAGCGTATGTTACCTCCCCTCAGGCACATTCTCACCGTGGTGTTTGTGCATGAAATGTGTGCTGCAGCACTGAAGAAGGTTCCCTGTCTGCTGCCATTGCTGGTGAGGAAGATGGCTAAGACCAGGTCCCTGCACCTGTTTCATTTTTACTCTTGGGTAAGTCTTCACATGCTTCTCTGGATGAGGAAACATGGTACCTTCCAGGCTGAATTTGAAGCAGGTTTCTGATATCTAAAATCGCTCAGTGAAATAAATTGTTTAAAGATCAAACATAAGAGGTTTGATGAATAAAGACAGAATACAGTCCTGGCATACACAAAGGAGGTAGAGAAGAACAGAAAAGAGAAGAACAGAAAGGGGGACTGGAAAGGGAGTAGGAAGCCCTATAAAGGAGCCACATCCTGAATGTCTTGCACCCAGATGTACCACAAGATTGCTTGATTTAGGGCAGGAAGTCAAATATTTTGTAATTCCTGCTTGTTTGGCTTAGGTGTATAAAAATAGTAAAACTAAGATAAGTACCAGGAAGGATTCAGATGATGGACCTACAGCCTACCTCAAGTACAAATACAGAAAGGGCACAATGGGCCAGGGCCAGCATTCAGGAGTTTGCCTTCATCTGAACAAGCCAGAAGAGATTGGTTCTACCCACAGACAAGAGGAAGTAAGCTTCTGGACCAGCCTGCTCTCAGTGCACAAAAATGTTTACATAAACATCAGAATTAGCCTGTTGGAGACTGGTGATAGATGTCTACGTCCTTCAAGCATTTCAAGTTCTGGGCCAAGCAGTTTGTCCTGCTGAGGACACCAGGCTTAAACTCAGTAAGTGTGGGGCTCCTGGAAATCTACTCCAAGGCTTCTATGGCATATTACAAAATTGTATTACTTAGAGAAATTTCTCTGAAGGGGTCAAAAAATACCAGAACCTGACCATCTGAAAAACTAGTACTTTTCTAAAATTCACTGCTATGCGTCAGGTGCCCTGTGGCTCTTTTACGTGCACTGGAGAGAAGGTTTGTTGGTCACTGCATGATGCTGGAGTACTGTTACTATAGTTCCTTTTCCAATTTTCTCTCCAGTTCTTCACTAAATTATCTTAATAGAGAGTTAAGCTACAAGTCCTGCCAAAAGGTATTGCAGATGCTTCTGTGGATTCAAGAGATCTAGGACCAATTCATTGGAGACAGCTGCACCATGGGCTCTGAAACACAAAGCTAGTAACCTAAGTTCAGGTCTCTTTGACCCATTCTTAAGGCTCATCCCATTTTTGGCCACTCTAAGAAACATGGTGTCAGACTGGATGGGGATCTGACCAGATCCAATGCAGCTGCTCTCATTTTACATCCTGCTTCCCCAGAAAGCCTGCAGCCCTCGTGTTTATGCAGCAAGCGAAGTGTGGAACGACCCCCAAGACCAGCACATTTGCTTGGTGGCTGCAAATGGTGTCTGCTGTGTGTCACCTCACGGCTGACAGGGCGTGAGACAACTGGCAGGGATCCGTTTGAAGATTCCAGGATCTTTAAGATCAGTCAGTAAAATACCCCAGAACCATAAACTGTGAAACTATTTTCATCTCTAGGTCAATATTAGATTGTAAGACAATCACTGTGTGACCCTGCATACCCAAAATTTGTCAGTGCTGATTGGACCTGTAATGTCAATAGCACTTGAAGGAGAGAACTCATTTCCTTCTCATTGTCTCTTTTCTTCTAGTTAGTGACTGCTCTTTATATTTCCAGCAATCCAAGGATGGTTTCAGTTGTGTTAGTTACAGTTTTGACATCTTCAGAATTTATAAAGCACTCAGCTTTAGACCACAAAAAGAAAACAAGTCAAAACCAGTCACAAAGCTGTCAGTTCACAGCTCATTCTGGTTCATCTGTCTTTCACTTTTTCGTTTATTTCCCACAGCAGAAATCTGCAGTCTGAGTGTAAAGCTCAAATACATCTATTCAAGACATCAGATTTACCCCAAACCCCACTCAGACTAAACCATTGTGAGAACACCACCACCAGAGTAACTACTGAGCTTGCAGGCAGCAGAGTGAAAACATCCCAGTGTTCTCATGGGAGCATCGTGTATCTGTACAGCTCTGGACACCCACATCAATGCTTCTGCCAATGTGTATATCCTGCAGTTTAAGAAACATTGGTTTATCTACTGACAAGTCAAAACCTCAAACACTCCTGATTTTGTGAAATACATAGTAGGACCCAGCTGGCACTTTTCAACCAAACATTATCCTGCCACCCAAAGAAATTCAACTTGGCTTTTAGCCCTCTGTTCAGCTTTCCTTGACATACAGCAACATCTCTGTCCCTCACCTGAGCTGTGTGCAGCCTCACATGCATTGCACAGCAAGCCTGCACCTTCAGATGTGTGCAGGGCTAGAGAAGAGCTGCCCTTCTGAGAAATCATGTTGGCCATTTTCCTCCCTCCAGGAGAATGGGGGACCTGCCTCAGAGACTCCACCTACTATGGTGCATGGTGTGAAGGTGCAGTGCTGCCCCCACACCCAGGGTTTCAAACCCTCATCTACTGAAGGCAAGGCATGCAAGCAGGCCTCCCAGGCCACCAGTATGGCAGGACAAGATTGATGAACTCTGAATAACACCAGCTGAAAGTCCAGATGGGGATGAGTATGCAACTTGGGACTAGGAACTGTGAAGTAGTCAGTTCTGGAGTTAAACTTTCAAGTTGATTTCCGGAGTCCTATTTGTCCATTAAAATGGTTTTTAAAACCATACTGAGGGAAAGAGAAGGCAGGGGCAGCAAGAAGCCCAGCTGGCACTACCGGCAGTAGGGCTGTTGGTTGGCATGAGGATCATGGTCAGAGCATTTTACAGTGAATGGGTGCAAGGTTTAGATCACTGAGATGATTTCAGTGCTTGTACGTCATCTTCCCAGAGCTCCATCTGAACTCTGCAGAAGAAGGGAGGGGTGAGGAGAAGGTATTTTTAAGTTTTGAGTTTATTTCTCATTATCCTACTCTGATTTGATTGGTAATAATTTTTCCTGAGTCTGTTTTGCCCATGACGGTAACAGGTGAGTGGCCTCTCCCTGTCCTTAACCCAACCCTTGAACCTTTTGTTCTGTTTTCTCTCCCTCATCCAGCCAAGGAGGGGAGTGATAGAGTGACTTCTGGTGGGCATCTGGCCTCCAGCTAGAGTCAGCCAACCATGATCTCCATGTAGAGCTTGACCATGTGGGTATGATTAGACAAGACCTCCAAACAAGTGCCCTAAACAAGAGCTGGTAAGAGAGGAAAGAGGTTTTCCTGTTTAACTTAATGATGGGTTCCAGTACTCACTGAGGACAGCGGAAACTGGCCTTGATGGCCAACACTCCAGCTACTTTAAACAGTATTTAAAGATACTTGGGATTAGGTTTCCCCACTCAGGAGAGTGTGATACTCCCGAGTACAGCACATATCTCCTCTGAAGCAGCCCAACACAGCATGTGAAGTGAAACACTTCTGCAATGAGGACTGCTCCCCCAAAGACTAGTCTAACACTGGGTGGGAGGTGCTGTTCTCAGTGAGCAGCCACAGGAAGTGAACTGTGACCACCCACACCATGGGGGAATAGCTGTAAATACCAAGTTTTGGGTAAATAAGAAAATTCCTGACTCCTTGCCAAACAGCTGTGATTTACTAGGGCAAGAGGGTGTAAGGTTCCAGAAGCAGCTTGTCCCTGTGTACAGCAAAATCCGATTCTGTGCAATTGTGGTGTTTGCAGGAAAGCCAGCAGTGAGTATTTATTTACCACTCTTCATCTCAGGAAACCACACATGAATGCAAGCACAGGAGCTGCATTTTAAATGCCAAAATATGCTTTATAAGATTCTATCATCTATGCTTTTCCAAGCTAGAAAAACAGCAACAGCTTCAGGAATAATACAATGCAAGAAGTTGTTAAATTATTTTTTTTTCTTCCCTTCATAAACCACACTCTCCTGAAGTCAAGCACTAATATATTAAAATATTTTTCACCAGTGGCATTTTGCACATCAGGAAGAGCTCATAATTTTATTTTGAATTAACATTTGCATATTCAGTTAGTCAAATCCATTTCCTCTCATGATTAAGCGTGCTGTATAATTGATATTCTTCTTCCCTGTAGTGTGACACAGCATGTGACTCAAAACTTGCCTTCATAAAGATACTCATGAATGCTAAAGCACCACACATGCAGAAAAGCGTGTTGCATTCCTGTATGCTTGGGCTGGAGGAAAATAGATGTAGTGCTCCATAACTTAGCTTGCTTCAGAGGACGGGGGGGTGTCTTTGATCTGAGAGAGAAATACTTGCCAGGAAATACCAAAAAGTGGAAATACCACTTGTAATTTTGTGAGTTTGAGGTATATTGAAGGAAATGAGCTGATCATACTGAGAATGTATCCATCTCTTATAAAGAGGACACCTACCCCGAAGACTGGTTTAGGGGTTTTATTCACTTTTTTTTTTAATGTTTTTTATTGGTGGTGGTTTTTAAATATTGAATTTGCTTTAGGAAGTGAGCCAAATTTATACTTAGTGAGTTACTTCGAAAATGCAAAACAATCCCCGTGGGGGTTTTGCCCCATACAGAGTATGGGCAGCCAGAACAGAGCCCTCTGCTTCATCAAACATTTAGAGAGGCATCACATGCCCAACCACCATCTCCCTGTATTTAAAACTTTCTTCCACTCTACCCTAGACTTTTCAAACTTGTCCTAATTGAAAAGTAAGCCCCTGGCAAGTATAAAATTTTAATATTAAGCCACCTGAGACGTCCAGTGAAGAAGAAAAGTTTTTAAAGGAGTTGAACCTGAGGAAAAGATAGTCGCCAAAGCAGCCACTGGAGTAACTGAAAACCTTTGCAGACCAGGGCCCAGGTGCTGAGCTCAGGCTTGGAAGCAGTGCAGTGCTGCCATGCAGGGACAGCGTGCAATGCCTCCTTCACAGGTCTGTGCGTACCAGCCCTCAACATCAGCTCTACATGTTTAAAAGGCCTTATTTCTTATTCAGATCAATGTTTCTAATTCTAAAATGATTCATAATACCAGGCAATGTCATTATATTAGAAGACAGCCTAATTTGCAAGTTCATTCCATGCCAAGAGCAGAGCAGCAGAATTGCTAATTGTAAATAAGATCTACTTTATGCCAAATATCCTTGCCAGAGCCCTCTAATGAGCTGGCACCAAATGGCTTCACAGGAACATCCTACTGTCAGCAGTGTTTTCCAGGCATTACTGGCACCTTACGCTCACCCTTTTTTCTTTCCCCATGTCAGTTTTTTCTACTCTTCTCCAAGTAGTAAGCATGAAAATTTCCTCTCTCAACCACAACACACACTAAAAAAGCAGGTCACTTCAGTATATTGTACTTCAACTCTGTCATGTCTGGAAATATTAAACATTACTATTAAATATTTATGTACTGAAGCAGTTCTGTCACTGATAGAGAAAGCAGTCGGTGTTGGAGTCTGAATCACAAGTGCCAACAGTACACCTCTTACTCCTACATAGGCAGGAGAAAAACTTTGTGTAAGATTCGATTGCTTCAAGTGCTTACATGAGTTATCCTGAAGAATTTTTTCAAATGTTCTTTTCCATTGAAAAAGCTGAAGGTTTCATTTACTGGCCTACTGGGAGCAGAGGAGAATACTTTAAGGCCTCTCTTGACAAATAAGTATGTTCTTCTAAGGAGGAATCAAAAAAATTAGATCAAAGTACTGTTTTCTCTCTAATAATTTAATCATCATGAGCCAAATCTAAGCTAGTTTCTTACAAACTGCCATTAGAAGAAACTTTCCCTTAGAAGTAACTGAATAAACTCCAGAAGAAATCCCAATGTCTCTCCCCATTGCCCAGCACATACAACACATCCCTGCAGTAGCAAAATGTACTGTCCCAGTGTTTTAGCGTTACAGGTAGAGTATTTGTTACTCATGAGTAGTTGCACACATTAATTGATATGTTTTGTATTGTATTGCTATCCATAGGCATTAACGGCTGAATATAGAAAAACATTTAAAAAATAAAACTAAAAAGTAAAAAAAGGAAAACACCTTCTTACCTGAGAGCTTACTTACATAAAGGTCTAGTTAGCATCAAGGTGTGGTTTCCAAAAGCTGCTAACATGTGTCCATGACCTCTCTTCATCTGAGGTAGCCTGTCATCTCCAGGTCATTAGCAGGGTGCGTGTCAGACACACACACTCCACAGCCCTGTAGACACCCACACAGTCTTGTAGAGCTACACTTGGCAACCAGTTCCTTATAGCCTCCACTCTGCTTGTCAACATGAAGCAGCTTTGCTAACAGCTCCAGCAGATCATAGATGAGGAGCCATGGACCTGTGTCCAGTAGCAAGTTTTCCTGAACGCCCTTGATGCAGCATAAAAAGTTTTCAGGGCTCAAGAAGGCAGAAATCTTTTCTTTGGATGGGGGGGAGATGTGTTTCCTCACACTTTCCTCACATTGAAGAACCTCCTTGTGAGGCAGATCATGTCTTTAGAGACACAACAGAGAACCAGCAAAGCTAGAGAAGCAGCACACTAATACCAGATTCCTAATCTCTGCAAAAGCCAGTCTCCAGCCGCACCCAGAAACCTGCTACCTCTGCTCATCTGCCAGCAGTTAGGCCTGAGCAGGTTACCTCTGGCTGGGGATGGGATTGTGCTCTGCTCATGTAAAGAAGGTGCAGCTGGTGCAGGTAGGACATGATATGTTTTCAACAGGGTGGAAGTTGTTAAAGAACCTTAGCTACTCCTCCTTGCTGTTACATTATGCGTCTGTCTTTATTAGTGGAGTCCCTTACTCCAAAGCATTGTTTAGCACAGTGACACATTTATCAGCATTAACACTCTATGCTGTAAAGCATCTACTTCTTCCCACAGCTAGTGTAATTGGTATAATTGATGATCTTCCCTCTGGAGATGCACCTTATCCTCTGCTTCCCTGATCAACAAAGCCTTGTCCTGAATGGCTGGTGAACTAATCATAGAATCATAGAATTATAGAATCAGATGGGTTGGAAAGGACCTCTGAGATCATCAAGTCCAACCCTTGATCCACTACCGCTGTGGTTACTAGACCATGGCACTAAGTGCCACATCCAGTCTCATCTTAAAAAACCTCCAGGGATGGAGGATCCACAACTTCCTTGGGCAGCCCATTCCAATGCTTGATTACCCTCTCTGTAAAGAAATTCTTTCTAATATCCAACCTAAACCTCCCCTGGCACAGCTTAAGACCATGCCCTCTTGTCTTGCTGATAGCTGCCTGGGAAAAGAGACCAATCCCCACCTGGCTACAACCTCCTTTCAGGGAGTTGTAGAAAGTGATGAGGTCTCCCCTGAGCTTCCTCTTCTCCAGGCTGAACAACCTCAGCTCCCTCAGCCTCTCCTCATAGGACTTGTGCTCGAGTCCTTTCACCAGCCTCGTTTCTCTTCTCTGGACCTGCTCCAGCACCTCAATATCCTTCCTGAACTGAGGGGCCCAGAACTGGACACAGTACTCCAGGTGTGGCCTCACCAGCGCTGAGTACAGGGGAAGAATCACTTCCCTGGACCTGTTGGCCACACTGTTCCTGATCCAGGCCAGGATGCCATTGGCCTTCTTGGCCACCTGGGCACACTGCTGGCTCATGTTCAGCTTCCTGTCAATCCACACTCCCAGGTCCCTTTCTGCCTGGCTGCTCTCCAGCCACTCTGTCCCCAGCCTGTAGCGCTGCAGGGGGTTGTTGTGACCAAAGTGCAGGACCCGGTACTTGGCCTTGTTGAACCTCATCCTGTTGGAATCAGCCCAACTCTCCAGTCTGTCCAGGTCCCTCTGCAGAGCCCTCCTGCCTTCCAGCTGATCAACACTGCCCCTCAGCTTGGTGTCATCCGCAAATTTGCTTCTGGTGGACTCAATCCTCTCATCTAAATCATCAATAAAGATATTAAACATAACTGGGCCCAACACTGATCCCTGGGGGACACCACCATTGACCAGCTGCCAACTGGATGCAGCACCATTCACTACCACTCTCTGGGCCTGGCCCTCCAGCCAGTTCCTAACCCAGCAGAGAGTGCCCCTGTCCAAGCCTTGGGCTGCCAGCTTTTCCAGCAGGATGCTAGGGGAGATGATGTCAAAGGCTTTGCTGAAGTTCAGAGAGACCACATCCACAGCCTTCCCCTCAGCTGCAAGGTAAGGATGAAGTATGAATTTGGAAAACTGAAAGGCACATTGCAAGGCTGGAGACTTCTATTTAACAGACGTTAGTGTTAAGATTATGGACTTGAAGGCACAGAGGTAGAAATTATGAGCAATTCGAGAGCCACTCTCTCCAAAGAACATTATGCTGTCTCTGATGGAGGCTGTCAGAGTAGCATTCCTGCTACAACAGGAGGGGGCTATTTTTTATTATTAATAATTTAAAGTGAATTTCAGTGAAGCTGCAGCAGTGCTGTCTTCATGCTTTGTGTAATTCTGAATGGCCAGCCTATGAACGGCTGGTGAGAATTTAAGACCGATTTTGTGAGTCTACTATGAAACATTGCTTGACTTGCTTTAGTGAAATATAAGAAAAATGAGGGAAGATGTCTGTTCTCTTACAACATGGAAGAGAGTTTTTATTCCTGTGATTTATTAAGCTTGTGGCTGTGATGGGGTTTTTTTATGCTTTGTTTAATATTGTATGCACATTGCTATTAAATGTCATGAATATTGCTATGAAACTTAATGAATATTGTAAAATATGAGGTCTGAACAATTCATGAAATACAATGTACAATTTCATGAAAACTGGGCCTGTGTTGTCTTGGAGTATGCCCAACTTACAATTTCAATGAAATCATAATTATTTTCTTTATACACTTACATCTATATTTCATGAAAATATCAGGGAGTCTTTTTAAAATACTTTAGATATTTCATGAAAATTGCTGAACAGGAGAGCAGAACCTCTTTGGCTGAAAGTTATGCTTTTATAGAACTTTTTTCAATTATACAGATGGAAAATAATTCTTCATTTAAGAAAATGAAGGAATGATACTCATCCTTGTTTTCCCAAGTTGTCTTGTTTATGGTGAGATTTTCTTCAGTTATAACATTACTAAGCTCTCATTTTTCTCTTTCCAACCTTGTGAGATACTGAAAACAGCCTTGAAAACACTTGCTGTCGGCACCTTAGAATCATAGAGTGGTTTGGGTTGGAAGGGATCTTAAAGATCATCCAGTTCCAACCCCTCTGCCATGGACAGGGACACCTCTCACTAGACCAGCTTGCTCAATGATCCATCCAGCCTGGCCTTGAACACTGCCAGGGTTGGGGCATCCACAACTTCTCTGGGCAACCTCTTCCAGTGTCTCACCACCCTAACAGCAAAGAATTTCTTATGTATATCTAACCTAATTTTCCCCTCTTTCAGTTTGTATCCATTTGTCTTTGTCTTGTCACTACAGTTCTGGATGAAGGGTCCCTCTCCACCTTCCCTGTAGGCCCCCTTCAGATACTGGAAGGTTGCTATGAGGACTCCACACAACCTTCTCTTCTCCAGACTAAACAACCCCAAATCTCCCAACCTGCCTGTGTAGGAGAGTTGTCCTAGTCCCTTTGTCAACTTTGTGGCCCTCCTCTGGACTTGAACTACTACATGTTGTTCAAGCACTTCCTCCTTTGATTCTTCTCTCCTTCTTGTTCAGAATTGCAAAGGAGGAAATTGTCCTTGACAGCACTAATGGCTCATGTTGCATTACTGTGAAAAGCAGGCAGACTAACATGTTCTTACTTGGATGACTTAAAAGGTGCAGTGTCCCACACCCTTCAGTTAAGAGATACTTGCATTTTCCCTAGACTGGAGACAAAATTTGTTTCCCCACCTAGTTTTCCTCAAGTATGATGCCATGTGGTCAAGAGTCCTCCCTCTATCCTCCCGTGACATGTGGCCAGTGGGGGCAAGTGTTGTGGATCATTGATCGAGAAGAGCTGACTGTCAGCAGCAACAGTTCCCATCAGTGTAGCGGAAAAGGGAAGGAGAGCTTTCAGAGGATGTTGGCAGGGAAATGCTTGGGAAAGCCATGGAAGAAATGTCATGCTTTGAATGCCTGCAGGAAGTAAACTAACAATTGTTCCACTATGCAAACTCTATGGAGTATTAAAAAGCACAGATGTACTTGTTTAAGAAGGTAAGCGGAAACTCAGCAAGACACAGGCAGATTGATTCCCTGACAAAATGCTGCTGGCATGTAAGGGTATATCTTGATGTAGTGGAGCAGATGAGAAGGGAGTGCTGCCTGGCAGTGTTACAGCTATACTTTCAGTGTATCCTGCAGATAGGTATGAAGTTCAATCACCAGGTATAATAACCCCTGTAGGATTCCCTTGTAGAATTGCCTTGTTAGGCAATTAAATGCTCTATCACCATGACATAATTCTGAGTCATCTGTCATAAGTGTCATCTCAACAACCTAATTATAAAACTGAAACAAACTGCTTTAAATGATGCTTTGCTTCTAGGTGGATCCATAAAATTACTTTACTGTAAGGTTTTATAATCCTAACTCTAGTAAGTGGCACACTAAAAACACTGCCAATGTAGACAGGTTGGCTGCTGATGCCAGAGATGCTCTTGTACCTCTCCATTGTCAGCCCTGTGAAAAAGAAGTTGTTCTCAGCTCTGAGGGCCTGGCTTTATCAGCAGCCGAGAGAGGCCCACTGTGGGCTGCTCTCTGATGAAATGCCATCCAGCTTTTCCAAACAAATACAATAAAAGTACTACTAGGGGGTTGGCAAGTTTCCTATGGAGATGACACTTACTAACTCTGTATGCATGAGTATGTTCTTGGTAATCAATATAAAACTTGTTTAATGTCATGTTATAGACGTTAGGTTCCTACAGATTTTGCAAAAGCATGCAGAGGAGATGGAGAGGGACATTCCATAGGCATCCCTCTTGAATGAATGGTTGAACCCACTTCAGGTGCTAGTTACCACATAGAGGAGTGAGTGCATCCTGAATGTCCTTATTGCCGCAGCATAAAACACGGGTAGTGTCATTAAATACCACAGCATCCAGCTATGAGATTTAAATCCACAGGTAACTAATTTCTTTTGCTAATCATGAAACCTGCTGTTTTTTCTTTGGATCTTCTAGAATTTGCTTTTACCTCACTGTGTTAAAAAAATGGGCTAGCCCAGGTGCCTCCTGGTTAAGGTACCCCTTCAGGGTATACTTCACAAGTCCATCCTAAACTTTTACTTCTTCCCCAAAGGCTCAGGGATCTGCCCTGTGCTAGCTGACACAGCACTGGAGTACCACTGCCATGTTCTGCTGAAGCCAGGGATATGCAGGTAAAAATGCCCACAGTTTTCCCCACAGCTGGATAAGGCCTGAAGGCAAAAGGACTACTTGGTCCTGGTGTGAAACACAACAGAAGGGCTGCCATACATTAAAAGCTTACCTTTTGTCTGTACTACATCAATAAGCAGTGAACTGAAAGAACCTCAAAACAAACCAAAGAACAAACACTGTCTTGGCAGTCAGTACACTCTAATTGGTTTGCATTGTTAGTTTGCTGCAGCTTCTTTTATGAGCAGTGGCTAAACTCAATGTGAAATAAATACTCTTGTGAAGATACATCTTTAGGTTTGGATTTGTCATCTTATCTATTTCAGTGTCACAGGAAAATAGCTATTTTTAAGCATTCATTCTCTATACCACTTTCTGGAAGTCGTTTGTAAAGTAATCTTCAAGACATGTTTGTGGGGCAGGTAATGGTATCTAGTGAAATGACATAGCCAAAACAAAATCAGTAGCCTCAGATGAGGACTTTTCATGAAGTGGGTATTGCAGTATCACAGTCCAAGCTGAGGAGAGCCCAGAACAGCCCCCGTAACTCAGCAGCAGCCACCTCCCCTCTGCCCTCCCAGCTGGCTGTCTGCTTTTGTGCTGAGCACCTGCAAAGGAAGCAGGAAGCCAGAGCCTGCCAGCATTATTCTTCACTGACAAAACAAAAAGTGGCTGGCAAAAGTTGAAGGTTGCTTTGCATTGTCTAATGCCCTTCTCAGCTTGCTGGAGGTGGAGCTTGGGACCAGGAGATCGAGATGATCACAGGGTAAGTGGCTCTCCCAGCTTCTAAGATAAAAGGCCTAATGTCGGGTCTTGCAGAAGGAAGGACCCCAGGTTCACAGGCTTGTGATAGATGGATTTCTCCAAGATCTTGTTACGTGTTAAGAAGCAACAGACCTCTATCAAACAAACCTAATTCCTCCTATTTCTTCAGTTTTACACACCTGACCATTCTCCCCAGAGTTATACCAACACTTTACCTTTTCATAATTTACTTTTCTCTTCATTGCAACCCCAAATTTTTTCCTCCCCAGCTTTTCATCCTGTAGTCTCTGCCCCCGCAAACATTCACATGTAGTTTTTTTCTGAACTATCTGACTTGTAACTCATGTAAATCAGATCATTTCATATGTCCTTTAAATAAAGAGAAACACTTCTTAAATAAAAAAGAAGTTTCCTCAAACAGTCCTTTCTATTCCTGTCATTTCTGTCAATGACAAGCATGAATGTTACATAAACTAGATGGTGTTGCAGTTCAGTGGCTACAGCATGTCCCCACCAGAGTAATTGTCAAATGGCAACTTCACACGGCCACATTATATTGACCCATGAGACCCCCCACAGCCTCCCTAAAGAGAGAATTAAGCTCTCCATGCAGGTCCCTCAGAAGTGCAAAAGGTGCTTTGCTCTGGCTAGGATAAGTGTTGAGTAACTAACATTTGAGATATAAATAGATTCTTGATTTGCAAGTTCTATCTTCCCAAAAGATGGGACCTTCTCTTGCTAGCACTTAAAAAGCCATTTTATGAAATGGAAATGAATCTCCAGACCACTACCTGACTGTAAGTCACAAGTGCTATTCCACATCAGCACAGGACATGCTAGATGTCAAGGTAATCTTGAGTACATATATGTAATTTAGACTTCCAAAACAACCACTCTTTACATTTGAAGGACATATCAACTTCACTCTAGCAGTCAGCACTGTAATGTGATTCCCACATCAAGTTGAAGGCTATAATTCATGAATGCACAGAGATTACCTAGGAATTGTGATGAACTTAACCTCTTGGAAGGTCCTACCTCTGCTTTAGGTGTGCCTCTACTCTTCATGCAACAGCTGCTAAAATGTCAGAATTTAAAAAGATTACTCACAAAATCCAATTGCTCAGTTGCTGGAACAAACACATCTAAGACCACAATAAAAATGGAAGAAGCCAGGCAGAAACTGGGAGCATGACAGTTCCTCTGCATTACAGCAACAAACTGGATTATACTGGAGAAAGGGATACATGCATTTCTAAGAGATCTGCTTGGGTCTACAGAATCTCCGAAAACTAGGTCACATGTTTCAGTGAGTAAATCTAATACCATCAGTTTAACTTAAATTAGGCATGAAATTTTACGTTCCTGTACTTAACAAACCTAGCAGAGACCTGTTGTCTTAAGACCTTCTCTGGCTGCATTTTTTGAGTTCAAACACTCAGAATTCTGTTCAAAATTGCTGCAATGTAGTTTAAAGTTTCCCATCTGTATTTCCGAGGTCCTCTCTGGAACAGGTAAGTCTGAGTAGGAGGTTGTGCTTCCACCTTCAGAATATATAATAGTGGAACACTTAAGCATTAACCAACACATGCAGGAAGGCAGTTAGACTTACTTCATATTGTGATACCCAAGACCCCTCATAGAGTTAGGCCTTTGTCCTCCTGATCTCACCAAATTAGGCTATAATGTGCAAAACAGAAAAAAATACTTCATGCCTACCATTTTGTTTTATTGATTGAAATGAAAATTAATCTGCTGGTTTCATTTTCTCCATCCAGTACTGAATAGAGTAGTTCTATCCACAGCAAAATTCAGATGTGCTGCTTCCATATGTTAAAAGCTACAAAACCTGCGTGTTATGAACTCTCTATTGTGTGTGCAATCCTAATAGTATCCATTTTACTTTCTGGAGTTGTTTTTTAAAATCAGAACTGTCATGCTTCAGGACGGGAAATTGGAAACCAGATCTTCTCCTTATGAGAAAATCAATAACAGAAAAAGTTATGCAGGGAGTTAGGTTAGAAAATTGCTTCTCCTTATGTTGGCTGCAGAGATATAAAAGGGGAAAATTAAAGACTTGAGGGAGTGAAAATAAATGCCAGAGCTGGATTCTAAACCTTCAGATGAGAGGCTTAAAGGACATGCTTTCTCAAGGAGAGAAACCATCTTGATTGTCAAAAGAGTCCGGGTCTAGGTCAAATCCCCCCAAAATACTCAAAAGGAAATCAAGTGCTTAAATTTTACTGTTTTGCATAAGTCTGGGTGTTCTTTCTGACTTATGTAAGAATACAGAGTAACTTAGAAAACTCAGCGTAAAGTCCCTCTTATTTCTCTTGCCTGAAGGGCTTCAAAATTTCTGCATCAAGCTCCAGTACCCAGTGTAGCTGTTGCCCAGGTACCTCACTGTCCAAGACGCTGTAAAACCTGAGTTGAAATAGGGAAACACTAAAGGGAAGGACAGCAATCCTGCAGAACCACAAGGACTTCCCGGATTTGTTGGCTAGATCTGAGTAACGTGTACATCGTCTGGGAAGCCAAGGCTTGTGGCAGGTCCAAACAGGTACAATGCCACGTGATCTGCACCAGAAGCCAGTGATCCAGGGAACCAAGGCAGCAAAGCTGCCAGGAAAGGGGGCAGAGTGAAGCCGTGTAATCAGACGCTGTGACCAAGACCTGCAGAGGTAGTGCAATGTCTCAGTCTGAAGCAATTAGCTTTTCTGAGAAGGTTCAGTAATGTACTGCTATACAATTGCTCAAAGCCATGCATCTGGTGAAATGCTTCTTCCTGCTTCTACTGCTATTTATATACTCCCAGACTGAAAGCTGGCATACAGACACTAGCTGGCCCGAGAGGTGACTCTGCTTTGTTTTAATTTAGAATGAGCTTATGTTCATCTCAAGAACTGTGAAAACTTCCTAGGCTAATAGATCTGAAAAAACCTCTGTAATTCTGGGCTTTCTGGGCACTACAACTACCAAGCGATGTTGAGAATCAGGCCATATATTCAGTATCTTTCTTTTAAATAAACATAGTTTAAAAAAAATCCCCAGAACCTTGGCATTAATATGTCAGACCATTAAAAGATTAAAAGGAACTTCAATGCAAACTAAAAATATATTTTGAGAAAGTTTTTAAAATACAATATTATGATGTTACAAGTTAGATTAAAACCTGAAACCTAAAAATAATACTAAGATAAAGTCCTTTTACTATAAAGTTTTACTATTTACTATTGCTTTAAAAGAAGCTAAATACTTGAAATAGCTCAATGTGATACAATAGGTCTGCTATTTTTTTAAATATTCACAAGAGCATGGAAAAGATAACTATACAAATATTCAATGTAACCTTTGTTTCTTTTTTCATTTGCTACAGGTTTGCCACATAAACAAACCTGGTTTCTAATCTGTGCAAAAAAGACAGCAGGAGCTTTATAATATATAGGTGAGAGCCATGTAAGCATAGCTGCAGAAACTATTCCACCTGGAGCAGAGACAGTAAGAGAGCTCTAGAGAGCAAGAGCAGGGAGAGTATAGAAAGCAGTCACTGTGTAGCCACCGTAGTTATCTGAGTTATTTACACTGCGAAAATGAAAATCAAAGGCTCCAGTGCTACAATAATGTCTCTTTTTAGCAAGCTTAAATAGCCACTAAGAATGTGATAGGTTGACAAGAAAATATGAACTTACTTTATAGATATAGCCTTGCTAAATTTGTTTTTTTTACATTATTTGTTCTCTCAATGAACTGAGGATCACCTCCAGATTTTGCTGCATTAGGATCATAATGATGGCAATTAAAAACAAAGTATGTGCAAGTAGGCTTGGATAAAAATAAGTGACTGAGATAGTTTTCTTGATTAGTATCATCAGAGATGGACACGCTGTCACAGGAACTGTTAAATGTAGTTAAATGTTCTGGGGGTTTTTGTTAAAAATCTTCCATTTTCTACCAAAAAAGGAAATTTGTAAAGATTCTATTTTTTTTTAAATTAGCAGCAATTCTAAATACTGTAACAGTACCACACAGAGAACTGATATAAAAGGACATAGTTATAATGTTTTAATACTTTGAATTTAATGAGTGTAATGCTTTTAAGAGACATGTTTTTCAGGTCTTCTGATCCTCATCTTCCCCAAGTTCTCTATGAATCAATAGCTTCCTTAGGAAGATAGGCCCCACAAAGTACAGTCTGGGAATACTGTAAAGCACTAGCACCTCCCAGAGGATGCTGACTGCTACCAGCTCTGTAGCACCCCAAATAGTCTTCTCCCGGCTAGTAGTCTCATTTTAGGGGTGCAAATTCTGATACAGATGTGAGTTAAGATGTGAAGTATCTTGCAAGTACTGCACAGGAAGACCTCAGGGGAAGCCCTCACACAAGATACAGTCACATTGCCTTCAATTGCAGCCAGTGAATAATTTTCTGGTGAAACGGAGATCTTCCTTCTCCCTGAAGGAACAAGGTTTAAGAGCTGCAGAAAGAGGGAATTCAGCGCGTGTTGAATCAGGAACATCAAAGCAAACAGCTTCACTTTCTAAATGGAAAATGTTTTAAAACAAATTTCAAATAGAACTCCAGAAATATAGATTTTGTATTTAATGGGAACAAAGACTTGTTGAAATCTCAGCATTCTCAGAAATTCTCAGTTTTTATAAACCACTTAATTGTAGTAGTACTGGCTCTGCAGACCTGGAGTACTGGACAATAATACATTACAACAGGACTCTCCATGCAAGGAACAGACAGAAAAGTATGATGAGATACATCTGCATCACACAGCAACATACTTGTGCTTTTGACCTAAAAGCTGTCATCCATTCTCATGAAACCTGATTCATTCTCCATTGAAATTAGAAGAGAAAGACTTTTTAGTAGCAGCTGGAGGGGGTCTCTTGTCTACAGAAACATCGCTGGCACAGAGAAAATAAAAGAAATACCGATGGAATTATTGGGCTTTCCTCTTTTGTAAGAGAGAATGTAATAGAAGATTTCCAGTCATACAAAAATCAAAGGGAGGAACGAATTCCAACTTCCTGGACAGAAGTGTTTCCTCAACAAACACAAGGAATGTCATTGGTAAAAAATTTCTATACAGAGAATAAAAAGTTAGTTAACCCAAAATCAGAGAGTATTTTAAAAAACAGGAATACTTTAGTATGGTCCTTAGTCAAACATATTGTATTAGATCAAACAGAAAAGTATAATTTAGGCTTCAGTGACTTAAAAGTAAATTAAAGAAAAATAATGTAAAGGAATGCATTCCTCCAACCTCCTATGTTTACGATAAAATTATGCAAGCAGTATAGGAAAATATTATTTTGAAAATCCATTACACTAAACCTCTTGTCAATTATTTCAAAGTGACTTGAGACAAACACAATCTTTTTGATACCTTAGTGAAAAAACCCCTGTATTTATGGAAACTTACCATGATGATAAATTTTCACTGAAGTGGTTTTGGCTTCCTCAAAAATTAAAAAACACTGGCACTGATGCTCTGATGGTTGACACCAAGCCTTAATACCAAGAGCTGTGAGTATAAGTTCATCTTTAGCAAGGATAAATCCTATCTTAAGTCAGGAGGCCTGGTCCCTCAGTGCAAGAGCACATGCTAGCAATTCCAATTCTGCATTCCAATTCCGTACTGAGAAATTTCAGAGGAATTTTTGACATTCCACCTCATTTCAGTTATAGTTCAGACCATTACTTTTGCAAGAGTATGAATGTGTCTGAAGCTAAATCCCCAAATTCTGAAGGAACAAGTTTAATTAAATTGCTTTTCAAACTGATATGTGACTAAGCATAAGATAATCTCAAGTCCAGAACTAAAATTGATACATATTACTGTAGGAAACTTATTTTATTTTCCTAGTAATGACTAGGCTAAAAATAGTAAAGTGTAATTATTTGTAATCCTGCAATTCCACAATATTAAAAAATCATCGTCAGATTATCAATGCCAATAATTCAGAAATTGGTTCTTTTAAAAATCTGTGTGACCATCTTACTTTGGCTGACTTCTGTCACTGTTCCACACACATGTCAACATATGGATCTAAATGAAAACGTAGACTTGATGAGATTAATGGAGTATTACCTAACCCTGAACTACAGGAAGCATATTCCATAGCTAGATAACAAGGACTTCCTGTTAGAGGATGATAGTTCCTATGAGTTAAATCTACTCACCTTTGAACAAATACTCTGATAATAGCTTTGAAAGCCACCAAACGCCAAACAATTCAAAGGAGTTCAAGGAACTCCTTCTTTAACGTTAGAGAAACAAATTTCTCTTAATTCAAACAAAACATACAAACATTCCTATTCCTACAGCCACTGATTTAAATAGAAATAAGAGAGCAAACCTGAAATACAAGGTGTTCATAATGCTGAAAGGGTGTGAGTTCACAAGAGCTTTCTTAAACTTGAAGAGAATCAAAACATCTAATGCTAATTAATCAAATCACATGCTTGAGCTAAATAGAAAAACAATATAAGTTTATAAATAGCCCCAAAGATCATACATGTGTGCAATTGCAGAATTTAGGTGCCTTCACTATGTGTCTTCAGTGTCAAGGCCCAAAATTTGTTCAACTTGTTCCCTTTGTCAGGAAGCATTTAACTCCAGTTTCATAGAAGGATGTAGGTGTCTAAAGTGGAATTTAAACACATGCACTTAAATCCATGCCAGTCAAAACAACAGACCCCCACATTTCTACCAGTACAGGAGATACACACAGTTCTTCTTGATGGAAAACACTGAAACAAACAAATCCAAAGTCCTGCTTTAATACACACTCCCTCTTTATGGCCCAAAGAATGTTTAAGTATTCCATTTTAAAGTGGAGCAATTTCGAGTGGAGATTGAGAGTACTCTCTCACTAAGCAAAAATTGTCTGCTTCAGGAGTTAAATCCTGTGAGTTCAAATCCTCTTCAGGGAAAGGGAGGAACTGAAACAGTTCTCCAACATCCAAAGTGAACAGTCTAAGTCATGAAATAAAATATTTGACATTTTCAAAAAGTATGATTGTCTCGATGTATTTCTAAGAGTATTCTCAAATGTATCAATTTCTTACTTTCAGAGAAAAATACCTTGTTAAGTAAATGTAAAGTTGCAAGCATTTATCAGTGCCCAAAATGTATATTGTCTTGGAAAAAACACTCAGTTTTTCAACTGAGTCAATTAAGCATAAGCATGCTTCCTATAGAAACATTAAACCTACTTTAAAGTAAGAGCCACAGCCTTCATTTCACCTAAACTGAGAAAAGCTGCATGAAATCTCATGCTAGTGCAGGTCAACAGCAGGAGGCCCAGAGGTCTTGAGAGTCTAAGTCTCTATGTCAAACAGACGTCACTGAGCATTGGCAAACACAGGGTAATGTGTGTAGAAAGGAACAGTGTGTTGAGTTCTATACTAACTTTACATCTCACCAGAGAAAAGGTCTTGAGATTAAAACCACAGTTCAGTGTGCTGCGACAGATAACAATGCAAACAGTGTTAGAAACAATAAAGATTCTGAGAGAAAATAAGAGTATGTTTCAACATTTTTTGTCTATCACTGACATATTCTCCTATAGTACTATTCTCACTAAGAGAAATGACTCACTAAGTGAAAAACATATGAAGGACAAACATATGCAAAGGCGGTCAGGAGAACAGTTGGAAAACAAGGTTGGGAAAGACATCCGTATGGGAAGACAATGAAAGGACTGTAATACTTTCAATCAGAGAAGAATAAAAATACTACAGAGGGACAAGAAATAGTAATACAAAAGAGAAAATCCAATGCTTCTACTCATTTGTCCTTAAATATACAAGAAATAAGATATAATATTTTTTAACAAATATAATCTACAAGGCTTTTCATTCAAGTGTAATATACCCCAAGTGCTTGTCATATTTTCTTTGGTTTGCAGCAGTCGTGAGGAACCTCAGCTGCATTGTGAATGCCCTTATGCCTCATGTCCTGGAAAGCTGTTCTGACTGTGGAATCCATATTCACAACACAACTGGAATCATAATCGTTTCTCTAAAGTGAATACTTATTCCTCTCTTTTCAAGTGAGTTCCTTCATGGATAATAAGATCAGCAGACAGCAGCTACAAGACTGCTATTCAGGTTAGAGATTTGCGGAAAAAAATCTAAAGTTTTGCTTATATTAGTGAAGATACAGAAGCAGCTCAAGTTATAATGGAATGGAGTTGTCTCAAAATAGTATCTACCACAGTAAGATATACATTTAAATAGTATTAAATATAAAAATCTTGACCTCTAAGCCATTTGTAACAGGCCACAAAATCAAAGTGAGCTCCAAAGGGTTTTGTCCTGTCCCTCTTGTCTTAAAGATCCCTGATCATGTCCCTGGTTAGAAATTCAGCATTTTTTTTGTTCAAATTGAACTCGATAAAAGAAAAATTAGAAAGTTAATGAACAGTGAAAGTAAAGCTTAAAGAGTGTCTTTGGTGAGATATGAAAATGTGAAATTGGTGAGGAAGAATCTGTTTTGCAACTAGCAATGTCATTTTCCCATAAAGTTATATTAAATACCATTATATTTTCCTCCTTTAACTATATATTAATAAACACTTAATAAACAGCATCTCTCATTTTGTCTCAGACCAACTTCAGAGAAGTCTTCATTGCTCTATAGAATATTCCAACTAATAAAATAATTAACAAATGTTACCTATACCTATATCTATAAACCTTCATTTTCTTTCAACCTCAGACTACCACTACCAGCTACATGTCACTATTACTAGATAACTCACTGCCTACAAAATATGCCATTATGTTTAAAGAATATAAAGTTATACAGTCAGAAATACAAAGGATCTTGTTCAAGCAACCAGCAAGCAGGCAGTGTTTGTCAATGCAGCTTCTGAACTCTGCAGTACCTCTGCTGAAAAAGATGTGTTGAAGTAATAAGAGAGAACATGTTTTTACTTTTGGATGTTTTGTAACTACAAAAAATAATAATTGGATTACATAGTAAAGATTTACAGGACTTATTTCATACAAAAGATACTCTAATTAGCTGCCAGCTCTTTCACTAGTGCTAGGAAGATGCAGGCCCATTGTTACTTGGTTCTATTAAAAATGGTACGCACGCAGGTAAACCCAGATGACCAAATAATGGCTAAGGTATTAAGGAAAAGTTTATTCTGAAGTCAGAAACCCTGGATACACAGCTAAGATCATGCAGCAGGCAAAAGAGCAGCTCCAGTTGTCCTGTTCCAGTGCTTTTATAATAACACCTTTTGCATACACGTAACTTCAAAGTGATAATCTCCTCTGTGCTTTATGGTTTCTTTCTCTCCCAAGAGGCCTCTGACACGTGTGAGAACTTTTATCTCTTCTTGCAACAGCAGAGTTGACTTCTCAAAACACACTGGCAAAAACAGGTAGTACTGCTCAAGTGAAAGGATTTTCTCCCACGCTGGGTTTTTCCTAGTCCTAGTTTTCCCAGCAGCAAAAACCTCCTTGAGCAAAACTCTTTTTTCCTCCTCAAATAGTGTTTGTTCCTGGACAACAGTTTAGAAAGAAAATTCGGTTTGATCTTCTGGTGTACATTTTTTCATATAAATCTGTCCCAGTGTTGTACTAAACTGGAATGTTTCTTATTCAGTTTTCCAAAACCCTAACTTCATAGTCATAGAATCACAGAATGGTTTGAGTTGGAAGGGACCTTAAAGATTATCTAGTTTTAAGTCCTCTGCCAAGGGCAGAGGTACCTTCCACTAGACCAGGTTTACTCAAAACCGCATTCAATCTGACCTTGAACACTTCCAGGGCTGTGGCACCCATAGCTTCTCTGGGCAACCTGTGACAGTGTCTCACCATCCTCACATTAAAGAATTTCTTCCTAACATTATCTAAACCTGCCCTTCTTCAGCTTAAGGCCATCCCCCCTTGTCCTATCACTACATGCGCCTGCAAAAAGTCCCTCTCCAGCTCTGTTTTTGACTCCCTTTTTGTACGAAGTTCTTTCTGGAGCCTTCTCTTCTACAGGCTGAACAACTCAACTTTCTCAGATGGTCTTCATAGGAGAGGTAAAGTGTTCCAGCCCTCTAATCATCTTTGTGGTCCTCCTCTGGACTTGCTCCAACAGGTTCACATCCTTTTTATGTTGAGGGCCCCAGAGCTGAAATCAGTATTCCAGGTGGGGTCTTACCACGGTGGAGTGGAGGGGTAGGACAACCTCCCTCGACCTGTTGGCCATGCTGCTTTTGATGCATTTGGCTTTCTGAGCTGCAAGTGCACATTTCTGGCTCATGTCCAGCCTCTCACCCACCAACACCCCAAGTCCTTCTTGGCAAGGCTGCTCCATCCATTCTCTGCCCAGCCTGCATTTACACTTGGGATTGCCTTGATCTCTGTGCATGCTGATTGAACTTCATGAGCTTCCCACAGGCCCACCTTTCAAGCATGTCAATGATGGCATCCCTCCTCTTAACACCTGTGTTTTAAGCAAATCTCATTTGTATTTAACTTTAAAGTCTTAGTCGAAAGCATAGTGAGCTCTAAGTACAGTGCCTCTGGGCATGTTAGGATTGCATCAACAGCTCTGAAAGTCACTTGCCTTTACCACTAGCCTAGGTATGGTCTGACAGCTCTGAATCAGTGCCAACAAAGGTACATTAAAGCTATTTTGAATTTTGTCTGGGTTCCCAGCAATGATCCCTAATATCTACAGAGCTGTCTGTTGGTCTGAAAATACTGACATGGATTAGTATGGCCCAAAGCTTCACTTTCTTTCATATTTCATGATGGCAAAATGCAGAGGAAACATTGAGAATGGAATTTTATGGAACTGCTTATGTCAACACTGCTATTTTATGTTTTGCAATAACAAATTTGGATGAAGCTATTTTAGCCTCGTGAAAACATAAATCTCATCTTACCTCCACATTAGTGCTTAGACAAACAAATAACCTAAAACAAATTACAGAGAAACAACATCTAGAAATGAGTTTACATTAGCACTTCAATTAGTTTAAATTTTTTTCTGTTATTTCACCTTTTGACCTACACATGCAAATATAATCCATATTTGAAAAAAAAAAAAGTCTGCTTTCAACCTTCTCTGAGGTTATAATACTTCTTTCTCCTGTCTTTAGCTAAAAGGCGTTACTATTTTTTAACTCTCTTTATTCAGTTTAATCAATTTGACACATTCAAGGAAAAAAAAATCCTTCTCTGCAATTCTCTGCTTCTTGAACTTAAGAAGAAAAAACTCCACCCCTCCTAATTAGCAACTCAGTATTACTGGCAAGTATCACTGAAAAGCATTAATTTAAGTACCAGAAACTATGCCAGATTTTAGAAGTCATAATTTGGTAATTTGCCTGCAGTTATTTTAGTAGCAAAGTTGTACATATATTATATTTTACAGATTAATCAGCAAATATCATCTACCTGTCTTCAAACTCTACAACTATTAGCATTTCTTACCTGTCCATTCTTTCTCTATTTTCAATTAAAAAAAAAAAAAATCCCAGCCCACACTTCGTTTAGGGACAAAGTAGAACTCTGCTTTATGTTCCATAAAAACATTATATGCTTCTCTATTTCCATAAAAACAAGAAAACAGGACTTTCTAGAGGAAGAGAAATAGGCCTTTGGTATAGATTTTGAGTCAATAAGATATATTATTACCTTCTGATGTTGCATCCAGTTCCTTCATTGTCTCCACATCTGATAGCCTCCTTAAAATGGCAGTGTTGTCTGGATATCTAGTTAGAGTACCATACTTAAAAGACTGCACTTTTTAATGTGGAAGTGATTAAATTGTATGCTTTTACCTTAGTGCTGCACTGAAAGAAAACAGGCTTTCTCAAAAAAAAAAAATTTAGAAGAGTAAGTTTGATGTCAGAAACATGTTTCTTGAAAAAGTATGTAATAAAATCTTTAATGTATTCAGAACAATGGTGTTGTTGCACAAATGGAGCAACTTTTTTTGTAAGCTGTGCATCCCTAAGCCTAGGATGGGGGCATAGAAACTAGCTCTGCTACATCAATGGAATAAAAGGAAATGACAGAATGACTTATATAAGTCCAAGTTATTAATCAGTAAAGGAGCATTTCATTATTTTAAGTAATAACAGCACTGAAAGAATTAGGAAAAAAAGGGTCTGATCAAGTCCATCTTTGTGTTATTCATAATCAGTATTTTATAGTGAGGTCTGAGTGCAGACATAAACTTAATTCTCAGGTAGCACTCTCCAACTAACAGAAAGTCTCAAAAGTTGTGTCTTCTATGCTAAAGACTTACACAGAACAGTCTCAAGCTCCGTCTTGCAGTTTTTTATGCTGTTTAACATATATATAACTTTTAGCATGCTCTTTTAGTGTGGCTTTGCTGTGTCAACCACCACTCCCACAGGTTATGCCATATTGCTGTGTGGGCCAGGCACTTACACCTGAGTGCACACAGAGAGTGTGATATGGCCACAGTGTTTGATGTAGATAAGGATGAGACAGGTTGGTAATATGAATGTAAGTTGTAATGTGACACTTGCTTTAAGAGTCAGAGAACAGGTTTAGATGTATTTTATGTAGTAATACAGACACAGTCCTATGGCCTGGACTAGCAGAGGCAGGAACTTTGCAGAGACAGCTTGCTGGGAATTGTGTAAGTATCATGTTTCCCCAGAGCCTACTGTAGAACTTTAGAGATTAATATCCTTCAGAATTCCTAAGTTTCAGTGAAGGTAATAGAAAGGTAGGCTTTCCATAGGGAAAGGAATTTTTAACTCTCCTTACAGACATAGTGTTTGTAGGAGAAAACAATTTTATTGCATTATTGGCCATAAGTCATTATAATGATCTATATTAAAAGAAATATTGCTGATGAAAATATGGTTCCTGTTGAAGGTTTTATCTAAACAACAACCAAAAAAAGTATAATTGTAACTACATTGTTAAATTAATAAATCTCCACTACAGTATAAGTAAAGAAAATTCACATCACGTGCCAGTGTTGACACAGTGTTTTTCCTCCAGAAGAAATTTTATAATGTCTATGGAACCTATAATCCAGGATTATAACCTGTTGTAAACATGGAATGAAACTGAATTCAGTATTTTAGAGATACTTTGTGGCAAGGAAATTAGTATTTGAGTTGCCTAAAAATATACAACATTTCACATTATGTTAAGCATTTCATTTATTCTAGGCAGACAAGGGCAAAATACAGAAGGTAGTGAACTAAAATAAAGCCTTTAAGAATTCTTCTGAAAGAATGATGACTCTGGTATGAATGACTGTCCAGTTAAAAAAAATAAAAAAATAAATGTTGTCCAGTCAAGAAACTTATTTCCATAGTTGTGTGAGGTACGCTTACCAGGCACAGATGTCTGAGCAAAAGAAAAGCCATTGAAACATTTCTTGTTATTATGAGGATTCAGTTCCTTACCATTCTTCAGATAAGTTTTCCTAAACAAAATGATTCTTTTTACTACAGCCCAATCCATTCTTTAAAAATAATTTGATCTTTCTTCTTCAAAGAAGTATTGCTGTAAGAAAATAAAAATTAATCTTATTTGGTATTAATAAATATTTTTATTTTATGTTCATTCGATAAATGGTTTCTTTTTGAAAGCCATCAGGACTAATGAGGTTTGCACTGATGTCAATGCACGCTAAGCAAGAAGTGGTCTGGGCTGGATAAGAATATTTCTAGCTTTCAAGAGCCATGTATGAACATGCTATATCACTGTTTGGATCCACACAACAGTATCACTGTAAATTTTTAAATGCCTTAAATGACAGCATTATGATCCAGAGATTAAAATTTCAAAGCCAATATTTTCAAATGTTTCAATACTGATAACTTTTAGCAACTGTCTAATTATTTTTGGGAATTGCATGAGTGGTTTCTTACTGCCACCCACCCAGGAAGCAAAAACTATTCCCAGCCTACCTGACAAGCCTTCAGCTATGGCTGATAACAACATTACTACAGTTATTCATTTTCAATATAAAGTCTATGGTATGTCAGAAACCTCAAGACACATAGACCATGATAAACTGATTCAAACTAAGTGTGAAAACAGAAGATGAGGCCCCTGTGGATACGTTTCCACACTTAATTCAAGAGCTAAATTGTTCAGAATGACCTATTGCTGAGTATTTCTCCAGCAGTAACTAAAAACGCATCTGAAGTAGCTACAACATAAGTACTAAAGTGATGCCATGAAGATCATGAAGAACATTTCTTGTCTGACAACATGCATTGGCCCTGAAGATGAATGTTAATGAAAACACCCTTGATGTGCTCTTTCCTTAGTGACACTGCATATTTTCCACTTTTACGTGTATCTTAACCTGGTATTTGCAAAAATCAAGCAGTTGAAGCCAATGGGTAAATTAATTTTTATTATAGCTGAGAATCTCAGGGTTTCCATGGCTATTAAATGGAAAAGTCCATCAGTGTGGTCTTTAGAAAACACAGAGAAAATGCTCCCTTAGAGATACTCCCTCTCAGTATGACTAACCTTATTACAAGGATGCAGAATTAAATTTCCTTTTGAAAGCCATCAGGACCGATGAGGTTTGCACTGATGTCAAACCACGCTAAACAAGAAGTGGTCTGGGCTGACTAATGGATTTTGATTGAATTAGGCATTTTGGTGGAATTCCTAAGAGGTCCTACAGAGGACGCACGTAACTGCTTCCTGGGTCAGAATGCCTCTAGTCTTACTCTAGAAGCCATCTCGAGACACTGACCAAGGCAGAGGAACGAAAATACTTGATTTCATCTGCATCCACAGCTAGGCAATGCCAAAGGACAGTCAATCAATCGGGCTGAGACTTGATCTTCTAACAGTAAGATCTGGGCAATCTGAATCTGTCCCCAAACTTTGAATTCAAAGAAACTAGGAGATTCTTCTCTAAGTGTGTAAAGACCCATAATTTACTGGAGATATCACCAAGTAAAGACATGTTCAAATTCGGGAATAAGAACAGCGCTATCTGAGGTACTATGCCAGGAAATAATGGCCACACCATCCAGGAATAATGAGCAACCCTTTTTTTCCAGGTTGCAGAATACATTTTATTAATGGAAAAAACAAATTTGTGCCATAACTATGAAAATAATTCAATGATAAACCACAAGATCGGCACCCAGCTACTAGAGATTTTTCACATATTGGTATAGCTAAATTGTAAAAGAGGAATATTTTAGTTTCTGATATTTACCATAAGATATTTTGCAAAATCCTCTATGAACTGTATGTTGATGACAGTTTTATTTAGCCCAAAAGTGATACTCATGTTGTGCTCTTTTTTTTTTTCCCAGAAGACCATTGTTGGTGGTGACTCGCTACACATTGTTTATAAGATCTTCTCAAGTATGGGGAGAGAAACAAGCATACTTATTTATATCAACACTATAACCACAGAATACTCATTCCTCATTTAGCTTTATTGTAATTGTTCACAACCTTGCCATAGTTTCCAAAAAAACTGTAGTCATAGCAACTACATATAATGTATCAGGTACAAATCAGTATCAAATCTACCCACAATATACAAAAATTTTAGGACAGAGACAGAAATAAGAGAATATTCATGCATCAAATCTGTCATAGTGAGAAAATATATTCATGTACATTACCTCAGCAGATCATCGGTCATTAAACCATGTCCCAAAGCGCTACATCCACACACCTTTCAAATGCCTCCGGGGGTGGTGACTCAACCACTTCCCTGGGCAGCCTGTTTCAGTGCTTGACAACCATTTTGGTGAAGAAACTTTCTCTAATGTCCAATCTAATTCCCCCCGGCACAATTTAGGGCCATTTTCTCTTGTCCTATCATTTGTTATTTTGGAGAATAGACTGATCTCCACCTCACTGGAACATCCTTTCATATTTTATATATAAGGAATGATTGCAATATGTTGCTCTGACGATCAAACTTCAGGTCTGAGAACAATTCTGAACAATTAACAGGTAACAGCTCAGCTACAGAGCTTCCTTTCAGGACAAAACAGCATCTGCCTCCAACAAGCGAACACTTTACTAAAAAATAATCTTACTTACATAAAAGTACTGTCAAATATACATAAAATAAGACATACTAATTCAACCTCACTGCAGCTATATATATTGAAAAAAAATTGGTTTTTCTTCTTCTATTCTCAATAAATAAGAGCTACAAGACTGTTCTGAGGGCACAAAAAGACAGTATTTTCACCTAGCTTTATAAAATTACTTTTTATCAGTTTCTGTCGTAAGTTTAATTGATTTCTGTCAAAAGTTTAATTGATTCTTAAACTTGGCTAGTGTAACAGCCTGACCTGTCTTTCTTTCATAACACTTTTCTATGGGACACCCCTTCCAACTCAGCATATTCCATGATTCTGTGATCAGAACTATTCACAGTTTCTTTTTGCAGCCTCACTTATGGCCTTTTAACACAGTAGAGAGATTACAGGAGTTTTAATAATCAATCCCTTCCTAAACTTTCAATTAAAGGTACTGATTAAGCAGCTTTTAAGCTGCTTGTTCTCAAAGAAATACTGCACTTTACCCAGTTAAACAGCTATAAAAACCCCATCTCTAAATCAGGAGGGACTCTGTATCTCAAAAACTGAAAGACCAGTTCTGATGTGATGCAATAACTTAAGATTCCTCACAGTCTTATTTTGCCACTCACTACATTTGTTTATCTAGTGGTCAGACTGGAACTAGTGAAATGTACAGTGCAGATACAGTGAAAAAGCAGCAGGCTATTATCAGGCAAGCAATTTAGTTTTTCTCATTGTTCTTTTTTGTGTTCATTTCTCAATCACAATGCATGTATGTGATGGGTCAAATTCTGTAAAAAGCAAACTAAAATATCAAGTCAATGCACATCTCAATCTGGCAATATTAATGTTTGAAAAGTTAATCACATCAGCTCCCAACTGGTAAGTTCAAATGAAAGCTTTTATAATTTAATACATTAGTTTCTTATCATGACATCAAAGACAGGGGGTTTTAATTCAGTTACTGATTATAGCATGTATTTTTACATCTTTGGAGTCAAATCAGATTGCGACTTTTCAGAAAGCTTTGGAAAAATATGCTGACACAAAGTTAAACTTATTTTAGTATACTAATAATTTCAAAGGTGACATTAATCTTTTTCAGGGATAGAAGAAATTTTGTGTGTCAGCTCAGCAGTAATTAATAAAATATCCATTTCCACTCGAGTTGATGATGGTCATATAGAACAAAGTTTCTACTCCTTGGATTCACTGCTTCATCATTAATATCTACCTACTCTCAGAAGGAATTTTAGACAACCTGTTTTGCTAAAATTTCAAAAGGTAAACTTCCTCTGTGTCAACTTTCCCAATATTATTGCTGTATCAGTGCAATTTTATTACTTTATTCCTCTCATCTAATTCAAAAGACACTATCACAAGAGGACTGGCATACAGATCATTCTTTTTTGAGGGGAAATGTTTACCCAAAAAAAGCAATATAGCCCATGAGTCTGCATATTCTTTGGGTTTTTTTAGGGGCTGCTCAGTTAGTATTATCCCTTCTCCTGCATCCAGTAAAAGGCCATAATTTTTCCTCATTATTCCTTCCTTCTTAGCTCTTTTTATAGGGGAACTTCTGTGATAAAGGAAGATATATAAATAAGCAAAGGGCAAATTGTCTTCTTTTGAAAAAAGAAAGACATTTCTTCATTTGAAAACAGCGTGTAGCACCCAAGTCACATTCTTTGTCTCCTCTCCGTTATATTCTCAGTCCTTGATTATCCACTGCAGGATCTGCATTGGAGAACAGTGGTGCTATAAAGTCCTGCACTGGAAAAAGTTGTCTACATGCAGAGCCTGGGGTAACCCATAGGTGATTCTACTATTACAATCCCATCCTGTGGCTACTGGGAGAAAAACAAAACAAAACAAAACAAAAAAACGTCCCAAAATGCCAAAACTGGAATAACCAGAGCTCTTACTGCGAAAAAGTAAAACCATAATAGATCAAAGCTTGCTCTGACTGTTCATTTCAAATAAGCTCTTTACTTCGCTGTACAATCAAATGAGTTCTCACTTATCACAGAAATATGCCATTTTAAGACTATAGGAATTGTCCTCAACAAAAAAAATAAATTTTCTTGGACAGTTGAAAGGCTTGTTAAGGAAAAGAATTGAAATTTTTTCTAGGTTATCAGTAGTATAGTATTAAAGGTATAAAAACATAGTGATGACTCCTTGAGTAAGCTTGAGCATGTGGAGAAGCTATAGATAACAGATTTCAAAAAGGGACCCCGATTCCTTGAGGGATTAATGACAAGAAAAAGGTGTCCACCTGGCCAAATTCAATACACATGATGTCACTGGTGATTAAGAATCACTTAATGTGTGAAGACTAGCCAGTTGCCTGACCAAATCTTACAACCTCAGTCAAGGAGACCTCATACTACACTGACACTATGAGTCTCAACTGTCCCACCAAAAAGCTATTTATGGGTGGACCTTACATTTCCACATCTTTTGTCTCCAGAGCAAGGACAAAGCATATTGGAAAGGCATTTTGTAGAAGGTAGAATACATGCTCACTATGCTACATCTATTCTGTGAAATAACGGAGGATTTTCTATAAAATTTCTCTGCTTTCGTAGAGCGCTAGAAGTAAAATGTCTGTTTACTAACTGCACATTAATTACCAGAGTGCTTGCCACACAATCTTATACCGTAAACAGCAGCATATTAAAATTGCAAGCTATCTAACAAATGAACTTGAAATACTCCAGATGTATGTGTTAAAGTCCGACTCCAAAGATCGGAGTTAAAACATTGGTTCCAGGAACCATGTAATTAATTTTAAGTCAAACTGAATTTTACAGAATTTGTTTTGTATTTAAAATTAAGCATATTCTTTATATTACTCCTTTACAGCTTTATATCTAATCATCCACTTTGCTTGGTGAGATCCTGAAATCATAGCTTCAATACCCAGCCAGCAAGGTGACTTCATTCCTTCAGCTTTAAAGAGTAATTAAATTTCAGATACTTTGTCATCATTGATCATGTCAGTAACAGAGAAACTAATGTTTTGTCTGTGCAGTGTAGATGTTAACAACCTCTCAAAAATGAATGGAACTGAAAAGGTTTATCTTGCTGGTGGAATGCCATGATCTATCTTCTAAGATCTGCTTGTAAGGACTATTCCAAAAATCACTTATTCATGTAGCGAAAGAAGTGTATTCTTCTGTAAAGTAGGTTGTAGTTTTCCTGAAGGAGTTTCCAAATTTTCATTTAGTGTGTTTCACATAGATGCAACTTGAATTCCTCAACAGTAAAAATCTCTCTGACATTATAATATTGTCCCATGCCAAGTAATTTGCAAATAATACAAACATACAGGTTTTTCTTAAAACACAAAAGAAGGGGGGAAAAAAACCAATAAAGACTGATCCTAGTTTACTTCAAAATGTACTTTCTTTACTGAGCCTCAGTTGTGTCAGGAGGTTGATAAATCTAACCTGGGTTTGATAGTTTTCAGATCAAGCCTTTAACTCTGAACTAAAACGTTGTCTAAAATTGCTCCAGTGAAGCTGTTTTATTCTCTGTGCATACGCACTGCTCAGTAACCATAAATCTTCATATTTCTTAATAGTGTTAATTTTTACCTTAATGATAATGTTTCATCTACCTGTAATTCCTTGTTCTCCTTAAAATCAAAATAATGTAGTTAGTCATGCTGCCAAAACAGAAGACACTCCCAATTCTTTGGCAGTTTCAATTTCTTTCCATCCTACTTTTGCCAGTATTCTTTCAGTCAAGTCTAAATTTCAGCTTTAGAAAATACTGTGTGCCACAGTACTGTGTGCCGGATAGTATCAGAATGACAATTCTTTCATCACTGTTATTATCTCAATTTTCCAGAGGTTAATCAGCTCAAATTTGAATGCCTGATCGCATCAGTACATCCTGGGAAACCACTCTAAGCTTTCTGTTGGCTTGAAACTATAATGATGGTTGCCTTGATCCCTCTAAAGGGCTACATCTACTGCAAAGTCTCCACTAGAATCTCACCTCTGAAGGACAACTGTTTTCAGAGGATGCCTGTGGTAACAGAAAAACATCTATGAAACAGGCATGTTACAGCAAACAAAATGGAGTTCAGAGAGCCGACATTGATAGTCAAGTCAGCTAATTCAGTACAGCCCTTCATCAGATGCTATATATTGCCTTTTTGTTGTTCTTGTATTCCATGTGTATTTTTATACCACATTTATCACGGTAGTATCTGAACGCCTTCCAGTAGTAGGTGTAGCAATGTGACTTGTATCTATCACACATCAGTTTTTCCCTTATCTTCTCCCTAGAGAAAACTGTATGGGCTGAGGAGCATTCTGCTTTGGTAAGGCTTGATATTTTTTAACCAAGCATTACTAGCTACTGTAGAAAGGATGTGAAATTGTAACTGAAAGGTGATCCAGAAGCAAAGCTTTTAGTTAAACACTACACAATATGAGAAGATTAGATCAAATCAGATCAAAACTCAAGAACCAAAAATATTTGAGGTCCATTTCAGTTTTGCAGGTGCTTAATCTAAAGCCTAATTTGATCTGTTGGTTTTTGTTTGTTTGTTTTTTTAAACAGAGCATGAGAAGCAAAACAAACTAAAATTTCTATACCTTTTCATGGTCTTCATAAACATAGTTTTTACCATGATTACTTAGAGGGTTTGCAGGATCCAATTAGTCTTATTAGCATCACCTATTCCTTCTTTCCAATCTTCTATTACCAATGCAGAATAAGTGACAGAAAGCAACAAACAAAACTGTGGATATTTTTCTTACTAATAGGTGTTATTCATGCTTCATCAGAGCATTTAATATATACAGTATAAGCATGCAATATTGGGATTTTTAAAACATTTCCTTGATAGTTTCTAAAGGTCACCTTCTAAAACCCAGAAGTTTGCTTTACTCTGATGAAAACTACTACCCTTTTTCCTGTGCAGCCATTTTATCTCAGCATCCCTCTACTCGAAGTGCCTCCTCCAGGTAACATCTAACACAACCCTTTCACATGACATTTCCTCACTCAAACAAGAAATTGTACAATACATTCCAAAGGACTTAACAGCTTGCTGCTGCCAAGAAGCAAGGTTCCATTTTTGTCATGTTCTCCCACTACCATGCCTGGTCTCCAGTTAACCCATCTCTTATAACATACTGATCTTTTAACTAAAGCATACTAAGACAACTGAATGAGTTTAATCCATATAAGAGATGACAGGCAGATATCAGGAAGAAATTCTTTACTGTGAGGGTGATAGAGGTACTGGCACAGGTTGTCCAGAGAAGCTGTGGATGCCCAATCCCTGGAAGTGTTCAAGGACACTTCCACGTTGGATGGGGCTCTGAACAACCTGGTCTAGTGGAAGGTGTCCCTGTCCGTGGGAGGGAGGCTGGAGCTAGATGATCCTTAAGGTCCCTTCCAACCCAAACCAGTTGGATCAGAAGTCCCAGACTAAGAAGTGATATTAAAAATGCAGGAAGTACAACGTATCTCATCTTTCATCTTCTCATTTACCTGGCTTTAACAGGTACTATTGTCATTATTGGTTGGAGATTTTAAAAATACTGCACTGAAGTCCCTGATGTCAGAAGCATTTCCCCCAGAAACTTTTACACCTTGTGCTGATAGCACTTGGATCACTGAAAAGTAATGTGTATCTATACGTGCAGCACATAAATCTGTGTAACAGACTGCACAAGTCTAATCTTGCTCCAAAATTGGTTCAGAAATTAATAAAAGAGGTAATATAATTTTTTTAAAAAATCTCTTCTAAAGGTTTGGCTGTGTTTATGCAATGAAAATTTTGCATTTATTTTTGCATAATAGAGAGTGTTTTCAATTACACAAGTTGCTTTACACGCAAGTCCCCTAGCAACTGCGGTAAGAAACAGAAACAAGGAAAAAAAATATTCCTATTAGCATATTTTGCACCTGGAGTTTCAACATTTTTTGACTAAATATAACCAATATTATGGAGAATCTCACATTTCACATGTGCATATGCTTTTCAATGAAGCGATGGTGTTTGGAGGACAGATGTGGAAACACAGCCAACCTTAAATAGTCTCTGAAAAGATGAGACAGGATCATGAACTATAAAGTTATGATTTAAGCAGCAGCATTTCACTATATGGAGTATCATTACACCAAGTAAACAATGCCATTACAAACTTAATGATATTCTTGAGACATCCACATTAGCACTATTGGTCTTTTATTTATTTCAAATTACTGTTCTTATTTACCTCAGCAGGGCTCTATATAATTACTCCCCAGACTGCTCAGATTCCTATGGGGATGATTTATATTGTCATTCCAATATAATGTTTCCCATAATTGTATTGTGTTTAAAAAACATTAGAACCCAAGGGGCCAGACGAGGAATTATAATATTAACAGCATGATCATATAAATCAATTTACTCCCTTGGAGGGAAAAAAAATGAAAAAAAGAAGTTAATAAGATTACAGAAGTACAAAGCCAATGCAAACCTACCACTTGAAATGTGTTTAATCAATAACTGTAAATGCATCACAGATAACTTCTGGAAATGAAAACATAAGCAGGAAGCTGTTTCCACATTTCTAGTATTATGTTATTGACATCAGTAAACAGATTACAGAAAGTAGGGAAAACATCATTTAATGGAAAAGATTCAATCCCAGAAAGTAGTGAGCAACCCTAGTGCTGTAAATGTACAGTATTTTTAAGAGCTCTCAGATTCTTGTAAGATCAGCCTGACATTAGTGGCAGAAATGGTTTCATAACTGCATAATTTAAAAAATTACGAGTATACTGAGGGTATCAAGAGGTAACTCGTGATTTCAAAAACATTGACCATTAAGATTAAAATCTAATGATAAGCCTTACATGGGTAAAAAACCAGGGGACTTTGGCCTCTCTTTTCCATTACTCACTAAAATATTTTATTTTAAAAACTCTCGCGGGTCAATTTTTAATATACTTAATGCAATGAGCAAGCATAGGATAACTTAATATGTTCAGAAGATGGATTACTCACAGCTCAGTCTGATCTGAGCCTCTAGATGCAGTATTGTTTATTATATTCACTGATCTAATTTTGCTGTACTGTAGCTATATTTTAAGATGCAGCTGCCAATCACTTTATAGTAAATTGAGTGTAATAAAAACCTACAAGTCTGAAACAAGACAACAAATATTAAAAAACACTTTTCTGATATACTCTGTGATTGAAAATGTAGCAGCTCACTAAACCCAGGATATTCTTCACACAAAAGAAGAGGTTATTATGCAAGAAACCATACCATAAATCCTACTGTAGAATATAGATATACCTTTAAGATAGAGGAAAGTTCTATTGCTTTAGTGAGTTCATCCAAAGCCTCTTTATGGTGATTCCATTTCTGTGAGGCTACAGTAGAATGATCAGAATCACAAATATTTTTGCAGGTTTAATCTTGCTTAAGTTTGCTTTACCCTAACAAAAAGTACGTTTTAATCTTTTTCCTGTGCAGCCATTATGTATCTGTCTACTTCAAACACCTCCTGTAAGATACTTCCAGGTAGTGTCTGTCTTAGGACAGACTCCTAGTTTCTGTGAAGAACTGTTCTTTACAGGATTAAATGGAAATATGCTGCTTCACAGCAGCTGAAGATCTAACCCTTCACTCATTAACCAGAACAATGAAACTTGCTGCTGGTGCAGGAACTATATTACATTAAAAAGGCTTCATTAAAAAGGAGATGACTCATAAATCTGACAAATTAATTTTAAATGCTGCAAACTTATCATAGCACTAAGCCACCAAAAAAAAAATATTATTTATTTCAGGCTTGTAAAAAAACCCCAAAAACATTAAACAACAAAGTAGCATTGAACAACACTAGAAGCGACGAGTGAAGGGGTAGTCCTGCACCTAATGCAAGAGATAAATGGAGGCAACACTAGAGCAGCATCAGGCAGAAGGGAGCAAATTCATGACTTGTCCACTGGGTGTCAGCTGGTATCAGCCAGTACGGCAGGAAATTGGAGTTTCTTCCTTCTGCACAACTGCCACTCTGAAGTCAGGTTAAATATCTGGCTTGAATAAGGGTGTCCTTCTGAACAGCACTGAGATCTGTGCCTATTTCAGATGGGCATTGTCCCATCTTGAGAAAAATGAAACCACAGCACAAGACTAATAATGGTCATCCAAAGAGAATCATGCACACGTTGATAAGTTGACCATATTACATTTGTTAGGAAGAAACCAGGTAAAAAAGATGAATTAAATTGAAATCATATCAGGATTTCAATTTTTTCCCAAACCAGTTTTAAAGTTTTAAAAGTCAAATCCATTTAAAAGCATAGCCCCATTCCTTGGAAAATAGAGTTGCTCAGTGTTATCCGTGTGTTTTTCTGATTTCTGGTTTCTGGCTTTCATTAAAAAAAATGAAGAGCACATTTTAGTATGAAGACACATAACAGATAATTTAAATGTCTGGATAATTTAAAGGACACAGATTATATTTAATAGTTTTAGATTGCTACAGTGGATTACATCTGCTCATTCATAAACACCTCAATTATTCTCTATTTTATTTTTAAAATACTTCTCTACAAGTATTTCTCTACAATCAGGATGCCAAGAGGTTAGAAGGATATAAAGAAATACCATTTTTCCATCTTTTTTTGTAACTTATTTTCTCTTTCATTATTTGAGCGTTATACGGTTAAGCATCAGGCTGCCATGGGTTTCCCAAGTGCAGCTGCACACTCTTACAACAAAGAGCTGCCACATTAAAAAAACAACAAAACAAGTAATACTAGGGAAATGATTGCTATTCATTCATTGCTCACATATTCATCAGTTTTAAGTTATGAATCCATTGGGTCTCTTACCCTTGTACATATTTAAGATCTCTCAATGTGCTGTATGTGCTGTATTTAAACTCTCTCAATGTGCATCAGAGCTGCTCCAGAGACTATGACACAACTAGGTGTGTCAGTGGTTTTCAAAACTAACCATCTTGTGTAAGTTATCTGGATAATGCAAGTTCTGCTCTTTCTCATTAAATATATGACTGGTGCAGTTGTCTCTAGCCTGGATAGTTAAAATCAGAGTTTGGCATGTCAGAAATGTAATTCAACATCCCATATGCACAAAAGAGCAGTTTGGGATACACTGAAGGTATCTAATGTCTACTTGATGCCAAAAGAGATAGTCCCACTGCCTTTCCCAGACTGAGCAGTCAAACCTCTCACTTGACCCAAAGCTGTCACTTAGCTGACGCCATGGTAAAGCATTTCATGGAGCCAACTTGCCAAAAAGTTAGAACCATTTCTCTGCAGGACCAGATGTCAACACAAGAGAGAAAACTGTAGCACATAGATCAGAGAAGGGAGCAGAGGTGGAAAAACAGAGCTGTCTGGGTTTGTCGCATCTGCTTCAGTTTAGCCATGCCACCCTGCAAACAACAGAGGTGTTGACAGGAGAGATCAAATGCAGATTAGGAAATCCAAAATCCTATTACCTCTGCAGAGTTTAAGTTCCTGAACTAGCTTTTATCCATAGAGAAAGCAGAGGCTAAAGCATTCTCCCAGGAGCTGGTACTTACAAATGCTATTACGAAGAACAGAGCAAGACTTTTTTTTTAATCACAGTGAGATATATTTATTAGTGAAAGTAGGTTGGTAGTATGTGGGAGACCAATACAGAAACCCCTTTTAAGTATGCAGAGGTTGAGATCACATCTTCCATTTTCTAAAATAGTACCCTCTCCATCAGGCCCTATTGAGAGCACAGTAGCAGACCAGCATCTACAGTTCACAATTTGCAGTGAATTGCAGGCCCTAATCACAAGTACAAGAAAAATTACATTTTCTTCAGCTGGCCAGAGCGGTAACCATAACATTCCACAAGCCAGTTTGAAACTATTAGCCCATCTAGGTTCAGAATCATAGCATTGAAATGACAAAATACAAATCCTTTTAAATTCATGCTGTAGAATACATGAAAGTCTAACTCATAAAAAAATGCCATTGTACAAAAAATAACCTTCATCATAGCTGTAATTTTGCTGTCAATAGGTGCTAGAATTACTCACAAAAGAGGTAGTTCAAATAGTGTTAATAAAAAGTGAACAGTTTCTTATAACACCTACCTTTAACGATTAAAATCCTTTTGCCTTTACCAAAGACACGATCTGTAGAAGAGTCACCTTTCCCCAAATTGCAATGTAGATCTTGGGAGCACAGAAACAGGTTACTGTAAAACATGGAAGCAATTTGCCTTAGAGCAAAAAAGATAGCCAGTAATGACAGTCCATTTTATGCCCCTGTGACTGAAAAGGTCATTAAGTTAAAAAAAAAAAGTTATAGTACAATTAACAGAGGCTCTGAGACCTGGATTATACTTTAGGATACTAAAAAAAAAAAAGCTATTGTTAGGTTTTTTGAATTATCCTTTCTGTATTCCATTCATATTGTTCCCACAGAGAACAAAGGGGAAAAATCAAGTCAATGTTCTATGCTTTCTGCTATATTCTGTGGTCAGTGCTCGCAGTACCTAAGTAAAGATGTGGTTTGAACTCTCATTTCCAAGCAAAGAGAAGGAACATTAGACATATATTTTACTCCAAGAACAGAAGTTTGGGGGGGGGGAATCAGATACCTTATATAAACAAGGAGAAAATTTTGATTATTCCAGTTCTGAATTATGGACAGCTGATGAATCTGTAAGTATATTTTTAATAGAAATTACCTGGTGAGATTTCAGGTAAATACAGAAAGATAATATGGGCACTGAAGCCTATGTGACAAGGGCAGTGGCAGAAGTGCTCTTTTCACCATCCATTATTCCTCTTGAATCAGTGTAAACACGCAATGAATTCGTGAAACCAACACTGGAGGAGATGGGATGAGCGTAAGTCTGCAACTGATGATTAGCAAAGCTGTTTTGGAAGGAGAGCACAATGCAACTAAAGCTCCTATATATTTTATATCACATAATTTGATATAAGCAAAGAACCCTAGGTGCAGAGACAAAGAATTTGAGCGTCATCTGTCTGGAGAAGGTCTCTTAACTTCAGAGCCTTTCCTACAGTTGCACCTGTGTGATCACTCAGGGACTTTGAATTTTTCTCCAGAGGATTGCAGTTTTGATGAACAAAACAGAGCCACATGCAGTGGCCTGCAAGCAACTGCACTTTTTTTTGGAGATGGGAGATAAATTTTTGACATCTCTCATGCCTCAGGTTGGAGTGAGACATGGAATGGGTCTCTACTGCTAAACGCACAATACCTGTGCTTCAAAATACAGTCACACTCAGCTTCTTGTGCACTAAGTGCTGTATTACAGAACCTTCTGGAATCAGACTGTCATGACAACAGAGGCAGAGGAGACCTCAGTTTCTTGGCTTCTGTTTAGGCTAAGGCTGAAGTCACTCAAGGAACTACAATACCTGCATGGTTCTGACCACCTCTGCAGGCATGCAACAATTCCGAGTGCAGGAATCCTCTTTCAGAAACACAAATGTGCTTAAGTGCCTAAACTCTTCCTGAGACTTACTTCCAGCCCCTAATTCCTCTCTCTGATCTAGCAGCCTGTGCTACAAAGATATATAGTTATTAACACAGCTATCACAAAACCAAGCATATTTTTATTAAATCAAGATTTATTATGTAAGCTGTTTTTTAAAATTAAAAAATCATTCTAAAAATTATAGAATGCTTTTATTTACAAATTCAAATATTGAGAGTCCTACAGTTGATCCTACAATTCAGCTAAAGTTTGAGCATCTCTGATTGGTTGTGTGCAGTATTCTCTCTCTTCCCCTCCAAGAAGAATTAAGAAAATCAGTCCTTGGACACTGAGTCCAGAGAACACAGAATCTACCCAAAAAAAATAAGATCATTCATATTCTACCTGAAAACCAGTGTAATAAGGTCTTTTGTTCCTCTCTATGGATCAGCATGTTCTCCTTTTAAATCTTAATAAATTGAATACTGCTTCTGTCATATAAAATGGACTAAAAAATTACAACTCATAGTGGGGAGAGTAGACAGGTAATTTAAAAAACTGAAAAATAGTACTTACATCATTTTGAGATATGTGGTTCTATACAATCCAATAATAAGCATTATATGCATTTTCTTTAGAAAATATAAACACCTTCCACCTCTACATAATGTGATTCGGTATGCTTCCTTGTCAACATTCAAAATAGATTTACATCGCATGTTGCATTGATTTACAGAAGTCTGGTCTGAGTCTGGAGTGTGGTGAACATGATATTTAGCCTATTTTCAGTATGAATTATAAATGCAAGTGGAGGGAAAATGCTATCACAGCTCTCATCAAACAATACAGAATAAAAGTTTAATTCATTCACTTTCTATGTTGAAATAAGCAAATAAATAAAATTACAGGAGAGTTTTTGTATTGTCATTATCCACATAGATCTTGGAAACGCTGCCAGGGACCTTGTGTTCCCACACAGCTGCTCTGAACATACTTTCTTAATCAGAATTACAGGACATCGGAGGTGCTGTTGTAGGTTCTAGGCTTCCTTACCTTATAAAAAAGGAATTGCATAAAAGGATAGGGAAAACATTTATACCTCATCCCATCCCAAGTAGCAAAAGCCTAGTGCTGAACTAATAAACCTTTTTTACCACCATTAATTATTACTGGATGGTGGTATTTTGCTGTCCTAAGTGGAACGGACCTCTATTAATGAGGGAAAGCATCAGGTTGCAAATTTGAGAGCCCATTGCAGAAAATTTTCAGCTGGCAGCTTTTTGTGGTTTTAAACAGCTAGTTTTAAACACTGCTAGTGCTCTCACTGTCCCAGCCATTCCTGGAGTTGCATCAGAAAAAATCCCAAGCTGACTCAGGAGTTTTTCAGGTCAAAGCCAATGTCTCAAACTGCATGGTGAAATAATCGTTGTATGCTCTTGTAAAAAATTACACTGCTCCTTTCTCCACAGCATCACTTTCCTTTTCAAGACTGCACAGTAAACAGTGTATCACAAATCAGTATCTAATGCAGGAGTTACGCACCCACGTCCTCCTCCAAAACAAATATTCATGACTTATTGGGCAGCAGAAACAGAAAAATCCTGTCCAAAACCTTCCATGCTTAGCTAAGAGCAGCAAGCAATATGCACTTTCCATAAATTAGAACTTCAATCACAGTTGTCAATCACACATCTTTAAAACGAAGAGGTAACATTTTCCATGTCTTCCAACAGGTCTCCTCAACCTCTTACCATCGCCTCAGTCTATAGTACTGAACTGCATCCATCTGTTTTCCAGCTCTGTCCTGGTCAAAAACACATGGCAGGTAAAATGGTGAACAGCACCATGTAGTGCCTTCCAAAGAAAACATTAACCACCCACTTTCAGTACTGGCTACCTTCTCTAATGAAAAGTGGAAAAATAGCTGTTTCAGCCACAAATACTGCAGTGGTTATTAGAATCTGAAAGGAGTTCAGCACAATTAGCTCATGAAATTTGCAGAAAATGTACAAAACTATTGATTAGACAGCTAGGAAAGCAAATATACTGGTTGGCATTGCGTTTCAGTCAAAAAGTCATTAGGAAACATTAGGATAGCAATTGTCTCCTGCTATGCCTCTTTCCTCTCAGGTCAGTTTTTGGTATTGGAGAATTTTTTGTTTCTTCTTGAAGCACGTAAGATGGGCAAACCATAGATCAAGTTTCTAACAGATAGAATTTCATAACATTATATTGTAAAAAGCTGTCATCTCTCCAAAGCATTGGTATCTAATTAGATGTAGATGAGATTAGATTACTTCTAGATTAGATTCCAAAGCATTAAATACTCAAAATTCAGATCAAGGGTAATGATCCACTTCTCTATTTTTTATGAGAAAACCTATCCTTTCAGACTGCAACCATCTCAATGCACTACAGAGAAATTTCAAACTTGGATTGGCCATGAGCTCATGAGTGCACTCATAGTCCTAAATACTTATTCTTCCTTGCTTCCAGGTGCCGTCTGCAGGTAAATATTTAGTTATATACAACATTCTTTCTTCATTACACTTATCTACTATGATTGTCCCAAGGACATTGGATCACAAGATTGTCTCTTGTCAAATCAATCTTCACCTCAACATTTTGAGAACCCCTGCTTGGTCATTTTTGATCATCTGTATTGCCACCTAGATTAACAAGGCTCAAACTGAAAGATACCTCTCAAAAATTTAAGCACTCAGAAAACTTCTTGAAGATGTAATGTCTTCCTAAGGAAGATTATCTCTAATAGACTTTCTCAGAAAGCATTTATTCTGAGAGGAAATTCTGCAGTGATGCACAGCACTTTTCTCTTAGTACCCTGACTGCCCCTTTGTCCCTCCCGTCTCCTGTTTGTTCCATTAAAATTTTGAAGATGGCAGAATTCCATTCCTGAAAACCAGCCTATCCTTCAGTAGATAAGGGAATCCAAATAAAACACCACAAAAAACATATGTGAGTTAGCCAAGCCATAATTCATTGTTGACAAGCATAAAGAAGCAAAATAATTTCAATTTCAACATACTGTGTGGAATGTCTGCTTGTTTATAGCACACATCAATTTTGAAAAAGATCTGTGTAAGTATAAAGATCAATGCACAAGTCCTATGGAGGCAATGTTGTGAAAAGGGTAGAAAGTCAATCACATGCTTCTACAGAAGATCTGTCTGTCCACCTGGGGACTAAAGTGCTATGCAGTTTTAATCCCTGGAGGTTTCAATCACAGGAGAAGATGCATTCTTTAAAGAGAGTTGTCTTCTTGTTCTGGCACACAAAAAGAAAAATAAGCATTCAGCCAACAGCAGCAGTAGCAACAAATATTCAGCATTCTAATATCTAATTCCTAAGTATTTATAATCTAAAACACTGTTTTTTCCAACAAGCTGTTTTGGCACAGTCACAATTTTTATTACTGACGTGCAATTTCAGATGAACCATCAGAAAAACAAATAATATGTTACTTCTGGCATTATGTCTTTGTCATTATAAAAAAATAATTGTTGTCCTTCACTGTGTATAAACTAATTATCTAAATGTTTAAATGTTGGACAGGAATGATCCCAAATTCTCCATGCTAATTCCTTTTTTATTTTTTCTCCTTAGAAAACACCAGTTTAAATACGGATACGGATATAAGTGAAAGAAACAAATGGGAGACTTCACCAAAAATATGAAATCAGAAACCAAATGGAAAAAAATTTTGGAAACTTAGCTATTTACATTCAGAACTGTATCTTATATGAAAGCGGATAGAGAGGAATTAGAATTGAACACAGGAGAAGAAAAATGCAACAGACAATTCATCCCACAATAATGTATAAACGGAGGCATTTCAGAAATGTGATCAATCTGAAGCGGCATTGCACTGCATAAGGCATTCTGGTCACATATACTACTTCCTGTCCAGTTCCAGGCCCTACTTAACACTGGTGCAAAGCCTGGCCAGAGAATAGTTTGCCAAAATTCTTTTTGATTTAGTGGTACAACAACTTTTCCTTTTGTTTCATTCTCAGAAACAGTTGAGACTTTAAAGAACAGTAGTGGACCGTGGAAAGAGAAAATCCTGTGTGAATCAGGCAGCCAGTATGAAAATTTTTAGCTCAGCATCCTTGGGCAAAATTACACCAAACAAAGTGTCATATAGTTATATCCAGTGGCACACTGCTTAATTTGGCACATCATATCTTTCCATCAATGTAAATTATAGTATTCCAAAATTATGATTTGTTCAAGCAGATGCCACTTACTACCAAAAAAGGACACATAAAGGTTTTTTTCTTTCTCTCTCACATAATCTCTCCCTCCTCTCTTTATGTGATATGAGATGGGTAACACTCAGGCCTAGCTAAAATCTAAACAAGGCAATTTTACACCCCCTGTTGGAATAGTCACTGTTGTTTTAAGAAACCTATTCTCCCAAGAGAAAAAGGCACTCTATCATTTCAGCATACTCACAATTCCTGCTGCAATTAGCTGATCATTATCATTGTTGTTTTCAGCAGTGGGGTTATGTTTATAGGTCTACTTTCATTGAATCATTTTCTTCTCATAGATAATTTAATCTCTTGCCAAGATGCAAAATCACACTTGAGCTGTACAACAGAAAAGTAGATGCATGCTTCGCAGTCAGCAAACCAGATATTTAGAGCTCTGTATGCTCTTCCATGACTAGTCAACACATAACGTAATTTCATAATTTAAAAAATGTTAGTTTTCTCCTTTTAGACTTCCTGCTTTTAAATGCACAAAGTTTCATATTTTTAGTCCTTCAAAATTATTTAAAATAAAGTCAGATCCACAGATATCATTGTGTATAAGCAAAAGTATCCCAGAAAAACATTTTAAGCAGCATATAGTGTCTCTTTAAATATATGTATTTATGGGATGTGTAAGAAATTATCAAAATGCTGGGTAGGCTACATGTCTCCTTGCAGATAGTGACTGGTATATATACTCTCTAGCTATTTCTCATATCTCTTTCCAGGCAGAATTTAGAGATATCTCTCACTGAACAATTTTAATTATTCCAGAACAAGAACCAGCAACACTTTAATGAATTGTATAGTAACCTGCAAAAAGACGCCATGCTAAGAACTAAATAGAAATTATGCTCTCACAAAACCTGTGGCCTTGTACTGAACACAGAAGAACATTTAGATAATAAGCTTTACAGAAGGAATGTAAATAGTAAAGCTACCAAAAAAGGCTCAAAGCACTTCTGTGAATCAGAAAAATAGTAACTTTATTGATTGTATTATTTTCATGTTGTCATTTCTTAATCAGAAAAGAGTAAGCTATAAAGACTGCTATCCTTGTTGACAGATACATCAAACAGAAAATATTTTTTACTCTAGGAGAGTCAATTTTAGAATTTGCATTAGACAATTATCAGCATTAGAAGGTCTTTATTAAAATAAGAACAATAATACTTAGCTTTGATAAAAATTAAATCCCAGGAAGTGTCTTAAAATGATCATATACAGTGGAACCTCACTATTCTGACCATTTTGGACTAGTATAATCTGTGTTTTTCTAATTCTAATTTTTTTTAAAATAGAATGTAACAATTTTGACATAAGATAAAACAAGCCATAGCTTTAACATATATGTACTAAGTGCATATAAGCATGGGGCCAGATTAGCAGCAGAGGCAGCACCAAGATAATGCTCAGAGAAGATTCAAAATGTAGTTTCCATGACGCATTCTAAAAAAACGGTTAGAAAGAAAACAAAGGGAATTTCTCTCTTGCAGTTATGTAGCATGGATAGGCATTAGGAAGAAAAAAGAAGTAGCATAGTTAAAAGGTAAACAAGGCCCAAATCAATGTATTTAACCTTTCTCTGCACTGACCATCTCAGAGTCCACAGCATTATTCATGAATGTTGCCTCGTCGACAATTCTGCTACAGAATCTGATTCTGTTCTCATTTGGAGATAAAAGCCATTTTTTGTTAAATCATGTAGAACTCTCCTGAAGTCAATAGATTTAAAACAGTGTAAAATTGAGGTGAGGGAGAGAAGACTTATATCTTTCAGCTGCATAGGAAAACCATTTCCATGATATATTCTATAAATTTGTAGGAAGCTTACATAAAATTTTCCATTTAGGCAATTTCCTGTAGCATAGCTAATTACTGCCATCTAACTAAGGGGAAACATGTAATTGCAATATGACTCACTAAAACATTAAAGTACTCAACAGAAGATATAGTTTGCATAAACAATCTCAGCAGCAAATTAATCTTTGAACAATACTGTTCACTATGTATTTCAATATTTTTCAGAGATATTTAAAAACAACAAAACTGCTCTATGGGTAAGGTTCAAGATCAGGAGAATGTGTGATGACCTTCTCACAGTGTTGCTGTGAAGTTGTCATAGTAGGCATAAGATCATAAACACAAAGTTTTCTACAATAATGTCTCCTGGATACTTCAATGTCTGTTTCTGAGTAGGCTGAGACGTCTTAATTTTGATAGAGCTCAGAAGTTCTCACCTTTTGGAGACCCTGAGATGAGCATTTATTCTATGCTCTTCATAGAATGACTTGGTGAATGTTTTTGACCAAAATTGCCAAGTCAACACAAGGTAGAAGATAGAATACTAATGGGTTAGGCACGCTCATAAGATGTGGGACATCTACCTAGTCTTCTTCTCCATATCATGAAGAGAATATCAGTGCATAGCTCCAGGATTAAGTTCTTCTCTGTGTAGTTTAAAAGCGTAGGAGGGCATTACTCTAAAGCCTGTTAGTGGGTACTTGGTTTTTCTCAAAGTTTAAGTCACTTCTCGCTGTTGAAATTCCCTCAGATCAGCACTCAGACCTTTTTAGATTCAGTTGTGACACTCTCAGCTATATCAACACTATCTGGTCTGATAAAAGATGACACCTTTCCCTGCAATTTTTGCCTACCTTACATGCCTAGTTTTCCTGGCTGGAACAGTACTACTGTTGTGGTGGGGTATGTGGGGACCACAGGACCACAGGACTGCAGAGCCTCCTAGGTGGAAAAGCACTTGAAAAGTTTGGTGATAGTCAGATAGATACAGTCACAATATTACTGAAGTTCACAGGCAAAAATTCCCCTCAATACTGGAAGGGAATAGATTGTCCTTTAGAGTTGTTGGATTCATTTTGATGCAGTGCACAGGCTTTGCGAATTAAAACTGTTAACACAGCTCTGCCATAATATGAAATTCAGTAGTTGCTTATAGTCTGTCAGTGCTGGTACTGAAGCCTGCTTACTGTCAACTACCATTAAAAATCTTTTGTTCTCTTTATCAAAGGCACAGACAGTGAAGGGGAAAAATGAAAGCACTAGCAACTGAAAGTATTAAGCATTAATTATATACTTTCTTTTCAGTTACCTTTTAGAGGGCAGTGGTTGTCCTATTCAATGAGTAAAAAGGAGAAGTTACAGGGATTGCAGCTGCAGCTGCTGCTATTGCTATTGAACTCTAATTTTGTTTTGTGACAATAAACCAAAACAAGCATGTACAAAACAGGACAGAAAAGCTAAGACAACCTGCAGCTTTTCATTCTGGTATTGACTGGTTTTCAGTGCTCAAGCACTTGGTCTTAAGAACCTTTCTTTAATTCTAGGTTGATCCTATTGAAGACAAATGCTGCTTCCTAACTTTACTTTTGGGACTTCCCAGGTGTGTATGGATCCTCATCTTCTGGATGAAGACCAGAAGCATCCAACTTTGCCTAATGCTTTATACTGAAGCTCTAACCATAAGGCATCACCCCTTCCTTATATCAGCGTCCAGAAGGCCACAAGTAACTCAGACAAAGCCAGATAAAATAAACTCAGAAAGAGTTTCAGTTGGTAGAAGAATGTCCTACACGTCCTTGGGTTAAAGGGCAATCTACCAGTGCAAGTGGACAAACAGATAAATAACTTTTGTCTTAAGCAGGGGAACTAAAATAATATTTGTGAACAACTTGGATCAGTATCCAAAAAGGCCCAGCAAAGGAAGGAACTTCTGAAACTGTTGTGTTGGACCAAGAAGGAGATTCAGCTTTACTTCTCTACACCATCCTGGGAAGCTGAGCTGGGACAACTGGACTGTATCTTTTCCAGCATAGTAGATACTTCTTTTGTAGTAGAACTGGCAGAGCAAAAGAGGAGAGGTTCTTGAGGCACTACTGTAAAATAATGTTGCCAGAGTCTTCTGGTTTTCTGGGTTCAATGGCATGCCAGATACGTGTCATTGGACACTTAAACTTACAGTTGTGGCTAAGAAGGCTAGAATACTCTGCTATCCAACTTGGATGGTCGCGAATTTTGATGGATTTCCTAATGTGATTAAACACTGAAGACCTCTAGCAGAAAAATACCAGATTTATTTTTTTTTTTCTGAATATCCTTGTCCTTTGAATAGAAGTATATAAAGGACACTGGGAAATGACCAGGGACAAGCTCCTAAGATTACTGGTTAAGTGTCTAATAAAATTCAGAAAACAATATGAAGTGTTGTATTCTATTCTCCTTGCTTACAAAAATGGGATTCAGTCAATGGTTTCCTGGGAAAGAATGAAAAAACTGAACCTCAAACACATGTATTGTAATATGAAGATGTTTCCTTTATTATAGGATCTTCCCTTCTCCCTAGCCCATAGGTAGTTTACATTACTTATATTACCCTTTCACCTCAGCATTTCCCAAGGTGACCTGCATGCTGTGAGCATAAAATAGTAACAACTCCAAGTGGTAATGATCAACATCCGTTTGTACTGGCCAAGTGACTACAGATTATGCAGGGCAGTGAAGAATAGACCACATTTTGTATTATACATAATTATGCCCTTCCCAAATTATCTAGAGTAAAAAGAAACACAACACTTAATAGACAGAGATCTCTTTTGGCTATAGCCTCTCTGTCCAAATCTAGTCTTCCCACAGACACTAAAACTACAATGCCCAGTTCACACCTGTTACTTTTTTTCAGTGCAACTCCAGTAATTCCGCACATAAAAGTGGAATTACACTGGATGCTGCTGCTACAAAGGGAATAGAGCCTGTTATTTTATAAGATGTAACAGGTTGTTTCAGCTGCTTTGTGTTACTGGGATGACACATCATCAGGGAACCTGCTTAATTCATAGTTGATGTCTGTTTCATCTTCCCAAAGTGGGAGTTTCCATGGATGTAACATCCTTCATTTGGCAACATCCCCCGGAACTCCATAGGCATCTCCATGGCTGCTCTGAGCAAACTGTTCTCAATGAAACTATTTGAGGAAGAACAATTTTGGTCTGGACATTTGCCACCTAATTGCCACTGAAGTCAGAAAATACATCAAAAAGGAAGCAGCTTTGGTATGTAAGGACAGTTTTTCCTCACAACATTTGTCAGGAAGCATGAAGTGATACCAAAACTGGATTTTCCATTAAACTGTGCCATTTGCATCCAGCCTGAGGTTGCTCAGGATGTTAGATATGCATGACCTTTGCAGATCCTTCAACCTGCCAGATTAGAAGTAGTTGGCATGGAGAAATAATAAAAATATAAAACTGAATCAGCTCTTTTCATTTGTTTGTTGTTTAAAATTCAAAAGCATTCCTAGGCTTACAGTGATTGAACTATTTAGTTATTTCTACACAAAAAGACATAGATGGAAAAACATTGTAAAGCGATAACCTGCAGCTAAGTTGACCTTAATATACCCATTTTCTCTTTTTGTAGCAGCTCACATACTGTGACTGACTCAATGTCCTATTCTAATATAAATACACTTTATCATTTTTAGGCAGTAATGTATAATGCAGTTTTGGATAAAAATCCCATAATACTAAAATAGCTTTTTATTTAAAGTAGATTTGAAAAACTAGAAGCAATCTCAGCCTGCCTTGATTTTTTTTTTTTTCAGATTTGACTAACAGTACTTTATACAATTTCCAGGACTTTCAATATATAACTCATTCACATTCATATATAAAGCTGGATATTCCACACTTTTAAAAATCTTTATGAAATAATTTCTGGCAAGATATCAATAAAATGTAAGCCTGAAACTACACTCCCAAGTGAGATTTTAGAATGCTAAAATATTCTCTATAGCACTGAACCTTTCAATATATTTTTAACAGTCTCTGGATTTCAAAACAGCAGAAAAAGGGGCAAAGGTTCAAGCTTCAGATCGGAAGAATTATTTTCTTTATAAAATCAAAATATTTTTCATTGTTAAAACTTTCCCCAAAATCACATCAAATGTGATTGGAGGTCTTCCAGGACTTGAAGCCTTTGCAAAATGTTTTTAATAAATGAACAGGTGCATCGAGAAAGTACTGCAAAGTTTGGTTTAAGTCTGTTCACATGATGAAACCTCCTGCTTATCCCAGTTTTCTTCTAAAGAGTGAATGATGCTAATATCCCACACGAGAGCTGACAACACATAAAACAGTTTGGGCTACGCTGAAATTGCTCTGCTCCTGTTTCGCATGCCTGTCCCAGTAATACAGTGATATTCTTCATATCACCTTTTCTGTTGGACCCATTTTCTTTCTCTCTTTCACTCTAACAATGTTCTTTTTTTATAGTCCTCACACCATAGGCTGCCTTAAGAAACTGTAAATGTCAGCCAAGGGCAGTGATCCAGAATACTATTCATACTTCCCCTGAGCAGCTCTGAAACCAGAGTTTTATGGGGTGACCTTAGAAACCTTACTCCCTGCTGCTGCTGCAGGTCCCAGGGAAGCTGACACTGGGCAGTCCACTCAACCTGCCTCCAGTCTCCAAGGCAGCAGGACTCTCCCTGCAGCTGCCTCTACACTCCTCAGGGAGCAAGAAGCGGGGCAGGCAAATCCAACTTAAGCTCTTTGGCTTCATAGTGTCAGAAACCCACACACAGCTGAGCGCTGTCTCCACAGGGCTACAAGTAATCTGAGCAAAGGAACATTCTATGTTCTTTTTGTGAAGCTGGATACTGTACACCAAGAGTGAATATTTTATGACTCAAATACAAGTTCATAATACAAGATAGAAAAGAACATATACGACAAGCAACCTAGAACATTGCTAACAGGATACGGCAGATCCAGCTCCTCTACAAGGCTTTTTGTGTACATCTCCTCAACTGACATTTTCATATACCATTTAGGCAGTAAATCAGGAGCAGTAATTAGGCAGTAATTCCCAGGAGCCACAGGGAGATAGATCCAGTTTCAGTCACTGGGCAAGTTTCCAAGAGCCTCCATGGTCTAGAGGTACCTAGATCTAGACATAACTGGTGGAAATTTCTGAAGCCAGTGGTAAAATTCCCATTGTATCCACAAGGGAAAAATATTATCAGAAGGAAGCAATGTGCTCGGATGAGTAGAAGTTTTCACTAACTCAGATGTAAGGAAGAAAAAAAATATTTCTCGCCACCACATAAATCTACAGAAAGCTTGATGCAATCTTGCACTCCCCATTTAAGTAACTGATAGCAGCAGTCATGTCTGTTTTAGCTTTGCATGTTGGTTGGTGGCTATGATCTTTTACAGGATAGCAATGTATACAAAAAAGTTTCAAATTATTGTTGGAATTTGTTGAGAATTCATAGAACAAGACAGAAAATCCTTTGACTTACAAGCAAATAGGCTAAAGTACCCTCACTCTCTGTGGGTACCAGTGTTTCTCTTCATTTGCATGGTGAAATTAAGATCAGGAGGGCTATTAATTTGAAAAAAAATTGAAATCTGTTTCATTGTAGAAAGAAAATTGGTAGAAATTGTAAGAGGAGCTATTTTCAGTATAAGAGCAGGTGAAACCATTCCTTTTTATTATAAATTTAGGAAGCTTGATAAGACATTTATGTGATTCTGAACCTTGAAATATAACAAAATTTTTCCTATAATATATTCAGTCTGCAATTTCCCATCATTTCAGTGTCAGACATAACACTTAACACTTGGAGTTTGTCTCATGTTTACCAAACTATCTTTCAGACAAATGTAAAATTGCTCCCATTGGATAGAAACATTTTTTTAATCAAAATGAAATACGATCACTTTTCCTAAAAAAGTACATTAAAATTAAATGTTACTTCCATAAGACCCAACACTTCTGGATTATTTAATCTGTTTTTGCAACTGCATCTGTAAAAGCATTTTGGAGGAGCAATAACTTTTTAAAAAATGTTTTATTTTATGTCCTTATATGTGTGTGAATTTAATATAGTTGTCATGTTTGCATTTGGGCATGTCCATACACACACATCTGTCTTGTGTGTAACATAAAAAACTTATGGCAAAAGAATATTTGAGTTGCTATTTCAGAAATCAGAAAATGCTAGAAGAGAAGCTGTCAGTGCACCAGCATTGGCTCCCTTATCCAGAAGTAAGAGTACAATAGATACTTTTTCACTGTTTAAATGTTATTTCTGTATCTCCCAAAGCGTCACAATGCTCTACACAGACATGTACAGATTTCTAGTAATTCTACTTAGGCATAAGCCAACTCCTGTCAGCCTTTCAGAAAACACAGGCACACACACAAATGATACAATTGTATCTTTATTATTACCATTGACCCATTTCATAGTTTTACCTTCCATTCCATATTCATACTCTTATTTAAACTGGTGTTACTATTTTCTGTTTCACACATGGATAGCCATTTACAATATAGGAATTGGGAGAGTACAATTATTCCTCCGTCAAGTTTCCCTCTCACTTTTTACCTATCCTTTGATTGTTCACAGCTTGGAGGTGAAATTCATCTTTTACCATAGTAGTATTTATTAAAAAAATCACAGTTCTGAAGCAGCCAGGCAGAGTGATTGGCTTATAGTACTCTAATATATGAAGTGTTCTGTCCTCCAGGAATCTTGCTTACCTTGCTCTCTTTCTCCTTCTTGCACTAAGGGAATTGCAACATCTTCCAGTTACCACTAATACACAGATGTGTTGTACATCTTCCTGACTTGATTATCATTTGTTTGGTTTATTATGATACCTAAACCATCTGAGTTTGAATTTGCTTTGTTCGAGTCAAAATACAATCACAACAAAAAAAACCCAGCACCTCTTGCAAAGAGCTTACACTAAAAATAGACACAAGAAAAGGGAAGATATGTACCACCTGGGAAGTACTTGCTTGAGCCATTACTTTACGTAGGGAGCTACCTAATCACATCAAACAAGCAAGAAGGGATAAAAATCCAATTTCTTCAGATTGCTGTTGTGCTTCTCTCTCTTCGGAGTTACAATGCCATGCTAGAGGAATCCCTAAAAAGACTTTCCAACAAATCATCTGATGTCATGTTGCATTCAGTGATGACACTGTGATCCACAATATCCTGGGAATCTTTCATCCTGGCAAACTGACCTTGGACCATCAGAGTTACTGCGCCTCTCAGTGGTGGATCAAACTGAAGACTACTTCGCTGAAAACCTGTCTTGTGATACATGTAGAATTTAATAATGTCAACAAATGCGAACAAACAAAATCACAGAATAACTAGGATTGGCAGAGGCCTCAGGAGGTCTGTAGTCCAAACTTCTGCTCAAAGCAGGATCACCTGAGAGCTCAGACCAAGTTCTTTAAGGATTTATAGCGCCAGTTCTTCACAAACTCCAAGGCTGAGACAGTACAACCTTTCTAAGCAGCCTGTTCTAGTGCCTGACTGTCCTCATGAAAAAAATGTACCTTATATGCAGTCAGAATCTCTCTTGTTTCAGTTTATGCTCCTTATCTTTCATCCTCCTGCCATGCACTGCTATGTAGAGTCTGGCTCAGTCTCCTTGATACATTCCCCACAGATATCAGCAAGGCGCTGTTAGATGCCCCCAAAGCAATCTCTCCTCCAGGCCAAAGAAGCCCCTTTCCTTTTATGAGGTGATTGTATTTGGAGGGCCTAACACTGGATGTGCTACCTAAATGTGGTCTAATAAGTGCTGAGAAGTTATATAATAAAGGTTGCAAATATTTTCACATATGCTCACTGATCTCCAAAAGAAACCATAAGCTGTGCAGGTTTAATGCCATTACTTGGAACTGAGTTTGCCCTGAACCCTGAGATTATAATCACATTGTGGCATATTATTGTCATAGGCTCTGAAACTTGTCTCTTCTGCAGACAAATTTCTGATTTGCAAAGCTGTGTGAATTCCAACTTAAAAATAACTAGTGGGGCTCCTCAGAGAAACATAGATGTTACACTACGACACCCAGCACCAGCTTGCCCCTGTGCTACTTACTGTCTTGGGTGAGCACTACAATCTGAGATAGATGTTGCTGCAAGTGTATCCTAGCCAGCTGAGTTAAGAGAATTTAGTATTGATATATTCCATTTTCATGATAGGAAGCATTTGCAAATGAAGTAGTATTTTACCAGGACTGTTAAAAGGCAAATAAAGTTGAAGAAAAGTACTGTTAACTCCTGCATTTTAATAATATTGTCCTGGCTGGTAGTCTCTGCATAGAGAAGAAGTGGTTTGGATTGCTAATGTGAGTCTGTCTAATAGAAGCTTCTAAAATAATCTTTTTGTAAGTGATACTACATTTTGGGGGGTGAAGGATAACATTGCAAAATGAGAGATCTAAAATTAAGTGTAACATTTAATGAATAATGGATTTCTGGAAATTATTAGAGAGTATCTATCTGTGGAATGCAGAAATTCTACGCCTTATATTTAGACAGAATAGAAAAAGAGGCCATTTTGAGTTCTTCAAACAACTTTTTGAATTACACTCCAGAAACATGAAAAAAAGGGAATATCCATCTCCTTTGTTAGCATTTTCAACACAATATTATTTGCTATGGTTATCAGCAGTCTATAAAAAACAGTCTGGAAAAAAAAAACCAAAAACTTTTAATTAATAGGAGAAAAGTAATCTAGTTATGACTATACCTATATAAGTAGCTAACTTGAGATTTTCTGTCACTCATCACTATAGCACTACATTTCAGTTTTTACCTGGACTTACCATTGCAGCGTATATGTAGCCAGCATACTTGTTTGGTTAGATTTAAGTCAAGCAGCAACAAATATTTATCTCAAAAAAAAAAAACAACCAAACTCCCAGGGAAAGTATATCAGCTTCAGTAGCCACCTGAGTACGTGAATGTTTATTTCACAGAAGAGTATTTTATACTATTTACAGAATAACCACTGTATGCTCCATTAATTTTTGGCAATCCAGTTGAAACTGTAGCCAGGTATCCTGGCATAATCATTTTATCCAGGGAAAGGAGAGGTAATATCAAGGGTTCTTAAAGCAAATAGGATTGAACAAGTCCTTTTCTAGTTACCTCTACCACTACCAGTGTTGGAGTTCATGGCCACGCTCTAGAAAGGTGCTACTATGTTTTGTTTTCTACAATGATGAGGACGATGGTTCATTCAGTGCGAAGGTGTCACCAGGGTTAAGTCAACCTATGCCCTGCTTCAAAACTGCTTCCATAAGAAAAAAAAAAAACAGGTCACTGTCATAGAGAACTCCCTGATGAAGGGAACAGAAGGCTCACTACGCCAACCAGACTCATTTCTCGGGGAAGTCTGATGCCTGGGGCCTGGGTTAAAGGTGTGATGAGAAAGCTTTCTACTCTGGCACAGTCCTCAGTTAATTATCCATTATTGATTTTTCAGGTAGGCACTGATGAAGTTCCAGCCTAAGTCTGAGGGAGATCAACAGAGACTTCACGGCCTTAAGATAACTGGTTAAGGAATACGGAGCACGGGCTTTCCAGCTGCAGAGAGTAATCAGGGAAGTAAAAGGAAGAGCCAGCAGATCAATACCTGGCTCTGAGCCCAGTGTCACTGGAAGAATTCGGACGTTTTGATCATGGATCAGTCATCATAACCCCAGGCCTGCTGGTGACAGATGGGGTACACCTGTCTCAAAGGAGGAAAAGGATCTTTGCACAAGAGTTAGCAGGATTCTGAGACAGCTTTAAAGTAGATTTGAAGAGGGAAAGGGATAAAATTAGGCTGACAAGATATAAGCCTGGGGCAGCACATCAGTGTGTGGACAGAAGGGCTGGCAGTCTCTGCCTACAAGGTTAGTGGATATGAAGCCAGCCTACTTCTGCACAGCCGCCCTGCTTACAACATTGCTGTATAACCACAGTCAGAAATCATTGCTCGACTGTAGGAGTAAAGGAGAGCAGTAGATAAGAACAGTGTAAAGACTGGTATTTCTGAAGATGGCAGGGGAAATGTGGTTGATCATACTTAGGAGTGCAAGATCTCTTCAGTGGTAAGAGCAAGAATCATAGTTATTGCACAGATCAGTGGGGTACCTGTGCAATATGCAGGCTGCTCAGAGATTAGACAGGCAGGCCAAGGAAAGAGATCAAATGGCAAAATCATATTCCCTGGCAGTGATGGAGGAGTAGAGTTGCTGTGACCCTCGTTGACTGGACCAAAAGAGCATTGATCAGCTTCATCTCAGTAGCTGAAGGCATCTCATCATCTATTTTTTTCCCCCAAAATGGTGTGTTGATGACTTTATCTCTGGGATATGCTACTGAGGTAAGAGCCATGAATTTAAGAGAAAACAGTAGGTCCTCAATACCTTTGAAAACTGTGTCCATGATAGTTGCTTTCATCTTAAAACATGAATCATATATCAGGTATGGTTTGAGAGTATCTTTGAAGGATACTAAGTGGAATAAAGTCAGCAGTGGTTGTTTGTTGGTTCTGTACTAGAAGAATTTGCAAATCCTTGCTCCTTCTGTGATGTTAGCACCAGAGCATGTGCTTTGTCTCTGCTGTTCCAGCCAAGAATTATACCAAGAACAAGAGAAAATTGCGTCCTTTTCAAATCTGTTGTTGTTAAATAATTGATCACTTTACTGCCACCATGAGGACACCTTTAGAAACAATGCTTACATGGCAGAGAGTCTTGGGTTGTGGGAGACCTATGAAGTATGTTAATTAAAATGACTAATTTAAAAAATATATTTTGGCAGTTGAAGATAAATAAATGCATGAGAGATTTGTTTCCTGAGTTCCCATGGTCTGAAATTACAGATGACAGTCCTTCTGTAGAGGGTGAGAGAATTCATTTGGATTAAATTATCCTCTCATTTCCTTTTCTAAAACATCAGAAAACCTCCCTAACTGACATTTTTGCCTTTGTGTCAGGGATAGCATTAAAAATAATTTTCTATGATTGTCTCTTCGACAGGCAGAGAACTCATTTTAATCGATACATCATAAGCTGTTATTACAGCTATTTTCTATCTTAATTCAGCCTGCCCTTCATAATTATGTGGGTTTTTTCCTGTTTTTTAAAAGCTGTGAATGGTGGCAGATTTCCACCACCTAGTGGAAAAAGTATGTACTATCTCCTAAAAAGCTTTGCTCAGATTTCTCTTTAGTGTGTGTTCTAAACCTTCCCATCACCAGCTCCCTTTTACCAGCACTTATTACCAAAGTATCTTTCTTTTTTTTTCATGAACTAGTTAATGTGCTCAGGTGTATACAACTCTCTTTGAAGGTGTCAGACATTATATATTCCACAAAAAATATGTCTCAAAATATAGGAATATAGGAATATAGGAATATCTCTGTGTTTTCAATTTAGTAACTTGTAATGTGAAAGGGAAACTGAAAAGCTTAAAAACCTGAGCAGGATCTGCCAATGAATGGCACTGCTTCCCTTCCTCTGCTTCGTGGGGAGCCCTGATTACCACTAAGGTGCAAACTCAAGTGCAAACTGTGCCAAAACCCACTGTATTTGTTCAAGAAGTGTTCTGTGTCAGGATGCTCTGCATTTTGGGTGCCAAGACCAAAATGCCAAATCAAGTCAGGGAAAATTTCCAGCAAGGAGAAGGTTAAAGAAATGCAAATGCAACTGGTGCCATTATCATCTCTTCCTATTGCTGCCAGGAAAGTCTCTACCCCTTGCACACCTATGGAGCATCCTCTCCCTTCCCACCTGTTCAACACTGAGCAAGATGCTTCCTTTGTCCTTAGAAGAAACTAGTTTTCAGATCCATCTTTGATCAGCAGTACGAGTAATAGAGTTAAGAATCTTTCCCCTTTTCACATCATACAAGTAGAATAAGGACTCAGAAAAATCATGTTCCGTTTGAATCAAGCAGGATTTTTCCTATTGTTTTTCATGGGGGAAAAACAAACATCCAAAAAACAACAAAAACCCCAAATACAAACAAACAAACAAATAACCAACTAAAAAACCTCACCACAAAACCAAACCAAAAAAAGATGCCATTATCTGGTTCTTATCACTAGATCCTTGCAGTATTTAGCTTATCTTCATAATGACTCTGAATGACAAAAAGGTTACTACCACATAGCTTTTTTCCAGCACCTTATTTCCAGCTCACTGTCACTTCATTCATCTGTGCTCAAACCTGAGCTCTTCAAAACTCCAGCTAATTTGCCATGTAACTTTGGGAGCCTGCAAACACACCTATGCAACAGAATATTTTCCTGAGCATTTAAATACCCTCCCCTTGCAATACTGATCATTTAGCATCTAGTTCACAGCTAAGGTCTGCCAGGATTCAGAAATGAGCTGTTTGCACATCTCTCTCTCCTACAGTATGCAATCTGCTCAGTTTTTTAGAGCTCTTCTGATGAATCATAGTCTATGCAGGACAAGAAAGGCAATGGTAGTGTTATTGTCCCCTCCCCTACTTTGTCTACTAGCTCAAGGAGAGGCTGCTCAGCTATCCCATTGTAGGCATAAGGAGATTTCAGCTATTACTTGCTATTTCCTAAGTAAAGGCTACAGCTCTTAAATTAGTGGGTGTTTAAATGTACCTTTCAGTGACACTTGTTAAACTTGTACCATTTACATGTAAAAAAATACATTTGAGAAAGAAAAGGTTTCAAGTAAAAGTGTCAGTAGTTAGGGCTGCACCTGGGGAAGAATAACCCTGTGCACCAGTACAGGCTGGGGGATGACCTGCTGGAAAGCAGATCTGTGGAGAAGGATCTGGGGGTCCTGATGGACAACAAAGTGTCCAAGAGCCAGCAGTCCGCCCTGGTGGCCAAGAAGGCCAATGGTATCCTGGGGTGTATTAGGAACAGCCTTGCCAGGAGGTTGAGGGAGGTGATCCTGTCCCTCTGCTCAGTCCTAGTGAGGCCACACCTGGAGTGCTGTGTCCAGTTCTGGGCTTCTCAGTACAAGAGAGACATGGAGCTCCTGGAGCAGGTCCAGCAGAGGGCAACAAAGATCCTTCAGTGACTGGAGCATCTCTCTTATGTGGAAAGGCTGAGGGAGCTGAGCTTGTTCATCTTCAAGAAGAGTCAACTGAGAAGGGACCTCATCAATGTCTATAAGTATCTGAAGGGAGGGTGTCGAGAATGGAGTCAGGCTCTTCTTGGTGGTGTCAAGCAATAGGACAAGAGGCAACAGACAGAAACTGGTGCACAGAAAGTTCCACCTGAACATGAGGAAGAACTTCTTTGTGCAGGTGACCATACAGTGGAACAAATCGCCCAGAGAGATTGTGGAGTCTCCCTCAATGGAGATATTCAAGAGCCTTTTGGATGCAATCCTGTGCCATATGCTCTGGGATGACCCTGCTTGAGCAGGGAGGTTGGATTAGATGACCCACTGTGGTCCCTTCCAACCTGACTCATTCTGTAATTCTGTGACTTTCATATGGAGTTGATGCTTTTGTAGGAGGAACAAGAAAATACAGTGCATGACTAGCTGGCAAGAAATTAACAGCAGGTGAGAAGTACAGTCTGTGGTACTCAAAAAAAAAATCCCCCAAAGAGGCAACTTAATTAGAAATTAGCAACTCCATTGCTTTTTTAGATATCTAACAAAGAACTAGAACTAAGCTATGCAAAACAAATTGTTGGAAATTACCATAAAGACTTTTTACTTGTCAAGGACACCTGGAGCTGGCAAGGTGAACCTGGATGGAAAGTTTTCCAAATAGTTCATTGCATGCCAAGTAATGGTATTTATACTTGTTATTCCTAAGTAAAGTATAGGAGATTATATCAACAGTTCAGGAAGGGTGAGTTTCCCTTCCAATTAGGCTGTGTAACACTTTTGTGGTTGCAAAATATGGAGCCTGCTGTCCTTTAAACGGAAACAGAATGTTGCACTGAGGTGCATAGAACTATGAAGTATCTGTTACAAATGAGATGCTTCACTTCCCACCAAGATGGATAGCTAAACTGACTATAAATACCAGTCAAAGTTCCTTATATACTAGAATGACAAATTCTTGCTTATCACCTTAAAGCTGTGTTGAGCTGTTTTAAGCTGCAACAGGTTACAATTGCTCAGGACAGAGAAATCAGTTAGCAGCTGTCTGATCAGGACCGAGCCCAGGCCAGAGGTCTCCCAGAAGGAAATCTGGAGAGAGAGGAAACTGCAGTCTCTCAGCAATGAGGGGACTGACCCATTTTGAATAGACCCAGCTCTGTCTGTAGTATTTACCTGCAGAAAGAGGCTGTTTGTTGACTACTTTGGGGTGGCAGGTATAACATCATATTGGGACAGCTAGTGTGGCTATTTCAGTAGGATGACAGAAATTCAAACTACAAATCCCAGATTCTTACAGAAAGGAAAATGCTGGTCCATAAAACATAATGGAGGGCATTTATTGAAATAATCGAGTTCATCTTTACTAGCTTTGCAGTGTATTGGGAAGGGTTCTTTAAGTGGCAAAGAATTTCTCCATCTCAAAATGAGTGAATAGATCATGGATATAAAGTTGCCCCTTGCACTACAATCATTTTCCACAGGGCCTACATCTCCCCCAAATTAATGCATATGCCTAATCCTTGCCAAAGTGTATGCCTCCATGTCAATGATTGTCTAACAGACTTAGCAGTACATTTTCCATCAGTGTGTGAATGGCCATTCTAGTCACTGGCAAAATGTCATTTTATAACAGATCTAAGGAAGGAAAATATGATGCTGAACAGACAAGTGCAGATCCAAGTTAACCACCTCTCAGAAAACAGTACCCCAGCTACCAGGCCTGGATAATGCCACCTGCTAAGCCAAGGACTCTTGCCCCATCTGCCCCCAGGCAGAGCTGCATTTCATATATCCACGGAGGCCACCACAGACCTTCTCCCACACAACACGCTTCACTTCCCCCCAAAAGGAAAGCACACAACACGCTTCGCTTCCCCCCAAAATTACCATCCCCATCTCCAAGATGGGCTGAGGATACTCCTAAGACAGTCCCTACCCCAGGTGTCCCACATACATCAGCAAAGCAGATATTTGAGAGCTCCAGGTTTTCTGAGATTGTCAGACACCATCCCTCTGTTCATCTTCATCTTCCAGTGCAGACCTCACCTGCCTGCTCACTCCTTGCTTTCTGTGAAGGGGAATGCTGAACGGCTCTCACATGTCTCAAAAGATATTTACATTGCTTAATTCCTTCCTTTCGAGACTTGATTTGATCATGATCCCCTGGTGTACTGTTGTAGTACACAGCAGAGTAGTGTCACAGACCTCAGGTAATGGAGTCAGCAGTGACTGGTGTGCAAATACTGAAGAGAAGACTTAAACTAGTACATGTTTGTGTTACACATTTACACATGTACTAGATCACATATCTCTCTTTTCAAGGTAATGTGTTTGATCAGCTGCACTATCACCAAGCCCCCTTGCTCTTTATCTATAAGCCTGGCAAGTACGTGCTCAACAATTTCCATCAAAATAATAGGCACTGAAAAACTCATTTAAAAAGGCATTACTGCTGGGGGGAGGGAAGAAAATAAAAAAGCAAAAGCTACTGGAGAAAACCAGGCTCTTCTGACAGCAGACTGAACACCAGCACCCTTCGGGCTGGAGCGCACAGCGGCAACTCATTTACTCTCGCAGCTCCCCCCGCGCCACGCCCATCCCTGAGCCACCCCCTCCACACCCCCTCCGCATCACCAGTGGGCCCCGCCACGCCCCTTTCCCGCTCCTTCCAGCTGCACCCCTTTCCCACGGTGGTGTCTCGGGCCCCCCCGGGCTCCTCCCGCATCCCTCCGCTGTCCCGGCGGGCCCTACGGCCCCGGCGGCCGCCAGGGATGGCCCTGGCGGCCACCCAGAGACCCTTCTCGGCCCTCCCTGGGCACTGCTGACACAGGAGTGGGAGAATGACGTGTTCCCAACACGCCTGCCAGGAAACGCCTGACGTGACCAGTGGCTGCCGCTGCCCTCTGCCCAGGTGCCTCAATAAAAGGCCCCGAAGCAGCTGCGCGGGCTGTAGGTGGCTCTTCGGGGAAGACACAAAAGCCATGAACAGAGTTAGGGAAGAGCTTTCGAACTCGGGGTGTTTCCTCTTTTATCAGCTTATCTCGATGTCTTGTCAGTACCACCGTTCCTTAAGGAGGAGGCCTTAAGCGAGGCCATCAGTATTTATTTATAGGTGCTGAATCAGTTCACTGGATTTCATTCACTCCCTGTGCATTTCAGCAAGCTGACTCATTTGCTGTCCATAGCTGGGGACCCTCCAGCTGCAGATTTTTGTACGAAGCTGAATGTAGTTCAAGCCAGAACCTGAACACTATGACCACAGGGAGCTGGAGTACTGACTCATCATATTCATCTCAAGCAAGAAGTGCAATCCAAAAGCTGCTTGGGATCAAAGTAGCAGCTCTGGTACACCAATCTGAACAAAATCTTACTAGTGAGCATCTACAAGATGCATTTCTAAGAAAACTTGCCTTATACTCCATGATAAGCTGAACAGACAAGTTGTTTCTGGGGGGGGTGGGTTTTGGTTTTGTTTGTTTTTAACCAAAAAACTACACCTAAAATTCTATTAAAACTAGTATCATTAGTTTCTGGGTTTGTTATTACTGGTTCACAGGTAGCAAACTTGTCCTCCATTATCTAGTTTTAAAGCTTGCTCCAGGAGGTAAGCAGGCAGGCAGTCACTGATGATGCACAAAAAGAAATAGAATCCATATACCTTCTGTTAAAAAAAAAAATCAATAAAAATATTGTTCTTATTACCCACATATAGAATCATGGAATCATAGCATGGTTGGGGTTGGAAGGCACCTTATAGATCATCTAGTTCCAACCCCCTGCCAGGGACACCTTCCACTGGACCAGATGGCTCTATGTCCCATCCAGCCTAGCCTTGAACACTACCAGGGATGGGGCATCCATAACCTCCCTGGCAACCTGTCCCAATGCCTCACCACCCCCACAGTGAAGCATTTTTTCCGTATATTTAACCTAAATTTCCCTTCTTTAGTTTGAACCAACTACTCCTTGTCCTATGTCTTGGTCTGAGACAATTTGGAGGGGAAGAGAACTTGGACAGATGTTTCCTCCCTCAAATTCACTACCCCTGGTTTCTCCAATGCAGAGAGAGACTAAATAAGCCCAGATGAAAGTGAAAAAATAACTCTTTACCAAGAAGAAATACTAATAACAATATTGATAAAACTGAGTTAAACCAACTGATGAGGAGAAACTCCCCAAGCCCTGCCCACTAGACCAAATCGAGATGGCAGCCCACCTCCCCCACCTGGAAAAACACACGTGGCCACAGCACAGAGAGCAGAAGGCCACCTTTCCACATGGTTCCCCTCCCCCACACCTGAAAAACAGGAAGAACGGTGGGAGAGTCAGTGCTGGCAGGAAACAGTGGATAGATGGGATTCAATACTGGCAGACACTTCTGTGACATTAGAATGAGATTGGAGTGCTGGTACAGGCAATTGGAGCAGGGCTGCAGACCCCTCAGGTGACTGGAAGGACCCATAAGACACCTGCTAGATCCAGTGATGAGACTTGGTTGTTGCAATTTCCATGTTTGTTGGTTGAAGTGGTGATCACAGTTCAGATCTGAGGTGGTGGTAGAAGTCCAGGGTGGTCTGGGAAGCCCCAAAACTCAGGCTCAGATGGGAAGGCCTCTGGTACCTCCCCTGCAGTGGGGAGTTTTATGCCTGATGATGTAATACTGTGAGTCACAGGATACTTCAGGAGTCTTTGACACTTTCTAAGATGTTGCAGCTGTCTCTTACATCCATTATGAGCTCATCATGGTCCATTATGACTCATCATAGAATCATAGAATCAGCCGGGCTGGAAAGGACCTCCAAGATCACCAAGTCCAACCCTTGATCCAACACCGTGGTTACCAGACCGTGGCACAAAGTACCACATCCAGTCTCATCTTAAAAACCTTGAGGGACGGAGAATCCACCACTTCCCTGAGCAGCCCATTCCAATGTCTGATTACCCTCTCTGTAAAGAATTTCTTCCTAATATCCAACCTAAACCTCTCTTGGCAGAGCTTAAGGTCATGTCCTCTTGTCCTGCTGCTGATTGCCTGGGAGAAGAGACTGATGACCACCTGGCTACAACCTCCTTTCAAGGAGTTGTAGAGAGTGATGAGGTCTCCCCTGAGCCTCCTCTTCTCCAGGCCTAACAACCCCAGTTCCCTCAGCCTCTCCTCATAGCTCCAGTCCCTTCACCAGCTTTGTTGCTCTTCTCTGGACCTGCTCCAGCACCTCAATATCCTTCCTGAACTGAGGGGCCCAGAACTGGACACAGTACTCCAGGTGTGGCCTCACCAGCACTGAGTACAGGGGAAGAATCACTTCCCTGGACCTGTTGACCACACTGTTCCTGATCCAGGCCAGGATGCCATTGGCCTTCTTGGCCACCTGGGCACACTGCTGGCTCATGTTCAGCTTTCTGTCAATCCAAACTCCCAGGTCCCTTTCTGCCTGGCTGCTCTCCAGCCACTCTGTCCCCAGCCTGTAGCGCTGCAGGGGGTTGTTGTGGCCAAAGTGCAGGACCCAGCACTTGGCCTTGTTGAACCTCATCCCGTTGGAATCAGCCCAGCTCTCTAACCTATCCAGGTCCCTCTGCAGAGCCCTCCTGCCTTCCAGCTGATCGACACTGCCCCTCAGTTTGGTGTCATCTGCAAATTTGCTGATGATGAACTGAATCCCCTCATCTAAATTATCAATAGATATTAAACAGAACATCAATAAGAGATGAACCTTCAGGCTTAGTGTGAATGTCCCAGGGAATTATCACAGCTGAATCGTCTGTGTAAGAAAAAAAGAAACACTACCCCATCCTGCAGGGTTTGCCCCTTTCCTTACCTTGTTTAACACCCAGCTTGTTGCCTGAGGTATCGAATGTGCACATCTGCAGCCCCTGGCCTGGTGTCCACTCTGTGCATTGTTACAAAGCACACTGCTGATTGAGCCATCAGCACCAATAGCCCAGTCTCTTACAGCCCCTGGGCTGTCACTGCAGGTGGTCCAAAGTTTGAGTCATTAATCACTAGCATTCAGTCTCTCTAAAGGCGGTAAACAACCAAAACACCAAAAAGGCATATTTGGAGAAAAGAAAAGGTAGATACCAGAATTTCTGTGTAACCCAGAACATCCTATCACTACAGCTCCTGGTGAATATCCACCCATATAATTTTGAGTACTCAGGGAGAAGTCTTCTGAAGAAAATGCTTCAGTGTTGCTTTAAGAAAAAAACTAAAGGTTTTAAAAAAAGAACACCCTAAAAATGGGAAGTTAATGAATTATCCATGAGCTTTTGCATAAGAGCAAAGGGTGTCTGTGAGTTTAAACGTTTTATATCACCTTGTAGACAAACACTGTTTTCTAAAGTCGGTTATGTGGTGAAGAAGATATTAAGATTAAATGAGCAGTGCAGAGCTCAAAAAGCAAACCCATAATTATTAATAGATATTCAAATTGTCAGACAATCGATTTTTAAATTGTCCTTTCACCGTTGTGTGTAAAGTGGTTTGCCTCAAAGTGATTAATTAGCAGCAGCACTGTGCTGTGTCTGTTTCTACTAGAAGGTTCTCATTACCATTCAGAGGTTTTGCTGGCTCGTCAGTGAATCGTGGATAGCATTTCAATTGCTGAAGTGTGGCCCAGAAACCAGAAAAAGGATCGGAAACAGAGTCTGTAAAAGCCTTTTCTTGAATTCTAAGATTGATTGAGTTCTTGAATAGGACTAACTTCTTTGGCCTTAGTGTTACTATTTCTCATGAATCTCAGAGGAATTGATAGAACATTCAACCCCCCTCCACCCCTCTCTTTAAATCGTAGTATTCTTGTTAATCTGTCAGGAAAATAAGAACATTAACATGTAATGGACCAAATGTGCCTTTTTTTCCTTAATTGAAAAGAATGTTCCTCTTAATCCCACTAGCACAAGGCTGCGATCTAAGGTAACATGACCCCAAGGAAGGCAAGCAAATGTCTGCACTAGCCAATCCTCTACTATTTAGTACTGTATAGTCTCCCCACACTTAGTTTCACATAGTCAGATAATGTCTGATGGTTTGAGGTTAACAAGAACGTGGACTATTGTGGATGTCTGGGACAAAGGAATGAATTTCTCAGCAAGCTAACCAGGGGAAGAAAGTATTTTGTCTATTGATGCTACCCAGCCACCTAAAGATTCAGCCAACACTTCAGGGACTGGAATGATGATGCCTTTGATGGAAGCTGAAGGTATTTTCTTGGTTAAGTCTTTAAGTGTTTGTCTTTACTTACCAGCATTTCTCTACTATTGTCCAGGTTTATTCAGCAGAAAATTTCCTGAAACCATGTTGTCATTTCAGCAGTGATAGTACTTGCAGCACATGAGTGTCAGTGGCACATTATTAAATCTATCTGAACTCTCTGTGCACCCTTTTCATTTGCAGTGGACTAAGAGAAATACTAAAAGGCAAATCACTCTGTGTAGATACCTCTACAGGCTGCAAATAAGAGAAAAAGGAAAGAAGCAGTACTATCGAGGACAACAATTGTGACTATTGTAAGATGAAGCTGTTACTGTCAGATCGTCTTCCTCCTGTTCGTGGTTGTAATACCAGACATGGCAAAGGTTCTTGAGATGTGCAGCCATACAAGAACAGAGATCTTACCCATGTCTGCAGGAGACATTGTAACATCCATATACAGCACAGTGGTTATGCAGTTGGAGCTTGGAGTTCACTAGTCACTTAGCTGTTTATTCGAGATGAATTATGGGGCTCTAGAATGAGCTGAAATTCACTTCAGGGTCAAGTTTGTAAAAGATTTTAAAGGTCCAGTATTGGTTTGTTTGGGACTACTTCACTGCCAGTAGATTAGAAAGAAATGTTCCCCTAAAGGAGCCACTACTTGTTTCCGCTTAGGGGGTACTCCAGAAAGTGTTGATGGAGGGATTGTGGTACTCTGCTGTCAAGGCAGCCACCTGAACCCTCATATAGAAGCAGTTCTGACTGTGAATGGATATTGGTTACTTGATCTGAGAAGCCATAAGCAGCTGTAAGCAGTGCTGCCCCATGTCTTCCTTGACTGTGTTGCCGTGGGATTTAGGTGCTGAAAAAATCTCCAGAGCAGTTAATTAGGGGTGAGATAAGAAAGGGTTTATTTGCCAAGGCTAAGATGTTACAAGATGCGCGCCCCTGTGCTCGAGAGGTTACATTTTATAATACCATCCATCCAATCCCAGATGTGGCCACCCTGTAGCCTTTACTCTGGTCCGCCCCGGGTCCACCCCCTGAAAATGGGTCTGGGGTGTATTTCGGGACCCCCCATTCATCCCATCTTCACCATCATCAGAGCACAAAGGGTACATAGTTACCTAATTCTTGACCGTATTCTGTGGTTTAGGCCTTGCCTTGACAAAAGACTAAACATTTCTACTGTATTCAGAAGTAGGATTGATATGGGGAGCACAGAATGGGGTAAGAGGGTTAAGGAATGCGTAAACAAGGGTGCTAGAGGGAAAGGGATAAGGGACAAGGGACAAAGGAGGGAGGGTTGCTGCTTTAAGAATCTACTTTATAAAACTTATAAGGCTTGCCAATATTAGAAAAATAAAAAACCATTAAGGGCTTAAGGCATCAACTGCAAGTGTATCCAACAACAACTGTGTTTCAGCAGCGCTAACAGGATGAGCCTTGGACCTTTGCACTTTTTCAGTCACTGATCTCAGTTGCTGATCACTGCAAGCAAAGAGGCAATTAAATATGAAAAGGTTGATCTGGGGTGTCAGTCCTGTGTGATACTGAGAATGCCTGTACATTGTTATGCCCCAGCTGGTCACACTTGAGGGCACTCAGCATCTTGGAGGATCAAACCACGGAGTGAAAAACACCCCAGCACTTCTAATCAATAACAGAGACAGAAAAAGTGGATTTATTATGAGTACCGATTGAACAACCATGTTAAGAGTAATTGAGGACAAGATCAGAGAGATGAGGAGACTTTCATTTCTTGGGGGGCTGTTGCTCTAGGACACGTTTTATTTACAGTCTCCTGCCAGAAAAAGAATCTATTGGCTCTTGGTATCAGTTTCTGTTTGACCACACAGACTGCTCTGATAGCTGCAGTGGAAATGAGGGTGAAATCCAAGTGTTTGAGATTGCCACTGAGTGCCAAATACTGGAGTTGTTTCTCCCTGGCTCACAGGTACAGATATGTGTGCATATCTGTGCCAAAAGGCACATTTGGTCCATTACATGTTAATGTTCTTATTTTCCTGACAGATTAACAAGAATACTACGATTTAAAGAGATGGGGGGTGAATGTTCTATCAGTTCCTCTGTACGAGGCAGGAACTTGAGAGCAGCTGCAGTAGCTACAATGTGAGTGGGAGAGATGAGAACTTAGTACTGTCACTAAAAAGCAGGTGACAGCTCAGAGAAGAACAGAGAAGCAACACTACAAGTGTCATGTTTTTAGTCTTAAGATAGTGTTTCTTTTGTCATTTAACAGCATTTACAGAAAGATATTCCTTACAACTTTTCTACATCATTTTTATCATTCCCTGGTAGCTATATTTGAGTCATCTTTATAAAAACTATTTGAGGCGCCTAGAGGAGATAATTATGACTACAGCTGGGAATTAAAAGCAGGAGTAATAAACTCTTAAAATGGAACTTCATGGTTTTCATGTGAATAATTTGACAGTAATACATCAGGAAAATGAGGGAAGATGATGTAAAACATAGGTGTAAAGCAAAGCCCTCCCAATAAAAGGAAAAGAATTGCTGGGCAAATCCAAGTAGAGTGATACCACGAAAGTCTCCTGGACTGAGTTCTTCACTCTGTTGCAGACAATGAAATAGTCATCACAGAAAGGACTGTCATTCATTCTGGAAAAGGAGACTGCAGTGCATGCTGTTGACTTTGGTGATTTTTTTGTAAAATTGTCCAGAAGAGATAAGAAAGAATTGGATGAGAAGAAGAACTCAAAGAAAAGATGTTGGACATATTCCATAGTGTCAGCTGCCATCACATGGTCATGATGGGAGTAACCAATTTATTTATTGATATTGGAGGTGCCTTCATAATGTATGTTCCAGTAGCAGGTTCTGAATACTAAAATGACAAAGCACCAGTCTCTTATGGGTTCACACTTTCAGATGTTGGTCTCCACAACTGTGTAAATTCAGAGTGAGAAAGTGTCGGCTCCTTTCACCCTCTGAGGTATCGCTCCACTTTAAAACCATGAAGGTTCTGACCATATTTCACCTGGCCCTTCCCTGATAGTGGCCAACAGCAAGTATAGGGAAGAATACAAGAACATGTAGCATTTTTCCCACATAACTTCATAAAAACACTTGTTATTATTCCAGTTTAGAGGTTTTCCACAAAAAGAGTAGTAAGTCAGTGTATTTAAATGGACAGAAAGGAAAACCATGGAGCTCTATGGCAGAAATGAATTTATTTATAAGTTATGAAATCCAAAGTTATCCTTAAATACAAATAATATTAAAATAACCACAAAACTTGTACCAAAGAAACAGGAGAATGATTAAGTGAACAAGGTCATGCTGGAATCATGTGAATAGAAAACATGATTTTCTGTAATCATTCACTTACATTTAAAGTAAAACTAGGCCCTTACCCCTGCAATTTACAATACACAAGGAATCCAGAACTCTTGCCTCAAATTGTTGACAATCTGTTGTTTATTGTGACTCCTATGGGCTTAGTTTTAAAAATCTATGTCCAAATAAACCAGGATAAAATATTATTTTCTAATATTTTTCATTCAGTTGGCTTTTCCAATGCTCCGGTGACCATATCATAATGTTTAAGCAACCTGTGTGACATATGTAAAAATATCTGAGTCATGAATATGCTAAATTTCATTCCAAAGAAAATCTATTCTCCAGGGACTTTGAGTTCAGCATGGGTTAATAGGTAATCATGAAGATCAGAAGACTTATCCTTAATTACTGATTGATTTAGATGCTTTAATAAAATATTGTTAATTTTCTTCAGCTCTTCTATGTTCTTCTTTTCAGATAGTAGTCTGCTTGATATTTGGTCCATCTTGTTTCTAGTTTGAACTTGAAAAGGAAAATGTACCACATTAAATTGGCAACATTTAAGTCAAGAGCATCACTACCCTCACTTGCATTCCTGTGAGAGTTTGTAGGGAATTATGATGAACAAAAACATTAACCAGGAAAACAACTGCAGAACCTAATGATAAGAAGTTATACATTTGGTAGGTTTACCTGCTCACTACATTCTTTAATTGTTTATTTTCTCTTTTGTTTTTTTTTTTCACTTTAGTGCAGTGTAATAAAATAAACTATGGCTCAGATAATTCTGCAGTCTTCAGAAGCATATCTATTCCATTAGTTTCCCCAGGAAAATGTCTTATTTAGGAGCTCCAAGATCCTATTTGTGGTCAGTATGTGCATGTAGTTCTCTAAAAGTACAATTACTGCACTAATTGTATCACAGGAGCAAAAAAAAAAAAAAAAAGCAAAGCAAACTACAGCCACATCACTGGATTTCTTAATCTTTTAAATTAAAGGAAAATTCTTGCAAGGACTGGCATTTGGAGGCCAGCCTCCTCTAGCAAACAAATGTGCCAGAGCTATTTTTGTTTTGGCCTTCTGAAGTTAACAGAATTTACCCATGGGTTTTGAAGCTTAAGTCTAATAGTGTCAACGCTAAATGAATCTATGTATGTGGATTGCAAATATAATCTCAGATTATACAACATAACATATATAAACTGAAACACCACTGGAAATCAGTTTCAAAAACCACAGGCCTCCACCAACCTGAGCCCAAGCAAAGTGCTTTAATTCCTCTAAGAAGGCTTTTCACAATTACTTTATCATTCTTTTACTAGAGTAGCACATTACTCATTTTTCTGTACAAGGGCTCTACTTCAGGTAGCTCCCTATTAAATAAATCTGAAATTCAAGTATAAGGTATTTCAGTTAGGATTTTACAATCACGTCACTTAAAATCTACTTTGCGTTTTTTACTTGTCTTATATTCCATTCTTTGAGTGCCTGTATGAAAATTTAGTTAGCATTAGAATTTCCTGTTCAAAAAGGAAAATAAAGATTTTTGCTATGTTCCAGTAAATTCCCCACTACAGGATATAAGAAATCTTGATTTTTCATGGATTCCAATTCATACTATTCTTTAAAATAGACTTTTAAATTAAAATAATGCACCTCATATTCTGTTCAATACTATTACTCAGAAAGCCCCATGATGACAAGGGCTCCATAAATCATACTGGCTTGCAGCCATGTGTTTCGCTAAGCCCACCCGATCAGTCCTAACGAAGTGGAACAGTAATGATGTCTACAGGCTCAATTCTACGTGCAAATCTTCATATATGTTATCTAATTTTTTTTTCTTATTTTTGAGATTTTCTTAGTTCCAAACAAACTTCCAATCAGTACTTAGATGACAACCCTCATGTCCTCCTTCAGGTAGCCTGATTTAAGTGTTACTCTGAGTGTAATTCCAGTTTCAGTGGAATGACACCAATACTGAGTTTTATCTGTAAAGGAGTGAAAGGCACATTGTCAAAGCACCTCACGGCCATACAATCAATCACCTTTAAATTTAAATTTCATTTCCAGTCAGCATTTTTAGCAACACAGTATAAGCCCCCTGATCTAAATTCTTCACAGCCGTTGAAGAATAAAATTGTGCCTTTTAGCTCAGAGAGTTAGTTGTTTTACCTGTGCTTCTGCCCCTAGGACCAGGACCCACTGCCCATAAGCAGCCAAAGCCTTTGACCATGCAAATACAGCAGTAGCATGTCATAAGGTGGCATGACATGTACCAGCAAAGTTCTTTTTCCCATTGGCCCTACATTTTTAAGAACCAGTCTTTGGTTTACTTACTTATTAAGAATATTACAAATGAAACAAGTGCCAAACTGATGATCAAAGTAAGAATAAAAGTGATGAAGAACAAACACTGATTTCCTGTGTTGCTCCCTGCCATGTTTTCTCCAGTGCCACCAGCGTTCTCCTCCTCATCTGTTAAGAGATGACAAATCGTTTAGTGATAAAGTTTGCTAAGGTTGGCTAAGATAAACATGACAAAATGCTTCTGGCTTCATGAAATGATGCAGAATACATTATAATTTTGGCCAACAGATTTCATTTCCAGTGATATTGCATGAGAAGGAAAGAAACCAACTTAATGTACTCATATTGAATTTGGAAATATAGAAACTAATACATCTGTTATAGCTGCTAGAACATATTCAAGAAAAATATTTCTGTTGATGAAATACACTGTTTTGTTGAAGTTGACCTGTTTTATGGTTCAGAGTTTTACAGCTGTTTTACATGTACAAAGGCTGCAATGAAGTTTCCATCCAAAGGCTTTCTAAGGGCTTGAACGGACTTAACCTTTTCAGAAGAGAAGAGAGAAAAATTCATATTGAAAACTAAGTTATGGATTCATCCTACACATTCATCCTCTAGATTTGCTTCTTTTTCTCTTTGATGATAGAAGTATACCTGGGATGATTAATCTCCCAAACTAAGCACCTCAGTTAAGCTCCTGATGTTGGATAGGATAAATGTAGGTCTTGACTGTCTTTAGGATTCATTGGTTTCATTCCAGTAAATAATGAGGTACCTATTCTCCCAGTTGCCAAGAATTGAACAGACTTTCATATGGAATACATATGTCATCCTTTAAGCACAGGAAGAATGAGGGGAAAAAAAGGAAAAGCAGCTGCAATGGTGCCCTCAAATCAGCTCGACAGGCCAGTTTACTGCTATTTAAAGAACATGTTGTGTATAGGGAAAGTAAGTAGTTTCTGTCATAGAAACAGTTGCAATCAAATGTGAGGTGGCAATAAACCCCAAAGATAACAAGTGAATACCATGTGGAAATTCATGTGAATATAAAAATTTCATACTTGAGATAGATTCATTTAATCTCAAGTTTACATACTACTGTAACTACTTACTAAGATTTAGTTTTATTTTCTGTTTGGGGAGAGGAGGAAGCTAATGGAATTTCATTTTCATGTCAGTCTCATATATACTAAAATTACATGCAAAATACTATAATTTATCCTCCTGTAATTGCTGTCTTCTGAAAGGGAGAGTAGCATGTGCATCTGTGAAAAATATATTTCTAAGCTGTATACTTGTTTCAGCTGGTGGAAATCTCTGAGGTCTTTGCAACTGAGTCTGTAGCAATAAAACTGAGGGAAGGTTGCATATGCCATTACAGCACTATAATAATGACCCAACCTGGGGCTGAGCAATCCACTGAGCTCGTAGAAGATCTCTGGGAGTATCTCTAATTTTCTGTATTGTGTTTAACACACTCCTGGCCTGTGAGTAAGCTGGAATGTTTTCATATTTGGATTTTGAGGTTCTATTGTTATTCCCTTAGCATTCATAACAAATGCACCATATAGTAAGTGCCTGCACCAATATTGCTTTCTAATCAGAATAATAAGGATGGGTGGGGCCTGCTACTACTGCCTGTCAAGCATACTAAGCTATCAATAGAGGTCTCAAAAATGGTCTAAGCTCTGCCTAATGAGTCCTTCTTACTATTTCATCAGGCTGAACATCCCAGAGTGCAGTGTTGTGTGGAATTGGTGAACACACATTCTTGCCAAACAGCAAAAAGTGGGAACATTTAATCATCTAAAACATAAAGAAATTACTGCTTTGCTCTTACTGATGCAGTCAAAATGTATATACAGTTTAAATAGCTTTTTACATCTCTCTGATTTTCTGGCAAGAGAACCAGAATTTTATGCTGCTGAATAAGGCAGGTAAGGACTGTGAAAAAGTGATTTTATGTATTTAATTGCTGGGATAAGATATCTACAGAATCTCCAATCTTAAAAAGTATTTTAAAAGAATAATCCTAGAAGGAAACAAAGCACTTTACAAATTTATGAATAAAATACATATTAGGCTACCTTTATTTACTGCTGAAATATAGGGAGGAGCATGCATGTGATTATTCCAGAGAACCATATATGATTCCACAGAACCTTGTATATTTACCTGAAAAGTAAACAATACTGTCCAATAAAAATTGCAAAAGAGAGTGAAACAGTTACACCAAAAGGAGTTTCTTTGACATTAAAACCAAGGTATGCCATTGTCTCATTTTTTACATATAGAGTGTCAATATCAAGATAATCTGCATATGAGAATTAAGTACTTTATGTCTAACATATTTGCATTAAATGCAGAAACCAACACCACTCTAGTTATTTGAATTAGGAATATAGAGGACTTGGAAACAGATGTAAGGAGAAGGCATTTAAGTCCCATAACAAGAAGTATGATTAAGTTATGGCCATTTGAAACTAATTTCATAGTTGTTGATCTCTAGATTTCTTCAGCCAAATTTGCCATTATAATAAGGGAAATAAAAGCAGATTCAAATATTGTTATGTGGAATGCTGCTGAAGAGCTCCAGGTTTTAAGATACTTTCAGGTCACAAAGAACTGAAATCTATTGTAGTTATTGTGTTATCATGAGTGAAAATATTCTTGTTAATTAATTCAATAAATAATATTAAACCAGTAGAAGTGTAGGAGCCATACCTGAAACTGTAAGTAAAGAAAGTCTGCGAAGTAAAATGCTTAAAAGTATCATGGGATATTTCAGATAACTGGTCTGAGTCTCTAGGAGATGTGTCTTAAAGGAATGAACAGAAATTCTCTGGTACTTCTATTGCCATGTGTGAATTTTAGTGCTTGGAAAGAGTTACAATGCTATTTATGTAGTAAGTGTATGTTGAGCATTACTAGAGACATTATCCTGCAAGGGATCACCTCATAAACCCCAGTGGAGATGGAAAATAAGTTCAGGCTTGACAGTGAATCCCTAGCAAAATGCAAGGATTTTCAAGAACCTAATAACTTAAATACTCAGCAGGGATAGCTAAATCATTATCTGATCTGTCTAAATTAGGCCATTTTCAATCTTTTTCTTACATTTTTTCAGTAAAGAGCTTGACATACATATTGGCCTGTTGTCATCAGTGACACATAATGTGGATTGTGTATATGGAAAACCATAGAGCATAACCTATCATACCTACCTAGTGAATGCTGGGATTCATCTGGACAAACATTTAGCTTGTTTAGGTTGTTTAAAGAATCAACTACATAAAGCTTTCCTTCTTCGTGTGTATCAGGCAGGTTAATTTCCAAGGAAGGCCTCTCCATTGTATCTAAGGTAAATAATAATTTAAAAGGTAATTTAACACATGGATATGGGAAATAACTGGTAACAGTTGGTGTCCTGTTCTAAGGAAACACTGAGCAGCCTAAACAACCCTTAAAATAAAGGAATTTGAAGCACACTTACTTGAAGGCAAGGATAACTCAGTACATAGCACTTGTTTATTCTTGGAGATCTCTGATGAGATCTCCAAGATCTCATTTAATTTCTACATTGTGCTTGTGCACATGTGTATACTTATGCATACATACACATATGCATGTGTGTGGGGAAAGAGAGAGAAAAATCAGCCTGATTGGCTCCAGCATTGATTTGAATGGTACTCACTCAGTTGTATAACCCTTTGGTTGGTGAGATAAGAGGTAGGGTGAGATTCTGACAACAGTGAAAGACAAACCTTCACTAACACTGACAGGAAGGATGTCACTCAGGTCCTCTGCTTTCAGCACCAAATAATTTAGAGATATGACAGAGAAATCAGGTATGGGTATATGAGATAAGCAGCAAGAATACCTGTCTGCTTATACACCTTAGAATAATACTGTGAAGTTATTATTTGTGAAAAATGGAACAGAAAAATTAGTCTTCTAGACTGGACAAATTCTGCACAAAGTAAAGGTTGATGGCAAAGCCTTTTCTTCAGACTAATACTCCTTGATTTAAAAAAAGCACTGGATGAGGCCCAAACTGCAAAAATAGTTTCTCTGTAGGGTCTGGGTACATGAACTCAGTGAATGATTTTTAATATAAATACAATTTTGAAAGAATAATATATACAGAAAAGAAGCAATACCTGAGGAGGCTCCTCTGTGAATTGCACATTATTCCTTATCAGTCTTTTGGTTTTCTTTATGCAACTCTGATTCCAAAAATGCCTCCTAGAAACAAACTACAGTTCTAGCCATAAGGAGATGCAGATGCTCTAAGTAGGCAGGTTTGACTACACTTGTCACTGAAAACTCCCTTTGTAATTATTGAAGAAAAATACATTCCTCCAGGTAATATTCCTCTTATTCTAAGATACATCTTTTTGAACTTAGAATTGCAGCCTAAATGTACCTTTTGCTTGCAGTGAATGTAAGGGGGGGAGCTCACAGAGATTAGTTTAGATTTGGAGTAGAATACATTTTACCATTTAGTATTTCATCAAAGCTCCCAAATTCAATTTTACCTGCCAACATAAATCAGCACTTCATGGGATGCAAACCTCTTATTGATGAAGGTTGTTAGGCACCTAAGGGTGATTTCTGAATCCTAGATGGGTTGAACTGCCCTCCTGATGTGCTTCTGAGTTTTCTTTCTTTCTCCGAACAATGCAGAACACAGTGTGACCAGATTCCTAATATAGCACCTATATTTTAATTTTCCTAATTAAAAACCTAAAGTCTGAGGAATAAAGCCCTGAGTGTTTGCCTCAATAAGTCTAAAGACTAAGCACTTAAAGCAATCTTGACAATGGGGCTTGTTCTTCTGCTAGTGGAGGTTGACAGGACTACATGGATATTTTCATATTTCTGGTTAATAGCACGTAAGAAAAGATTACAGCTTATTTTTTACTCTGTTCAGACCTGTTGCTTCAAAATATAAAGAAAAGGTAGAAAAGCTGGCATAGTAGGGGTTAGCCTTACCTAGCGTATGACGTTTAGGTGTGCAGCAGTAACTTCAGGACAGATGGCTGTGTCCACTGTCCTTCCTCTAGAACATTACGTGGTGCCAGGCAGCACAGTCTGTGAACCACCTTCCTCCCAGCACTGGCTCTGCTCTGCTCTCTCCCCGCGTGCACATCCGTAGCCAACTGCAATCACTACAGAGCCCTGCATTTGAACAGCATGCTGAAAGTTACCACCTTGTGCACAAAGGCTTTTGGTTATTTTTAGCTTCTGAAGAGCAGTTGTTTCTCTTGGGTATTCTGATTAGTACCTCCCTGCAACTTCAGGGAAGACTCTTCTTAACAACTTGAGCTGTAATAAGATTCATTAGTGGTAGGAATTATATGTTTCTGCATTTACTGTTATTTTTTAAGCATTTGTGCATGTAACCACAGGGAAGATAACCATTATTAATGCAACAAAGTTTATACTACATTTGTTTGATTCCATTGACATGACAAACAAAGGAGAAAGGATACAGACATCAGTGTCGCTGGCCAAAAGTATTGATTATTTTCCCAACAAACTAATGTAAACACTGAGGTTTTGAGATTCACTTTATCTTGTACTTAAAGACTTTTTCTCCAGTCTGACTTTTAAATTTCTTTTTAAGCTGTTGTGGTAAAATTAGAACGTAGAAAGAGAACACACTGAAAATTCTTCACAGAAAAAAAACAAAATAAAAAATAAAAGGTTAAAACCCAGCAGAATGAAACATTACTTACAACATAATTATATTCAGTTAATGTGCCAGTATGGAAGAAATCAGCCAGTGAAAATCACATGAAGAAAACTTGTTCTGCAGTTCTTCTCTCTACTTTTAGACCCATAGGAACCTGTTGATTCCTGCAGGACCCATAAAGACAGCTATGAAACAGACTGCCCCTTTCAGTCTATATTTAGTATTCAACTTGGCTAAGTGTACTGACTTCACAATATAGAACTGCTAAAAAAGAAATCAGCACATACACAGCTTTTTTTATTATATTGGAGTCATGATAATATCCTGTCATGGAGAATGAGGTTTGTTACTAATGATCAATATTTCACTGACCTTTCAGTTAGTGCCAAACCTTTTAGGTTTAATGCCTGTTTAAAACTCATTTGCTATGCAGAAGAGTCATATCTATGACACTGTAGCTATGAGCAACCAGTTTGCTATGCAGAAGAGTCATATCTACAGTATTGTAGTCATGAGTATTTTAAAGGCATATACTAGAAAAAGCAAGGTCTTTTCCTCCTTCTCCCATACGCCTTACAAATTCAAGTGGGACATTATCACAGGGTGGACTAATTTATAAGCTGTCCTTAGTTGTTTAGAGATTAAATTCTGAGGAACTGTTGGCTCCTTTGCCAACAGTTCTTTTGATCACTTTTTTCCTTGCTGATGTTGCAGAGGGTAATGTTACAGCACACTGCACTGACAGGCAGCTGATGCTTACACAGAGGGACTGCAGCTCAAAATAATAAATCCTTTCTGAAGCCATTCTAGGTCTAAAATTCTGAACTCCTTTAAACTGACAATAAACACATCTTTCAGGAAACCGAGAGAATAAACCGGACTTATAGCTCCTCTGTGAAGCTCTGCTGCTGCCCAGTCTGAGTAGCTGGGCCAGCAACACAGATGTAACAGCTCACTACTTTTGTGTGGGAGTCTCCGACAAGTCCTTCCTCTAAATAAGGATCTGCAAGCCAGGAAAAACCCCCCTCACTTCCATTTCCAAAAGAGTCCTGACACCAACCTAACTGTAAGACAAGGACCCAGGCCTCTCCAGTTTTAAGCTTGAAAAGGTCTACAAACCCATCCGATCTCTGCAAGGCAGCAAAACAGCCTCTTTCCTCCAACATCTCCTGGAAACCATCCTGGTCACTCTGGTTGGCAGCTACCGTGTAACAGGGGAAAGGGCAACCACATGCTTGGCCACCTGCCAGGAAGTGCTGTAGAAATACAGGAAACTATCAAAAGTGTTCCTTTACATGGGCAAAGGATGCCAAAGGTGACTACCCAGAAGCCACAGGAGAGGCCAGGGAACAGCTGAACAGTTTAACTCAAAGGGGACAGACTTGGTCTGGGCACACACAAGCAGACAGCTGCTTCTAGTTCAAGGATCAGAAGTTTCTTCTTCACTTGTGTGACACTGACAACACATGTTCATTATACTGCAGATTTCAGTTGAAGACCTTGATTTGGAGTCAGCGATCAGTTTTGCAAGCCAAACAAGTTGTTACATAATTGATTATTTGAGGGGAAAAAAGGATAATTTAGAAGGTAAAACTCATTTGTCTATATACATTTTCTGGAATAGGTTCTGTTGTAACCAGAAACTTGAAGGAAGGGGGACAAACAAACAAAAAAACCCAAACACCCCTGAAAAAAAACAAACCCAAAACCAACCAACTAACCAACAAACCACCCCACCCCAAACCAAACTTTCCCTTATCAGAGCAAGCAGCAGTTCTCAGGGGTTGGTGAGGTTTTTTGATGCAAGGTTTACTTCCTCTGCTGATAGCCTGACCTACCATTTTGAGAATGTAGTAGAGGAACAGCTTTCAACATTACAAACACAGGGAGCTGGAAGGGCCTCCTGTAAGACAAGGGACGAGGTCTTTTGCAACAGCAGAACTAGAAAACATTTGACTATTACAAAAACAGTGACAAATGAGGAGTAGGCTGTTGTGCAAGACCACATGCAAGTAAGATACACCTTTGAAACATAGCAAGAAAGACCGTCATGTAGCATCTACTAAACCTCTGAGATTAACACAACCATGTCTGAATGGGCAAAAAAAACCCAAACCCATCTGTTTCAGCCTTTAGGCTTTGCTGTTGTTGCAGCTTTTCAATCATGAAATAATCACTTTTACACAGAGCACAACCAGTGAGAAACATCTTTATTGCAAAAATTAAATATCCAATTTCAGAACACAAAAATCTTGCTTTTGTTTTAAATTGAGGCAAGTATTTGTCATTCACTACTTGACTGTCAGTAGAGGTTATTAAAATTCATAGTCCCTGTCAGGATGAAGTCATAGAAACATAAAAATTTCTTTGTCCACCTGCCATTGAAGAGTTAAAAAGTTACTTAATTTCACACAAATATGGTTATCTTTTCATATCAGCACATTCTTACCAAAACACTTGATCCATAAAGTAATTTACCTTTATATGAAGAATCCAATCTGACTACAGTTATCCACCCCATTTAACATTTCAGTTAAAATATATTCAACCTTTGGAGCAACTGGTGGCTAATGCAAATGTTATAATGTATCCCTGCTCCAAATGTTACATCGATATATATACAGTGTATATGCAACTAAGCAACAACATGCATTATTATATTTACAGACTTTACATAACATCGTTGTGCACAAATGCAAACTATGACTACAGAAGTTAAAAATTCATTTAAATGTTACAAATTTATTTTACTTATGAAAATTGAACCCCATTGAAAATGAGATCTAGAAAAATTCCCCCACATCTGCTCTTTTATCACGACATTTACTTCTAGCCTTTGTCCGAGCCTTGAATGCTGCAGAGTTGTACAAGTGCTACAAAATAAAAAAAAGAAAAATTAATTACAGATGTTCATAAGGCTTATGCTCTTCAGAGATTTTTCATGTTACAAAACAGATGAAAATATTTTTTATTAATTTTTGAAATAAATTGGTAGACTTTCAGAAATTTATAGCATACTACCCTTGCACCAAAGGCTGATTCATTTTCATACCTATATATACATTTAAAAGAAACTTGGTTTGTATAAGAAAGGCTGAGCTACAAGCAATTCTAGAAGCCTGCCAGTTTTGAACATCATACAGCCACAATGTAGGTTAAATTCACCCCCAGATTAAACCTGGTAGCACCATTGCTCAAATTATATGAGTACATTATATGAGGATGAGTACATTCACAAGCAATAGACCAAAGTCATCCTCCTAGTGCCCATTTTACACTGCAGAGTTTGGGATACTGTCTTTATAAAGACTCCGTTTCCATGGTTTCCTGTGGGTCCCTCCCTGAAAACCTACAGCTGTCAAAAGAGACCAAGTTTCACATGTGTGGAGTGTGAATCTGGTACCAAACAGCAACCATGTGAACCTTCAGACCCTTGGGAGAAGCAGTAGCAGACACATGCCCAGTGGAAAACCTAACTAAGAGCTCAAAGGCACATAGAATCAAGGTTGGGTTTCATTCAGGACAATGAGGCATTGATAGAACTAAAGCAACAAGTTTAACGATAACAGCTTCTGAAGTGCAGCAGAAATGTATTAGTGTATGAAGCAAAGAAAATTCATTAAGGTGCAATAACCTACCCTTTCAAAACGGGATATCTTCATTGTTTTAAGAGTCGCAGCATCTAGCATTACTGGTGGACCAAGCTCAAACACATTCCGAAGAAAGTCATTTGACTAAACAAGAAACACAAACAATCAATTTCTTCTCTAATTATCAAGTCTCCAAAGTTGACTACTGTTAAATAGGAAGTATTCCAGTAAGAAATAGTAGGATTCGTGTCAACTTGCTGCTATTTTTTGCAATTACGTCAAGAGCATTTCCTCTTTCAATCAGAATAAGGCTAAGAACAAAAACTGCCCCCTTGAGAAGACAGAGAGAACTCCCCCTGCCTCTATTGATTTTTTTGTCCCAGCAAATGAGGCAACTTTTCTGTTCTACACAAGATCAGGCAGCTGAACACAGATCCATATGTTTTTGCAACACAGCAGTTTTAAAATAAAAGTAGTATTCGAAAAAACTGAAAAAGCTGCTACATGCCTGCTACAAGTCACATAAAAATGCCATTGACACTAGACCAAGAACTTTAACCTCATGATTATCAGAGCAATTTGGGAGCATATATTCCTAAGGTACATATGTAGCAGAACCAGGAACTGTAAACAGATGACTAGTAAACAAGCAGTTCCCAGAACAGAGATAAGGACTTATCTCTTCTCTTCTGGAATGCTCTCATCATTGGGGTGCAAATTGCGTTCACTATTTTTGACTGAAACTTTGCCTTCCTTCTACAGGCTCAAAAGGGAAGGGTGGAGGCATGCAGCTTTATAGCAGCCAGATGACCACACCACTCTGCTGAAAGAAAGCATAAGGATTCAGTGAAAACTCTGAAGCTATAAAGATATCCAGCTTAAATCTCTTACTTCTTGAAGTCAACTGCTAACCCAGCTACAGCTCAGAAGCAGCTCACCCAGACAGTTCTGGCTCACTGCAGTTAATTCTTTAAATGCTTCAAATGCAAAGCTCATCATTTCACTAAGTTCTACTCAGGATTTTGTAGTTCAGTCTGAATTAGATAAAAGAAGCCAGATAGTAAAGAACAGTCTCAGCATGTGTCAAAGACCAGCTCACCTGCAAATGATATTGCATTCCCGACCCCAGGATCTCCTTGAATGTATCATAAGTTTGTTTTTTAACCCAGCAGTCAATATACATGCGCTCAGGTCCAAACTTAACCATCTCTGTAGGAAAGTCACGCTCCTATCCAAAAATTAAAGGAAACAACATATTTAATTTTAATTTAAACATTCTATTTTACTAGGAATTTTATAGATCTCAGTGAACTTTATTTTCATTGATAAATTGGGCACACTAAAACTTTCCACACAACATAATATGCATATACTAAAGACTGTATTTGTTCATAAAAATGGAAGCACACCTGAAGTTAAATCTCATGTAAAACTTGAAGCTGATGTTCTTCAAGTTAGAAAGCATTTTTTAGAAGAAAACCCCTTAACTTTCATCTTTAAAATTACTTTAAGAATATCCCCAGAAAAAAACAGTTCTGAGTGCAGGAGTCACCCTTAAGTCAGTCTGTAAGCCTCATTTAGTCCCCACCTTACAAGTATCAGGAGCTACATTTGGGACAACGGAATGTAACAAGTCCTAACAGATGACTCAGATTCCTCTACAGGCAGAATCTTAAATGTGACTTCAAATCCTGCCAAGCATTCTCCTTTGCTTTCAAGTTGTCTAACTATTCTAAATATCAACTAATATTTACTTGGTCTTACCCATACAGAAATGAAATAATTATCTGACAAGCAAAAATAAAAATCAAGTTCCAGAGGCGTAAGATAACAAGATAACTAACCCTGATAGCAAGTTTTAGAGTTGTCTTAGAGGCTTACTCAGTTATGCCACTGATCAAGTATTTTTAGCATCCTGCTTTGTATATTATTCTCATAATCTGGATATGCAAACACAGAAGATTATGGTACTACACTTAGGACAACAACTCCCCCTCCCATTCACAAACGCTTCTATGGCCCCTGACAAGTATCACTTGTGATATACCTTACTAAGTTACTTTCTGTCTATTAAGCACAACAGTCAGTAAGATTTTACAATAAATCTTTTCACAGAATTCAGGACACTATTTGGATGTCATACAAAGTTTTCTATGAAAAAAATTCTGCTCATGGTGTAAAATAAAAGAGAATTTAGTATTTACAGTACAATGTTTAGCTTTCTTTAAAGAAAAAAAGAAAGTCAAGGTTAGAGCAAAACAAAATTACTCTTTGTTCTAATATTCCTAAAAAAAAGGCAGTTCTATTTCACACAAATGATCAGAATTTGAAATCTCATTTCAAATTTTTCCTCTTGTTTTCTGAAATAGTAATACTGTTTAATAATAAAACTATTTTCCCTAAATTGTATACTACATACTGGATTGTAACTGAAACAAAACAATCACCTCAACAGCCCGTAGAACGTCTCTGAAGACAGATCGCTGCTTTCTTTTATCCACTTTGGCCCGGTGCTTGTTTCCATCAGTAGCCAGAGCTCTTAGTTTCTCTGTTAGAAGGTCCATATCTTCATAAAAGAAATCCTAATTTAAAAAAAAAAAAAAAAAAAAGGTTTTTTTGGTTGGTTGGTTTTGATTTTATTTTGGTTTGGTTTTGGTGGGTTTTTTTGTTGTTTGCTTTTGGTTTTTTTTTTTATTTTCTAGCTTAAACCTCTTCCTCTGCAAATAAGAAAATGGATCTCCAAATTTTGGGCATGTAGATCTCTACAGCCTCTTACTTCGTTATTTCAAGGGACAGAAATGGCACTCCTGTAGTTCCATTTGCAGTGTTTAAGCCAGTAAGAACAAAGTCACAGCACCCAGTTTACCAAGAAGGGCACTAACAAAGTCAATGTCGGTAGTCAGAGCCATGTGAAACCGTACAGCTCCTTCAGTGTGTGTATACACCTGTAAATCTGTTCTGCTCCATAATTCCAAGGCACTCCAACTGAACCTGGTTGCCACTCCTGACAAGCTGAGGGCACTTGAATATTAGCACACAATTCATGCTGCTGGAGACAGATTGTGAAATACCATTAGACTGACGGTAAGGAGTATTTAGCTGTAAGTCTTGTATGGAATGGGAAATCAGAAGCAGGTTTTTTTTAGAAAATGCTTACACAAAACATTTGAAGTAAATGGTAATAAATTAGTGTTATTCATTATATTTAATGTTTAATATGTGGTTTACACATATAAAGAAATATTTTCTTTCCCTTATTTGCTAATTTAGCAGTACTTCACATAGATTAACAAGAATGTATGTAAACTTATCTAAAAACAAGTTTTTGCCTTTTTTTTTGTTAAATCTGAGTGTTTTGTCATGTCAACTAAATAGGGCAAGTTTACTGTATGCTTTTTGAAAGGAACTGGTCAAAGGCAAAACACAGTAAGCATTTTTAACCTGCGCTGTTAAGAATCCAATGAGAAAAATTTGTAATGATTAAAGGGGCATTTCCTCAATAGAACAGAAGTAGTTTGTAGTGACTAGGCTCGTTTGTTAGTGCATTTAAAGATTTTAGTTACTTGCAGTCAGCTTGACCAAATAAAGGATCGAGTTGCAATCTCCATTTAGTTTTCTTTCAGAGTTGACTTCCAGAGCCAAGAGACTCAAATCCCCACTGTCTGCAATTACACAAAAGTCTCAACGGATTGTTTTGGATTATGCAGTGCTAGGTTTGCCATGATTAGGTTTGCCATGATTCCTGACTCAACTGGAGTTATCTTTTCACTTTAGACAGTGTTCTGGCAAAGCACAGCAGCCTTGATCAAGTTAGGAGCCATTAGGCAGCTCTGCCAAGCTGTGCCATGACTAAGTGGAAGGAGGCTGTTTCCTTCAGAGCTGTCAAGAAAACAGTCTGGAAATTAATGAGGCATATTGAAGAACGCAAAGGCAAGTTTAACTGTGTGTGAGGAAATATCAAGTAGCTTTCATCTAATCCAACTCAAAAGCAAACCCCAAGAAATCTCAGATGTATTAATATTGGTATCTGTGCAAAATTTGTGCAAATCTTTTAAAGTCTCCCCCACCTAAAATGACTGCCTAGTCTTTAATTGACTAAAATAGTCACAAATGCTGTGAAACCATCCTGAAATACAAGTTATTCTTCTCAAGTTACCTAAATAAGGATACTGAAAAAACAATACTTAAGTCAACATGTCTTCCACCTAATGACAGAATTTTAGCTGTGAGAACAGAATTGTGCAGGTTGTGAATTACTCAAATGTGTCTGCACAAGCATCTGATGAGTGTTCCCACTGCAGTAAACAATACTGTTTTATTCTGAAATCTCTCTTGGGATTTCTTACTGTTTTAAAAGCTCATGTTGAATTTAGATTTTAAATCCTGCACTCCACATTTCTAGTTGCTATTCAGTACTATTTGATGCGTTTTGTTTCACTGGTCCTGTTTTGCAACACAGAAGTAAGTGTAAAAACGATAGCTAATTTGCTGTGAATCAGTGCTATACCCACTTAGATTGGGGCAGACTCACTTAAAAAGAACAAACCAGGGAATTATCTGCCACTTGTGGAGATCCAGGGTGCTACGCAACACACGTTAAGTATTATGTCTCGTCATCATCCCAGTGCAAGAAAATTTAGCTGCTGACATCTACTTACAGCATCTGTTTCACGTGCCAGTTCAAACAGAAGGGCTAATGTTTCTCCAGCAGCTATTCTCATGTTGAGATCATCACAAGACAGCAGACTTGGAAGTTTATGCAAGTGCCTAAGGAGTAAGTAATATTCCATTAAGGTGTAAGTTTTGTTAACACTGTTTCATTGCATATAAACAGTGTTACAAATTCTGTTTTCCAAGAAAGATACTCACATTTCAATTTTCTTCTTCACTTCATTCATTGGACAGATAGTCAACAACAGTGTCCATGCTAAGAGAGCACTGATGTGAAGCACAGTATTATGGGTACTTGATACACCATTAGTATCTCTATCTCGCTGATAGGCCTTTGTGAAGATGTTTTCTAGGCATTCCATAGTAGAGTACAGTTCCTGAACGAGGGAAAAATATAATGGAAGTGGCTTAAGATTCACACATTTTCATCTTGTCAATTTATTAAATTAAAAAAGTGTATTTATCCTCACCGTTATGTCATCGGTGACAATGAAACAGCAAATCCCTAAGCAGGTTGCACACTAGACACAAAAGAAAAAAGTGTCAGTATTTGACATAAATGTTACAATGGACAAAATCTTCAAACTTGGACCTTTGAAATTTAACATCTGGAATAATGGAAACTTGAGATTAAGACTTTAGTAGAGTATAAAAGTCTGCAACTGTTTAATTCAGCTGCTTTGTAATACTTATCTCCCAATTCCCATCTACACTCAGGATGATTTTATAGCTGTTACTGTAACAAGCTTTCACTTTTCATGTATTATTATTTAATATAGCTTCCAAAGCCCTTGAAAGAGCTATACATAGCACTGCTTTCACCAAATTATTTTAAATCTCACTAGGATTCACTACTAGAAAGTATGATGACAAACAGTAATGGACATATGATATTTATTCACAGCTGTGGGAAATATCTTCCCTTCCTGACAACTATTACAATCAAATGGCATGAAAACTCTGAACTGCAAGAGCCTTTCCTTGAACTTTGCAACTTCTACTGCAAGGTCCTACCCATCTCTTCCCTATCCTCAATATTCTCTCCAATTCTTCTTGCAAAGAGTATGGAAAAAAACGTTCGAAGGTCATGCTTCACACTAACCACACAGGACTCAAAATGACATTTAAATAGGACAAGCTTTAATAGCTTTTGTTTGTTTGTAGAAATAATTGCTGTTGAACCAGTTCTACCTCCTCTTGCAGCTGACAGGATCTATTGAAACATAGCTTGGGTACAATAGAGTAGCCACCCATTTAATGATAAAGGCAAGTTGGAGAACACTAGTTAAATCTCTGAAGTTTTTAAAAAACTCAGCTCTTGGCAAGAGCTTTAGACTGTCTTCACTAAACATTTCAAGCGTACCACTGATGTATAGATGACTGGGCAAAAAACTCAAAATACTTTTGGTAGTACAGTACAAATGTACAAGTGTATTATTACGTATGTCGTCCCAGCTGTGCTATATGTGATTTTATCAAAAATAAATATAATTGCTTAAGTAATATTCCTGGGCTGTTAAAGAATAAAATTAAACTTTAAGAATAAAATAAAAATAATACAGGAAGGATACATTAATCAGTGGGTAAACTTAAATTTTTTTTCCTATAGGACCTCAACATCAGCCTTCAGAATTGCAGAAAGGAAACTACAATACAGTGAGTTCAGACACTTGTCAAAGTACTACACTGAACAGCTTTTCAAGAAGGTAACCAAGCTGAAGAAGAGAATCATGTTCAATCTTTAGATGGGACTTTTTAAGTCAGAAAACTGCTATATATCATTCAGAACATATGTCAACACTATGAGTACACACTAGTGTGGTAACCTTTAGTTCTGGATTACACAATAGCGAGCTGGTCAAAAGCAGCCCTCTGTCCCTGCCTGGCAAATAAACATTTCATACTTACAGCCTGTCTGGCTTGGATACTGGCTGTTCCGTCACAGACAATCTTCTTCAGAACTGGACCAAGAGTCTTAAAAATCTCCTCACTTTCAATTCCTGACCCCATCTGCACACACAGAAGACAGGCCAGTCCGGCAGCTGCACACTGTTCGTCACTCTTACCTGGAGATTAACACACTATAATGAGCAATCACCTTGTGCGCTGCTTTCTTCCTTTAACATTTACAGATAGTAGCATGAAAGCTTGTAAGTGGAAATTCAGAAATTAATAGTTACAAGATAATTTCAGTTCATTTTCTAGGACAGTTAAAATATGACACCTAAATTTCAAGAAGGAATGTTAACTTAATTATTAAGCACTCTATAAAGTACTAGAGAAGCCTCACAGTCTAAATTCCTTTTAAGCAATGTGTTATTTCATAAGGATTATTGCTTTCTATAGCAAGCATGTTCATTACCTTTCTTTATGCAGCGCTCAATGCTATCAGTTAGTGTCATTCTCCTTTCCATGATAAATTCATAGAGTATTTTAGAAGAAAAAGCACTTCTCAGACTTTCAAGGGCTGCTTGTCTTGTCTTTGCACTGTTAGAAGAGAAAAGGAAGACTTCCTGAAATCAGCACACATCAGTTAAACCTTGCCTTTGTTTTATGGTAATTTATATTTGTCTGCACCCAACAGTAGAGAAACCCATACAAGTACAATGACGTAGGAAATGCTACAAGTTGCCTCCTTACTCAAGGACAGCAAAACTTAGTTTGGAGACAGAGTTCACAGCAGCACACCAGGCTAGAAATAAAGTCACTCTACTTCAAGCTATTAGGAAAGTCTAACTCATCCAAAAACTCCATGGAGGGAAAAAGGTCTTTTCAGATCCAGAAGTCCTCACCAGCATGAAATAATCCTAACCTCAGTAAGCATGTAAAAACATTTGATGTGTATTTCCCTTATTAAATCAGAGGAAGCCAGCAAACAATGTATGAAAGCGTTTCTTCAAAGCAAACTATACCTCTTGTCCAATGTAAGATCAATAAATCCCTTCAATTTATATTCTAAGTCCTCTTGAGTGGCTTCTTCATCAACTTCAGGTCCTAATCCAGAAGAAATAATTTCATTAGCAGGCACAGTAGTTCCAACACAATGTTTTTAACACTGAGAAACCAGTTTAACACAGACAACAGCTACATAATTGTTCAGTATTATGGAAGCTCAATGGTATTAATCCTACTACATCAGACCGCCACCCAAAATACTTTTATAAAGACTGCCCTGTTGATACATCTGTGCTGTTTTTCTATCTGCTCCTTACATGTGCCAAGAATGTATGGCAAAACGAGTCAGATCTTACAAAAATTTGCTTCAGCTCATGACCATCAGCCAGTCCTGTCAGCAACATGTTTTCATCCAGTCCACTACACCTACCCCCAGAGTACAGTGGCGTGCTCACTGCTGATGCAGTGAGTATTGTCAAAGCAGCCTGTCCTATATGGCATCGCTTTAGAAGCCTCTGTGACATGAGCTCAGTTAAGAGTGGCAAGTATTCCCAGGGAAGGCTCCCTGCCTTATCTCCCTGTATCAGGCTTTCAGGTCTCCTCCTCCCAAGAAAAGGACATTAGAGCAGTCCCGGTGGCAGAGATGGTAATAGCGACAATGAACAAATCTAGTTCACAACAGGCAAACATGACTCTTCTCATCCTAAACTCTTCTGCAGTTCTTACTGCCTCAACTTTTATGAAAATCAATGTCTTATAATGCACCTTAAAATTCTTATTGTCTCTATGTCAGAACTGTATAATACTAATAGAAAGGAGCCTCATAGTTTCCAGAGGCTCATGAAACCTGGAGTATATTTTTACAAAACAAAACCAAACTAGATTAACAATCTCGATGTTAATGGAATGTCACTATTTTGCTACTGCTATTTACAGTCTAGTACTTAAACTACTAAGTCAACTCAGGTTTTATATTTTTACAAAGATGGATAAATGAAAGAATTTACCATCCTCAGTGAAGCTAGCAGGATCACTGAAGCCACTGCAGTGACTCATAGTTTCAATTGAAGCATCTTCATCACTAAAAGGCTGCACATTTCTGGGCTGACCACCTTAAGGAAAGATGAATACAATAGTTTGGTCATTTTTCATATGGAAAAGAAAGATCTGAACACCAAATGTAGAACTGAACTCTCCCAGCAGATTCACTCTCCCTGACCCAACCACAGAAACAACACTTCTGTCCTCTGCTGATTCCCTTACTCTAACCTATTCTGAAGGCTAAGCAGGCTGTCTTCTGGAAGACCAGTTGTGAATGGTGGGGAAGGACCCACTTAGTACTGATCCAATTCCTATTCTAGATATAGGTCCAATTCCCACTCTAGATTTAGCATCTTTCTACAATCAACTTCAAGTTAATGCAATTTACTGTGACAGTGCTTTAAAAATAGGTCTATATTAATTCAACTGTCAGGACAAGCTACCTAAAAAACTGCCATACAATCTTCAGTTTTTAATTTTGAGGAATTTCAAGACAGTAGAAGCTAAACATTTAGGCAATCATACATTACCAGGTTCAATGCAGGATTTATGGGACTAATTTTAGTATATGCAGCATCAGCAACGTGCAACTTTTTTAATACTGAATTACAAATACAAGCCAGAACATCAAATGCTTTAACAAGGGATAAAAGTTTTCCCTTTTGGGACCAAGAAGGCCTTGGTGTGGTATCTTCAAACTTTTTGAAGAAAGTAGTATTATTTTTACCAGTAGTCATCCCTACAACTTTTTATATCTGTTATTTCTCCAACAGTTAACAAAAGTCATTTACTCTGAACTCCATTCTTCCAGCTACTTTTTTGTGGCACAACTGATTCTAAATTATTTAAGAAGGCAGCATCACAGAGCTTGCTTCAGGACTACCAAGATCCCAAAAAACTATTTTTATAATTTTTGATTGGATCAGTGTCCAAGCACTTTCAAATTAAATCACACACCACATGTTTTGTTGCTTTTAGCCATATCCACCTGTATCACTGACCATAACCCAAGAGAAAAACACCAGCCAATGCATGAACGAAGAAATTTGGAAGCTCACAGCTCCAGCACAGCCACCTTCTTGTTTGATATCTACTGATATCAAACAGGGAAGTTCAATGGGAGAAGTGGCAAGAATGACAGCAAGCCCATCACAGGCTAAAATAAAAGGAACTGCAGAAACACCCTATGAATTGCACTGGATACTAGAGATTGATGCTGCTCACGGCTATGGCAGCCCAAAGTAAAATTTCTCACAATCCCATAAAACCTCCATTCTGCCCCGGCAGCAGCACCTCCGCCACGCACATTCCCAATCTGCATGAATACTGTTTATTTTACAATATCCTATTTTAGGCTTAGAACAAGGGGTGTTTTTTGGAGATACAGCAGCGTTTCGGGGCACAACGGCACCGTCTCCCCGCGCTGCGCCGCGGGCCTTGAGGTCGCTGCTCGGGGCGCTCTCGCCGCCGCCGGCGCCAGGGCGGCCGCGCCCGCCGTCCCCCCGGCGCATGCGCACGGTGGCGTGAGGTGGCGGTTTCAGGGCCGGCTCCGGTCACCCGCCCGGCCCGGCCGCAGCTCCGCGGCGGCCCCCGCCCGCCCTGCTGCTCACCCACCGCCCGCAGGCAGCCGGGACGCCACCAGACAGGGCGGAACCCTGAAGCCACGGGAAACGCCGGCTGGACCCCGCGCCCCTGCCTGCCCGGCCACGCTCACCGGCTCCGCGCTGGTGGTTGCTCCCTCGCTTCTTAGGCTTGGGCATGGTCGCAGCGGCGCTCGGCTCGGCTTGGCTCCCGCGGCCCCTCTCCGGGTCTCGGACTCTCTGCTCCCCCCCGCCCGGGAATGAGCGACAATCAGCCGATGGAAGAGCAGGAGCGCTTTTTACTCCAACGCCTCTGCGAGGCCGACTTCGCGGTCCGGGGCAGCGGGGGTGATTGGCGAGAGCAGGCGGAGGGAGAACCGGCGGCGAAGGCAGAAATCCCCGTGGAGGCCCGTGAGCGGAGTCGATACATCTTTCTCCTCTCAGACACCCGGGGCTAAAGGCGCGGAGGAGGCGCCGGAGCTACTTTTATAGCGCCGCCGCCTGCGGGGGCGGTGCCGGGCGCCGCCGCAGCCAATGGCCGGGCGCTGCGACGGCGCGCGGGTGACTCAGCCGCGCGAGCTCGTGACGCGCGCGCGCTGCTGCCCAGTGGCGGGGCCGGGACGTCAGCGGCGCCTCGCGCGCCACGCCGCGGTGCACGCCGGGAGCGGCGGGCCGGGCGCAGCTCGCGCCGGGGGTGGGGCGCCGGGGGTGGGGCGCGGCGGGCGGGGACAGCGCGGAGCTACTCCGGAGTCACCGCGGTACGCGTCCCACACGGCGCCGTGAGGGCCGCTGGCAGCGGGAAGTGTGCTATGCGGGGTCGTGGCCGACACTACTCTCCGTGTAGGGCTGACGGGGAATGCCGGAAGGGTTCACAGAATCACAGAACAGTTCGGGTTGGAAGTAATCTCTACAGATCATCCGGTCCAAGCCTTCTGCCAAGGCAGGGTCACCTCGAACAGGTTACACAGGGACGTGTCCAGGTAGGGTTAGAATGTCCCCAGAGAGGGAGACTCCATGACCTCCCTGGGCAGCCTGTTCAGTGCTCTGCCACCTTCAGTGTAAAGTTCTCATGTTGAGATGAAACTTAGAAGCTGTGTTTTGAAGCTGTGTTTTAGTTTATGGCCGTTGCTCCTCATGCTGTTGCTGGGCACCACTGAAAAGAGTCTGGTACTGTCCTCTTGGCACCCGCCTTTGAAATATTTGTGTACATTAATGAGATGCCCTCTCAGTCTTCTCCAGGCTAAACAAGGCCCGGCTCCTGCAGTCTCCCTGTTAAGAGAGATGCTCCAGACCCATATTCATCTTTGTGGCCTCTGCTGGACTTGCACCAGTAGCTCCTTCTCTTTCTTGTACTGAGGAGCCCAGAACCACTGTGTAATTTTCACTTAAAAACAGTTATGCAGGATAGATGCCTTACTCCTTCACAACAGATTTTCTCCCACATACAGAAATGGGTTTCGTCACATAACTTCCAATTTAGGGACTTGTATTTTATATGATTTTTAATCCAAAATTGATTTTTTTTAATGTTCTCTGCTAAACTTCAAATAAATAAATAATAGGATAATAAATAAATAAAACAGGATAGCATTCCTATCCACCAAAAGGAGGTTGTTTTCTAATGTTTCTGAGCTGTGAATGTTAGTGAATGCTCACTGGTGGGCCGTATCAGAACTGCGCTGTTTGAGGGACTGGAGGCATTTTTGCAAAATGTGCTGAAAAGTTACATAAGACACAATAGCAATTACACTGTTTGAATTCCTTTGTGTACGAAATGTATTTACACTGACTTCCAGAAAGGTAAACTTTCATAACAATTCTCTATACGTGTTACATGACAAACAAAGGATTTAGTGACCCATTTGTGCCTGCTGGGTTAGGAAATGCTGGAAGTGTCTATTTCTAGAAAACGGCAGCTGGCTCTGCCTGAGCCTGATGTTTTGCATTGCTGTGCAGCGTGAGCCTCCTGGTGAGTGATTCCTGAGCATTCTGGTGAACATTTCCTTGGGCATAGGAAGGTCAAATTTCTGAAAAGGTTTAGGCAGACCTGTTTAAGAAGAGCAGAGAGGAGACAGAAGTCAGTATGTACTTCATGTGTGCAGGACAACATGTGAATGTCTCAGGGGCACTACTTTTGATCCTTCAGGGTGAAATGTTAGAGCAAAGGAAGCTTTCCAGGTAAGTTGTCAGAGGAGTTGCAATTAGATGCGGAAGGCATAACTGTACCCTTGGGTACACAAGATTTAATATTAGAACAAGGGAGCAGTGCTGGACATGCTACAACACCCAGCAGCAGCGAAGCAAACTTGTATGGTGGGAGTGTTTGGGCTGCAAGGTGCCAATACCGTTTGAACAAGGCCAGTCGTGTCCTGATTTCCTGTGTGTTCACTCTCTTGATACACAGATGCATCTCGGGGTGCAGGCTGACTGGCCTCGACTGAAGTCGCTGCCTTCCTGCTGGTAGCCCCATCTCACAACAGTGCTGGAATGGATTGGATTTAGTGCTGAGATCCCTGCAGGTGTGACAATCTGAACAAGGTGCCGAGCTGTGCGTGTCCCTGGGGCAGCCCAGATGTCCTGCACTGGGCAGGCGCAACACCAGCAGTACCTCATGGTGGAGTTGGGAGAATAAAGTGTCATAGCCCTTTTATCTTTGAAGTCTCCCCAGCACAGATGGAGGTGATGCACTGGAGAGGGAGAGAACAGAATATTGCAGCTGAGGTGGGAAAAGCAACTGCTGAAGTACAAAAAGCTGTTGCCAGATTTGGACAATTAAAATAAATTACAAAAGGTGACAATAACAAAGAACTCGTGACTACGTTGGGTATGTGACCACTTTGCATTTTACTTGGGCTTCTGAAACTCGCAGTCTCCAGGTTACTGAGATTCCCAGGTTGTCTGACCCTGTTCATTGAGGTCACATAAGAGGAGTTGTGTATCACTGCTTAGTTTTGCCATCTGTCTGTGACAAAACAGATTCTTTGTCTCAATTGCTGACTTCTTGCCCACTATCCTGATTTATCCTATTAGCAGGAGCACATGGCACCAACAGGCTGGCTCAAGAGAGATTTCTAACAACAATCTTTGGCTAAAAGGAGAGTCACATGGTGTCGGCAATCTGTACACCTATTGTCTGGCTTGTGCGGCAGCTACTGGTGTCAGGGGTGTCACAGTCCCATGGGCAACAATGATACCAGTGGTGGGTGAGAGGTGGCATCTTTTGGAGAAATGCATTTTATGAAGCAGCAAGACAAGCTGGGAGCGGAGGGTGACAATAAGGCAGGCATGGCTGTGGCTTCACTACCAAGCAGGAGCAGCACTCAAACAAGAATAGCAAAGCAAATCTGGTGGTGGCTATAAGTTTCGCTGAGAGTACAGATCCAAGGGAATGTAGTGACAAGGAGGTCTGAGTTCGAAAACCAAGTCAGTGATTCGGGGGCAGAATCAGGTCCAGTGACAGTAGCCAGGGCCAGCCAGCCACCAGTCTTGTCATCATCAGACAAGCCTGCAGTGACAGGGAGGATCCAAGATCAGCCCAGGTGGGTCAGGGTCTGGATCAGTGCATATGTGGCCAGACACAGTCATATCTATAGCAGCTCAGGCAAGGACCAAGGGAGAGTCCTTCCATGTAAGCACAGCTCCTGAGCAAAAGTGAGTGTCCCTTGCTTCTTGCAGCTCTTTCTCATGCAGCAGTCTGATCCAAGGTCACTCAGCCACACCATGAAAGAAAAGGTCTAATTAAGAACTTCAGCCCAGCTGAGGGATGTGACTGAGTCAGTACGACTGACTCAGTTTATGTGTCTTAGTAAGTGTTTATGTGCCAGAGTTTATTTTAAAGACATGTAAACCATCATAATTTATGAACAATTGAAGGCATGGTCAGACATACTCTGTGTACACCATTAAATGCTGTAAAGAAGTCACAAGTGAGGGAAATCACATAGATCCTTAATTCGTATGTGTGTTTTCCTCCTCTTTTGACACAATGCTTCTGTTATCTTTACAGACAAAATCCTTTGGATTTTCTTTTTCCTTTCTGCTGGTCCTTAGGATACAACTATCTTTGGACCCAGAAGAGAATCCCAGGCTTGTACTGGTTGCCCTGTATTGCACAGTCAACTTTCTCACAGTCTTAAAATGTCTCAGAGGCAAGGAAACAGTCCAGACCTGGAAAATGGGCCATGCTGAGACATTCACTGAGTGAATACTGCAAAATACCTGTTTCTAGTGACTTATGAGGACTGACAGGCCTTCAGAGTATGAACTTGTTAGAAGTGCCACAATCCTAACTCTGGAACACTTAATGCTCCAAATGCTGTCATCACTGACATGTAGCCACACTGCCCAAAATAAATTGCCAATGATAAATTACAGCCACAGCCCCTCTCAAATCTGGCTGCAGTTGCTACAGTGGTATCCTTGCCTGGGGGCTTACTTGATTCTGCAGGAAAAAGCAGCTCACTCATTTCCTTCATATAGGTAGGGCACCCAGTCTTGTGTCCTAGGAGAAAGATTAAGACTCAGAAGGGAAAGCTGATGTCAGGTCTTTACTGAGAAGGTGCTCAGATGAATGCATGTACTTCCAGGTATACACACAAGATGAATCTGATCAGTTCTCACAGAACTCCTCTTATTTCTGAGATAGTGATTGCAAGTGACAGGAATTTTTAATGGCAGCAGTAAGATACCAACTTCAAATAAAAAGACAGAGAGGGAAAGCCAAGAGCTGCAGCTTTTTTTCTGTTTGAATGCTGGAACACATACTGGAGGGCTAGGCAGTTATAATATTTCAGAGATATTCCATTGCAGAAAAATATATACAGCATCCAAGTTGGAGGTCCTTTCAGATTTCTTACACCATTTACCTCTCATCTTCTTATTTGTATTTTGGAAGCCTAACCAGTTGTGGTCCAAGTACATTCAAGAACCCCAAGTCCAGAATAAAATTAAATGTGATGGCAGGCTCGCTACTGGAGTTCCTATTACTAGTTTCTGATGGAGGTTTTGGTCTTAGCTGAAGGAGTATCTTCAGACACTGAGGGAAGCTCATGATATCTATAGGTGGCTGAAGTCCAGAGCTGTAAGGTGATGCAAAACCAGCCCCTACTTTTTTCCCTAATTTCAGCAGCCCTGTGTGTATGGACACATAGAGGACATTTTGAAGGGAAAAGAAAGCAATCAGAAAAGAAGTTCAGTTATTTATGGATTTAGCAAGCCTGCGTGCTGATACAGAGGCATGACTTTGCAAGTCAGGTAAGTGCTTAGTGGTCACTGATAAGTCCTCTCACAGCGTTGGTGGTGTTTATGTTATATAAACAGTGCTAGAGGCATATATTGCAGTCTGCGCATAAAGAGAAAGGTGGCTCATGCCCTTTCAAATTTACAATCCTTTTTAAATTAACAATTTGTGCAGTATAGTATATGTGGACTTTATGAAACGCTGTGTATTTATGCAGCTGAGCACATCCTCAGTGGCACACTACCCTGACTTTCCACAACAGGGGGTTTCAGCTGCATTCATACTCCAGATATTTTGTCTGATTTTATCTAGATTATACTGAGCCTTGCCTCTTTTTCCTGAGGCATGTCCTTCACTCCATATTTATGATTTATTCATGCCAAGTTTTCTTGGATCTCAGTACATATCCCATTATTAATTTCATGCCTGAATTTGGCTGCCTGAGCTTCAACTGTCACTACCAATAGCAACTGACCACAAATATTATCCCTAACAGCATTACAGAGCAACTGTGACCCCACAGAAAAAGAAAGATAAGACTTTGTGAATTGTAAAGCCCTTGCAAACATTTTGCAATAGCTAACAAGATTTTGTTACAATAAGGATTAACACATTCTCTTTAACAAAAAATATATGTGACTATATTTGTCTCTAGTTTATTGTTTCTTGTGGGGCAAGCTTTAGCAAACAAATAACTTTGAATAATGAATGTAATTGTTATTATAAAACTGTGTTGTAAAATCATGTGTTTCATGACTTAAGGCCTTGTATGTTGTCAGTTTGTGACTTGCTTCACTTAGTCCTCTGCCTGTTTTGCAAAATTTCGTGTTTCCTAATATCAACCACTGAGTTAATGCTAAGTATTACCCAGGAAAATCAGCAATTTTCTGCTATTCTGAAATGAAGTATTATATATATACTTATATGTGTATACATATATATATATGTATACATATATATATGTGTATGTATATATGCATGTATATTTAGATATAGGTTCAAGTTGAAACCTAAAATTCTTAATGACTTCCACCCTTCCAAATTAATTTCAAAGCATCACATTTGCATAGAATTAGGGGTCTGACACAGCCTTTCCCCAGCATGCAGTACAATAAGCAGGAGTATACATCTTGTTCCTCTTAGTATGTGTTTCTATTGCATTATGTGCTGTTGACCCAACTGGTTAGCCAATACTCAGTGTCATTTGTAGGGGAATCAGATATTTTTCTGTTTCTGACCCATTATTTTTTGACAATGTGTAATAGAGGCTCATTCCACTGAAAATTAGGAAGGATTGAATAGCAGGAGACAAAACTCCAAGTCTCATTTCTGTCAGTGCTCCTGCTGAACCCCCTCCATGCTCACATTCCTATATCCTCTTCTAGCTGTCTGCCAGGCACTTGGCTGTGCTCTTCCACCCCACTTGGCAATACACAGCTGCAATCGATCGTCTGTGTTTGTATTTGCTGGGACACTTTTAACTGTGTGCCCCAAGCACTTCATGTTTGTGTGTGGGGCTGGTCCATGGGCAATGGTTTTCTGTTACTGCAACAACCATAAAGTAGAAAGACACTGACTTGGCCTAACTTCCCGTCAGTTGTATACCCTACCACTACATGTGCCAGTGACAGCTGGAAGCATGTTGACAGCATTTCTGTTCCTTCTAAACCTGGCCATGCAATTGCCCATCGCTTAGGAGATTTGGCCTCTCTTACCTTGGGCAGCACGAGCACTTTACTCAATTTGCTGGGATATGCAACACAAGGGTAGATCAGATGCTCAGCTATAGTTGTTCTTGGTTTCATTCTTGAGCAATCCTGGTCCCACGAAATAGAGTTTTCAGTCCTTCCCCTTGATGAAAATGTACAATGACAGGCCAGTGGCACCTTCCAATAGTTCTTTTTCAAAATACAGGTGATTTACAAGATGTCCCTTTGATGACAATATAAGGGATTAATCCTGTTTGTATTCAGTAACAAAAAATCCAAATAAAACAGTATAGCACCAAGGATCAGAAAGGACCCTTTTGTATCCATCAGTCCAAATGTTTACTCTTTCAGATGTGTTTATTGCATAACCTCTTAAACTAACTCATTTAGCTTCAATTTAATTCTAGCCAAGTTTCTTATTCCCTCATCTGCATCTGGAAAGCTGTTTCCAAAGGTCAGCCTTCTGCTTATCAGAACAATTTATTTGTGCCCAGTATGTATCAGTTTGTCCTGCCGACAAACCTCACCTTCACCTCTTCTGTGGTGTTTACACTGCTAGGACCAGCTGGTTTCTTTCTGACCCTCTGTTTTTTGGGGCACTGTGCAAATTCCCTAGAGCAATATGCTTCCTTTGTAGCTTAAAGTATTTAAATAAATCATCTAATTTAGAAGCCAAGTCAGAACTTAGGTAGGCTGAATGACTGGAGGTGCCCATCTCTTTCCATTGACTACAGGATTCCCTGGTGACTGTGCTCCTAATTTATGTGTCTTTGTGAAGTGCCTGAAGTTGGGCAGCATGAATCTGGGCTTCGGTGGTGTTGTTTTTTGTCTCCTGACCAGTCTTGAAGTCTTTCTCTGCACTGGTTCCCATGGCAATTTATGTTTCTTGAACATAGATGACCAGTATTCCAGGTGAAGTTTCATCAGTGTCATTGATGGCTTTCCTGCCTCTCTGTCAAACTACTTCCTGTCTGAAATAGTTTGCCATCACATTTACTTTAAACAGGCATGAATTCTGTATTGTATTTCCTTTCTCCCCGAGGTGTACAGTTCACTAACTCCCTAGCTGAGACCTGAAATTCATTTTAGTCCTGAAATCCATGATTTTTCAGCATGGATTATTAATTTTTACTTTATTTCTGTCAGCCTAGACAACACAGTCAGCTCTTCCTAGGCAATATTTAAAACCTCCTTTATAAAGGCATCGCCTTCCACTTTGCATAACAATTTTAAGTTCCATTAGCAACCCCTTGTTTCTGGTGTCCTGGTAATTAGTGGGAACATTAGGCTGTTTCCTTTCAAGAACAAGAAATTCCTGTCACAAGTCTGCATTTTTGTGTTGAATACTCATCCACTTGTTCCTTGTACACTTGCCAGGCTGCCCAAATAGTGAATACTGAAAGGTGTTGTTTCTTAATAACAATTTTTTCTTGAAATGGACTGAAATATAACAAGAAAGCTGCTATTGTCTATCATGTAATTGCAGCCCTTTTCCCATTCCATCAGTGGAAACTGCTGCTTATTTGAAAGATTATTATTTAATTGTTGCTTGTATGAAAGGTGATTTCTCACTGCAAGTCACACTGAAGCTGCTGGGACCTGCGAAACTCATGCTCTACAGTCAGAATGATATGCAGACTTCATACCTCTCTTTACACTGGAAATTGAAAATACAAAGAGTGGCTGAATGTTGGAGGGGAAAGATTGTTTCAGCTCCTGGCTTACAAGAGCTGGTTAAGCAAGATGGGGAGAGAAGTGACGGGGTCATTTGCAAGGAAGAGAGAGTTGGTCTTTTTCTGTGGTATCAAGAGAGCCAATAGGTACATGGCTTTTATTCTACCTGACTCAAAGCATGGAAGTACCAGGCTGTACACTTTCTAGTACCTAAAGGTCAAAGTCCTGGCACATCTCAGATAATTCTGCATTCCTGCCTTCCTCTTCCCCACCGGATGACTGTGTGAGTCCCTTCCCATCTCTCTATTCATTGTCTCCAAGAGGGCTTCTATGCCACCCACATATGGGTCTACCTTTCCTCCTTCGAGTGGTTCGGTGTCCTTCATTTCCTTTTCCCTCACCATAGTCACCATGATTCTCCTCTCTCTCATCCTTCTGCCCTTCTCTTTCACAGACTTATTTGAACACTTTAGACTTACATGGAGAATATCTGAGGTATTCTCAATGATTTGATCAACTTATTTTCTCAGAGGTGGGCTGTTCCAAGTGCTGTCGGAAGTGCTGGACATGCTAACCAAATCAGTCAATTTCTGTCCAAGGACGTCTGTAACTTTCTTGCAGTGTTATGGAAATGATTGAATGCAAAGTTATACAGTTACCCTATTACAGGCAAATATAAATAAGCAGACAAGGGTATGAAGGCTTTTGTGGGCCCTGGCTTCAGCTCCCAAAGGTTGAACTCATTCCTAGATGCAAAAGCTGCATTACCGTTTCAAGCACTGATGTATAAAATTAACAGAACCAAATTGCCAGTGCTAAGTAGTCATCATTTGCTCAATAAGAAACTATAGAGAAGTGCTTTTGCACCAAGGGGAGGAAAGTATGTGTCCAGCAGGAGTCAGAGAGCCCTTTCCAGCAAAAAAAAGAATGCTCTCAGATGCAAATAGCAAAAAGAGGGTATGAACCAAGTAGAAATAGGATGCAACCCATATAAAAACCTCCTGTGCAATCTATGGACAGGGTATGTACAGGGCAATAGTGTTTAGATTTTCCAGTTGCTGTCAATGCTAACCAAAAGTAATTACTCATACAAATATGCTTAAGAGCTGCCTTTTGAAATTAAGAATCTGGACAGACAGGAACTGGCATGGAAATGTACACAACAGTTTGTTTAAACAGTGTCTTTCACAACCAGCCACCGAGTGACACCTGACAAACCACAGTACTTTTGCCACGTCAGTAACCTATGCCACGTGTCCCAGCTTTGTCACCTTTGTCTGTGTCCATGCTTGGCACCCCCATTGCACTGACCTGTCTATCTGCCACACAACTCTTGTCTGCTCTCAATCATGTTTTAGACCTGAGGAGACAGAATTGCAACTCTTAGTCTTATTTGTCACCTGCTCTCCCCCTCCCTTCAAGGTTTTCCTATGGTGAGCAATTTTTTCAGGGTGCTTAAAAAAGCAGAATTTTACCATGAGAAGTGTCATGTAAATATCCATCTCCAAGAGAAACTGTTGGAAAACACACACATGCTTGCTGTCAGAAATACCAAATTTCATTTGAGTTGAGGTCTGGGGGTGAAAACAGGCTGTCTTCCTTTTATTCGAGCATTCCCAGCAAAAGGACCTTAACAAAGAAATAGGGAGAAGAAACTATGTTAAAGAAAAAAAAAGAGGAAAAAAGAAGAAGAGGTGGAAAATATGTGTCCCTGCATCACTTTCATATTGAGTACTTGGATGTGTGTGACTCCACATGAGAGATCTCTGCCTCTAGCAGCTTGCTTTCTCATATAAGAGAGAAAAATACTGAAAAAGTGCCTGCTGGACAGTCATCATGCACTGAGGAACACAGATGTGGCATCTCCCAAATGGGTGATGTGTCTGCAGATTCAGGGATTCCCCTGTGGCCTCCACGCCATCACCTCTGATGGCTGTCCCTGCAGGCAGCAGCATGGAGGGATTGCACCCCTATCCCTGAGGGGGTTCAAAATGACCTATAATGAGAGTGTTGTGAATATTGTAGCAGAGACACAGTGGAAATATCCAGAGACGTGGTGCCTCGTGATCTGGCTCATTAAGGTGATAATCACAATGTGTAGCACTGGCAGCATTCCTCTGCCTTGAGGTCAGCATCCTAAACTAGTCAGACTGATGCCAGCTCCTCCACACACCTGCCAGTCATGTCATTAAAATCCAAATCTTCATCTCTATTAAGTCAGCACCTAAGCCCTGTTCAGTCTTTACTGCCTTTCTGCAGCCCTAGTCCCAGCCTTCAGGCACCTCCATGGGGATGGGGAGGGGACAAGTCCAGGCTGGGACATCAAACCTACATGTGTGGCAGGGTCAGGATCAGGCGTGGTGAGGGGTATCCTTGCATTTAGCAGCTCCCCTCCATTAGTCTCCCTGATGTTTCCAGGACAGAGACAGTGGGCTCAGGATAGAAAACAGTGTAAGCAAGGCCATAACGGAAAAGATAAGAGATTGCAAGATAGAATACAATGCAATGCAGTATTGTATTGTGTAAGATATTACTGCTGTGGTTATGAGAGCTCTAGGTTGATCAAGTGAGAAGGCAGAGCAAGGTGATTCTATCAGTTTGTTTTCCATTTGTGTCATTTTTGGTGGGTTTTGTGGTTTTTTTGGTGGCCTATTTTGATCTGGTGATTTTTTTTTTGTTAGATTTCACTACTAAATCTAGAGAAAGCTGCCTTTTGTCTGGTGACACTGGCGAGAGCGAATCGTTATTCCAGCCTGCATAATAAATCTGCTTCTAAATTCAGATGTTTCAGAGGGCATCTTGTTTTTAAAGGAGGCTCACAGTAAAGCTCTGTGCTGCAATTTGAAAAGGCAGCCAGCACCCACCCTGCAGCAGGGAGAGGGATGGAGCTCACAAGCCTTCAGTTGCACTTTCCTCCTCCTGCAGGACAAAGCCTATGAAGCAAAAAAGACAGAGCAGGCCTCTCACGGATGCTGCTGCCCAGGACCTCCACACTTCTGTGTGATACCACACCTCTGTGCACCCTTTTTCCCAGCATTAAGAAAATCTGCTCAGAGGGCAGTTAGCCACTCTTTTCCTCTTCCTGCATCACAGAATTTTTCTATTTGTAATTGCACCTAGGTTTATAAAAATATCTTTAAATCTCTCTAGTCTATTTATATGTTATATAAATAAGGCTGGATGAATGAGGCATACCCTATAGATAAACAAAACACCTGTAGGCCTGCAGGTACCTTCCCTTCCATTTTTTATATAAAAACATCTCAGGACCAGTAGGATAACATGCTGAAAATATAAATCATGTTGCCTTTTGATGTATTTGAGGTACTAGAAATAAGGAAGAGAAACAGATTTACATATTAGAGTATTATAGACCCATGTAGGATGAATACTCAGTGTAGCTTGTAACAACTACACAGGTAGTAATAGGACATAATTGCATTTGAGGTGTTTAAGAGAGGGAACGTTTCATACAGACTAACCACAGGAACAAGTAGAGGTGCAAAGGTCCATTTTCCTCATGTGCTCTCAGTCACAGGGTATATTAAATTATGAACAAACCCAGAGGTTGCAATCTTTTGTTCTGAAAATTAACTAACCTCATAATTACAGGTGTTTATATAACTAAAGCAAGCTTCTTTTGATCTGCACTTCTTTTAGATCATGTTGCTTTTACATCAAAATAATCACTGACCTGGTTTGCACAAGGGACATCTCTGAGCAGTATAAGTGAGATTTTCTTGCAGTAAACCTCATTACACCCTGAGGGTTGTGGTTCTTTAATTTTCACAAGGCAAAATTGCTTGGAAGTCTCTACTATGATTGAAGTGGCTCGTAGCTACAAAACCCATGTATTCCTCCTGGCAATATTAGCCTTTTTAACTCAGGCAAGCCACATAAAACCTCAGAACATCATTTGTTTCCAGTAGTCGCAACTAATTTCTCACTAATGCAAAGAGTGCGATGCAGGAAAGATTGATTTCCATAAACATGATTTACTTTGTTATCTGTCTCATTAAAATAAGCAATTAGCCAAAGCTTTAAGTGTTAAAGACTTTTCTGTGAGGATACATTGATGATGAAAACAGATGTTTCTCCAGGATGGGAGTTCTTGTTCATTCTCAGAGGTAGCAAGACAACTTACAGCCCCAAATTCAATAAGAAACATGTCAAGGGGCTCTGTCTTTTTTCACCCCTCTCTTTCAGGAGAGCACATAACCAGCAACATTTGTCTCATAACCCTTAGTGGGGACATGTGCCCAGGGTTGTCCTAACTGTGCTGAAACACCTGGACCAGTGCAGCACTGGGACTTTGCCACAGCCCTCAGCTTTACTGCTTCTTCTGCTCAGTGGCACACAAACATTACCTGTCATTGGGGAAGCTCATTTCCCCCACCTGCTCTTAATTTTGGGCAATAAATAAATAATATTCTTGGAGAAAAAGCTTATAACAGAGACGGTTTTGCATTTATCATGCATGATAAATCCTGGCTGTAAGACAAGCATCCATGTCAGTAAATTTAGCAGTTGTATTACCCTGAAGACTGGTCCATATTTAGAAGGGTAAATAAGATTCTTTTTTACCTCAGCAGTTGCTGACAAAGCTTGTAACAGGTCTAATAATGCTTGTGTCCTGTGGGAAATATGTATGGTAATTTGCCTGTGTAAGCACTCATTCCTCCTAGGGAGATGCTTTGCCTAGCTCTATGTGTTCCTTTACACGTTTTGTAAGAACAGTTAAATAAACAGCTTACTCCCTGTGCCTCTTCTCATCAAATCAGTGATATGAGTCGAAGTCCAGCAGCCTCAAAACCCATCTCCAATCTTTAGATTGGAGAGTCTCCCCAATCCTCTTCTGCTCCAGACTCAAATGCTTTTTGTTCTGTGCCATGAAGATCAAATGAATTAAGGCTACTTTAGAATTTTTTGGTCATGTAGCCTGGGAAAATCTTGCCTTCTGACAGTTTTATATATTGACATCTCTGTCCCTGGTCTTTGCAACTTAGGCATTCTAAAAATGACCTCCAGATCCTGGGAAGGGAGCACATAGCTCTTTCCATGTTTCACAGCTTTTTTATTTATTTTTTTTAAGTCTTTCAGTGTCTACAGCTGCAAAGACTGCTTATCTTGGATTTTCAAAACAATTTTACATGTTGATTGCTATCATATAACTGGTCGTCACTCAGTGTGAAAGATCATTTATGAATGGAGGGCACAAAGTGGTTTCCATTGCCGCCATCTCCTGGCAGAGTTAATGAACTCCACATGGCAATAACAAAGAGACATTAACATGGAAGAGAAATTAAACAAACTAAAGTAGTACATAAATTTTCCTGAAGGCAGCTGGTAGATGCCAGGAAAGCATCTTAAAAGATAATACACACCAGAAGGACCATTGCCAGCTGAAAATTTCAATGCTCCCTGGAACTGCCTTACTCATTGTTGTAGTGCTGATGTAACACCCATGATGATATTAGAAAACATAAGAAAAAATTATATTTCTCTGTGTTTTGGAGAGCATTTGATATAGCAGCTCTGCAGTCAGTTTTATGGCTTTGCTGAATTGTTTCCCTTCTGTTTGAATGGCTCTTTCAGAGTGGGAAATATAGAACATTTTGGCTTTTAAGCAGGTAAATGTGAAACAATGAAAATTTTAGCCATGAAAGTTCAAGGAGAGGTGCAAGGTTGCAAATTAATTAAAAATTTTTGTAACTGATCAGCTGACAATGTCCTATAGTTACTGTTGTTTAGTAACTGTGGTAAATAAAAGAAAAATTAATAGATCTCCTAGAGTTCAATAAAGGCAAAAAAAAGACATGCAGTGACCTGAGAAATAAATAAATAAATAAATAAATATCTTTAGGTGCTATTTTTGCTGCACATCACAACACATTTCAGAGCAAAAAATAGGCTTTGCTGTGCTCTGCACAGAGAGCAACTCCATAAGGTGCACAGCTGAATCCAGTGGGAATCCATCACACCAATACAAAATATATTGAATTTCTGCCCTCATTTTGTGAAAAAAAGCCCACAGTATTTTGTCTGTATTCCATTCTTTCATGCTGAGTTTCAGATTCTTTAGTGTTTTGTCATTGTATTGTCTTGCCTATAAGCTCAAATTAATGTTTAATGATTTAAGAATCAAAAAAATGCTCAATATTTCCTGAAATCATGTCTATATACTTGAACTGCAAGCTTCGCTAATCCTCAGAAATTCATATTGCTGCCATTAGGGGGGATGATGGAACACTCGATAGCTTTTTGATCTCTTCCACAATCGTTACTCCATTCATCAGCCAGCCAGCTGGCTGCATCAGCTCCCTTTGGAGTCCCTTTCCCTGACTAAGCAGTGCTGCCATAAAACTGCATTGTATCCCCGTGCTCTGCCCTTCCTCCACAGATGTTACTGTTTCAATGGGCATACACAGTCCCTCAGCAAAGCTAAAATACTGCTCTGCCAAGTTCCTCTTGGCCAAGATACTTCCTGATGCTGATTTTTTTTTTTTTTTTAAGAGCTTGTGTGAACTGTGTACCTTTCCCACCCCAAGGACAGAATGTCTTTGGTTTCCCCTGGCTGGCAGCCTGCCTATATGGCATCCAGATTTCTGGAGTTCAGCATGGTTTCCATATGATCAGATTAAATTATTTTGGGATAATAAATGATTTGGCAGTGCACAGCACTCTCTGGAGCATAATCATTTATGCTCAACAAATATTTTGCACACATAAATGAAAGTAAACCCCAAAAATGTAAAACCTAACCTTTCAGCAGAGCTATTTCCCTTGCATTGTGGAGTAAAGTAATAGTCTTCAATCAAATGTTCTGCAGGAACATCTATCCCACGCAGTGAACTAATTTTTACCAGCCAATCTCTATTTTTTTAATCCCACTATCAATTACCATGTGAAATACAACTGACTATCATGGAATGGCTCAAGAATAACCACGATTAGAATTTGGACTTACTTTGTATACCATAACACTGCTATTCAAAATAAGCTAACGAAAGATGCACTTCTCTTTGCTCTTCTTATGGCTTTCCTAGTTCATGTGTCACATTAAGATAGTGTGTACAAGAAAAAGAATTAGCACTTAATAGAGACAACTGCGACCTAGTGAGGAATTCACAGGCAACAATAAGATGAGCAGGGACTGCTCATGTCATGGTGACAGCCATGGTGGGGGGCAGGTGTCTGGTATGATTCAAGGCTGCTCAGAGCACTAAACATCGGACTTATTGCTTTCTCAAAGAATGGGTAAGAATAAAGGTTCAGTGAGAATATAAAATATTTATGGTTTATTTGTCATTTCATAACGCTATATATAGCAGATGTACCTGTGGGAAAGCTCCCCTTATCTTTGGCAGAGGCAGATGCCCTGAAGCATTAACAGGCAGATCACAGCCTGAATGAAGCATATCAGGGAGCTGTGTGTGTGCACGTGGAGCAGGAGGAATGCTGGAAACACACATATTTGTGTGTAGTGGCTCTGCAAGTGAAGCTCAGAGCACTTCATAAAATTTTTCTGCTGCTCTTACACTGCTCAACAGTTTTAGCATTGACTCCAAGAGGAAAATGGGATATAGGCTTGGTGAACGACGACTCACCTTCCCTTAAAGGTATTTCTTACTAAAGCAGGAGATGTTGATTTGCTGTTGATTCTGTTATGCCTCTCCTCGACCTAAATAAGGGACCAGGGTTGCCATGTTGTCCAGACCAGCAGTTTTCCCAGGTGTGCAGTTACATTACACGCACAAGAGTTAATTCCAAGTGGTTGTTCTGTGGAAAAAGTCTAGTTCCTTACAGATCATTTCAGGTGTCCCCACACATCCTCCCACTAATGATCATCCTGGTCACCTCCTCACCATCTCAGCACCCGCTCTCATGTAGCACTGGCCAGATTTCCGCTGTCTCACTTACTCTTTCTCTCATTTCTGTACATCATGTTTTCACTAATTCCTCACTGCAGTGCTTCATCTTCCTCTCATGCCTCTATATTTTTGGCAGCTCAAGAGGCAACATATGCTCTGTCAGGTTCAGAGCTACGCGTGTGCTGCCTGGCTTACCAGTGTGCACATGCTGTTAAAGCAGTGGAACAATGCCTCCTGCAGTGGAGGAGGGCTGAGCTACCCTTTCCTCTCCTCCTTTGGGGCATTCTCTTGGCCCTCTTACTCAACCAGTCACCTGCATTTTGTGATCTTTGTAGGAGTTAAATATCTTTGAGACTTCTACTTCTTTGACAGATTTGGTAAAAATAGCCTGATAGCTTCAGGATACTTTGTGGGATGGGGAGGCAGACAGGAGGACAGGCAATTGCACAACTCCAATTCCTTCTAAAATGGAGTTAAAAATTAATTACATTGGAAAATGGATCCTAAGGAACTGGACTCAGTACCATCCCCTTTTGTCTGTCTACCAGGCTTCATTTGTCTCTCATTCTGAATTTATATCGCAAGGTATATGAGGTAAGAAAGGTATTTTTGCTTTCTGTTTTCTCCATTAGAGTAAATAAAAAGTAGTAACAGATAGCAATACAAATATTCTGACCAGTTTCCTTCTCCATGACAATTGCTTCTCACAAAATTGTTTTAAAAGCCCCAGCACATAGAGCCAATGAACTCAACCTGCAATATGATTGAAAGTGCTGCAAGATGCCCCTTGATCTCTTCCCCAGCTGCTCTTTTTCCTCCCCCATTAAATTTTTTTTTGCTGCTGTGACCTTCTGGCACTCAGCATGCCAGGTCTCCATCCCAAATATGTTGTCATGGAGATTTGGACCAGCACTCCTGAGGGATGGTGTACCTCCCTCAGCCATTCCAATGACAAGTCCTGAGCAAACCTGGAGTATGGTCCCCAGCAAGGTCTGCCTGCCAAAAGAAGCCTGCCAGCAACACCAGGGCAGCACCTGGTGAGTGCACTGCAAGAAAACAAACTCTGAATTCTTAAGAACATCAGGGTTTGTCCAGATTTCCCTGCAAATCTGCAAGCTAATCACAGGAGGTCACACTGGTTGGCTGCACTGCTAACAGCATTAAGAGTTACAGCAAAATAATAAGGGAAGAAAGGCTGTGTACATAAAAATAACTTCTCTGGGGGGGGCTCAAGAAGATGAATTGGTTGAAACTTTACCTTGATATTCAATGTTGAGGGTGCAGGGGTAAAGGACATCATAAAATAATGAGTCAGTGTAACAGAGTTAAATATTCAGTTTGAACAGTAGGATAAGTGATTGATATTCATACATGTTACCAGGAGGCTAGAAAGATGGAAATTAGCTCACACAGAAAGAAAAGACAATATTAAGTATCTGAACAAGGTGAATAAATGGAAAACACTGAAAATAGATAGGAATAAGCCTGTTCTCAGTGGTTTGAAATATGGCAATATTTATGACCACTGTCTTGCAGGACATACATAAAATTTGCCTGTCTCAGGTACCTTGTCAAATAAAAATTAAGATTTCTCTTTTTCAAAAGTAGTAGGCAAGAGCCGTGATGCTGGATCACCATTTCCAGTCTTCTGTCCCTGTGTTGAACGTCTCGCCTGCTCTTTGCATGTTAAAACCATTCCTCAAATGCACCAAGCTCATTATGCTCTGCCTGTAATCCAGTCCCCAGGCAACAGAAAATATTGCTGAAATTTCTCACCTGCTAAAGCAGAAGTGAACTGGAGCTGGGGAGTTTCCCAGAAGCTTTGTTTCTGTTTTTATGTACTGTGGATACCTGTTGTTACCCTTAGTTTGAACCCCATAAATGTGATGTTTGGTGAGGGGACAGAAACGGATATCACACAAGAAAGGGACCAAGGGCTCAGCCATCTAACTGCACGGTATTAGTTAGTGTTGAGCTTTGTAAAGTTATCTGTCAAGACACTTTGAATACCAAAGCTGCCCCAGGGGTAGCTTGAAGTCCCTAAGTCTCATCTCCTACGTGTGAGCCCAGCAGGGTGGCAGTGCTCTGCCTTAAGCTAGCGCCTGGTGTGGGAAGATGTAAAGTCGTGTCTGGCTGCTGATTACAGGGGGTGGGGGGAGCTAGCGTGCTTAACTTTCACCGTGGAGGCTGCAGGCAGAGTGCCCCAGCAGTGCCCCGACGGGCAGCTAAGGGCTGTGAAGGCACAGCAGAGCACACATGAAAATCGTGCTGGTTGCTGTGGGCTGGGCCTGGCAGCAATGGTTGCTCTTGTTTTCTCCACCCAACTGCGAGGCCAGCTGGTGCCTGCTGGATACAGGCAGGAGGAGAAGGTTCCTGCCATGGCCCTTGGAGTATTGACTGGGAGGAAGACTCTGTGTTTCTGTCACTTTGCAAGTCTAGTGATCCAAGGGACCATTCCCTTGGGGAGATGGAGAGGTGTAGGTTTGTATTAGGATGGTGCGGGTGCTCAGCAGCCCCCAGGGCTGCCTAGAGGCACTGGTGTGTTGTGCAGACCCAGCTGCTCACTCTCCTCCTATGCCTGTCTGCCTGTCAGTTCCCACTTCAGCACATGGCCAGCCCTGCAGTATTCAGTGGCTTTAGGCCAGTGCTGTTTGTACAGGTGGGCTGTTGAGAGGCTTTATTTCTGAGGCTGCAGGCTGACCTGTGCCTTCCTGCTTCCCTGTGTGGCTGCGGTGCACAAATGAACCTCACCATGGGTTGCTGTTCCTCACACTGATTTTGCTTTCCTCCCTCTGCAGACCAAGGTGGGTTGATTCTGAAGGTTGCTCCAACATCTGTGACCCTCTTGCTACTCTGGCTTTCTTTGTGTATTGCTAGCAATGTTCCCAAGTGAGTTGCTGCCTGTGAAGCCAGGGCTGGTGTGGGTGTTTGGCTCTCACCTCTTTGCCTCTTGTCTGGGGCAGTGGCAGCTTTTTTTCACTGTGTGACAAATGGCTGCTGGGATAAAGCTGTCTCCTGTGGGGAGCTACATAAAAGCTCCAGAGAAAATGAGAGCAAGAAAATGCTGAGGTTTCTCATAGAAATTAGTAATTAAACATGCAGTAATTAAATAAGCATGGCTCCTGCCCCTATGCATGTGTTAAGCTCTGTCGGCCTTTGGAGAATGGCAGATCACAGCTGCTGACATAAATACTTTCCTGGCTGGTTTAAACTCTGTAAAGCTGCTCAGTCCGAGGGCTGCTTTGCATTTAAAGGCGCAGAGAGAAGCAGCTGAGTTATACCAGTAGGAGCCCTACCTGGAATGCAACAGCCAAGGAAAATCTGAGCTCCAGCAAGGTGTGCCTGGGCACCAGTGACAGATGCAGCCACAAAGGTGCGGAGGCAGGCAGACAGGCAGGCATGAAGGCAGGCATGGACCGTGTTATAAATTCAGAAACCAAAAGGTGCTCCTGACTTAATCGATTAACAATCTCCATGACCCCCAAATGTGTAACCTAAATGGTTTACAATGTTAGCTGTGGGAAAAGCTGCCATAGGATACCTGAAAACCCTGCTTAGGTGTCAATGGCAATGAGTATTGAGTGGTGGATATGCCCTTATACCATCCTACCTCACTCTATCCCATCCCATCCCTCCTTCTTTATGTAGTAGTTCATCTTTGATTTAGTCTTATGCATTAATTAAGTCACAGCATATGCTTGCAAATCGTGTAGTTAAGTGAGAAGCAGGTACTTGAGTGGTCAGGCATGTACAGCTTGTACTGCACCCCAATTTAAATTCCGGGGAAGTAATGAGACAGAGTCACTGAAACTTGTGTCTTAAGGACCAAAAAACCCAAACAATCCTGTCTTCAGGTCATTTTTATATTGTTGCAATGCAGCAGATTTAAAATACCACTGTCAACAACTATTAAAAGACTGTGATTTCCCCAAACGAACATCCTAAAACCCATTCCCTTAAGGTACCAGTCCAGAAGCAACTGTAACCAGCTGCTTGTCTTTGGCCCTTATTTCTACTCTGTTTAGCCTTCAGGTAAGTCATTCAGGCCAAGACTGATTGAAGAAAAGACCAAGCAAGACTAGGAGCTCTCTGTAGGTGGGAGAGTGGGCAGTAGCATGGGAGCAAGCAAGGACATAACAACCGTTGTCTGATCTTTATAATGACTGTTAAGTCCCCACTAAGCAGGCAGTAGCACATCACAGATAACCAGTAGGACTGGTTTGGGAAAGAGCTGTTAAGACCAATGACACACATGGAGTTACAATCTTGTGTGAACACTGAATCAGTGGCTCAACAGGATGAGTTACTTTGCAAACTGCTTTGCAAAGACTGCGCGATGCGCACACACTGTTTCCTGATTCAGCTATGAAATCAGCCATGAAAACAGTGCTAATGGCATAGGAGCATATGACCAAATGATCAGAATCACAGAATATTCCACGTTGGAAGGGACCCACAATGATCATTGAGCCCAACTCCTGGCCCTGCACAGGACCATTCCCAAGAGTCACACCATGTGCTTGAGAGTGTTGTCCAAATGCTTCTTGACACAGGCTTGATGCTGTGACCACTTCCCTGGGGAGCTTGTTCCAGTGCCCAACCACCCTCTGGGTGAAGAACATCTTTTTATTATCCAACCTAAACCTTGGCTGACACAACTTCAGGCCATTCCCTCATGTCCTGTCACTGGTCACCACAGAGAAGAGATCAGTGTCTGCCCCTCTTCTTCCCCTCATGAGGAAGCTGTAGACTGTAATGAGGTCTCAGTCTCCTCCAGGCTGAACAGACCAAGTGACCTCAGCCGCTTCTCATACAGCTTCACCTCAAGACCCTTCACCATCTTCATTGCCCTTCTTTTGCCGTCCAATAGCTTAATATCTTTCTTATATTGCAGTGCCCAAAACCGCACACAATATTCAAGGTGAGGCTGCACCAGTGCAGAGCAGGTCTCTCTGTTGAGGTCTCTCTGCAGGTCCTCTCTGCCTTCAAGGGAGTCAACAGTTCCTCCCAGTTTTGTGGCATCTGCAGATTTGGTTAGTATCCCTTCCAGTCCTGCATCCGAGTCATTTATGAAGATGTCAAAGAGCACAGGGCCCAATATGGAGCCCTGTGGAACCCCACTAGTGACAGGTCACCAGTTTGATGTTACTCCATTCACTATTATCCTCTGTTCTCTGCCATGAGCCAATTGCTCACCCGCCACCTGATGTGTTTATCCAGCTGTGTGCTGGACAGTTTGTCCAGAAGGATCCTGTGAGAGAGAGTATCGAAAGCTTTACTGAAATCCAAAAAGATTACATGAACTGAATTCCCTTGGTCAGCTAGGTGGGTAACTTGTCATAAAAGGAAATCAGGTTTGATAAGCAGTGGTACATGGGCAAGGCTTCTCTGCAGAGAATCTGAGGATCTGCCTCTGAACCTCTCTGCTGGCTTCTTTTGTAGAGGTGATGCCCCTATTCTGCTGTCTACTTCACCGTGGTACTCTAACCCTGTTTAGACGTTGCCTCTACAGCCTGCCAGTCCCTTGACACTTGTGTCCTTTGCCTCGGCCACCACACAGGATGCCTGCTCTTTCCCCCTCTGCTGGAAGGGCACTTTGATGTCATCTTTCTGAGTTAAAATGAGTTCAGTAGCTATGTACTCAGGAAATAAGACTGAATCAGGCACATTCTCATCACCTTTCTGGAATCTGAACTTTGCACCAGGTTCCCAAAATGTCGTTCAGGTTATCCTGAACTCACTCCTTTGTAGACTCCCTTTTTGAGTCAGACTTTTGAGTCACTCTTTTCTAATGATTTAAAACATTCCTCTTGCTTCCATACAAGTAGCATGAAAACCTGCTTCCCTTTTCCTTGCTTGCTCATTATTTTTCTGTTACTTCCACCACTGACTAGTGAGTGAGAACACTTCAATTGCAGCTGCTTTTCTAACACAACTTTTTCTTCTCACCTTGGTAGGTAACTCTCTCTCTGCAAGGATATGTGTTTCTTTCTCTTTCTTTCCCACCTGTCTCCATATGCATTTGGAACCAGCTTGGCTGAAATAAAGTTTAATATAAAGGAAATTGCCTCACATTTACGGAGAATGCAACTGGGCTTTCATAACACCACGGACCAACAGGGTGCCAGTACCGCACTGCTCCTCGCGGACACAGCGCACACATTGGCTTGATACATGGGCAAAAATAATTTTCCAGTTACAAAACATGAAATTCATTTGGTTTTCCACAGCTTAACACCTATTTCTCAAGCACAACTGTCTAGCATTCTTACCTAAATGAATTTGAGTTGTGCACAAATAAGAGAGGGCAGAAGCAAAAATGGCTTTTTTGTAAAGCCACTTCAACATTTTTACTACCTGTTCAGTTGAAAACCTCTCAACAATTATGCACAGTGTGTTTCCCTGGTTTTGGAGCCTCAACAAATAGGTGAGAATCTTTCAGATGAGATGTACACATGCTGACCGCAAAGGGGATTTGAAGTGATCTCCTATAAATACTTAATATGGTTGTAAATGGAATATAAAGGAAAGAATTGCTAAGCTGGAGAAAGAGTAACGGTGTCTTACTTACACATGGCACTCAAAGTCAGCCTGAATGCTTTGTTCTCTAACACAGTACAACTAATTTCACTCTGGCTTGCCATTTCAATCTTCCAGCTCAGCTAACTATGGCTGCCTGAGAATTAGGGAAGCTGCAAGTCCATGTCCTCTCATTTGAATCCACAAGGTGCTGGGGGAGCAGGGACTTTGGCAACTGTGAAATGGCATGGGTCCACTGAACAGCAAAGAAAACCTGTTCTGTAAAACAAGGTGCTGCTCTCTGTTTATGGTCACTTTATAACGTGCTTGGATGGCTGTATTCTTTAGTTTTCAATCTGAGGGTATTTCAGATTCTCTTGACAATGAGAGCAAACAGTGCAGAGAGACTCCGTGACAGCTACTAGGATCTAATTCATATGATTTTTTTTTTCATCTCCAAACTCTAGGATCTTGGGGGTTTAATTTTTAAGAGGAACAGTTGTTATTTCTCGGGCAAGCAGAGAGCCCTACAGCAGTGAGGGCAGCGAGGCTGGCACACACTGCCTGCTGCCTCTCTGAGCAGAACTCACTGGCCACAGAGCCCGTGTGGAAGAAATCTTCCCACTGTTTTAGCAGCAGCTGGTGCATTTGGGTTGTGTATAGATGCTGAAGTTCCGCCCTCACCTTGCACAAGTCACTTCTGTGCCTGCTCACACTGCAGAGAGGCTAGCCAGCAGTGGGATGCAGCTGTGCGGGTACACCATAGTCAAAGCCAGCTGCAGGAACGGAGGTCCTGAGCAAAATGTCCTAAGTCTATGGCTTTAGGCCTGGTTTTGTCAGAACCTGAAATGCACTTCCTTTGTGTGGAGTCAATCCTAGTTGAGTGACCGCTCTAAGATGAGTACCTGTTGCTACTTTTAAAAACCCAAGAACCAAACCTTCTCAAATATGTCCTTGATTTTTCGTTATGCTGAGGAGATACTGTTAAAAACCTCTAACAGAGAGGAAAACCGTGATTGCTACTAGCATTCTCAAATATTTGCAAATGACATTATCTCCCTAAAATTGTTTGGCTCTGTTTCCTTCCTGGCTTCTCAGTGACAGCATTGGTAACAAGCAGAAGACAAAGGACAAGGAAGTGAGAGTCCAGTTCTTTAGATATAGATCATCCCCAAGGAGAAGTGGCCTTTATTTTTCAGTCTGGCTTCCTTTTCTCCTCTAACTTATCTTCAGCTGCCATTTGCCCATTCATGGTGTGCTGCCTGAAGCAGAAAGAATTCTATAGAAGAGTCAGTGTTGCTTTCCTCCCATATCTCTGGGGTCCCTGACCTTTCCTACTATTTTTTGTTCTACTGTTAACATAGACTACAGTCAGTAAAACTTGCTGTGGACCAAAAGGGGAAACAAAAGCATTTTAGAAAAAAAAAATGTTAGGCACTTCTGTGTTGGCAGAATTCAGAAGGATTTTTATCAAATTTATTGTGGATAGTGCAGGTGCATGTAGTAGTGAACATCGGCCAGACAGATACCAAAAGGAGAATGAGTGGGGAGGTCAAAATCTACAGGAAAAAATTACCTATGGGGAATTCTGATGACTGAAAAAGCGGGGGAGTTTCTGAGGACTGAAAAAGCTTAAACACAAGCAGAGAAACCAAGCCCGTTGCTCATACCTCTCTCCCCTGCTGAGCAAACCCACAGGCTTGGCAGAGAAATCTGCCCAGAGATATGGGCAAGACTATAGTGGTTCTGGGAAGAAGTGCCACCGAATGCTGCTGAAAGCATCAATGACATCTTTGAGGCTGAGGAAGTATTAATTGAGGAAGATTGTCAGAACACAAAAGTAGGATTTAAAAGGCTTTGAAGACCTTCTGAAAGCCTTTGTGCTGTTTCTGAAACATGTTGTGCCTTTTATCTTCTGTCAAACCCAACCTTCAAAGATATAGCCATGGAGTAGAAATGGATTACAATGCTACTTAAATCCATTCTGGTTTTCTGTTAATTTGTGCCTCATTCTGTCTTATTTGAGTGCATCCATGTTATACTTTCTTGCTTTTGCTCCCCAACACGAGTGTAAAGTATACTCTTGCAAAAAAAGAAGACTGGTTTGGCTTTTTTTATTGCAAAAAGCTGCAACATTCCAGAAATTAGTGGAATATTATGAAACCTTGTGTTTAAAGCCACGGAAGAGTTCATGTCGCCTTATCCTTTACCATAATGCATATGTGCCTACGCTGGTGTCAGCTCCCTTTTTGCCAGTGGTAGGAGGGAAGGCTGGCGGGAGCAGGGAGCTGCTACTAAGGTTTGCTGTACCATGTGAGCAAGTGCTTCCCCCTGCCCCCTTGGCTTTTAACCCAGCACACATAATGTATTCCCCAGAAAGACTGTGCCTTGCAGCTTACTCATTCTCCCTAAACAGTGCACTGAATTTCAAGATGAGACACAGATGCTGGCAAAGGTCAGTTTTAAAATGCAGTTACATTTCTTCATTACTTGTGTTGCTTTTTGTGCCTTGCAACCAGACACTGGCTTTTTTAAAGTAGAAGACAGCTCTGACAGCTGCTGTACTTCCAGGAAGCCCTAGCAGGGTTTCCGCCACTCTGGGCTGCCCTGAAAGCCACTCTGGTTTCCCTCTTTTTTGCAGGATTCTGCTCAAAAAACTATAAAAATGTGAATGGGACTTTCAGGCCATTAACAGCAGAGAGTGACTGCAGAAGACATACAAATGATTAGGGAGGGCAGGACAAAATACAAAATACCACTGAGATACCAAGGTGAAATATGCTACCTCCTTTTTTTTTTCTTTAAATATATTTTTCTCTGTGGTTACCTGTAAGAATTCATCCTTTTGCATTGCTTAGCCTTTGACTCCAGCCCAGTAGTTCTTCAAGGAGATGCTTCCTTGATGTAACTAACCCGTGTACAACAGTGTCTGCAGCACTGAATTCTCCAGCCTTAAGGTTTGTAATGCAGGAACCTTTAATTCATGAGACATTATACTGTATTCATTAATTCTTGCCTGTGTCAAGGGATGTTACACTACCTACTGAGTAACCTGGATAAAACCTGGAAGCAGTGTCTTGTCTTGAAAGCTATTTGCACTGGAAATAAAATACATGAAGCTAACTAAGCTTGCACAGGGATGAATTCTGCAGTATTCTGGATTTCCTGCAAGAATCATTTTGTGTGTCTGTGTGTTTCTCTTTTGATGATGACTTGGCAGAGCAGAAGGAATGAGTCGCACATATTTAAAGCTGCTTAAATTTTGCTCTGGTTCCATCAGTGTAGTTATTCAAGTGACAGTGGTTACATGGAGGATTAGACTTTTTCGTTGATTTTAAGATTCTCAAACAGGCCTGTCCGCATAAGGTAATATCATGACAGGGAGAGAAATGGAGAGATTATGGTTCTCTTGGTTTATTCTAATGGTAATTCTGTGGTAAGGGAATGATGTTGCACACATGAAAACTATGATCTGTGTCTGTGTGGACGCGTCTATGACCACAGCTAAATATCTAATTTTACAAAGAAACTGGACCACCCGGAAGGGCAGAACAGACAGGAAGGAACAGATTGTTAATATACTTAAGTAGATTATTAGATCCATCTTGTAATTGGTCACCCAAAGGGAAAATAGTTTGAAACCACCCCTGCAGACATACAGCATGTTTTAAAACAGCTAGCACTGTCCTGAAGTTTATACCAAGGAGTAGAAATGAGATTGGCCTCTCTCTTGCTGCAGCATGAGCAGATTGTTGATTTAGTACCCTAAAGCAGAGCTACTGCCTCTGAGTCTCTGTAGTTATGATGTGTTTATTTTTTTGATTGTCCATGTATTTTTTTCTGCCAGATTTCCAAAGTGACCTTTGACAGGAAAGTTCTCAGCAGCCTCAGTCATGGCACCTTGGGGAGGTTGCCTTGTGCACTACCTTGTATGTGCAGCCTTCTGTCCTGAGATTCATCTCTGAACTGATGATGCTGCTGGGCCAGTGGTCTCTCCTTGACCATTAAAGAGCATGTTTCCTCCTCATCTTCACAAAGCTTCCCAGACATTAGATCCTGTGATTGCTGTCTCTGTTGGAGATCTTGGTTTTCCACCCACCGCTCATGGCAGTTGTAGTATCTTCCACTTTCCATGCAGTTTTCAATTTCTGAAAATGTGCTACAAAATGCATACTAATTCCAAAGAAGTACACTTCTTGGGGTGTAGAGTCTATTAAAGGTGTATAGTCTTATTTTAATATTAGATATCTGAAAACACAAGCAGCTTAGCACACAGCCACGGCTCCAGACAACCAGATTCAGATGATGCATCTTCCACAGTGCTAGCTGGGAAGTGTCAGACTCCACTTCTCCTGGAGGAAAACAAAGGAAAACTCAAAGCTAGGCTTGGCTTTGGGACAGCCCGGGCAAGGATTTTTGTACTCTGCATGCAAAAGCCCTGACAGGAATTGGGCTGGTGCCAGCCTTTGGTTGCTGCAAGGAGGATGAGCTGGCTCGGAAAGCTGCTGGTGACAGGTGTCAGCAACGGGCAGATCTGTTTGGGCTAGCCAGCAGCATGGTGTGGTGGTGTCCAGAACTGGATTGGCTAAGGAAAGGTTTGATTCCCTTTTCTTTTCCTGGTGTGCATGTACAGCCTGAGATACGACATTGCCCTCCAAATGGGCCATGTGGGTTGCAGGACAAAGCTTAATTATAATTACGTCCAAGAAAAAAAAATGCCTCCTTCTAACACTAATGCAGGCACTTGACTGCTCTGAGCTGTTACCTGAAGCATGCATGGGCAAGGTTAGACTGTATAACACTGCTATACATTACCATGTTTTTCCAGCAGCTCACCTGATTAATATTCCAAATTCAAGTTTCTGTAACTGCCTGTAGAGGATCTAATTTAGGCTTATCTATTTCAATGAGCTCAGCAAGTGTTTCAGAGGTTTCTCAGGCATTATCAAGCTGGGATCCTATTTTTTTAAGAAAAAAAAGAAAAAAAATGTCTCTGTCATTTTAAGGAAATTAGGTGTCAATTGCTACATAGGTTTCCAAGCAATTTCCTTCTCTTCCAGAAGTGGATGATGCTCTAATAATACCTCTTACACTCAAAGAAACTGGGAACTGGCAAACCCATTGCTGCCACCAGGGACTGGCACTGTAAGGGGTTTGAATGTGTGAGGAGTCTGAAACAAATGAAGTGAGAGGCCAGAACTCTGGATGCTGGAGCTACAAATGCTTTTTTTTTTTGCTGGTGCTCCCATGGCTCTGCTCCCCTGTGAAGGAAGAACACAATGTTCAAAGGAAAAAAAAAATCTTCAAAAGAGGCAGAGGTAGACAGTGGACCCAAACCTGAAAGGAAAACATCTTGAAAAAGCTGGCATGGAGCCTATTTCCAACAGAAGTGTTTCACAAGCAGTCATCCAGGCTGCCCCTCTTGTTTTCCTTACTTGCTTCTAGCTTTGTAGAACCTGATTGGCAAAACAGCAGTCTGCAAAAGGCTGTGTAGAGCCCCTAACTTGCATGTCTGATAGCTAGAAATGCCAGATTTTCAGGGTATTCATAGTCATTGAGGATTTAACTGAGCCCTGCTGTTGCATATGAACTTTTAAGTGCAGCTCTGGGTAGATGTCAGGGCTTTTTCTCATGTCTGTGGATTATTTTGTGTCTCCAACCATAGCAGGCTGCTCAATGGGATTAATATATGAATGATTCTTTGAAAGGACTTGACGAGTTAAGGTTTAACCTCTGCCACCCTGTCTGTAGGCAGAGATCTGAGGTGGTATTTTTGGACTGGCCCTAGCACACGCTCATACTGTGAAGGAAGATTTAAAGCAAGGATGCTTAGTTGGCACAAATTTATAGCAGACCTTACCTTATCCTCTCCCTAACATGGAAAGCTTTTTAATGGACAACCCAGTTTTAACAATCTTTATAACATGCAGGCACCATGGAAAAATTGGCACAGTATGAGGAGTGTCTGCAAGACAATAGCATACCCCATAGGTCTTATGTGGAGGTGACTCGGTGTTTCTTTACAGAATTGCCTCATGCCAGCAATGTGTACTCTTGTGAGTTTTGAGTTGGAAAGGTTTCCAAATTAAACTCAAAGCAGACCTGGGTCAAGTCAGAAAAAATGTTTCTCTAAAGAGCCCAAAAATACAGCCACGGTTGCACAGCTCTCCTAGCAGAATAACACAATTATGGGAGAGTAGCAAAGATTTTCCCCCCACAGATAATAGAAGCTTCATATAAGATCCCGTGTTTCAATGAAATAGAAATTCTGGAAAGAAGATAAGAAATAATTCCTCACTCCCACTGGCTAACCATGGGTTTGCATTCAAATTCCTTTGCTCCTATTGAGCAATACCTCTATTTGGAAAAGGAAGAGGCTATTCAGCATCCAGTTAGTAATAATGGCAGAGCATTGTCCCATCTGAATGCAAATGAATGTGTATTGGAAATAGAAATTGGTTTTCAGTATAATATCCTAAAAACAATCACTGCAGGCAGACACATACTGAGCAAAAATGGCATGCAGGTGTTGCCTGATCCTGAAGTCCACCTGGGAGTCTTGCAATTCCCTTTGCCCAAAGCTGATTACCATATACCTATGGTATATATTACTTTGCTGGTACTATATTTGACTATTTTAACTTATTTAATTCAAAGATCTCAAAAAATGCAATGTAATAATTAGAAAAATGCCTTTCATCCTCACAACTAGCACAGTTGTCTCACCTGTTTCAGAGCCAACAGGAGTACCAGAGACATGGTATTTGTTCTCAGACAACTGCAAGAGAAGTGTATGGAACAGAACAAAGGTCTCTATGTAACTTTTGTTGACCTCACCAAGGCTTTTGATACTGTGAGCAGAAAAGGTCTAAGGTAGATTTTGGAACGTTGAGGATGTCCCCCCAAGTTCCTTAAAATGATCATCCCACTTCATGAGGATCAGCGCAGCCAAGTCAGATATGGCAATGCACTTTCTGAGCCCTTTCTAATTACCAATGGTGTGAAACAAGGCTGCGTTCTTGCACCAACTCTATTCACAGTGAACTCTATTCAGCAGGATGCTCCACAGGACCATGGCAGACCTTGATGATCAGGACGGTATCTACATTTGATACCATACTGATGGAAGCCTATTCAACCTAAGGCGACTGAAGGCCCACACCAAGACCTTAAACCATCTTGTCCGGGAGCTGCTCTATGCTGATGACGCCGCCCTTGTCGCCCACACAGAAACAGTTCTGCAGCATTTAACATCCTGCTTTGCAGACGCTGCTGAGCTCTTTGGGCTGCAAGTCAGCTTAAAGAAGACAGAAGTTCTCTATCAACCTGCACCTCAGGAAGTCTTCCATCATCCCCAGATTACCATTGGCCAATCAGAGCTCAAATCAGTCCAGCAGTTTAATTACCTAGGCAGCCTCATCTCCTCTGATGGTAAAATTGACGGAGAGATAGACAACAGGTTAGCAAAGGCATATAGTGCCTTCAGAAAACTCCATAAAAGAATATGGCGTAATAAACACTTGAAGAAAAGTACAAAGATCAGTGTTTACAGAGCCATAGTGCTGTCTACTCTTTTATATGGTTCTGAATCATGGGTCATCTACCGCCACCACCTGCGACTCTTAGAACGCTTCCATCAACGCTGTCTCTGTACAATCCTGCACATCCACTGGTCAGATTATGTGACCAATACATCTGTTCTGGAACAAGCAGCAGTCACAAGTATTGAGGCCATGTTGCTGAGAACACAGCTGCGTTGGGCAGGACATGTCTCAAGGATGAAGGACCACCACTTCCCTAAGATCTTGCTTTATGGTGAACTTGCCACCGGCTGCCCTGAAGAAAAGATACAAGGACTCCCTGAAACAACATCTCAGCCTCAGCCATATTGATCAACATAACTGGTCTACTCTGGCCTCCAATCGGGAGGCCTGGAGACACACCATCTATAATGCTGCTGCTTCCTTTGAGAACGCACGCAGGATCACTCTCGAGGAGAAAAGACAATGCAGAAAGAACCGTGTTTTGCAGAATATACCACCTAAGGAGTCTTTCTGCTGTGCCTTTTGCAATCAGACATGTCTGTCTTGTATTGGCCTTATTAGCCACCAGCGTGCTTTAACAAATGTGGATAGAGCCTTTCCCAAATCTTTGTTCGTGAAGCCTAGCCATGAAATGAAATTAAAAGTATTTTCCCCAATATTTGTTTCTTCATAAACAAATAGTTCATAAATAAATCATCTTTTTCGCCTTCAAGTGTAGAAAAAAAGGCTATCATTAATCTTGTTTTCCAACACTTGAAATACAATCAGTGAGCTCTCTAGAGAAGAGAACTTATTATTTGTTCTTTATATTTGTTGGCTAATTTATCCCTTAATATAAAATACTGGTGAAGATGGATATATGGAAAACCTGATTAGAACAGGATAAGCTTCTTTGTATTAAAAGAGACCACTGAACACCATTTATACAAAAAGACATTTTTGCAAGATGTCACTAGATTAGACTGATGAGTAGATTTTGTACTTCTGAAACTCTCAAAATTTGCTATGCAAGAAAATTTGCTTGGCAAATTGTTGCAGTGCATGAAGAACAGTCATAATGACACATGCAGACACTAAGTTGAGGGACTTAATTTCAGCATTTTCCTGTAAACTGGCCAGCAAAGACAAGTGTTACTCTATAACATTGTGTTAGGCTGCTTTTGCCCTTCTTTTTGCAGTTTGGTCTAATGCAACTGCATTTCTGTCTTCCTTTTCCCCCCCCAGTCCTTTCACTACAAAACCCCAGATGCTAAAACAGAAGTTGTAGGTGGCAAGCTTCTGAGGCTGGAATAGACTTCCTTTCTGATGCAAAGGCACAAAGATCATCAGAAATTGTCAATTCCCTTCAATTTCCCAGAGCAGCAAATGCAGCTGCTCAGCCTTGTATGCTCTTCTTAGATTGCCTGACTTGGGTTAAATTGCATTATGCTCAAGCAAGTTGGAGAAAGACCGTCTGATGTGTGTCCTCACAAAAATGAGATGAGTGGTCCATAAGGCTGTTGAAGGAAAAAGAATTGCCAGCTGATAATGTATGTGCTTGATTTACTAGTCAGAGGAAAAATACAAATATTCAAAAAAAGCATTCTTAAACCCTCAAATCCACTGACTGCTTTTAAGAAAGCATTTTGGGTAGAGTCAGAGAGACTAGAATTTATTCTCAGGAAATTAATTACAAAACATAGATGTGCCTGATACTAAAAGGAGCTTGGCTGATGGCACAAGCTCCAAACACCTCCCCCTGCTAAACCTACACTTGTGCTGAACCCCTACATGCACTCTCTGCACTCGTTGCCTGCAGAAACCATCAGAGTAGGGGGCAGTTCAGATTCCAATCTTACCTTTAGGATGTTGGCAGATCACTGAAAACCAGTGAATATGCACAGTGATTAAGGTTCTGAAATTAATCTCCTGGAAGACAGGGGATGCCTCCAGACCAACTATCAGATGTTACAAACTTTTAGCTCCTGAATGCAATTGAACTCCCTTCGAGAAAATGAGCAAAATATACAATCAATACGGCACAGAAAATAATGACGATCATCAGATGTATCAGTGATTAAAAAATCACTTGAGCTCTTCCTCAATATTACTGGACAGAACTGCTTGCAGAATGATTTAAGTTCTGTGACCCAGATTCATATCTCTATGAACATTTACTTTATTTAAAAAAAAAAAAAATGGCAACGTAGCAGGGATGGTGAGATGAAGAACTGCACAGCTGGGTACAGGGGCTCTCAGTCCCACAGCCCTTCCTGTCCTTTCAGCTCAACCATCTACCTATTGTAGTCTATACATAACTTTTACGTGACAGAACATTTCCTTTCATAAAACCTAGTAACTCCTACTAACCAAAAATTGGGACACACTTAGCCCCTTCCTTTCTTCTGGAAGTCCTAAATCTATGGTTTCCAACCAGGTGCTCCAGTGGCTGCCTCCAAAGTGATTTCCAAAGAAAAGCAGGCATGTATCTGGCATGTGTGCCACAAGTTTCTGAGGTGTCTGTGCCTCCTGAAAAAAACAGGGTTGAATATTCCTCCTTTGTGTTCTTCCTGAAATCTCAGAAGTTGCCACATTTCAGTCTTTCTACTTCAGTGATAGTGGTTTTGCCCATTTCAGGTAGAACTTGCCCTGCATGCTAAGCAATGACTGCTGTCAAAATGTCACATCTGATTTTTTCATAGGAAGTTTGTAGCATGTTGTATGGAACCAGCAGTTGTTTCTATATTTCTTTCAATGTATTAAGTGACAGTAATGGATGCAGAGCCTAAAGCGGTCAACTTTCTAAAGGTGAGGTAGTTTGCAATCTGTCACTGGTGACAAAACCAATTTCAAGTAGGAACATAAATGCTGCACAGAAAAGGACAGAAGGGACCTCAGCAGTTTGTTAATCTAATAATGGCAAACTTGTGGCAGTTGTGTGCTTTTTACTTCTGTAGCAATTACCTGCAGGACTTGAGGAACTTAAACAGTACTGACACCAAAAAGCTGTCCCAAGACCCAGACTGAGGCTTATTATCTCACCGTAGTAGTGACATGCCATAATCAAGCTAGGGCTAAAGACAGCCCTGGGCACTTCTCTGTGCTGCAGCTTCTCCACACTGAGGTACCTTTCTTCCAGCCTATGCATGTGTAGAGACTGCAGGGGTCTTCAAGCTTAGACACTGCTTAGCAACTCTTAGGTATCTGCCCTTGCCATGAAATACAGAGAACACGAGCTTCTATCTGCATTCCATGCCTAGTCCATAGGGACAAGCACACAAAAACAATGCCCAAAGCAGTCAGCATAGGAATCGGGGAGCCAGCAGAAAACGTGTTTGCAATATTGCATATAATTGCCTGAACGAAAGCTGCAGAAATTCCATCTAGGTGAAATATGGCGCTCACAGTCTCCCTTGGAGGTTGTTTTCATCTGGTTTTAAATTAATGAAAGGTGTTCATTAATTAAAGGTGTTCATTGCTTGCTTTCGTGCTGTGGGAGGAATTGCTGTGTAAGAGCCTAGTTAGTACAAATGGCAGGGAGTGGGGATTTGGTCTGGCACCTTCCTCTGCCTAAAACTGTTTCAAGCATCTATTGTACATGCAGCCTCGTCTTAAACATTTTTAAGTCTCATGGATGTTTTGCCACAGAAGAGAATGGCCAGTGCTAGTGACACCAAAACAGGCACAGGTCTAAAGCCCCCTGCTAAGGGCAGTCAGCCTGGAGAGGTAATCCCTGCTTCAGAGAATAGCATAAAATTCACAAACAGGCACTGGAGCAAAACCTGATCATTTGAACTGGGACCACTCTGCTTAACTCAGTTTTAAATCACCCAAGTCCTTAATTGGATATAACCATAAAATTCAGAGATTTCACTGAAAATTAATCTGTACACATGTAGGAACTACCATATCAGCAGTCATTGGCAAAGAAAATTCAGTAAGTAGTACTCTGGTTGTGTTTTTAGTGGGCACATTAGCTATTGCCCTCAAGGGAAAGGAGGGATTAAAGAAATCTGCGGCCTGACAGTGAACCATCTGCCTGCAACCTCCTATGTGACCTGATGAGGCAGGGATAGAAGTGTGTGTTCTGCCTCAAAGCAGAGTAGGGTGAATATAAAGTGTGCTTTTGGAAGAAGAACTCCAGAGGGTTTTTCATTGTTGTGGTTCTCCTTGAATGATGGGGAAGTCATAACCTTCTACCAGCACATGAAAAGGAGAATTTTGGATCAGGCAAGTTGCCAGTTGGCTGCAAAGCAGGAGGACAGAAGTGGCATCACCCACCTGCTGGAGACGGGAGGGGAGGAAATGGTGTCTTTCCCTTCCTTGGTGTCTTTGAAAGCACTTATGTTGCTCTTTGTCATAAAAACGGGCACTGCTAACTAGAAAATATCTTACAGCATGACTTATTTGCAGTTCCTGGTTGGAGCAGTGAGCAACAGGAGTGAATACATCGGGTGACTGAATCTCAAAGATACTCCTGGAAACTCCCATTGAAGTCAGGGGGAACCAAGGGTCCTTAATATCTTTCAGGACTCATTGGAGGGCAGGACGTGAAGGAAAATCTCTAGGAAGGATTCATTAGAGCTGGGTAGTTTTTTATATTGATCCTTGGTATTCGAGTGTAAACAAGTTACACCTACTTTGTAAATATGCCTTCTAATAATTTCTGTGTGACAAGTATTCTCAATGTATCCCATTCCTGAAAACTAAATTTTAATTTCAGAAAACAAATTAAAAAATAAATTCAGATTTTTGCAAGAGTTCTGATTATTCTGGAAAAATGCATTTATTGGTATGCCTTTGACATTTTCAGAAATCCTGCATCTCAAGCTGTACCACCATTTCATGGCTTCTGCCTTTTCTTAATTTCAGTTTCTGGGTTTTACGCCTCCTATCTTCCATACAATGTGAGACAAAAATAAAGTAAATGAAAAATAATTAATAAAACAAATGAATAGAATGAAAGGAGCTAAGGGGTATTTTAATTCAGTCACTGAAAATGAGACTTACTGGATCCCTTTTAAAACAGATGGCTGCCTTATCACCATGTGTCTTAATTAAGACCAATTGGTATCTAAATTCAGAGGGGCAAGCAGGGATCACTCTAAACATGTTGGCAAAAAGATCAAATTTCTTGAATGGCTATAGTCTTCTCACGGGGAGACATAAAAATTCTGTAAATAAAAGGAAAAAGTACTAATTGGTTCTTTGAAATTAGAAAAAATGTCCAGATTTCCTTTACTATTTATAGCCACCAGAACATTAATTCACAGCCTGTACAACAGATGACACCAGTCATCTGTCTATATTATGCTCAAATATTGCTATGTCCAGTAGATTAGTACAGATTTTATCATTATTGATTTAATAAAAGCCCTTTTGCAAGACAAGTGTTAACTACTGCTTTTTATAGATTTTCCCATGTACACGCAGAAAACATGTTCTTGCCTTTTACTTCATGACTAGAGAACACCAACAACATTTAACAGGCTCATTTAACATTTAACTAGCTTCCCATAACTCTGCAAAGCCCTTAGTCTGCCTAGGAGGTGTTCTGCACATGTAGTAAACTCTACTAAATCCTTAGCTTAAATAATATTGGAATAATATTTAGTCTAGCTTTCAGATGATGTACTGGTATCTCATCCAGTTACATGGCTTCATCTGCAACTGTCCTGTCCACTTGGATGGCAGTTTGGTGCTTTGGTTTTCTCAGCTCTAATTTTGGCCAATGTTGCCCTGATACGTTGAGCTTAATATCTTTAGAATAGAAAATTCTTGGTAGTATTCTTGTCACCTTTCCTAATTTTTCCTTTCCAGCCTTCGCTGTCACTATGGAAGTCAGTGCAACTTTCCACTTAATGCTCTGGGAGAGTTCCCCGCCCCTCTTGTGATTTCTCCACAGCTTATTATCCAATTTTATTTTTCCTTTTAGTCTTATTTTTAAGGTAGTACTTGGGGCATAATTTTTACAGCTTCTCTTTTCTTAGTCTCAAAGCCTTTTACTTCTTTTCAGGTTGTCTTTCAGCTGCTGACTTTGTCATCCCATAGGGAGGAGAACTGAGTATGAGCTACTCTGCAGATGGCTCTTGTAAGTCTCCAATATAAATCTGACTGAAGAATGGCAGGTGGCCAGGGGTGAGGGGTGATGGGAAGGATGGTGGTAGAGGAAGAGATGAGGAATAAAACAGTGGGAATAAGAGAGGGCAGAGTCTAGGACTGTACTATTTTTAACCAGCACAAAGCTCAAAAGAAATTTAGTGGATAAACACTGTCATAAATGTTAAGGAATTCTTTTTTTCAGGCAGAAACAAAACTAAATAGCAGAAAATCTTTACCTGACAGGATGGTGACATTCATTTTAGATATTGATTGGAATCCAATCTAACTGGTTTCAAACCAGTCATTAGGGGCATTTAGACAACTTTCCCAGTGTCGCCAGAGTCTACTTGGAGGCAGTAGGAACTCCATCTCCTTGATCTTTAAAGATCCCTAGGGACAATCCAACATGATTGGAGAAATGGTCCACACTGTTCCATTGAAGCATAGATCCCAGCATCGTGCTGCAGGCTGTAAGTGCTGCTTTCAGCTGTCTCTCTACCACACTTAGAGGGTGAAGGGGCACTGAGAGCACTCTGGGACTGCTGCAGATGTAAACTGCCACCTGATGAAAACACCTATAAGATTTTTTTCCAGTCCAAATATAACAGAAGATATCAGGGGTTCTTTTATTAAAGATTCTTCAATGGATCCCCAATACTCTCTGTGCAAGAAAAAGAGAAATAAATTAAGGATCGGGCTCCAACTTGGGTGTTGGGGGTTTTTTTCCCATATTTTATGTCTACAGAACACATATCAACCTTACTAAGTGATCAGTCCTTTCACAGATTTCTTACCTAAAATGTAGCCTGTTTGTCAGAGTGCCTCAATACAAATTAAAAAAAAACCTCAGGCCTCTGATTAAGATGAAAATATGAACAAAAGTACCATGGCAGTAATTTTTGAGAAGAAAAATCTCACCCAAGTATCAGCTCTAAGAGCAAAAAAAAGTTCTGTCTTAATCAGAAACTTTTCTCCACTGAAGGAAAGCCAAGGTACATGTAATATGACAAGCTTAGGGAATACTGAGAAATCTTATCTACCTCACGTGTATACTGTATGAGGAAAATATTAAACCTTCACTTGAAAAGTCCTTAGAGAACTAGGATTTTAACTAGAGACCATTTATAAAGCAATGGAACAACTAACTGAATTAAGGGACGCACAGTATTTTGCAATATATTTTTTTTCATCTCAGCAAACTCATGGGTTTATAAGTTTCAAGGCTAGAACAGACTAGCATGAACTTCTCTAATCTGTGTGAACCACGGCTACGCTATGCTACACAGAGATTTTTTTTTACAGAAAAACAAACTTCCTTAGTATGCAACTGAACACTTGGAAGATCTGTAATGTGACTGAAAGCAGATCTTTTACAATTAATTTCCTACTTGAAAACCTCAGGTTAGGGCAAATCAGATGTATTCTGAAAACCTGATTCAGAAGTTAACTCTTCTTTTTAAAAAATGTAATTTTCAAAATATTTAACTTTTGTTTCCTTATGGGAATGTAACCTCAAAATTAAGTTTCTTCTTGCATGAGTAACTCTTTTGACTGTGATTGATCCAGTCATCTTTTTAACTAAGTATTTTAAATATGAAAGCCTGACTAATGCAGATAAGCTGTATGCATACATTGGAATCCTATCTTCTATGCAACTTTTTTTTTTGGCAGTTGTTATTATATAATCACAGCCTTGCTGTTTAGGAAACTGAGGCAGAAGGAAGTAGCAATATTTGCCAAAGGATATATGGCAAGTCAGTGTCTGTAAAACCATAGAAGGCTGACATTGTCACACGTTCATGATCCTTCTTCACAAATGCTCTATCCTTGCTTATTTTCTCTTTATTTCACCTAGATTCAAACAAAAATATCAGTTTATTAAAACAGGTCAAATATTTATGAAGATTTATAGCAATATTTCCATAAGTGAAGACAGACATGCAAAATAAAATAACGAAACTACCTCAATACAATTGGAAGTTTAAAGCTAAAATCCCCTAAAGGTTAAAGCAGTGCTCAGCTCTGCCAAGCTGTGCAGGCAGTTTACAAAGACAGACTCTAATGAGCAATTAGAGCAATTCCTGCATTATTTATTCCTATATTGTTCTGATATTTCCAGAGACCATAGAAATAAAAAGTCTCCTACCACTCAGTGAAGCTGTGGCTGATGGTTGTGCCAGAAGTCTGCCTGTAATTATTCTGAGGGAGTTCACTACATTCTCATGTGATGTGATGTGACATACAAATGGACTGTATGACCCCCTCAGAATTTGAAATTTTGAGACATTTGTTCATAGTAAAGAATCACATTTGCAGCTTTCCACTGTTCAGGTGCTCAGCAGTAATACTAATGGTCTGGCACTGGCAATTCTTTAGGGTGAGCTGAACGACTCTAGGATCCATAGACTACATTTATTGATTATAATGGAAGGTTATCTACACATGTAATCTACACATAGTCAGCTTTTCGGTCTCAGGATGGTAAAACAGATGGAGAGAACTTTGTTCTACGTAACATTTGTGGAAGAAAAATACTTTTATTTCTATCTAAATTTGTTAAAACACAACTGATGTATTTTTAGTTGTAAATATCCTAAATTCCCCTGCTCTTCTTATGGACAGCGTAAATTTATCAGGGATGTAAAATATAAAATGTGACTTCAACTAAGAGATTATGTAGTAATCTTTAAAACAGGTACCTTGTCTGTATCTTCGCGAGCAAGAATTTTGGCAAAAGATGTAAAATCGAATTCAAGAAGCAACTAAAAATTTCACTGGAGAAAGAAGTCAAATTGAGTATGGCTTAGTAGCAGAAAGAAAATTTCCAAAGAAAACAAAACCTAAAAAAAAAAAAGAAAAACAAAAAAAGAAAGAGAAACAACCCACTAGGAAGAACAGCACATTCAGTGCTCAAGAGAAAAGGAATTAATTTTACATGCAACCACTGCTGCGGTAGTTTCTATAGCAGCCGATTTTAATGAATATCACATGGAAGCAGTAATTCATTCTAGGGTTACAAATTACCTGTTCCATGTGACAGTTGTTATCTAACCAAATTTGACACACCTGGCAGATAGACGAGGGCATAATTTGACCAGTAGACACTGCAGTTGTTGTATTGTAGCTAAGCCTCAGAAAGCACTGTGACTTAACAAAATCTCTTTGTGAAAACAAAGTATTTTTCATGTTGCCTCTGTGAAATACAGCTTTTCTCTAGGGATATTTGATTCTCTTTGGCCCCTATGTAGGTGTAAGTAAAATGCAAATAAAGCAAGAACATTTAAGACAGTATCAAGTCCGAGTAAAGCTGTGAAATTTGCTGCTGTTCATTGGCAGTGGACAATAGATGCTGCCAAGGCATATGTCCAACGTCTGCTCCACTTGAATTTGAGCGTGGATATTGGTAACCTTGTGTACTTTTGCTTACAGTTCAGTTTCTTGTGTCAGATTTAGGTCAACCACTCTGTAAAATGGAAGAAAGACAGGGAGGCTGTACCAAACACCTCACTCACTAGTAGAGATCTGACTGGAATTCAGACGCAGCGATGGCACTGAGAAATGACAACAGCAGAGAGACTCTTCAGAGACTTACTTTGGTGTTTGGCACATCAGTTACCATTTAACCAGCTGAAAGCACCACTGACAGCTCTCACAGCAAGCCAGGCAAATGTATACAGAAACTGAAAACAGTAACAGTCTTAAATAAAAGTCATCAACCATTAACTCCTTAAGTCAGATTCTGCACAGAATTACCAGACTAAATTGAGCGTGGAGAAATACCAAAGACATTATTAAGAAATTTGTAAAAGTCACCGGGACACAAGCGTTTTTCCTCCTTTAACCCAGGTCCTTCTAAACATGGGGATGGCTTTAGATACAGCAAAGTGATGTGTACAAGGAGTCAAGGTCTAGGCTAGGAGGAAATATTATTTTAAGAAATGTGCATTGGACTTAAAACAGGTAGATTTTTTCATACCAATTAGCAGCACCTGTTCTTCTGATCTGATTCTCCCAAGAGACTTTGCCAACCCCAACTCTGTCCACTCCATGACTTATGGCATTATTATATTATTTTTGTTGTAATGCTACCAAAAATGCTCTTTGTTAGAAGACCATATTTGCTCACATAACAGCTGAGCCTATACACTGTATGAAGTCATTACTAGGTCTCCTACTTGTGACAAAAAGATAATTTCAGTTTTAAAACATATAAGAGGACAAGAATGCCTAGGGAAAATTGTGGGTATTACATAAACAAATAAGTATGCTCCAGCAAAATGTCAATTAGAAGCATCATTGTGCTAAATGAAAATGCTTCATTTACTCTAGAAACCATACCTAACCTTCTCTGTGAACCTACAAGACTTAAACCTACTTTGTTGCATGCTATTCATATCTGAAGTAACAAGCTCTACCCTAATGATTCTTCATGTTCCTTATATTTTCAATGAACAGTTATACACTGCTGATAAATTTTCCTAAGTCTCTTTTTCTCTTAACTCAAAACAGACAACCATTCCATGTTATTCTTACAATTTCTCTTAGATATTCTCTTAATTCTATATGGAAAAAATGCTATTTCAAATTTCTCTTAGAACCAGGAACAGCAGTTGTTTCATATTGCTGATATTGTTTTCATTTTGTAGAGATGTGACTCAGCATCACATTCTTTACCATTAGGAAATGTTTTGTAATTTCACTTTATGATATATCAATAAAATTTTATCTTTCCCTTATTGTGCCCTTCTGAGATTGGCTTGCCATAAACTCACTTGTGTGCTGCTGTCATAGTGTTGTGCTGATTTTTCCATTGCCCAATACACTTATCATTAATATAAACCCCATTAACTCTTACTCCCATCTCAGCTAAGAATCTGACTGAAAAGCAAAGACTGAAATCAATTTCTGAGTTAGGAAGAAAATAAATGCTTGGGCAAAAATTACTTTTGAGGGAGAAAAAAAAGCAACAGCTGTTGCAATTATTGTATGAAATTAAGAGTATTACAAATGCAAGAAGTACAGACTACAGCTTCTTTAAGATGGTCAGACATTCTAGTTCAAAAATATTGGGGTTGTTCCTCCTAAATTTTTGTACCAATGCAAATGTATGACTAAACGTGTTGCCTTTCTTTTGTCTGTATTTTAGCAGCTGCTGAACTACTTCTATCCCATTTCCTAGTGCCAGAGTCAGATATTGCTTCTGTTTCTGTTTCACTGTACAGTTATGTGGCTGATCTGTATTAGTACATTTGCAGCATCTTGTTGTTCTTATCTCCAGAGCACCTGGGCCCAAGAGAAAATAAAGAAAGGGGAAGCAAAAGAGAGGTGCTAGAGGGTGACGTGTAATGGCAGGAAAAAACTAGTTCAGTGTGACTGAGAAGAAACTGATGCACATAGATTGCAGGGTGAATTAGGCTGGATACGGAAGCTTAGCAGAACATGGGTAAAGATTTTCACTTTAGCCCCTGCTCCCAGGGACTGCTTATAATTCGCAATCACCATATAAAGACAAACAACAACAACTCTTATTGACAGCAATGCATTTCAGGTAAAGAGAGCTGTGCAAAGGCAAAGCTACGGTTTTAATCTTCTCCGTCAGGGAAGGGCACTGAGCTGAGACTCCCATATTTTCAGCAAGTGCTCTAACACTGACCTACAGAAGAAAAAAGAATGTACTCCAGTTTTGAAAGTGTTTATATGGAAAGCTAAACCTGAATTCTGCAACTACTTAAGATTTCAGAGGCAAGAGGCAGGAATGCTTAGTTTGGATTATCCTAGCAGGATCTATGCTCTGAGCAGCTTTGCCCTGTCAAGTCTGAGGTGCTTTCTGGACATGCTGAAGACCTTCTGTTACTTTGGGAACTTTAAAGTTCACTATTAAAGGAAATATGGTAACTTTTCTGGACTTGAGATTTTGAGGATTTAATTTGGATTTATGTGTCTGCTATCCCCAAAGTCATCCTTTTACATCTCAGTTCACAACCATACACAAGAGGTAAACTTTAAATTCTTTGGATTTTTGATGCAAACGATATTGCAACTGTTCCTATGCTTTTTTAGGCTTCAGACTGGCAGCTTTCCATGTAATCAGATATCCATGGGCCAGGCAGAGCTTTAGTGATGTTTCTGACCTAGTTTTCAGAACAGGCACCATATCTTATATATGATGATAAATAATTGAGATATACAGATCTGCTTTCACTTTGCAGGAGGTCTAGGGTTAAAATAGCAAAATTTGCTTACGTAACAAACGAAGAAATTCTCCATTTGCTCTCTAACAGCAATAACACATAGAAGATCACTCATTGGCACATATATCAAGACCTATTGTTTCAATTGTTCAGCCTTTCACAAAATGGCCTTAGAATAGAACTCCGATTTGATTTATTCAGAAAAAAAATAAAAAAAGATGAAAATTTGTAAATAATACTAACAGTATTTGAAAAGTCAAGTAGAAAATCCAGCATTCAATTTTAAAACTAAAATTTAAGGAAGACAAACCAACAAAGTTAACACTTAAATTTTATTTAGCATTCACTTTCTAATATTTGTCCAGTAATAATAATAGCTATCAGTTAAACTGTATTTCAATATTAGTGAACGAATAGATTTTTTTTTTTGTCTTGCAGAAGAAGCACTGAAGGTCAGCAACTGTACTTCAAAATTTCTCCAACTCTTGTTCTCTTTACACAGGAGCTGGTTTAAGACACTGCTCTGTTTGAGAGCTTTTAGACTGGATATATCTTCGCTTACAACCGGGACTTCTTCACTTTGATCCTCAGTTATCACATCTTCACTGTCTGACAGCGTGCACAGGAGTGTATCATTTTCATAGGTAGGAAAATAATACCTAAAAGTAACAAGATGTAATTACTAGATAGTCACCTATTTTGTTTGAGAGGCTGAGATTACATTTTTTAATGAGATTAGATTTTTAAAAAAGGAAAAATGAGCCAGTCTGGTTGTCTGGAATGATAGTATGCAGAACACCCAAAAAATCAACTGGTAAGGAATCCTTCTGCTGTGCCTTTTGCAACTGGACTTGTCTGTCTCGTATTGGCCTTTTTAGCCACCAGCGCGCTTGTAGCAAATGTGGGTAGAGCCCTTCCCAAGTCTTCATCTGAGAAGCCTAGCCATGATGATGTACGATGTTCAGTCATAGAGAAGAGCTGACAAACTGACAAGACTTTCCCCTCTTTCTTCACCCATATGTTGTCATAACTGAGACAGCAGATACAGATTTGTCCCACAACAAATGCCGAACTGAGGTGTTTGAGTTAGACCACTCCCTGTGCTCTACTACCAGTACAGCATCATCCCCTGGACCTATATAGCCTACTTAGAGTCTGAACCAGTGTTTTGTATGAGCTCTCTCTATTTTCTGTGGAAAAAATATGGGTAAACAACCAACTTGTTTTGATGCCTGAAGTTAGGTAGACATCATGAATACATCTACACTAGACACACAAAAGAAGTGGTTTGATGTGGTTCTAGAACAATTTTGCAACAATAGACTTCTCTACTATACTGACTTTAAATGCAGATCCCATATATGGTGACAGTGCATCCTGAATGCAACTAGAAGAGCATTATCTCACATTCATTTTAGCTTCAGACTGTAGAGATTTCTAATTCTGAGTAGTTTTGAGAATACTTATTATTTTATCTGGACCAGTAGAGCTGGGGTCCTCAGGGCTCTGTTGTGTTGGCAAAAAACTCAGAACTTTTGACTTCCTGTTTCACAGATATTATCAAGTAAAAGTATAAATGCCAAAAGAAATATGTTTGCCCTTACTGTGGTTGATCCCATGTAGATCTGGCTGGTAGGAATGCAATGTGTTTGGTCTCTTCCATATTGACTGATCAATACCCCTTTGGACTGAAATTTCTCCTGGCAGTTGTAACAACGACAGTGAGGATTTCTCTTCTGATGAAATTCACTAGCTTTACTTGCTGATAAAAGTTCAGACCTGGGAGAGATGGTAGCAAACAAACACTGGAAATGTAAAACTTAATCTACAAATGCTTTCTTGGATTAAGTATAAGATTGAAGAGTTTATTGAAGACCAGCACTGCCTGAACGCTGTTACTTAGCAAATTAACTGAACAAATGCTTTTTCTACTGCAGGGAAACTAACTCTTCTTTCAATGTAAAATCTGCAAACACTTTGCTTCTTCTCAGTCTAAGTCTAAGTCTCTAAGTCTAGTGACAGAGCTCCAGGGGGAGGCAAATAGGTTGAGGAATATCAGGGAATGAGAGGGAGACTGACTGTTGGAACTGCATCCTGCCTTCCTGGGATAGGCCCAAGGGGCAGACAGGATACATGATATGGAGGATTTCCTGCTCTCCCTCCGCCTGCCTGAGCACAGCAACTTAAGGGACAGAGGATAATGGCAACAAGTCCCTGCCCTGTGAGGCAGGCATGTCTTCTCTGTGAGTGCCCCACCTGCCCAGGTTCCCCAGAGTAACAGGTATGAGCCTCTGCAAGTGGAACCCAACAGTGATGAGGACAACAGTTCATCCAGCATGAAACTGTCACTGGGTTAAGTCAGTCTATGCCCTGGACGAAAATCACTTCCATAAAGAAAAAAAGACACATCATTGTCATACGAGACTCCCTTTGGAGGAACAGAAGGCCAATATGCCAACCAGACTCACTTCTTGGGAAGTCTGCTGCCTCCTTAGTGCCTGGGTTAAAGGTGTGATGAGAAAGCTTACTACCCTCATGGGTAATTATCCATTATTGATTTTTCAGGTGAGCAGTGGTGAAGTTGCAATAAGAAGTCTGAAGGCAATCAAGAGAGACTTCAGGAGCACAGACACTATTCTCCTCTGTGCTTCCAGTTGCAGGAAATAATGAGGGAAGAAACAGGAAGAGCCAGCAGATTAGTATCTGGCTCTGAGCCCACTGTCACTGGAAGAATTTGGGAGTTTGATCATGGATCAGTCAACATGATCCCAGGTCTGCTGGCAACAGACAGGGTACACCTGTCTCAAAGGGGGAAAAGGATCTTTGCACAGGAGTTAGCAGGACTCATTGAGACAGCTTTAAACTAGATTTGAAGGGGGAAAGGGATAAAACCAGACTCCCTAGAGATGAGCCTGGGGCAGGATGCCAGTGTGTGATGTTCAACCATGAGAAGTGCCGGGTCCTGCACTTGAGACACACAACCCCATGCAGTGTCACAGGCTTGGGGAAGCTTCCTCATGGAAAAGGAGATGGAGGCATTGGTTGACAGCCAGCTGAACATGAGCCAGCAGTGTGCCAAGGTGGCCAAGAAGACCAATGGCATCCTGGCTTGTATCAGAAATAGTGTGGCCAGCAAGACCAGGGCAATGACTGACCCCCTGCTTCACCTGAAGAAAAGGAGACTCAGGGGTGACCTTATCACTCTCTAGGTCTACTTGAAAGAAGGTTGTAGCCAGGTGGGGGTTGTCTCTTCTGCCAGGTAACAAGCAATAAGGGGAGGTTTAAGTTCGATATGAGGACAAATTTCTTCACTGAAAGGCTTGTCAAGCATTGGAACAGGCTGCTCAGAGGAAGTGGTTGAGTCACCATCCCTGGATATATTGGAAAGACGTATGGATGTGGCACTTACAGGGACACAGTTTAGTGGTGAACTTGGCAGTGCTGCTTTAACGGTTGGACTAGATGATCTTAAAGGTCTTTCCCAACTTAAATGATTCTGCTCTACAGCAGAAAGCAACACTGGTCAAACAAAGCTTAAGTACAGCCTTCTAAGTTGCAAGCAAGTATAACAGGCATAATAACAATACTACTTCCAGGGCTCCAGCAGCCAGACCTGGGACTCAGAGAGCAGGTATCTGTAGAAGCCACTCTGCAAAGAATCCAATGGTTCTAAAGAAAACAGCACACTCCTTGGCACTAACAACAGTTCCAGAAAAATAAAGTGTCCTTGGCTTGCTTTAGTAAGCTGGCAGAAACCAGTTTCCATAATGGAAAGTTAAATGTTCATGCAAAAATAAAACTGATAAAGTTGTTTTCCTCTATTCTTATGATGTGGTTTTCTCCACACTAGTGGCAAACGCTGACAATTACAACACCTCTTACTCACCATGCTCTGACTTATTTTAGGAAAGTCAAATCCATGTGATTTCTGGAGGAAAAAAAAAGAAAAGAAAAAAAATCTATTTCCACTACTTCTACTATTTCAAGTTAAAAACAGCTTAGCTTTTCACAGACTGACACAGACATATGCATATAGAGATATAAACATTAATACATGAAACAAATCCCCAAAGTTTTGTTTCATCAGAAACTTTCATATTCTGTTAAACTGTAATGCTCCTGTTAACTAGTTTATAAAACTGAAACACAGATGCTAACCATTAAATACATTTAACCATCAAACACTATGATATTAAGATGCTACTTCTTTAGTGTCTGTAACAGTCTGTACACTCACAAATAACAGCTAATCATACTCTTAATGTAAAACTTGACTCCTCTGCATATTTTAGAGAACAGATGCTGGAGACACATGCAGTACTTTAGTTCTGTACTGAAGAGGGCATTCTAATGCAGCAGCTGATTTGATCTAACAAAGACATTACAAACTCAATTTTTAATTCCAAAGTGATGAAAAACTGTTATTTAAACAAGTCTTACCTGCATGTGAAGATACAGTTTTTCTGTGGTGTCTGCTTGTTGTTCACAGAACAGGCAAACTGCACGTACAGGATGCTCTTCCCAGTCAGACCAGTCTCTTATGAATAAAAATCAAAAGATAATTTAATTGTGGAGAAGGGAAGACACATTTTTGTGAAAGGGCCCTTCAGACTCTGCAGTTACAAGACTAGAAATAACACAGGGAAACTGAGTACTTTAAAGGGGGCAAGAGACAGTGTGGATTTATAGCTGGATATATGATTACAAGTCTAAAAAATATTACAAATTCAAGAATAACTGAGCAGTTACTGCTGGGTAATTTCTGTGTAGACAGGCATTAAGTCCTACTTGAAACTGTTTGGACTACTTCAATTTCTATCCAGTCTGACAAGTCATCAAATATTGCTTTCACTATATATTTTTATAAAGTCTTTTAAAATTATTTTATACCTTTCTAATATTTCAATACACCATCCAAAGTCATAATCAGGCAGAGCTTACTCTGTTATTTACTTATTAAATATTAATATTCCTAAGACACTAATTAATGCTACATTAGACATGCACACAGAGAATACTTCACCAACACATCATTTAAAAACCCTAGTACTGCTGAGAAATAGAAATATTCCTGCAACCAGGTATAACTAAGTAAAATAAAGCTCAAGTCACAGAGAGAACCAGGAAGATCAGGGATCCTGATACCCATTTACTTCCTGCTTATTCCATTTCCTACAGCCAAGGAAATCACCTCTGCAGTGATCTGAGGGCCTGGACCACAGAAGAATGCAGACGAGATGAATGTTACCCTCAATCAGCACTGCCGAGAAGCTTCATTTGAAATCCTGCTTAATCTCTAGTTATTACCTTTTTATCAGATTTTTTCCTACAATTTCTTTCTCATGCTGACATTTTTGATGCTTACTCCTGATACTTATATTTGAGTAAAAGCTGTTCAGCTGGTTTTTGTGTACAAAAGTCAAAAAAAAAAAAAAATCCATTTGGTCTACATCATTACAAACCCAGAAGGCACTTGTTTGAGCCCAAGCCAAATGAAAAATAGGCTTGCGGTTGAAATATGAAGCTTACAGCCCTCATTGCTGAGACATGGTTTTAATGAGAACAATTTGGAAGTGATTTGATTGGCTTAGATGAATTTTAACTGCGTACTAACTATGCACAGCATTTTCCCTGTAACTACTTTCAAAAATAATGGTCTTGCGAGCCTTTGTAATGGGCACATAAGTAACTCTTACTCTTCTAGGTTATCTAGTAATTCCCGGTCGTCCTCTGACTGCACTTCCTCCCAGGACTTTCCAAATTCCTGGGGAAAAAAGGAAAGAAAACAATAAAATATTCCCGATTCACATCACAATTGTCAATCAACTGAATGAACATCTCAGAAGTCACAATAACTTATTCTGGATCACTTCAGTATTTCTGTGAGTTAAAGGCAGTCATACAACACTGCTTAGCAATAATTTTAAAAATAATAATTATTTTTGTCTTTTAATAGGGCATTCCCCACCTATGTCTTTGAAGAAGATGATTTGGCACAGAGTTCTCAAGAACAGTAGAGTATTGCAAGACTACAAGATGTTCCTGAGGTGGGTATGTTATCCCTGTCTCAAGTTTGCCCTCACACTTCCTCAATCCAATCTGTCTACTTGCTCTTCATGCAGCATATGCTGCTTAATGCAGCTGTCACACCTGAGACTTTGTTGGCATAGCTACATCAGCCAGTGCTTGTTCCTTGTTCAAGGCTATGTCAGTAAAAACACATGGTAAACTTAGCTTCAGAGTACTCCAAAAAGACAGTGTGAGCCAGGGCATAGACCTCTCAGCTAGATTCCAGTCTGTCTTCCATCCTCTCCTTGTGAATGTGAGCACATCTATCATGGTGTTCTGTTCTTCCTTTTACTTTTTGTGTTGTTTATTTATATCTTCAAGACCTTCAGCACAAAGTATGTCACAATACCTTTGTGCAGCATTCAGCACAATAGCAAGCACTCTCAGCATGACTGAGATATAAATAACAGGCAATAAAATGCTGAAGCGCTCTACTGAAATACCAGCAATGATCTTCAGCTAGTGTTTTTCTTTTCTTGGATTTTTCTTGTCTTTAAAAATAAACCCAAGCAAACTAACCAGTAATCAGAATAGTATTTGTGAACTCATATTTATGATGACTGTGAAGGACTCACAAAGGTCATCATAGTTGACAATCTTTTCCCCATTAAAAAAAAAAAGGTAGCTAATAAAAATATAATACTTTAATTAATTTTATTCAAACATTCTTTGTAATAAATATATTTAATAACATCCCAGGTAACAAGTATTATTATTGCCTTTATGGTTGTTTGGAAGAAGAAGGAAAAGATTTAATCATCTAACAATTTTATAAGAATTTTTAAAGTTGTTAGTGTCTATCAGGAAAATGATAAACAATTGTCTCTAGACAGCTCTAAACCTAATGTCATCAGATACTACGAAATGAAAATTCAGTAATTAATTCAGTGATGCTACATGGTAGTGTGTAAACTCTCTGAGTTAGAGGGGAGACTCATTAATGTCACCATTACTGTGAGATAACATGAAGCCATTAACACCTCTCACCACATGTTCTCCCAGCTGCACACCAGTTTCCTGTGTCTGCTAATGTTAACACCTTAATGAGCGGATAGTGGCTCACAACCACTGCAAAATGAAGACAAATGCTCACAATTTTTCCCCTTACCAGCTTGAAGTATATGAGCACAAAAGACTATGTTCAAAACAATGGCCAATATTAAGTTTCACCTTTAATTAAAGGTGAAAGGGAAAAACCATGCACAAACTTTATTATTGCTGCTGTTTGTTTATGGTGTTTCTGTGAAGAAGGCAAAGGGGAATCTTGCAAGAGATCTCTGCTTCCCTCCTTTATTTATATTCAGAGGAGAAAAAAAAAGAGGAAAAGGAAAAAGCTAACCAGGTCTTGTATCACTGGAAAATTGCATGGTGAATGGATAACTAGGGACACTGTGCAAAGAGACCGAAGCTGAGCAATTGGGTGGAAAAAAGTTCTTTGAAACATTCTTAAAACTCTTTCAGTGTTTTTTTGTTTGTTTGGTTTGGTTTGGTTTTGTTTGTTTGTTTGTTTTTAATTTTTCATAGTTTTTTTTTAAAAACCCTTTTTCAGTTGCTTGATGGGCATCTGGGATCAAGGGTGCTTTTGTTAAGCATTCAACTTTCTTTGCTCCTTCATCCAAGATGCAGGAGTTCCCAGCAATCATCTCTTGAGATTCCCAAGAAATTCTTAACAAAACCAGAGAAAAAATGAGACGACTATTGTTAATAGTTCAAACAGTAGAAAATGCATAATTAAAAAACTGAAGGCCTTGCAATATATTCAAGAAAAAACAATTTTTTACTGTGTATCTCACAGAGAGGATGGTCCTACAGAAAAGTGAGGAGAGCACGCAAATGTATGGGGTTTGATTATTTTCTCTTTCAAAATGAAGTCTAAATGCACAGAGATGAAATGCCTCACTGACAATTTACTTTCTCAACTTGTGTGCAGTTTTAAAGGTTCTACAGGGAGAGAGTCTGTGTGCCTCACTGAGGCAACAACACACCTCAGCTTGAAAAGAAGTGCTGAGATGGGAGAAACCAGAAACAGCAGCTGGTATCTCAAGCAGTTTTCCCTAAAGACCAGTTGCTGAACTACATGCAAATAGAGTTCCAGGCCTGTGGACCTCAGAAACTCCAAACAGATGCTGCTTTACTACATGTAATTTATCCTACTGCTAACCTGTGAGCAACAGAATATGTCAATGACATGGAGGTAAACAAATAAATGATGTGGAAATAGATCATGACAGAAGTCATAGGAAGTTACAGAATATCAAAATATTTACAAAGGAATATGCACTTATGTTACTCACTGCTATGCGAAATTAGAAATTTAGGGGAGAATATTGCCAACAAATAGACAGAAAAGGTAACTTATGTTATGAAAACAGATTCTCATATCTGCACTACAAACACAAATGAAGTCAAAAGCAGAATGGACGGAAAGGTAGAAGGCAGGCAAGACTACTGCTCTAAATGAAATCGATGGGAGCTCTGCCACCAGTTTAAAAGACAAGTAAGACCTGGCCAAAAGATCATGAGGCAATTCAGCAGACATTCTCAGGCCATCTGAACAAAAAGTCCTTAAAACTTCTTGGTACAAAAGCCACAAATAAAGGAAACTGCCAGTTCCAGCTAATAAGACTATTTTATGCAGTGTTTGGTGAAGATAATAGGTCATGGAAAATATAAAAAAAGGACAATAATGTCTGTAAGATGGTTGCAATAAAGAACTATCAATTAAATAGCTTAAGATCTAATTGCTGATGGAAAAGCTTTACACATTCTAAAGTGTATAAGACTGTGACAATATTGATTTTATCACTGGAGACCTACCTAGTTTACAGTCTCTTTCTGATGAAAAAAAACCTTGATCAACTGGAATACAGAAGATCAAAATTAAAACTTCTGTGAAAAACATACAAAAAATAGCTAAATTGTATGCCTACATCTTTAGGTTAAGGTGAATTCAGTAGCAAATTTTGAAACACTATATCTGTCATTGCAGATAAGTTATGTAAACCATGTCTGTGTCTGTGAAATCGTATAATTCCCCTGGACATTAGGAGCAATGGGAAACACAGATCTTTAAAACTCATTGGTAAGTCAGTAAAGCTTCACAGTACACATTAAAAAAAATATCCTCTAGTGAGCTGTGAGGTGCTAGGGGAGAGGAAGCAAAATCACTCTATCAAGTAATTACAGAAAGCAGACCCCGTGTAACATTTAGAATTTAATGAATATAGACTCAGCTTCAAAAAACATCCTATCACATTTAATATAATCTACTCTAGACCACATATGTGCAGTACGGAATGTTTTCTCCTTACTATGTAAAGGCCAATCTACTGAACTCCTAGTGAACAAACTGAGGTTTTTCCTTTTAATCTTCTTCAATTAAAGAAGGGGGTTATCAAAAGCTATTTGAAAAGCAAACACTTTCCACTACATAAGAACATTCCTAAAAATCTGCTGTGTGCAATACACATTTTATAGTGAACTACCTTGTAAGTGTTTAAGACCGAGCTTTTAGTCTGTTTTCAATCCTTATTTTTAAATAAAATCCTTTCTTTAAAGATGAAACGTCAGCACTTCTGAAGTGGGTACAGGTCAAAGGATTACAAAGACTGAGTGGAAACAGCCCACTGAGTAGATTGTAGTGAACGACAACTGAAAATGTGTGGAAAGAAAACACGGCTGTAGCAAAGCATATAGAGCCAGACATAGAATTGTGATTATCTGAAGCATCTCCAGAAGATGCTCTGGCAGCACACTGGTACAAATCTTGCACATGAAGACCTCCTTGCCCAATTTTAAACATCTTGGTGGTTTGACATACCCTATTTGAATTATATTTACTATCATCTGTAATTGCAAGGACCTGAAAAAATATGTCTCTGAGTGACTAAGACACCCTGCAAGTCCTGGCCAGAATACCAGGCAAAGAGGATCAAGGCCCTGACTGTCAAACTGTTTACGTTCTGTGGCCATGTCAGCAGCATGACCCAGACCATGCTTAGACATGGTTCAGGAAGCATACAGGCCCTTGAGATCATTGTCAGCAAACAGGATGGACAAGGCCACCAGTTTTGGAGCAACTGGAGAGAGTGGAAAAGAGGTTAGGTATATGAATATTAGCCTTGCTGTTTTATTTACTTTGGCATATTCTGCTTATTAACATGACACAGCCACTGTGTCTGTACTGATGTTATGACCTCCCTGTATGTCTCTCAAATTTTTCAAGTAGTACTTCATGGTTCTCTGCGCTTTCTGGGCAGTCATCTCAATCAATTTCCTAATCTAAAATGGGAGAGATTAAAATCTGAGTAACGCCTATTTATAACCTGGATGTTAGCACATGTAGAAGGCACAAAGACTACTTCAGGTGAACTACAGTTATTTCTGGGACAGAACATAACTTTTGAAGCAGCTCCTATATTCACAAGTTGAAGGCAGCAAGTGAAAATCTGCTACACACACATGTACACAATCTCAGAGGTCTGAGATACAAAATATTTAGCAACATACACCTACCTGGAGGTTAAAAACTAACAGTTTTTCTTTCATCTATGTATCTTCCATTTTCGTCCTCTTTGCATTATTTTATACTCTGAAGAGCACTTCCAGCTTAAGGTTTGTAGAAAACAAGCTCAAAGCAAATAGCATTCAAGCTACACCCCCATCTACTTCATTGCTCGATCTCATTTTCCCTTCTAGTTATTAAGGTAGAGACTGAGCACTAATGACATGATGATTAGTGTCTCTTCAAGCTACATTCTTGCATCTCTCAAAATCAATTCTCAACAACAAATGTTTACTAATGCTTAGTTTGAAATTATCCAGAATATCATACCATAAATGAGCATATTTCTTAAGAGTACTTCACTTGATTTTTGACCTTTATACTAATTGCTAGTTTGGAATTACTCACTTTTAACTAGATATTGTCTGTATCTTTTTAGTCAATTTACTAATTATTCATAGAACTACTTACCAAGTAATTAATGATATAAAATTTGTCATATTCTTTGTTTTTGGCATTGATTCTGCGATGCTGCTTCTTTCTCATGTGATCTTTAAGTGTGTTTTTGTCTCTGAAGACTTTTTCACAATATAAACACTGCAAACTAAAATAAAAGGTAACAGGTCAGCATGTTAAAAGGAAAACAGTACAGCATAATAACCTTTAATAAACTGGAGTTACGTATAGTAAAGATTAATCCTAAGCATGTGAAAGCAAGCTAAATAAAAGAGAAAGGTTATTTGAAAAAAACACCAAAACAAGACAAGCTTAGATCAGAGTAGAATCAACACAGAATAACAATGACATAAAATGAAAATACAGATAATAAAATGTTTACTGTTGGCCCTCTATGCAAAGTGGGAGAAAAGTCTGATTACCCAAAATTGGCCTGGGAAGGCCATTGATTGGTCAACACGTGAACTCTTCAACTCAGCATACACTTATACTGGCATCCAACCCATCTGTAACTGTTTCTTTGTAATTCAGAGTGAAAAAACCCCAATCTCCTGAACATACTACTTCTCTTTTGAAACAATTTACATTAGCTAAACAGAAAGTTTTTATGATTCTATCTCAAAAGAGAGGTTAAATGAAAGTTTGCCAGGGTGATCAATGGGTTTTGAAATCCTGAGAAATAAAATTCAGTAAGTAAATTCATATACACATGCATACATACATATATATATATAAACTTCATATATATGGGCATACATACACATAAGTATATACATATATGTACATACATATGCACATATGTACATACATAGACATGAAGTATTATATATATGTGTGCATATACACATTACTTGACAAGGTGAAAACATTCATTAACAAATGAGAATTTTACCACAGTATGTTTTCCAGATCAATTCAAACAGAACAGAAGTATATGCACTGCCTTACATTGTCTCTTGCAATCAGCATAATAGAACTGTTTTGGTTCCAGATTCCCTTCAGCTCTTCTGTGTGGAGCAGCAATTCAGGATTCTCAGTATCTTTTTGCCTTCCAAGACATTTAAGAAGTTTTGATTTCTCCTTGTGCTTTCAGGCTTCAAATCAATATTGCCTTGTTGGTGAATCATAGGTCCAATGGCAGAATACATCTGTGAATTTTAATATCTGCTTTGCTCTACCTGCTAACAGCAAAGCGTTTGCTCTACTTGAGAAAGGCATTCCCAGGAAGAGTGTGTAATGCTTTTCCTCAGCATACATAATGTCATCATATTTGCCTGAAACAAGATTTTTCTCCTCCTAATGATTTATTTTCAGGTACTATTCTACTAGCACAGCTATTAAGTCTATTCTTACAGGTAGGAGGAGAGGCCTTTCACTACTCTGACACAATTTCAGCATGTGTTTATTAACTGTAGGGAGGATTAGCTTTGAGAAAACTCCATTTAACTGAAAGCCTCAGGTCCTACTGATAAATAGGAAAGATGCAAATTATCAGTGAGCGTGGTAATTCAGTGCATTAGGTAAGATCAATGATAAAAGAAATGGCATTATTAATACATCTTCATTCCTAGAAAAAGTTGACATGTATCTATCCCTCTGGGATGTACTCTGTAAGTAGTACAGAAGGGAGAAACCACACATCCCACATTCATGATACATGGAGGTAAATGAACATTGGCACAAGAACTCTGTATTTAGTGATTAAAGAGACATTTAGTAAAAAGATTGTTATGATGAGAAAGAACATTAACAGTTATGACAAAAAGGCATGTGCTGTTATTGATGGAAATTGTGCAATGCATAACAACTGAAGAACTGCACATGACTTTTTCCAGCAAACACATGGTATGAATTGTTATGAATTAATTTTCAATAAGTAAAAAAAAGACTAAGAGGACTCACAATAAACTTACATGCTGTCTTTGTTTCTTCTTAACTAACCACGAATGTTGAATTAATTTTAACCTAACCTATTTCCAAGGTTAAAATAAATATGACCCATGTTTATTGAAAAAATAAACAAACAAAACACTACTTACTTGTCAAGCTTCCCCTGTAATACAGCCAAAAACTCATAGCAATTCACAATATTATCTGGCAGCCCAATGTTAAAAGCATGCTCTCTTGCCATATGATTGAGAAGGACAGATCTAGAAATGACATTCAAATAGAACATTACATATTTTTGGATAAATATGACTTATTCAATTAGTGATTTCAAATACACCAATTGCTCTAAAATGCATAAAAGCCAACATCAAATAAACAATAATAGTCTTGCTGCCATTCCTAGGAAAAAAGAATGCAACTTTATTGAAACAGGAAGTTATCATTTTCAGCTCCGCTGCATTCAGTAACATTTCAACTTGTGCTCAGTCTGCATACACGAAGTATACTACTTTAAATGAAAATTATAGTACAGTTTATTTTGACTCTCACTGTTAGAAAAGCTCATTTATTAACTTGTACAAGCAAATCACATTTCAAACAACCCTCTTGAGAAACATTTTAAAAAGCCATTTGTCAGTTTTCTCTGTGCTGGTTAGAAGAGCAGAAATTCTTGGATGTGATATGCTTTTACATCAATATTGCTTCATACAGCACTCAAAAGTACACACAACAGCACTCAAAAGTACACACCAAACAAACATAATGGATGTTCAAATAAGCTATTTTTCTAACAGAGATATACTGGTTAACTCCTTAGGTGTTCAACCTCTCTATATGCCTCAGCTTCTGCTTTTGGAGACTAAAGAAACATGTGAGTGTTGATATTTACTTTTACCACAGTCCAGCACTTTTTTAAATCCATGCATTCTATGTGTCAGACCCAAGAGTAATCAGAGGATGAAGTTCTTGTGGGATGAATGATGTGAACTTCACCAAACAGTGAAGAGGACATTCACACAACATTGGGACAACCTGCAGGCATATGACCCCAGGTTCTCCTACCCTTCCAGAGTAACCAGACCTAACCGTGCAAACAGACTCAGCTTCTCCAGCTGAAACTGATTACTGTGTAAAAACAAAGTATATTGGGTCTGGCTGAGATGAAGTTCATTTCTCCATAGCAGCCCTCACAGTGCTCTGCTTTGCATTGGTAGCTAGAAAGGTGTTGATAACACATCAGTGTTCTGGCTACTGCTGGGCAGTGACGGCACAGCATCAGCACTGTCCCTCAACTTTCCCCCTGCAACAAGGGACTGGAGATGGGCAAGATCCTGGGAGGGGACACAACTGGGACAGCTGACCGAAATTAACCAAAGAGATATTCCATAGTATATGACATCAGCTCAGATATAGAAGCTAAGGAAAGGAGGAGGAAGGAGTGGGGCATTCATTATATTTCCTTCTGGAGCAGGTGCTACACGTGTTGAAGCACTGCTAGCTGGGAAGTGGCTGAACATTGCTTGCTGATGGGAAGTAGAGAGTAAACCTAATTTTTTTTCTCTTTGCAATGTGTGAGCAAACTTTTGCTTCTGCTTTAATAAGCTGCCTTATCTCAGTCTATGAGTTTTTCTCCATCTTATTTTGTCTCCCTTGTCCGGCTGGGGAGTGATAGAGTAGCTGGGTGGGTACCTGGCATCCAGCCAAGGTCAACTCACCACACAAAGTTTCCTTAGAGCAAGCATCTCAATGCAATCCTTGCTCATGCTTGACTGATAGCTGCAAAGTGCTCCATTCTCACTCTAATTTTTCTCTCCTCTTTTTCATTTGATATTCAAATTCACACTGGTTTGGCGAGGTTTAAATAGGAAAATGTACAACTGCATAGAAATATTTTTTTAACAGTTATACTGGCTTAAGTAGGTCCCCTTGCCACTAAAACAACTGCCAAAAAACCCATCTCTAAAACAGCTGGTTCCCAAGTCCAGCTTACTGTGTAGTATGAAAAGTTGTTCGGAATGACAGTGTCTATTTAAAAAGGCACTGCAGTTGAAAAAATACTCAAACTATACCTTAAAATTAATTCTATCTTCTGAGTCCTCCCATTAGGCAGTAACTGGTTTGATGACACTAAAACTATAAACAAAGGTGCTGAGTAGATATGAAAAAAATACACCAAAAGTAAATAGGGTAATAAACATACCTGTTTCCTGTGAATTCTTGATCGCAGAACATACACATACTATGAAAACTTGTGTCACATCTCTCTTGTTGTTGCTGTTCTAGAATTTCTCTCTATGAAAAGAAACAGATACAGTTATTCAGACAAAACCATAATCATAAAATCACTGCATCACATAAGCTTATTATATGTCTTTACTGGTAAAAATGAACACATAAAATTCCAGTGTGCTGCTGACACAAACCAGATGTTAGTATTTTTGAGTGTAGGTTCTCACAAAAAGTTTTTTCAAAAGCAGTTTGTGCTCCAGTCAAGTTCTAGTAAAATTGTCCTAACATTATATGCATTGTGCCTGGAAAGCAATACAATCCACAGTAATGCAGCAGTTTAAATAGTTCTGTATAAAACATAACAGTTTATGATTCATATTTACCTCTGGTAACAGTGAGCAAGTTTATGGGTAATCACCTGACACACAGTGGAATGATAGACTCAGTTAGATAGACTCTATCTACGTGGCTAATTGCTGGCAACCTAGAGGGCTTTTTTCATAATATGGGACCATGACAACAGCCCTGGCAGTTTCTGTAAGAAGTCATGGCACATATCAAACCCCAGGAAAAGGAGAAGGTGATTGCCTTCACCCTGGTTCTGTTTAAAGCAGTGCAACAGCTAGGCTGGACACTTTACAACACTCGATGCACTTTCCTAACAACAATAAACCAAGCAGCAGACGATTTTTCTCTGGTGCTGTAACAGGAACAATGTTGCTATACCTGGAATTATTATGCACTTCAGATAGAAAGGTCATAATCAGCTGGGATACGGGAGAATTTGGATTAAAACTTCAGCCTAGAAGCATACTAATCCGTAGCTGTGTTTTAAGTACAGATAACTGGGAAAGGATTTAATTTCTGTGCAACTTAGAGGTGCTTCTGCCTGCTTTCTGACATTCAGGATCCTGACTGAATTTCTTAAGGGATTTTCTCAAACTCTTTATCTCCTTAGAGCTGCAGTGGAACTCGTTTTTCTCACCTGCCTCTTTAGTAACTTTTATGTGGATTTAAGACCCAAATTTGTCCATAGTCTACATCAGTTACATTCAACTACACCTGTTGGATAAGCTCCATAGATGTCAAAAAGAAGAAAAGAAACAAGAAAGGAAAGACACACCCCCCTCAGCACTAAAAAAATAAGAGGAAGGCTTTAGCTATTGTCAATAAGGGCCCAAATGTGTCCTGCAGTGTGGATGGGTTGGTGTGGGATGTACCACACCACATCCCATTGCCCACTGAGGGATGGCAGGAGGCTGACATTGAGCAAATGAATGTGCTGTTTCTCTTCCACAAGAACAGCATGCTGCACCCAGCGAGGGGCAGTGGGGTGATAAGGATGCCTGTCAAGAGCACAGGAGTGTGCTGCCAGGGGAAATGGGGCACCATGCCACAGACCCTTCCAGGGCCCATATTCGACCACACTACTTGGGAGTTGTAGCTGTTGCACATCAGCTAAGAGTCTGTTACCCTGAAAATACAGATGTTGGGGCTTTTGTTTGTTTTTGTACTACAGGGTGTACATTTTATGTTGGAATCATGCCCACCAGCACCTACTCACATTTTAGGCCATATCTACTCATGTCCTGCTATGTTATGCTAAACATCAAATAAAAGAAATATGTATTCCTATTTTTCAGGGCTGACTCTGGAAGGTGATAAATGGAGCGTAACACACCTTGTCAGAGCCCTTCAGTAGAGATGCAATTACGTAAGACTATCTGTCTGCTCCATGCGGGCAGCAAACATCCCACAGCATGTCAGTGCTTTCTCGGTACATGTAGCTGCCACTCTCACCACTCAACAGCATGTTTGACCCTGTTGGGCTAACCTTGGATTTGAAAGCATCTTCGTGTTTCTATGCTTTGTAGAACACATTGGAAACAATCTAAACAGATGTGTACAATTCAAATATAAAGATAGCAAGGGTTTAAACACTCCCAACCTTTCATTAATGATATTACAGTGTAGCTTCCTGATTTTAATTTACTAGGAGGGAAAAAAAGTGTTCTGCAATATTTGGCTGCCTAACTCCAGATTACCGAAGCCCTCGTGAGCAGCTGCTCTCAGGTATGTTTGAGGAGGAAGGGGAAGTGTACTGTGTTCTCCACACAGACGAAGCTACTGCTCCACTTCCTCATCCTTCCCATTTCCCTCTACACCAGCATGCTTGGCAGCTGGGAAGCTTTGAGTAACTCCACAGTATTTTCCAGAGTAGACATTACTTTTACCTAATATTGGCATTTTTTATTGCTAGCGGAAACTTTCCAAGCCAGAAAGGAATTCTGATACTTGCACAGGTGAGGAATTAAAAGCACTGGTTTGAGTCAAATACAGCAGAAGCAACAGGGCTGCTCTTCTTCCCTGTAGACATTTCCAACCTTCTACTTCATTGTTGGGAACAGCAATTACAATAACTTACATAAAACTTCTGAGATTTTTTCTGAGCAGAGACATTCAGCCCATAATGAAAGTCAAGCAAAAACTGAAGTTAAGAGGCAGGAAACTAGTAATTACTTAAATTCTTGCACCAAACTTCCAACTCCTTCAATTTTTTGGGGAGGTCAGCAATATGCATTGTTGATACTAAGACAAAATACCCAAAACATTTCAGCCATGAAAATTTCCCAAAACTTTTTTAGGATCCTGAGTCATATCAAGTGTCAGAGAATGAGAAGATGAAGTCATTTGAGGAAAAAGCACATATATGATTTTCCATAACGAATAAAAGAATTAAGCAGGATAATCATCTTGAAATATACCAGCACACTAAACTGCTATTTAAAAGCAATTTGATAATTTGCTTCACAATTTGTAACTTGGATTTCAGAAAAATGTCCCACACATTCATAATGCTTAGTTTGAGGTTGTGAGGAGGAGCTGCCTTTCTCCTAGGAGGGGGGAATTTTAAAAGTGCCTGTTCCTCTCCTGGGAAGCAATATTTTGGGAGAAATTATCTGCTTTTATCCAGAAACACTCAAGTACTATGCATCAGGAAGAATTCACACTGATAATCCGTAGAAGATGAAAAAGGCACACTTGAAGCTAGTAAGAACTTTTCCCTAAACGATTACTTCATCTCTGGTCTATAGCTCAAGAGATATTCAAGACATACAAAATGCCTTCAAAAGGTAAGACTAACAATTCCACTGAATGCCAAAAGCTATGGACTTAGTACAGCTGGTTTTATGGCACATAAGACTTTTCTTATATTGTAATTGCTATTGCCCTTCTTTCCAACAGAATTTATGTAGGTTAAATAATTTATGTAGCTATTTAAATGCATGGCTTGGATCATTGACATAGAACAACCATTCACAGCTAGTAATCAGCACAAGTTTTGCTGCTTTTGATTCCAAACAGAAGAATTTGTTGTCAAAATTTTGCCCTGTTTTTTTCCAGCTACATCAGTTGTCTGACAAAAAAAGGTATTTCTTTCCCCAAAATCTGTCTCTTTTATATCATAGCACTTATGAGAGAAAAGAAATTAAGGCAGAAAGTAGTTCTCTAGTTCTAAGAAAGCAGTAGATTGCACTGTGCAATTTGGGACAAGATCGCGCAGCGAATTTCTGACTACAGTAGATCTGAGCTTATTCCTCAGTACAGGAACCTGTTTGTGCAGTGGAGAATGGATTCTGGAGGTTAGTCTGTAAAAGAGAGCTAACAGCAGTATGTGTCTTCTTCTTTTTTAAAGATTTCTGCCATAAGCACTAAATTTGTGCCATATGCCCTAACAAGGCAAAGTGCAAAATTTCTATTCCAAAGGCATAAGCATACACGTAGTCTCAATTTAAGTACTGTGTTTCAGTACTGCCGGATTGTGGCAAGAACATTTTAGTTTGGGGTTCTTTTTGGCATCCATCTTGCTAGCTCCGGTCTTTTGCTCTCTCCCTCTCTAGTCAAACAACTACAAAGACAGCAAGTTATACAAATGATCACTTGCGAGAAGGTCCAGTGAAAACTTTTTATAAATGGTGCTATACCCTCTGAGGAGGTATTTGCCTGAAGATGTTCTTTTGACAGGGAAACTTCACAACTGTTACAGTGTGAAGGACTCAAACATCTGAGCACTCAGTCACACTGTTGTGAAGAGTGCACAATCACAGGTCACATTACTTCTGTTATGATAGCAGACTCATTAATACTACTAAAATCAGAGTGTCTGTCTGGGAAATAACCTACTACCAGAGATAGCAATATTGGTGAGAATTTGGATCTAAATAATATAAGACAGAGACTTCACAATATGACCATGTATTTCTACTAAGCTCTCCTAGGTGATCTCTCAAACACACAGTGTGTATCTATAGTTTCTTCCACTTTAAATAAGAGATACATTTCCCTGCTAAATGCTCACAGAAACTAGCTAATGTTGTAGGCAAAGAAAGCAAGTGAACAGATTCTGGTTTAAGAACAAAACAGAACAAAAAATCATGCTGGCAGATCACACGAATAAGCTGTTTACAATAAACAAACCAGCACAGTACACTCAGACAAAGATTAGGATTGGTGACACCTGAGATGTACTACTGTCTCTAAAACCTTGCCAACCAAATTATTCGACAATATATACACAATTATATATATATTTATTAGGATGAAGTAGTTTTGGAGTAAGACAATTTGGTTTTGTGTCTACAGTTTCTCAAGATTGACTGACGAACTTTAGATAGTGCTTGTAGCTGCTAAATAGGAAAAATAGTTATGAACAGTCATGGTATCAGAAACTCATGTCCCTGTAAAGACCTGCAATCTTGTCTGTATATCAATAACTTTCTCCTAACGTCTGTATTCAGCTTCTCACTGATCACTATATTCAGCTCGCCCACTTCACACAGTATTCTCTTGCCTCTTGTGTACAGAAAACCCCCAACTTTAATTCTGTAATCATTATCACGTCCTCTCATATGTTATTTCAAGAAGAATGCCTTTTCTTTAATATTATCAAAATGCCTGCTGGAGAAGTCCTTCATGAAAGAAGCTTAGCTGTAAGGTGCAGGGAAATACTAAGAATTCGTCAGAATAAGACATCCAGTCTGGAGGACACTCAACACTTTTGAAGTCAGATGTCACACCATGCAATGTACATGTGTCTCCTGACTACTTTGTGCACATTTTTCCTCTCCTCCAGTGAATATGAAAAGCCATACATAGTTTAGGAATATTATAAATGAAGACCTGATGGCTACACAGACAGATCACCAGCATGCCCAAGACTAGTCATTAAGCAATGAAGGATGATGGCATTAGAGGCCCACTTCTAGGACAAAGAAGAGTGGAAAGCAGTGGAGTAGTAACCTGCTGCCATCCAAGTGATATTGCCTAGCTAGTGATGAAACTGAGTACATGCTGATCATCCAAAAGGGCATTCCTGGCTTTTTACTAATTATTTAGATAAGATGTAACCATAAAACTTTGTCAACAAGAATGAAGTAGGAAAAGGAATGAGTAGCATCTTCCCATTCTTTCTGGTTGGGTTCAAAGCACAGGCATAGATCAACATGTTCTGGAGAGGAATATATTGCTATGGAAACAATGCCAACACAGAGAGTATTTAAGAATAACATCATATGGCTGGCAAAGAAAAGGCTACCTAAATGAGCCCCCTGACAAAGATAAGAAAGAGCATCTTAAGACATCGGCTTGTCAGCTGAGAGGGATACTTTAAACTAGGTTTCAAAGGACAGCAACAAAACCTATAGAGAAATAGGAGTTGTGGCTGACTGGAAAAAAAGGAAGTGGGAAGAAATGGCTGGGGGCAGTGGAAAGGATGTAAGAAGGAAACCAAGCTGAACCATAGATCCTAGACAGACTGAATAAGTAAAAAGACCAAACTATAACTTAACTGGCATTATAATAAATTAGCAAAAATCTCAGAATTGTAATACAAGTGTTATAAATTTACTGTGAAACATTGAAGTCCATTTTCCCAACTCTTGTTTTGTATGGCAAGTTCCCTCTTAGGAATATGGAAAATGTGCTTTTTGTTTTTCTTCTTTTTTTTTCCTGTACCTTATCCTTGATTCTAACCTATTCCACAGAGTGTGCGTTCAAAATGAATGTGGGAATTACCAACTGGGATGGCTATAAGGGATTGTTCCTCCCTTAGTGGTATGTCCCACTTGCTCTTAGGTTCTTCTTCTTCCCTGCTGCTCCTCTTCTTGAGCTGACTCAGCTACTGAAGTGATACAGGCTAGAAACTGCACCTCATAATAGATGACTGCGCTCTGAAGGGTACTGTGACACTGATGGAGAAGACATTCTTACAGCTTGTTCAGGAAGATGAGTCATTTAAAAAAAGGGAAGAAAGTGTTTCACGATATGATTGAAAACTAACTGTGTAAAGATGTATGAAAGAAAAAGAGGGCTGAAATTACAGTAGACACGTACCACAGGCTGCCAAGCTGAAGCAGCAGAAAGGCAAAGTTTGTTTGAACTAAGACAATGAAAAGAGATGGAGAGGCTAACACAGTAAAATAAAATAGCAAAAAAATACCTCTCCCCACCCCCAAATACATTAGAAATAAACAGCAAAGAAAAGCAAAGGTCCAATGTAGGAAGAAACCAAACACAGACAAAGAGAATGTTTTGCGATATTCAGGGCTTCAGTCTTTGTAGGAAGGTTAATTATGTCACAACTGTTTATAAAATGCATTTAAAACAAAAGAAACAGAGAACCCAAGATCAGCAAAGGGTAAGAAGGAATTAAAAGCTACATGTTATACATATTCAGATCTGACAGAATTTACCCAACAGTCATTATGGAATTAGATAAAACTATTTCTGACCTTCAGCGTGACAAGTCTTCATAAACCCATAAAGGAGGGCCAGATTCCACAGTGTTAGAGAAAAGCAATTAGATACCAAACAGAGGCAAAGAGGACCTATAGAATGTCAGAAGGAGGTATTAACACTGACATTACTAGCTACTTCTGATGTAAGCACTTCTGATATTGCATTAAACTAAATCAGGCTAAACATCTCCATCCCGTCCAGTGCACAGCCTCAACCTCAACCTTGTCTCAGCTTAGATGGTGACAAACTTGGGACCATATGAACAGGCCTTCCCGAGAAGATTGTTAGCTTGCAGTCTTGGTGAAGACTCCTCTTCAGGGTCTTCATTTATTGGGAGGAAGAGTAGCTCTTCACCTAAAACTACCAGTCAGATGACAGGTAAACATGACAGAAAGACATGGTCAGTGCTGTTGTAGGAAGTTTCAAAAAAATGGGTTGGGGGTTTACCTTTTTAAGACAAATCTTAATGAAAAGCCCAAGTGGCTTATTACTGACACTGCCCTCCAAGTATCTCAAGTTTTGCTGCCAGGACTTCCTTGCCTGGTACTGCTTCACAACTATGACTTCTTTGTCAAGACTGTGTTTTTTCCAAAAGACTGTGTCTGTTTTGTATTACATAGCCTTGTCAGCTATTTCAGCAAGCTGCGCTCTCTAACCTAGTTCAGGCTCATTCCTTGGACTCTCTCAATACATCACAGGTCACCATAATGTCTCTGCATGACATCCACCTTGGCTAGCTCCCCTGCTGCCAATACAGCCTGAAATATTCCTAAGTGGAGTTCAAAACTGCAAAATTAAATGCTTCAGCCAGCACATTTTAAAGACAACGTTTGTCCTTGTTTGGGCTTACTGTTGGAGACAGCAGTAAGGATTCAAAGGCTGCAGAAAAATCACCAAAGTAGTTCTGGTCTTTATTCTATGAAACACACAAGCCCATTTGCCAGCTCACTCTTAATGCTGGACTTGTCTGGAGGTAAAAGGCTTTTGCAAAGAAAAATAATATTTAACTTGCAAGTCAACGCTCAGATTGCAGCAAAAGGAAATGAAAAAATAGACTTTATTGCTGTAACTAAAGTAGTGACTCCATTAGCCCCAACTACAGCTGCAGCTTGATTTCACAAAATCCTTCTGTAAAAACAGAATTCCGATATTGAAAACAGTGATAACTGCAAACTATTTCACACCAAAATAAGAATGCATATCTCTTTCTTTTCTAACTTAATTACTCTGTAAACAAAACCAGCACTTGCTTGGGCTAAATCCTCCACTCTTTCCTGAGTTTGAGGAGAGTCAAAGTCTATTTGAAGAGGAGATGAGATTGCTTACCAGCCAACAGACTCCACACACCCATGACAATGGCAGTGGAGAGAAGGCCTAGTCGGAACAGGCCTTCATAAATCAAAGTGGTGCATTAGAACTGCAGAGCACAAAACACCACAAAATCAGAAACAAATGCCTTTAAAAAAAAAAAAAAGCACAGTCCAATTTGTAGCAGCCAGGAGCTATTATTATAATAGACAGTTTTATGAAAACATCAGCTGTATGCTCAATCACAACCCTCTTTCCTTCCTCAAAGCCACAAACAATACGATATATGCTTGGGAAATGAACATCATTATGACACTGCATGCCCACATACAATATTCAAGATGTCTCTCATAAACCCAAAGGTACTGTAGGAAACTGGAAAAGATACAGAGAAGTGCAACAATGAGGCATAATGAAGAACCATCAAGTCACCAATCATTGAGAATGCAAAGGACCTCATGAGAGTAACAAGTGCAAGCCCCATGTTCAAACAAGTTCAACTTCAGCTTGTAACCCAGGAATGTGTTTTGACTCTCTCCACAGATGAAGAGTCTACAACCTCTCAGGGCATCTTGTTCTAGTATTTGACCACCCTGACAGTAAAAAAGTGGGGTTTTTTTTTGTTTTCAGAGGGAATTTCCTGATTTTTAATTCATGCCCATTGCCTCTTGTCCTGTTAGTGGGCATCACTGAGAAGAATCGACTCCCTCTTCTTCGTTCCCATCAAGGATTTATATACATCACTAAGTTCTCCCCTGAGCTTTGTCTTGCAGACTTAACAGTTCAAGTTCTCTCAGCCTCTCCTTGTATGAAGGATGTGGCAGTCCCTTAAGAGTCTTTGTGACCCCGCACTGGAGTTGCTCAACCTAAGTCCATATCTTTCCTGTGCTGGGGAGCCCTGCACTGGACCCCGCACTCCAGATGTGGTCTCGGTAGTGCTGAGTAGAGGGGAAGGATCATCTCCCTTGACTGGATGGCAACACTCATCCTAATACAGCCCAGGTTGCTGTTGTCCTTCTTTGCCATAAGTGTGCACTCTGGCACAGGATTAATTAAAGACATTATATGAGGTAAGTAGATGAGGAGACAAATCAGGAATGGTTTGGATGAGACTAAGGACAAACTGTTCACTACCTCTTCTCATACAAAAACCAGCCAGGTGTGACACGACAGGTTCAAAAGGACCGAACAGATGGTTCTCTCCCACTGTGTAGTTAAGCCATGCAACTCACTACTGCAGGTAGCTGGGAATCCTGGAAGTTCGTGTGGGTTCAGAGTTCGTTCATGTTGCTGAATTAGGAAATTCTTGAGCTGTCAATGCAGGAGCCTAGGTGAATATTTTGGGAAAGAATCACCACTAGATCAGAAGAGGGCAAATACTACAGACACTTAGCTGCTGTCATGGATAAGATACTGATAAACCTTTTTTACTGATCCTGGATGACACCTCTCAGGATGAACTGGAAGAGAAGCATGGTAGGCATGATTGCCTCAGCTGTTTTCCACGCCAATACAACAAACCTACACAGGAATGCAAATTTCAGCTAAGGCAACTCCAACTCCGTGGGAAATCCCTGGTGGCAGAACTACCACATTTCTTCTTTGCAGGAGCTGGATCCTATGGAAAGCTGTGTAAGAGCTATACATAATCCTCCAGTTCTGGGGATTCACTAGTCATGTGTAGTGAGCTGAAGAATATTACTTTAGCCAGCAAACTGAAGTAACACTCTCAGAATAGTTGAATTGACTGGATTTTTGCCTGCCAATCCCCACTTTCCTGAGGACTAGAATTTGGGTTTTGTAAGCTTCTCCTTCATTCTCAATGCTTATCATTTAAGTGTCTTTAGTTGCAGCTGTGCATACAAAAAATTGTATATACCAGAAGAAACAGCATAATGAAGGGTTAAAGGCATGTGTTACCAATTCCCAGGACATAGCTGCCAGTAGTAAACTGAGGAATTTATTTATGTAAGACTATAAGGCTGCACTCTAACACCTCACAGTACACATGACTTGCCAGCAGAAGACCCTGCATCCTAATACTGAGAGACTGTCAACAAGGCTGCTATGTATCACATAACATTGATTTTTTAATTAGGCCCAACAGCAAACTCAGACTCCAGATTGGTATTTCAAACAAAGAAAAAAAAACCCCCACTGGTCAACGACCTGGACTAAGACTCCTGGAAGCTGGCTGGCAAGAGCTTAACTTGAAGGCCACCTATTCAGAACTGACAATGCTAAAAGTTAAGCAAGGTCTGTCCAAAGTACTGGGTTTCCATCACTGGGCCAGAAGAACCAGAGCGGTTCACGTGGGCTCAACAGCTGGCATTTCTGTCCTTTGCATCTTACAGAAACAATACTGCCAGGCTTCTCCACTCATCCACTATGGTGCTTGTGAGTATGAGAGTGTGAATTAATGAACTATGGGAAAGAGAATGTGAATGCACATGAAAAACTGCTTGAAGATTTTGTAATATGTATCACTTTCCCTTTTCACAGTATTGCACACTGAGTTTTATTTTGCTAATTTCGCCAGATGTATACTATAATGACGATAGTGTGTAAATGCATTGCAGATCCTTGCAAGAAGAAAAAATGTCAGCACACTCAGAACTTTTCAGTGCTCTGGGCTTATTTTCCAGTTGTGTGAAATACTGACACACAACCTGCAAATTTATTCCAAGGAAAATCTATAAACAGGGGGTTTTCTGTAATTTGTGCAACAGTAGGAAATAAGCTTTAAAAAAATCAGAATTTTGCAGTCTAGCAAAACCCCGATTTCACTTTAAAATGCCTACTAAGTTACCATATACTACTCTATTGGACCATTTACCTTAAAAAATGAAACAACAGTAATTTCTTACCAGTCTTTTTTGCTGAAGCTGTTCTCCTAAGTAGCCTGTCTTCTGGGTAAACATCACATAAAAGAAAATAATGTCTGTTCTTCTGTAAGAGATTAGAAAATGCAAGTAAGGAATGGAAGTTGCAGCTGCTTTGAATATTTCTGAACATAATTTGCTAAACTCTGGAGGGGTTTGCTAAACCTCTGGCATGTGTTAAAATGTAAGACTATGATTTTTATATCTAGAAAAGTCAGTTATTTTATTCATAATTTCTGAAACATGCTTAAATATTTTCTATATACATATTTATATTGTGATCTAACGATACAAGTTTGTATAGCTTTTCTTCACTAACAGCTTTATAATTTTTATGATGGTTCTTCTGGAGATATAAACAATTTATCATTTATATTGATTACAGATTAAAGTCAGCATGAAAGAAACCCCTCTTGAAATGATTCCTTTAATTTTATCTTGCATGTGAGATTTTCAGTTATTTCCCGTAAGTAATTGCCAGTTTTCAGTAGCGATCATTATTTGAGTTTATCCTCCCCTTGCTCTGACCTATTACATACCTGTTACCATCGATCTTTCTTACATCCTGCAGGATATGCACTACAACTGTTTAGTAACGTGCATTGAGACTTGCCTAATTCCCATTGCTACTTTTATGTTTTTACACATATTTTGTGTTTACTAATCTTTTTACTATTATGGTCATATCCAATTTAATAAGACAAGTGTGATTCAAATGATTACATTAAAGTGATCCGCATTAAGAAAATACAAAAAAGTCACAAACCAATTTGCATTTGAAAGTACTCATTTATTAATCAAAGGGTGTCTATAGTCACACTAAAAGAAAACCATGCCACCACTCTCTCTGTCCCTCCAGCTGGAGGCACAAAAGGCAAAGATCATGGGTTGAGATAGAACCAACCTACTGGAAACAGCAACGAGATAAGAAAACCACAGTAACAACAACAATAGTAGTAGCAAAAGAGTATAAGACAAGAAAACAGTTTTAGATGGAAAGCCCTCGACACAGTTCCAAACGGCTCTTCCCACTACACCACACTTTCCCTGGACCGGAAAGGAATGCCTTCTTCTTAGAAGTGAGAGAGCGAGTCCCTTTTTCCCAGTCCCTGGCAATGACATAAGGTGGTATTGAAAAGCATAATGTCTTGGCCACGCCCCTTCCCACTGATCTGGGCCAGAACCAGGACAAAGGGTTAAGTGGTTGGTGAACTGAAGCCTCCATTATTAAGTCTTTTACAATTTTAAGCTTGATGGAATTTTATCCTTTCCCATCTTTTCACACAGAAAGCCTGTTTGAAGTAAGACAAACCCTGATTTCTAAGATATCAAATTGGAAGGAGGTGTCCACTAAAATTAAAAAATTTGTTAACAAACAAACAACAAAGTATTCTCATTGTTCTCTGGAAGGGTCACGGATATTTTATAGTTCTGGTGTTCGGGTGCTTGATTTGCAATTTTCAAACTGAGTGGTAAGTATTAAAATTTCAGAAGCAAAAACATACATATGTAAGAGAAACAGAATTATGATTTTTTGCGTCATTTTCATGTTTTGTAGGACTACTTTTCTTAAAATTATTTTGACTAATTAAAAAAAATTACTTTCAGCCATTTTGTACTCAGTTTTCACCTCCCACGCATTTTGGACACCAGTTGCGTGCCTTGCTTCCTCTCTTTTAAGGTCACCATGGAGAATGAAAGAAGCAGAAAAGCCCTAATATTCTTATTTGCTTTTAGGTAAACTATATTAATATGTTAGAAAAGGGAAGATAAAGTAATGCATCAACTACTTCTGAGAGAAACACTTCCTTCATACAGTCAACACTGTCTTCATGATGGAATGTTCCACCATGCCAACACAGCAGAATAATGAAGTATGGTCTTTGGTCTTGTGTTGGAGCCCAGAGAATTGCAGTTTTTGTACCCCTTCCATGAAGATATTGTCTCCTAATACCCTCAGGGCAGTAAGCACCATGGCAGGGGAAGGGAAGGGTGACTGTGGCCTTGATGTCCAGGAAGAGTTAGCAGCATCAGTGGGGATGGTGGACAGGGTGAAGTCAGAAAAGGCACTGGGAATGTTTCTCATAATTCCTTGAAGGATTGTCACCAATTATTTATGCAGTGGGTACTGACACTTCCCCAGTCATGATGTAAGTGGCACTACTTCTATGCCTTGACATGCAATGGACCCCAAAGCACAGTGCTCTTAGGCATGTATTGAGCTCATCCTCACTTAGCACAGTGCTGAAGCACGCGCTATAAGCCTCGGTAAAGGTAAGTTTAGATACATGTTTAAGAGTTAAACATTACTTCTGTGGTTTTCTGACTTAGTGTCAGACACACTTGGCTCATCAAAGCAGCAGTATATGCCAGGAATTATCACATGATCTGGCCATCAGAGAGCAAGCAAGCAGCACACTTACCTAATGGTGCTTTTGAATTTGTTCTTATCACACTACAGAAGTCTGTGATAGGCTGTTCTGCAAACCTTCTCTTCCAGTACAAGATGTAGCTTTAAAAATAAGAGGGAGATGATCAGTGAAAAAGGAAACACCAAAATGTTCAATAAACAGTTGATGAGCTCTTGTTTTTCCATTCTCTAAATTCCTAAGTGTTTTGTGATTATTTTTTAACTCTTGTCTCTGTTTTTGCTTCCTTTATATTAGTTTTCAATTTTATGAAATTAATTTGGTTTCCCTTAAACCATGCTGTCAGAGTGAAGAACTCAATAAGCTTTGCATAAACACTGTGACCTATTCCCATTTTTAGACACAAGTGCCACTCAGATGCATCTTACTGAAAAGATATACTACAGAGTACTGTCAAATTCCCAAAATATTGTGCTCTGCGTTATGCAAGATACAGTCAGGAATCTGAAACTCAGTAAAAACACCAACTTGACAAAAGTGAGGTTTTGGCAGGTCTCCTGTGGAGTTACATTGAAAGCTGTAGCTTGGCAGACAACTAGAAAGACAGAAAAATGAAGTCCCTGAACACCTGGGGGTGGGATAGCAGACAGAATAAGAAAAACCCTAAACACATCTTCAAGGTTTAACCCATCAACTACAGTTGTTTAAAAACATTCTGTACTACCATTGTTTGTATGACAGCTGCACCAACAGATCCCAACTGAGATTAGATTTCCACTGAACTAGGAAGCTACTTGGTAAGGTTTGGAGACTTGGCAGGGAGCCAGCTTCAAACCATATCACCCTTATCACACTACCGTATAATCAAGAAGAAATCATCACTTCACTTACATGAGATGAAGGGAACGAAGCAATCCTTGTGCTAATTATTTGAAATTTTACTATTAAAAATAATCTGAAAATGCTTAAGTACTTGCTTATATTTATACTTACGACTCATGTATGATATAAATCATGGGAGAGCTGGTAAGGTAAAGGCTAATTATAGTATGATAGCTTCTTATTATGTGCCATCAAATTAGAAAAATAATCATTCAAAAATCAGATATTATTATTATGAGGGCATTTCTAAATAGTTGCAGCTTCTAATACTTGTACAATCTATAAGTTCACTTGCCACAGCTATCACATCCCATGGCGGCTCCCATTACCTCTATTTATCATCTATTTTAATATATGAGGACTTCAACTGCAGCAGTCAAGGAATCAGCACATACTTGTTTCTGCTAATTGTGCCACTGAGAGGACTAACCTCTGGTACAGCAGACAGCTAAGCACACTGAAGCCAGAATGCGTGGCTGAAGCTCATTCAGCAGCATCATTAAACGTCAGTAAACTGAGAGGTGAGTGTTTTGTTGTTCCCCTGCCCACTCCACTGTTTATAATGCACATTGAAACAGTCTTGCTGCTACACAGAACAGTAAGTCTTCCAGAATAAGTCATCCTCAAGCTTTTAGGACTTAAATGTGCAAATGAAGAGATTTCAAGAGCTCATTTACTAAATGTCTGTCCCCTGCACTGAGAGAAATGAACACTGGTACAAACTCACCTAACCATAACTGCCTGTGCCAAGAAAATTACTGTTAAGGGATTTCACATCATAAGACTTAACCCAAATAATCAATGATCAAATAAAACCAATGCCTTGTCATACTTCCAGGGAGACAGAATGAGTGATCATGTTTAGCCATTCCCCTTATCTTTTCCCCTTGCCCTTGTGCCAACTTCTCTTTATTCTTCAAAGTCAAAAAAAAAAAAAAGAAAGAAGTTTTCCATTAGTACTGGTCTTTTCTGGATCATCCACTTCTTGCAGTTCTGTCAAGAAATGTGTTCCTAAGACTGGCTGTAACTCATTGCTAGGTATAAAAATAATATTATGTTTTACAAGTTGATTCCCTGTATTTTCCACACCTCAGTTCAACACTTCAGAATACACTCACTTTTTTGTGCATAGTATTAGACTATTTTACTGATACAGTAAATTAGAGAAAGCACAGTTCAGAGTAACAACACATCCTGGGGCCTCTTACTATAAGATCTGGCTACCTTCCAATTGCGTTAGCAGAAAAAGAATCTAAATGGGCATTTTCTTGAAAAGATGATTTTAAAATACATTTCTATTAATGCAAAATAATTCCTTCAAGCACACTTAGACTGGATGTGCATGACTGAGCTGCTCTGATTTTATTTACCTGAAGATATTAGTATTATCTCCAAAGAACAGTACATTCTTCTTCTGTCTGCTTTCAGCACAAAAGTGAACAAAAACAATCAGTTTTCAATTATAATCAATGTTAAGCTCAAATATGTGATTACAGATTTATATGGCTTACATTTCTCTTCCTAAATTACACTGTATTGTTTTTTTTTTCTGCGTCTTGATAGACACAAGTTACCGGCTTTGACTGAGTAACTAATAACAGACAACCTACTAGAAAACTCATTTTAGTTGAGAAATTATCCAGCTAAAATTTAAACACTGCAACAGAACTAGCTACAGACTGGCAGGTACTGTCTAGCCTTCCTTACTGTGGGTGAAAGCAAAATGTCAAGCAAGTGTCTGGTCTCTGAAGTTACAAGCCAGCTGGGGCCATGCCAGCTACTGGAGGAAGTTAAGAGAGAGAAAGCCAAATGTGACCCTGCTGAGATGATCAATGACACAGCTGTAGAAGGAGTCACAGTTGTATGTAGATCACAGTACCGTAAAGTTAAGGATTAAATGTGATTTCAGTGGGGAAATACTGGCAACCTTAAAATAGCACAAATTAATTTCATCCCAGAATGTGAAAGATCCTGTACTAAGCAGCTTCTGTGTAAAACACACAGCTTTAAGACATTAAACAGTGGTAGATATAGTCTTGTCCTATACAAATAAAACTCCAAATTAGGAGAACTGATTGTCTGGATTGCGCTTTACTAAAACGACAGCTTTCTAGTTTGCACACAACTTGTTGATTAGTGACAGGACCTGAGAAGTCCGTAGGATACGTCAAAGAATGTCTAACAAAGGAATTGCCATGCATTCTAAAATTGAGTCTTCTAGTTCCAGAAACATCTAAGGGCTGGGGACTGGGAAGGTAATGGGAAAACAACCTTAGAGCCCAGCAGCAAAGAGCTTATAAAAAAAGGTAACAGATATCTTCTCACAATGTCTTTTAAAAAAGATGATCTCTACTTTTCCAAAGCTTTCCATAACATCTGCACACATACACACTCATTTTAAATGATATAACACTTACCTTCTAAAATCTGCAACCAGTTTCACATCTGCTATGACGAGCTTGTGTTCAATAATCATGTGCTTCAGGAGCTGGTTTTGTTCTGCTAAAAGATAGCACTCTTTGCAGAAAATGCAAGGCACGCAGGGAGAACTTTCTACAGCATCAACACCACCTGGCCTTTCTGGCAGAGACAGAGGCTCCAAAATACACTCAGTATCTAAAATAAATGAAAGGAATAACTAGTTTTGACTGAGTGAATAAAGCTACATCACTTGAAGTACTTTTAGGCAGTACTGTTTTGAGTCTCAATTCTGTTGCATGGATCACTCCACCAAAGAGACGCTTGGAAGCAGCTTGGCAGGTTGACTGCACTGTTTCCAAGAAGGACAGTGGGAGGCTAGCACAGGACAGTTCTCAGGTATCTGCCCCAACTGAACTCCCAGTGACATCAAGTCACAAGTACTCGGCTTACTATTTAAAGCAAGTTTCTTCCTCTCCCTACCTAGTTTACCTGTTGATATGACTCAAGCTACTCCCTTTGCGACATTGCTCAGAGTTCAGGAAGGCTTTAGACTATATAGCACAACTGTTTTGCATGTTAATTTTCCTTAATTATACTTTTATTTACTGCACAATGCTTCTATAATTTCTGACTGACTCTTGAATGTCTGTATGTGTTTGTCTTGTCTTTTTTTTTCCCCATTTGGCATCTCACTTCCTGTTCTATGACAAAAGAAAGACTATTCTTGATAAAGATTACTACCACACAGAAGTTTAGGCCATTGAAACACTTTCTAACTGTACCGATGTTGAGAAGGGGTCAGCCCGCCCCCATGTGGAAAGTTCAATGGCCTATGTTTGTACCTATACTGTACCAGTCAGACTAGGTGCTCAGTGACAGCAAACAGGAGAGTCACCCTGTATGTCTCCAAGTTTGCTGTTGTTGTAGTTCAGGCAGTGCACACGACCGGCGAGAATGATCAACTCCCAGTCGACCTTGAATTGTGTGGGATCTGCTGTTCTAGCTGAATCCCTACCAAATCTATGGGGCTGAAGGGATTCATCCAGAATCTTCAAAGAGTGGCTGATGTCATCACAAACCTCTCTCAATCATTTTGAGCAGTCCTGGGATCCCCAAGAGGTCCCAGTTGACTGGAAGCTGGGAATGTTGTCGATTTTCAAGAAGGACCCTGGAAACCACAGGCCTGTCAGTCTCACTTCAGTGCATGTAAAGTTATAGAGAAGATTATCCTGGGAAGTACTGAAAAACACCTGAAAGACAATGCAGTCATTGGTCACGGCCAAAACAGCTTCATGAGAGGAAAACTCAGCTTATCAAACCTGATTTCATTTTATGATAACACAACCCACCTAGTTGATCAAGGAAAGCGAGCTGATGTAATCTTTTTGGATTTCAGTAAAGCTTTCGATACTGTTTCTCACAGGATCCTTCTGGACAAAATGTCCATCACACAGCTGGATAAACACAACATGTGGTGGGTGAGCAATTGGCTCATGGGTTGAGCACAGAGGGTAATAGTGAATGGGGAAACATCAGACTGGCAACCTGTACCTAGTGGGGTTCCGCAGGGCTTCATATAGGGCCCTGTGCTCTTCAACATCTTCCTAAATGACTTGGATGCAGGACTGGAAGGGATACTAAGCAAGTTTGCAGATGCCACAGAACTGGGAGGAGCTGTTGACTCCCTCAAAGGCAGGGAGGTCCTGCAGAGAGACCTCAACAAATCAGAGGACTGGGCAATCACCAACCGTGTGAAGTTCAACAAGGGAAAGTGCCAGATTCTGCACTTGGGATGGGGCAACCCTGGATGTTCATACAGACTGGGGAATGAGATGCTGGAAAGCAATGCCATGGAAAGGGACCTGGGGGTCCTGGTTGATGGCAAGTTGAACATGAGTCAGCAGTGCCCTGGCACACAGGAGGGCCAACCGTGTCCTGGGAGACATCAGGCAAAGCATCGCCAGCCAGCTGAGGGAGGGGATTGTGCTGTCCTGCTCTGCACTAGTGTGCAGTTTTGGGCACCACAATACTAAAAGATATTAAGGAAAAATATTTAAGCTATTAGAGAGCATCCAAAGAAGGTCAACGAAGATGGTGAAGGGCCCTGAGGAGAAGCCATATGAGGAGCAGCTGAGGCCACTTGGTCTGTTCAGCCTGGAGGAGACTGAGGGGAGACCTCATTGCAGTCTAAAACTTCCTCATGAGAGGAAGAGGAGGGGTAGGCACTGATCTCTTCTCTGTGGTGACCAGTGGCAGGAGGCCAGGGAAGGACCTGAAGTTGTGTCAGAGGAGTTTTAGGTTGGGTATTAGAAAAAGTTCTTCACCCAGAGGGTGATTGGGCACTGGAACAGGCTCCCCAGGGAAGTGGTCACAGGACCAAGCCTGACAGAGTTCAAGAAGCAGTACTGGAAACAAGTAGACTGACCCAGAGTATATGTGTGTGTTCCCCATTTAAATAACAGTGGTGTAAATTCATAAGCTCTTTCACTGGCATAAATTAGTGGAGTTCATTAAGAAACATGGTGTGACCAACAGATTTCAACAACTGGCCCCATTAACCTAATCAAATTCTAGCTGTCCAGAAATAAACTGTGGTATTCATTTTCCAAACAAATCATACCTCAGTCTTTGGTAAGGGTTTATCTTGGAAGCAAATGCCAATTTCAATTTGTATCTTCAATTTTAGCTACATCAATTTTGCACAGCAAAAGGAGACTAAAATCAAACAGAAAAAAGCTCCCCAATGTTCCTGCACTCTTGAGTTTGAAAACTGAAAACATCATGGGTGTCCTTGACTCTTGTGATGTGAAGTTAGCTTGTGCAGCAGGAGAATAAACTATCTCTGAATTCCTGCAATGACATGAACATCTCTGTAGAAAAATGAAATTTCACAGAACCACAGAATGGATGAGATCCGCAGGGACCTCTGGAGGTCATCTGATCAAGCAGGGCCCTCAAGCAGGCCCACCTAGAGCTGGTTGCCTGGGACCACGTCCAGATGGCTTTTCAGTATCTCCACAACTTCCCTAGGCAACCCATGCCAGTATTCAGACACCCTCACAGTGAAAAAGCATTTCCTGATATTTAGAGGGAACCTCCTGGGTTTCAGTTTCTAAAGATACCTAGAGAATTAAGCAAAAGGTCTTCTCTCAAGTCTATTATTGTGTCACACAGAAATTTTTAAATGTGTATGGTTAAATGAAGCTTAATTTAAAATTTACCAGATAGAAGAAGCAATGTCAACTTTCACCCCATGAAAATCACATATATATGTTATACATTGGCAAGTACAATAAACCCAATAATCTGATAACTGCCCACACGGAAAATGTGGAAAATAATTGAAAAAATCATAGTAATTTATCTTTTTTCCTAGGAAAATATGCTAATGGAGCAGTGCTGTAATCCCACCCTCTACAAGACTCTGAAATAACCAAAGAAGGGCTGGAGTTTCAGAGATGGGCCTGGGAAGTTCCTGAGATTCTGTGACAAATTTCTGTTCAGGTAAAAGAGGCATGGAGAGGGGGAACGAGGCTCTGATCCATCAGTGGTGGCCTGCCAGTGTGGACATGCAGTGCTCCATAGCAGCCACAGCACGAACCAATGGCTCCTGATGAGGGTACTCATCTGGGAAACTGGGGGTAAGATGGGGCTACTGGAGCACATGTGGGAAAGGGTACAAAACCCAAAGGAAACGCAGCTCATCAATTCCATGCTGCTTCTGAAACAACATATATCCCCTCCGCAACTGTAGAGGCTTCTCTTAGGACTTTTGAAAATATAACTGACTGGAAGGCAGTGACTTGACTGAAGACTGATGGCTGGGTTACACTGAATTCAGTTTATCCCATAAAACTAAACAGTGTGGAAGATGGCAGCACACAGAGCATGGCATTACCTGTAGCAATACACTGCTGTGCACAATCTAACACTCCTCTCGCAATTTTACTTGCACTTCTGCCCATTCCTTTCCCCCAGACACTTCTTTATTAAAACTGGCATTGCAGAAATTGTTCCATTTGTCCCTATTTTAAGAACAGCAGCTGCTAAACTATGTGCTATGAGCAATCCTCATGAAAGGGTTAGCTGTCCCATGCAAAACTGATGTCCCTGCCAAGAGTCCGGCTTTGTCCTTCTTACAGTTAGTATTAGTTGTAGCCTGCAGAATCATTAAAAACTTACTGGAGAAAGTAGAACAACTTAATTTCCTCTGCAATTGCTGATGCCAAGTGAACTAAGAAGATACTCTGTCAGCCAGTTCAGCTGTGACCAGTAAGCAGCTACATGCTTTTTGTTCATTATAGTTTAGGTCTCCTGCAATGACCTATTTAGAAGTCCATTAGTCCAAACATTTAGAAGTCCAAATAAACAAGTGCCTATCTGCTCTAATAAAACAAACTTTCAACAGATAGGTGTGTAGGGCAGGAACTGCTACTGTACGTAGACAAGGAGCTAATACAGTTATTCAAAATGAGTACTTGTGAATAGCAATTACTTGGGCTGGAAGTACAGAGCTGTTAGCCTTCAACTGTAGTGGGGAGTTGCTGAAAGGAATAAAACTGCGAGTGAAGAATTTTGGTGCCCAAAGAAAGTAGCTAAAAAAGAATAACTTTAGACTTACTGTGCCAGTGTGGCAACTGCAGAAGCTTATGCAATTTCTTTCAAAGACAATTGGAGGAGGGGAGGGAAAAAAGAATACATGGAAATATCTTTGTACTCATCTGCTACAAAAAAAACACTGAACAAGAAAACAAATTAACAGAGCTGAACAAAGATGCACAGCCTTTAGCATAGCACTTACTGGACTAATGTAGCACAAACAAAGCTAAGCATATATTGAAATCTCTGCAAAAGCAGCTAACTTTGTTCCTATATTTGGAGCAGAGTGGCCACAGGTACTGAAGAAGAGCTGTTAACTGAACCACAGCTCAGGGCTAACAGAAATAAAAACACTCAGATCCAGTTCTCAAACTCCAAGACTCCCACATGCAGAGACTCTTGAAATGAGGAAAAAGTAGCAAGCTTTTCTCTTAGAACTACTGCAACAAAATGACTTCACAGGGACAGAACTAAACATCCCTTTAGTGCACGTGCCCTAGCTGACAAGGGCAAGAAGCAATTCCCTGGAAGTGTATAAAATAAGGCAAACAAACAGTAATCACAGAAATAGCAACAATCTTCCAGAAATCTGAGGGTGGAGAGTTTAAGTCAAAGGCTATATGAGTCTTTGTTAAACCAGTTAAACAACTTTTTTCTCCATGGATTTGTTTTGCACTGTTTAAAATGTTGGTCTTTCAATACCTACTAAAAAACCTCCAGCAACATTTCATGTTATCCTAATGGTCCTTCATTCCTTGTTGTCCTGGTTCAACTCTTGGCTGGTTCTAGTCTACTCTTTCATGTGCTGTGGTAAGGGGTGGCTTGAAAATGACCAAGAGTGGAAAAAAAAAGATTTCTAAATCAGGACAGTTTTTTCTCAATCTCTTCTCTATTTACTTTTATTTATGGTATTTTGCTTGCTTTTAGGATCACTGAATTAACCACTGAATTGTCTTCAGTGATTCAAAGTCTTGTAAGTGTGAATCAGGTTTTAATGTACAAGACAGTGGACATATTCTTTGTGTTCACTCCTGTGTGTTACTCTGCATTTGCTAATATCAATAGCACTTTTTTGATCCAGTTCACTCAAAGAACATGTGATTCCCTGCAACATTTCAGTTGGTCCTCCTGCTTACCACTTGGTGAGAACAAATGTGTATAACAGCTAACAGTGATAAATTATCACCTAACCCCCTTCCTATTCGTGTCTGTGATGAACAGCACAGGACTCAGCTACCTATAAGAAGAGAGTTACCCAAAGGTTTCACAGACAGCCATAAAAACTCAGGAACTATGAAATCCCTCTCTCATTCACAGAACTGACAGTTGACACCACATTGTTCAGCCTTTAACAGAACAGATAAAATTACGGTCTTTTATAGCCATTCAGAGCTAAAAAAATTTAGATTAGTAGAAATAAGAGAATAAATGAATATATTCTTTGAAAACAAAGACAAAGTTGTATACCCGTTCTTCAGGGGAAAATAAAATGAATTCTTTGAAGATATTCGCAATAAGTTGATAGAGAAAACAATTTGGATTACACAAATTACTTTCAAAACTAAATAAGCATTATTTTTTTATATGAACACCCATAGGATACCTAGGATTCTGATCCCTGCACAGGAGCTGTACCACCATTACAATAATGATAAAAGAAAATGAATAAAAAAGTCTACCTGTCATCGAATTATTTGGCTTTATTTTATTTTCAGATTAGTTACAATATAGTTAATCTTCATAGCTAATGAAGCAACAGCTCCAAATGGATTCATTTTCCTTCCTGGAACATTTTACTTTGCATATAATTATTCTCAACTCAAAACTAATGTTAGTTTACACAATTAAGTAAACGTTACACCCACACACTTATAACACAGACCATAGCAGAACAGGCAATGTACTCTACCTGTACATCACACATGTATTATCACAAAACAATATTCCATATGATTTTATGGTCAATACAACAGACATATCAGAAAGAAAAGGAAGGAAAGATTCAGCAATTTGAATTGGAGTTGTAAAAGGCAAAGTCCCCAGAGATGCTTTTAACAGTGTAAGAGGTGCTGCCACCACGAAGCACAATGATGTCATTTGTATCCTGTCTTTCTCACCTTATCCTACCACTCCTAACCGTTTTACTATCGCCCTTCTGCTTGTGCTGGCTCCTGGCTTGCCAAATGCTTGATGAGTCAATTCAACTCTTTACCAGACAGAACCATTTACTCCCTTTCTTTCTGCTCATAACATTGAAAATGGTGACAGAGGAGTCCACCAAGTGCAAGACCAAACTAAGGAGCACACGGTACGAAGTAGCAAGGTGAAACAGCATCTTCCTCTTCTCATCTCAGCTTCCTCCTCTCTTCTCAGCTTTACAGCTTCGGCTGTTTCATACAATTTAACCATAAGCATGCCTTATAAAGTGTGAAAGGTTTCTTCAAGGCACTACGCACAAAGGAAAAGAAATCACTAAGATTTTATCACTGGCTTCCTAACAAGGACACCCAGCACTGGCTTCAGTTTGTAAACCCCACTGTCAGCGTAGGCACATGTAGCTCACTAAATGCAGTATGAGCTCTTGTGCTCAATTCTTCTTGGTTGCATATCTGAACTATGTGCTCTGACTACATCTGGGGACAAATTGAACATGCTGTATAATTACATTCTCTTAACTAGAAAGTGGAGGTTCTGGGGTTCAGATAAAGGAAGTGACTTCACTGTTAGAACTCCTACCTCACATGGCTTTGGCCCTGGGGAGTAACCTCCAATGCCAGAGCTCAGGGAGTGGCAGACCCTTCCAATAGGCAACCAGTAAGCTGAGGGAGGAAGTCCCTACATTAGTCTGCAGGGAATGCTGAGGAGAGGGGCACTCATAGCCTTCTTTTTGAAGCTTTGCTATTAGATAAAAGGAATGACAGTCACAAGACCAGAAGGAAAGGAGATAAGTCCAAAGATAAGGGTTTTTAACTAGGGAAGAAGAAATCTATCTCATTTAAAACAGATTAATCAATTTATTATTAGATGAAGAATACTCTGGCAATTGAAGACTTCACATAGTCTGAGAACTGAAATGATGAAAAAGGAATTAATATAAATTTGCTTAAGACATTTACAGGTTCATGTCATTTTTTGTAGTCTATGGCACAACAACAGGCCTTAGGTTGAAGAGTTATAATGTAAATATAGACAGGATATAAGCCCACTGTTGGTAACACAAGGATATAAATAAAATAAGAACATCTGCTGGACTGTTAAGTGTCTTTCTAATTAAATCCAGTAGTTGAATGAATCAATTCATTACCAGCAAGTCTGGTTTATTATCTCATTAATACAGCTGGTTAATATTATGGGGAGATTAGCATAGAACTTGACATGATCCTAAAACAAAATGAACACAACAAAGACAAACAGGTGAATAAAGGAGTCCAAATAATGAGCAAAAGAGGGGGTTTTAGACATGCAAAGAAAAGGCGGAAAGAACGACAGGAATACAAGAGACACCTAGCAAACCTGGCACTCCACACTAAAAGCACAACAGATGCCAGCTGGAAAACAGAAAGGCTGAGCACCCTCCCCCAAGTTCACAATGATTACCTGGCAAAACCATTTAGCTATCAAAATGACCAAACCCCCAGATACGGTACATTGAGGAAACCAACCTGGAGTCCTATAGGCAATTCTGCAGAAACGGGGCTGCATTTAAAACGCTTTAGGAAATGAGTAGTTTTAAACCTTTGTCTCGTAATCCATTTTTTTTGAGCTACAATGGAAGACTATCACGAAGGATCAGCTTGACACTCAAAATGTACACATGACAGCCTCCTTGTTTTGCAGCCTTGGCACTGCAGCATCTATTTGTTGGCACAGCAGCATTCCCTAATTTGTGGTCATATTCTTGGAAGTGATTTTATACTGATTACAGGATTTTTCCTTTGTTTTCTAGAGTATAAAAGATGGATCACTAATGGCTTGCTAGATAAACAGTATTCAAAACCAAAACTCAGAATAATGGAAATAAAAGACCCCGTTATTGTCCTCACAAATACTACATGCTGTGGGGGTCTGGCTGAGCTGGAATTATTTCCCCACAGTAGCCCTCACAGTGCTGTGCTCTGCATTGGTAGCTAGAGGCGTGTTGATAACACACCCCGGTTTGGCTACTGCTGAGCACAGCACTGCAACATTCCTTCTCAATCGAGGGCGAGATCCTGGAGGGGACACAAGTAGGCCAGCTGACCCACACTGACCAAGGGATATTCCAGACCATATAACATCAACCCAGATATAAAAGTGGAGGCAAGGAGCAGGACCAGAGGCAGTCATTGTCTCTGATGGCTGCCTGCTGACAACCATACTCGTGCTGGAGCCCTGCTTCTCAGAGAAGTGGCCACCCATCACAGCTTATGGGAAGTAGAGATTAACTGCTGGCTTCTGCTTTGTGCGTATGCACACTGCTTTTGCTTTCTTTTTTTGCATAAATGCAAACTGCCTTATCACAACCCACTATTTGTGTTTTCTTTTCCCGCCTTGCTCTCTCCGGCTGGGAAGGGGAGGGATAGAGCGGCTGCATGGGTACCTGGCGTTCAGCCAAGGTGAACCCACCACACATGCAAATATATTTCTTAGTGAAAGAAGAATCAATGTACATAATCATCTCCCTACCTGATATATACTAAAATGCTCAAATACTTCTATAAAGTTGAATTGAGTCTGAGTTCACGAGGAATTATTTAGCTATTACTTCTGCTTGTTAACACAGTATGAATGATATTTAGTTAAAATGTCCATGTGCTCTAGGAGACAACACATCCTGTAGCTTCTTCAAAGATCAATCAGTCTCAACCCTGCCTGTTTTTTCATTGAATGCAAATGAGCACTTCAAAAGATACTAATACCACAGCTAAACCTTGTCAGTTTTACAGAAACCGTACCATCCGCTGTCTGGGAATATGTGAATTTTATTCCAGTCAAATGACAGCTTTAAGAAAAGCTGTGAGTTACCAAATCCTAATAACTCAGGACACAGTTTCTATAGAGCAGGTGTCTGCTGGGAGCTGGAACTAACAGAAATACAACTGTGCTTAATAGCCATATTTAACAGGGCTGCTCTGTTGGGGAGCTTAGGATGTTGCAGTTTCATTAGCATTAACAAGTGTTGCTATGGGTACCAGAGCACAGGCATCAGAACACAAGTGAATAGAAGGAGTGGGAAAGTGATTAATAAGAACGCAAAGTGTTAGAATTTTAATAAAACAAAACCAATGTGCTTGCCAATAAGATCATGTTTAAATAACAGACTACATTACTGCGCAGTTCACCAACAGATTCATGCCACTGCTTGTCATCTTGCTGCTTGAGCGCAGACAAACCCCTACACCAATAAAGACCAGAACAAACCCACTGTTCTCACATAGAGATGGACACACATGCCCATACACACACAAATGAAAGTGACTCTAATAAGTATTCATAATAATATTTAAGTGCTGAGGTTAATATGCAATTTATAAATACTTAACACACTACACAGGTTTTATTGCAAGCTCAGAGACACATAATGCTTATTCCTGGGTAAATGGCACAGACTTACATTAGTGTAACTAAATGCAGGGTTGATATCTTGGTTACAAATATGAAATAATATTTATCTACTTCAGAATTATATTCTGAATAATTTTATTACACTTTTTAGAGCTTCTCTGATTTCTTACAACTGCTGTTAAGCAATATTTCTGTTTACATTTCCCTGTTTAGTTTGGATCACATGACATGTAGACATGGAATGCTGAGATCCACATTATGTACTAAAATCAGGGACAGAAGCAATGATTGAACCTTACCCTATTATCTGGAAAGATTAACAATGTAATTATGTAGCCTGAAACTCAAAATGTTAGTTACAAAGAAGAGGAAGAAAGCATTCAACACAAGAATTTGAAATGGAAGGACAAAAGTACCATCTAGGTTCTTCTTTTGTACTTATCACCTAAATCTAATTAATAAAAATCAGTTTAACTTGCTCTTTAATACAAAGGCATATCAAAGACACCATAATAAAGCATAAGCAATGCTGGTTAAATTTGAGGAATAAATATTAAATTACTGTTATTTTCACATGAAAACTAACTACTTAAAAAAAAAAAAAAGAGTATAATTTTGTGCCAAGCTGATCCAGACTGTAATTTAAAACTTTAAAAAATACATACTGAAGGTATCGCAAGTAAAGATGTGTATGCAAATATAGTACTTGGGTGTGTTACCACTGTCGCTGAATCCTCTGCAAACACTAGCAAGCTGGAAATAGGCATGCCTTAGTTCTACTTACTGTGACTGTGACCTCAGCTCTCCCAGAAAGAAGGGGTCTTAACAACATCTGTAATAAGGATAGTAATACTTCATTGCTACAATTTATCTTTTCAATGTCTTTAGCATCTACCATACTAAGCCTAGTAACTTTTATGTCAACATTGCTACGCAAAACAGGTTAATGAGTTACTCTCTACTTCTTGTCATCGTGATTTAGTAGCAATCAATAACTCTTTTTTACAAAGATTTTCCTTGTCACCTGTCCTTTTCCTCTAACAGGATTTAATTCTCAAGCATATTTATCCTCTTGATGTTAAAAGAATTGCCTCTTGGTCTTTTTAAACAATTGCTTTACACTGTAGCTAAAGAAACCTACAGCCCTCTTTAGCAGTTCCTGTAGGAACCCCATGTCATTATGATGGGAATTCTTACCATGCTCTTAACTAAAATATTTGCATCATAGGGTTTATAACTTTTCCACTGGTAGAGTTTCCTTGGAAAAGACAACTATTTGAGAATAACAACTAAAAATAGCATGAAATTTTTACTTTAAATGTCACTTTAATTTTTTTCAGACTCATATAAGCTAGAACTAACCTCAAAGTGCGTGCTGAGAGGTGTCATTTTTGGGATCCTGGTGTATGTGGGTTTCAAACTGACAGAAGAGGCTGAAATTTCTCTCAGATACTCTGACTAGTTTCCCGATCCTCAGAACATCTTCAAGACTGAATTAAGAGAATTTTGTACTTGAAGAATCAGTACAAGGAAGAGCTCCTGTGATGCTAGAAGCTCTGTGGTCTGTTGCTGCTATCTCAGCGAACTGAAGCTTTTCCAGATAGAGTGTAGCAAAATAAGTTGTTTCTATTTTTAGAATCTAACCTCCATAAACAAGTAGTCAAACTGAAAAAAACAGCGGCTCAAAAGGAAAGTTCATTATAGTGTGCAGCGATGTCCATCAACATAGTTCAGCCTAACTGATAGCTTGGTTCAGTCAACAAAGCTTTGACTGTATTTCAAATAATCCACTATTTGTACCCTTTATACATAAATCTTTGAAAATTATTTTCAGAGGAAAGTATTTTTAAGTCAGAGCTCAAATACTTATGTCTTACAGATGCCTGGGACATCTCACGGCAGACCATAGAATATTTCTCTGAGCATATTCTGAATGTGTACCGGAGTTTGAAATAAATATTTTTATGACACTGGATTTATTTCTCATCCTCCATGCATTTATTAAACATATGACATAGATCTCGACTCTTAAGTATGATATATGCTTACTGATACTGCTAATGTAGCTCATTGACATGGATGATAAAATAATTGAAGTTAATTTCCTCAAGAAACAGGATTAGAATGTTAGAATTAGTGATACAAGTTGCTTATGTTTTTCAGGCATTATTTTGCTAACTCTGTAAATACGTGCAGGCTCCTGAATATTAAATTAGTACAGTAATAACACGGGCTGCATGTTTTCATCCCATATAAGACAAAATCAATTAAAACCTCCAGCAGGATGTTTTCTGTTACAGAAAACATTCTCTGTTTTCAGAGAAAAAGCTCTATCTCATTTATTCATGCATTACTGAGTCATAATAACATTCAGTGCTGGCACACTGGTCAAGACTAGCAAAATGCTCTGCAGTATCACTTATAACTGCATGGACTTGTTCCCTAGCCATTGCTGTTTTCATATTGTGAGCCTTGTGCACTCCCACTGTGGGACTGCTGGGCCTGACCTGGGGCACGTACTGTGAATTCTGGCAGTGGTCCTGAGTGGCAGGGTGCTGCGCCATGCTCCCCTACGCTGCCCACCAGCTCTGTCCCCCTTTTCCTATCTCAGCACAGCTTTGACCCACACAGGAGTCTTGCAGTCCCTGATCATCCTCCAGCTGCTTTGCGCATTGGCTTAGAGATCAGTTTGGGGGCACGTGAACTAGATTCTTCTGGAGTCCAGATACATACAAAACACATCCCAACCCTTAGTGGAGACACCTGGGTCTAAACCAAGGGCTACTTGGTGTGGGAAGACTGACTACATGTAATTCTAAGCAAAAATATCAAACCATGCAATACAGTTGTAGGGAATGTGGCATCAATTGCCTTTATCTACTGTGCCTTATTATTTGTTCAGGTAGACAGAGCCACACCATACCACACCAACTTGTGAGGGTGAAATAGATGGCATATCCAGTTACAAAGCTTCTATACCAGGGGGATAAAGAGAAGGCTTTTAAACTGCTACAACTACACAGGGCAAGTAGCTACTCCTCTGGGACAGAGACATCCTTGACAAATGGGAGGATGACATATCAACGAGCAAGAATCAAATAGAAGCAGCTGGGCCATTTCACACTGGTCTGTGAGTCATAAAAATCAGAGAAAAATACACAAAAGTAAAGAAAAAAAAAGGAGACTATTTGGAAGACATTGTCCAATGAAAACATGAGGCAAAAAATCAAAAGGAAAGTTTCAAGAAACCCAGTTGAAACACACTACAAAGGACAGGTGGAATACTGAAGCCACTGGCAAAACACCTACTACAATTTCTCTTTCACAGGTCTACTATAGCAAAATATTAGGACAGGATGGCAAACAAGCAGTGATCATGGAAATACCTGGTGGAACACCAGGCCTTGAGATCAATCATCAGACATCAGACTTGCAACTAAACCATTTCCTATAGTGCTGAAACATTACAAGTTAACACATACTATTGTATACTGATGATCTAAAATACTTTATGATCATAGAAAAAACTCAAATCAACACAATACCCTTTTAATTTATTTCATATTTTTGTTGGCAGTCATTTGACTGTCATAACATGTAAGATGTTTTGAAAAATCAACAAAGACTCCAGGTGAGTACTTCTGACTCCATACCATAATGAAGGCATCAAATATGGGTACTCTTTCTGTTTGAAGTAGTTCGAGCATTCCACATCTGTACAGCAAAAAAAGAGTTATTGCTTATACTACAGGGCACCAAGTGGGGCAGAAAAACTCCTTAACATGAAACTGTATTGCATAAATACACACACTACATTTGTACTCTTATGTAGTATCTGGCATCTTCTTATTGAGGAAAACTGCTTGCACACCCCCAAATTACCTAACCCTACTGTGTAGCAGCTTGGTATCTTTCAAAAACTTGCACATTATATTGCAATCTAAGCAGAATCATAGAATGGTTTGAATTGGAAGAGACCTAAAAGATTATCTAATTCCAATTCCCCTGCCATGGACAGGGATTCCATAGCACAGTTTCAGTCTGGTTATATGGTTTTACTGGTCCTGACCAATACATAATTTAATACAACAATTATCGGGTCATCAAACACTAGACTTTTTCCACTCAAATGACCGTAATTAACTACTGATTGAGTCGAGACAACAACTCAGCAAAGAATCTGCACTTTCATGAACATATTTCCCTGCCTTCAAAGAGACACTGGTCAGGATTACATGCCCAGCTCTTCACAGGCACAGGCCTGCTTCAAGGTTGCACAAAACCTAGCTCATTTTCTCCCTCCCAGTTATTCAATGCCATGTTCTTTCCCGCGTTGTGTGAGGCTTTTAAAGATGCAATATTTAAAGCTAGTTTAAAAGGCCCATAGAAAGACACTCAAATGCTTTCAGGCTTTTCTCCCGGTTTCAGCCTGCTAGGAGTTTGTGGATGAGAATGTGAAGCAAAAACCTCACAGTCTGGGAACAACTGCAGTTTTAGGATGCAGATGTTCACAGAAAGATGCAGAGCTCTTGCAGAGGTTTCAAGACGGAACACAGTGGAAGAAAGCACATAGGGTGCTTCATAAGGTTATGAAGGCTGTTTGTACAGAAAAGAATTTAACATATACTGAAGTAAAAATACTTAATGCTTGTAATTTCATAATATTTAAGTTCTTTTCTTCCTTTCCTACTGTTCACTTTTCTCATAACCTATGCTAGTTTAAATCCTGCACCCCTGCATCAAGAAAGCTGGCTAGTCTTCAAGGGTGAGAAATTATCACCTGTTTATGACAGGCACACCTTGTGGCAGGCATCATTGTAGGCAAGAATCTACAATTCAGTGCTCTTACAGAAAAAAAGTACTCCCCAGCAAAAACACAGCAGTGAACAAGCTATAGCAAACTAGCCTGGTATGTGTGTTACACTCAGAACATTCAAAAAACTTACAACACCCCCCTAGTCCACACCTCTACATCTAAATAAAGCATGTCCACATCTACTATTTGTTCCAGCAATGAGAAAGCCTTTTTGGGTAAGAATCAGGTATTTGCCAATACAGAAACAGTTTAAAGATCTTCATCAGTCTGAGGACTGATGAACCACCACTCACTGTTGCTCCACCGCAGCTAACAGAAGGCCTGAGCAGAGGCTTCAAACAAAGTCTTTAACACGTGAACGAGTTATCATGTTTAAGCTGTGTACGTGTTCAGGAAGTAGTCTGAAGCATCTTACTTCTAAATGAGTTTCTGTTAGTATATAGAGCAGCTGATACTTGGTAGACACTTGGTAGTTCATTCATGTATCAAAGCCTTTAACTGCTACTAAGCAGGCAAGAATTGGCCTAAACTACTGGAATGAAATACCAAGATAAAGGCCATCCATCTTTGCTTTCAAGCTATGAAAGTTTTCCGAATTCAGAGAAAACCAAATAGCAAGTTTTTATTGCATACTTTTGGAGAACACAACATATCCTATGCCTTGTGCTAACAGGAGTTATGTATTCATGCCGAGGTGCGGGGACATCCCTTTGTCTTCAGATAAAATACAGTGCATATTTGCAACAAAATTATTTGTAAAATTATGGCAGGATCACAGGCAGCTCAGATCTGTATTACCAAGCAATACAATCCCTCACTTACTTTATTAATCCATTACTATGGATTAATGAAATATTTAGTTATTTAATGAAATATTTAGTTTCACTTGTATATTGTCCCATCAGTTTTTAAAGAAATGTGATGTTAAGGCTAAAAACACTAAAATATTATTGCAACAATTACATGAAAGGATTTTGCCCTTTTACTTTTCAAACAGAGAAGCACATAAAAGGTGATTTTACTGACAATAACTTAGTAATTTCCAGTCCTCTGCAAGACACATTTGCTTATCAGGTAAAAGCTGAGATTGCATTTTTAATTAAAAATCACAACAAAAGCTCTTAAAACATTTTAAAATAATACTACTTTAGGAGATCCATTCTTGTAATCATATTAAAATAAATTGCATTGCACTTCCAGAATTAATTAGTGAACCTGTCCTCCAGGTGTAATTGCTAATTGTTCAATTCACAAAGACTAATCTGCATCAAACCAAGACCCTCTACAGAGCTTACAATGCCTACTGGTAAAAGGAATCTCTTCTCCCTCTCTCTCTCTCTCCAAAATCTGTGGTATAGTAGAAGCTTCAGGTCTTGAAATCCTCTATTGCACACAGATTTAACCTGAGAAACAGATCACCAGTGGTACTCTAGATGCTTGAAAGTGCCCTGTGGGGTAACAACTGAGGATGCAACTATGTGTGTGATCATTTGGAACTGGTGGGGGGGTTAAGGAAGGTATTAAGCAGAATACCAGCCTCTAAAACCATGAAACAGAAACAGGCAGAACTAACATCTGAGGAACTCATGTGAACAAACAGATGAGAAGAGGCAGCTGTATGCTGGGGGCAATGGCTGCTGTATCACCTTGCTGGGGTTTTCAATGAGCAGCCAGCAGCTCTCCGTTCATAACCATGCCTGCTGTGGTTACTTGGAGAGGAAGCAGGTAATGCACTCAGGCTGATCTGAGTAGGAGGAGTACTATAAGGAAGGGTGGGATGGGAAGGCAGCTGGTTCACTACTTTATTTGGTTAAAGACTATTCAGTATAAAATAAACAACAAAACCCAAGGAAAGTGGTAGATTACACAAAAATAAACATTAATGAGCAGGTGATAACAGGGAGAATAAGTTGTCTTTGGTCACTACAGGAACTGATGCCATTAAAGGAACTACACACAGCCTTGAACAGGTTCAATATGAATTTTGTCATAGATAAGAAAGGGGAAATGTGTGATTATCATATGTATAATGGTATTTCTGAGGGTGTTTGTGGATGGGATATCAAAAGGCATTTGTGGGATTTTGTATCATTTATAGGAAATTTAGAAGAGGGGACAAAGGCAGAGAAAGGGAAGGATGGGGGGAAACAAACATCAGATAATGGAGGCAGGGAGTGGGGGGAATCAAAAATGGGTAAGTTGCATTTAAACAGACTGCTGGTGGGTATGCTTCTCTGATCAGACCCTGCACTTGGATCACATCATTTCCTTCTTACTAAATCCTTTTCTTAACTACTTTTTTGTATAATTCACCCTCTATCCTGTGTGTGATACTGCTGCAAGGTCTAAGTGCCAGCAACTGCAAAAATACTGCAACTCCCAAGGCCTGCAGGTCCAGGAACTAGCAACTGGAGGAATCATGGTGTATCTATTGTTTTCCTAGTGAACTTAATGCTGTATGCATGTGTGCACATGTGTAATTTGCTAGCAAGGTACATACTGGAGTAGCCAGTGAGTAGAAGGAGACCTGTATCTATAAAGATGCAAGGTCTGAGTCAGGGGATAGGCAAGGGGCCTGGGGTCTACCCAAGGACAGAGTTGATGCCCAGCAAGGAAGTCCAGCTAATGAACTAGGAGATTCTGCTAGTATTTGAGGGATCTATGACTGTGGGATATGTGAAAAAAACTCTCATAGTATCCTTAACAGAACTTCAGAGTTGAGCAAAAGAAGTGGTGGTTATACTATCAAGAACGAAACAATTCTCACTAAAGTATCCTCTAGGTAGTAATGAAAAAAGGTAGACATGTACAAGACCAACCAAACTTTAGTTTTCCACAGTAAATAAAATATTCTTAAAAATGGGACACAAGACATGGCAGGAATAAGAATAACATGCCGTGCTCTGGCATGGTACACCCCAGTAGCATGCATTCAAAAGCACATAAAGATCTTGAGTAGAAAACTCTAACTGTCAGACTGATGATGAAACAATCAAAGACACAATTCCAGAAAAAAACTAATTTTAAAATCCATTGGCAGATGCTGTAGGAAGTGTTGATATGTAGCATAATTAACGTAGTCTGAACAAATTGTACTGTGGACAGTGATATGTTTATTAAAAGCCACTTCGTGAAGGCTGCTGGAGGGTACTAACTAGAAAGCCACACAGTCCTGGATTAGAATATAAAAGCACAGGCTTTCCTGTGAATAGGTAACAGCAAGACAGGAAAAAATATGTTATTTAATTTTCCTATATTCTGCCTCCACCCTTTCAGGTGTACCTAGAAGTACAAGATGCTGCCAGAAGGAACAGCTTTGTGGAACTGAAACCTCTGAATGAATAAGGATTTTGTTCAGAGCAGGGAAATGATAAATATTATGGGTAAGGTACTTCTTTGCCCACAGATAATGTGATTTATACTCTGAGATCTGTTGACCCGAAGAGGCTCTGCTCCAAATCAATAATTCTGAAAAGGCTATTTCAGCTATTGCGTAGTCTTGTCTTTGTCCAAGGGAAGACTGTTTATGCCGAAGTCTGTCATGGTTAACATGACAGACAGCAGTTACAAGGCTGGGGTAGAATTTTATGACTCCCAGCCAGCATGTTGGCAGATCTGTCTTACGGAGACAGGGAGAGCCTGGATGTAAATGGAAGTTTATAGGCTGATTTGAAAGTTAATTTAGCCTGGCATCTATTATTTTGATTTTCAATAGTGACTTTAAGTCATTTCATCACCTAGAGACTCCAACAATTTGTCACGGGATGTAAAGTGAGCTGCGGAGCAAAACCACTGAAAGTTCACTAATCCCTTCAATAAGTGTTTGTGCTCAGTAACAGGAAAACAGCATAGGCGTATGAATTCCCATGGAACAAACTTTTTTTTGGACTGGTAGCAATATCTTTACAAGAGTTACCTGGAAAAACCTCAGGATAATCTCATCACCTCTAGTAGTCCACAGACCTATACACCGTTTCACACAGAAGACTTGCACAGACAAAAGCTCATGTCCTTTTCAACAGTTAAAACAGCATAGCTTTGCCTCGGGGTGCAATTACACCAGTCTAGAAGGGCTCTAGAAGGGTCTGGCTTTTCATGGTACGAGAGGCTCATGCCAAATCACTGCAACACAGAAATAAAGTAAGACTACTGCTTTAGCTATTAGCATAAATATAGAGATACTACTTTCACGTACAGAAGAAGGGTAGATGCTAGAGAAACAACACAAATGTAACTTAAAAGACCACTAATTATCAAAGTTTGACAACTAGAAGAGCCAAGCATGGAATAAATGCACACTAAAGGTTTGAAACTGCCTGCTTGCACATGACTTCTTTTTGTTGTGTCCTTCACACTATTAGTGACTTAAAAATGCAACATAACTTGACAGTAGGGGTTAAAAGCCAACCTGAAAAAAAATCAAGCCATTTTCTTCTCTTAAATATAAAAACATTAAACTCTATTTTTTCGTTCAGATCAAACCGAATCATTCCATAAGATCTCTATCTACCACTTCAGAGTCACGATTTGATTGGAGAACACTTTTTAAAAATCAGACATAGTCATCTTAGAGACAACTTGTACCTGGTAAGGCCTGCAGAGCAGCATCCTATCACTGGAGTTTTCCCCCTTTTTTCTGCCTGTGCCTTCCCACAGGACCAGAAGATGTAACCCAGGGTCTTCCTCCTGCCTCGTAACACCCAGGTTTCTCTCACAAGGACCAGTTCAGCCTGAGGATTTGTTGCAATTTCGGTATTATAAGCTCTAGCTAAGCTGCTTCTAGAAGGCCACAGACATACAGGCTTCTCAACTGGGATGCAAACCCTGCTGTTCTTGCTGCTTACGATGCCTGGCTTATCCCTGCAGCCATCCCCCACAGTCCATTTGTGCTCCTCGCTGTGCACCACCTGCTTTGCTTTATCTCTGTGTATGTTTGTGCTGACAAAAGGATTTATGTGAGAAGTCAAAAAGCCCCCCAGAGCATCAGCTCCACGTCCCACCGCCCTGGCACGCTGCCGGCACCAACTCCATCTCCAGCTCGAATCGCTGTTGGAAACTCTCCTTGTCCCCACAGCGCCGCGTGCCAAACGCGGGGCTGTGCTACGGGAAGGACTGGCACCAGCAGGACCAGAAGAAGGAGTCACGTCCCTGTAACCAGCGGGCGCACCCCGGAATCTCGCTCCGACGGGCGACCAGGCGAGCCCGCACCGCGCCGGGCCCCGGCGCTCCCAGTTGCCCCACACGTGTCCGCCGCTCCCCATCCCCGGGCGCGCGGCGTCAGCCCCCTCCCACCGTCCGAGCCGGGACCGCGGAGCCGCGGAGAGGTCGGGGGAGCGGAGCGGGCCGCCCCACGCCTCCCGCAGCGCACTCACCTCCCCGCGCCGGCCCCGCACCCCCCCGGCACGCTGCCATTCCGCCGCCGCGCCGGCCCGCCCGTCCTGGCGCGAGGCGGCCCCGGGAGCCGCGCTCCGCCCCGCTCCGCCCCGCTCCGCCCCGCCGGGGAGCGCGGGGCCAGACGGGGCTCGTAGTCTCTCCTTCGGCCGCGGGCTGCGAGGGGCGCGGCCGTGCCGAGGCACTACGTTCCCCGGCGTGCAGCGGGACGGGGAATATAAGTGGCTGGCGGCGAGCGCGCCTCAGTCAGTCCCTCCGCCCGAACAATGCTTTCGCCGCTGGGGCCGGGTAGCCGCGGCTGAGCGCGGCGGGAGCATCCGGGCAGCGGACGCGCTTGCCGGCCACCGCCGCTCCCAACGAAGGAGCTGGCGGGGGGACGGTCGCTCGCACGCCGCGAGCATGTGGATACCCACGGAGCACGAGAAGTACGGCGTGGGTGAGTGAGAGAGAGGGCGAGCGGGGCAGCGCGGGGGCGAGGAGCAGCGCTGCCGGCGGGGAGCGCATCCCAGGCGGAGCGGGCTCGCCCCGCGGGGGGCTGCTGCCGTCCCCCGCGGGAGCGAGGGCAGCGCCCCGTGCCTGTGAGTGGCTGCGATGGGGGTCGGAGGTCCCGTCGCTGGGCGGGGGGAGCGGCCCCTTCCCCGGGGGCGCAACAAAGGACGGCCAATGCCCGAGTCGCGGCTCCGGCGTCTCCCGCTGCTGCCAGGGGATGGGGCAGGGGCCGGTTCCTCGTCTCCGAGGCGGGCGCTCGGCTGTCTCCGCTGGTGCTGGGTGGAAAGGCTGGCGTTCCACAGGAAACAAAGCAGCCTTAAAACATATCGCTGGGAGCGGCGACCCGACTGGAGACGGTGTCCGGTGGCGGCCCGGGGAGGAACAGGAGCGGGGCCGCGGGCATTGTTCGCGCGTCGGGGGTTTTGTCGCTGCTTCAGTGGAAACCAGACAAAGTGTCGCTTATGGGAGTCGCGCTTCCTCGCCTGGTTGTTCCCCTCTGCCCGGTGCAGGGCTCTGAAGCCCGCGGGTTTGCCTTGAGAAGTGATCGGAGAGACTTGCGGTGATTTTATTTTTCTTGGCACCTCCTATTAAAGCCGGCAACACCCGATGAGCGCTGGCGGCTCGTCCCGGACAATAGCCCCTTCTGACACGGGTGCAGCTGAACTGTTGTACAGACCTGCCAGCCTAGTAGGCAGTTCTCCGTGTGTTTACGTCGCGTTTGACCGCGGAGTTGTTCATATTGGAGAAAAGCGGGAGGAGCGCGGAGCCCTCCTTTGTGTGTGTGTATGCGTGTGTGTGTGTAGCAGCGCTGCGTCCAGCCTTCAGCGCGGGGCCGCTTCGTCCCATCTGGAGCTGAGCCCAGATGTTGCTGTCTTCCGAACGCTAAATTATAGGGATCATCGATTTATGATGATCCTTATTTTCTTGAATTCTTTATTTGCCAGGTCACAGATAGGTTGCAAGATATTGATTAGTCCTACCACCCGCCTTTCTTTACGGGGATGGGCAAGAGGCTTAAAAAACACTCCGGGACTCCCTGAGAATGGCATGCTGGATCTTAGCAGTCAAGTATTTCAAGCTGCAGCCCTCCTCTCCATCTATTTGTTGTTCATTTTTATTTTTGAGCATAGTGTGCTATTTCACAACTGAAGCATTTCCCCCCTTGATTTATTAGCTAAAAATCAGTATGGAGCATCTTTCCTAATACTGAAAACAAGGAGCCAAAACCTGTTCCCCCTATTTGAATAACTACTTCCTCCTTGCTAAATAATTAAGTGATGTCCCCTAAAGAAGCTTTTCTATGTTTAGTAACTGTTTTCAGGTAATTACAGGTGAATCACTCTCCAGCTCTGCCTTATCTTACCAGGGCTGGTGTCATTGAAATCTTGCTCCTGATAAAGAGATACAGTTGCAATTTCTCAATAGTGAGGTTCCTTTGGCTCAAGCAGAAAATGTAGTCCACCACAAAGATCCTCTTTGTGTAAATATAATATAGTCACAAAAAATATGCTTATTCTTATTTAAATTCATTCCATGGTTTTCTATGATTTGGCTTCCAAAGGCTATTCAAGATGGTAACAAAAAGCCTCTATTCAGTTTGGGTCCTCTGTACTCCTAGGATGGGACTGATATTTTAGTTCATATGGTCACTGCAAAATATTGAAATACTAACCTCAAGTAATTTAATTTTTTTCTTGGACAGCTTTTTTATGCTGTGTTTTTATGCTCACTCACCTGCATGATGAGTGCTGTCTGCAAAATCTTCACACCCAATTACCGTATAAGCTATTGTACTGTATAGCAGTGATCAGGGAGGCAGGAGAAAAGGTTGTATCTTGCTATATAACTATTTAAACTTTATGTGAAGTGACTCTTATAAATCAAACTTGCATTTTGCACCACAGACCAGCTTATGGATATTCTTTTTTACTGATAGGATTATTATGTTTCTAAACAACTGTTTTAATACTGATGTGTAAAATGGTTGCATTAGAAAACCCCTTTGAGAGTCCCGATTAGTTGTACTGAGCATACATATCCTTTGTATAAAGAGCTCAGGGCTTGCATCAAAATCAGACCTCATCTGCATTTTTAGTCTGAATTTTTCAACACATGCTGTGTACCACACATTTCTCCTGTGACATGCCAAAGTGGATGAATAACCAGTCAACAGCCACCTGGTTACACTGAAGGGTTACTGGTAACCAGGTGGCTGTTGCTGACTTGAAATCAGTCGGTCTGTGCCACTTCGAGGGATAATGAGTTACAATCTTGTCTTCTTCAAATTTTTAAACTTCTGCCTGCTAGTCACTGGTAATATCTGATTTTTACTGAGCAGGTTGCTTAACTCTGAGGTCATTTACTAGTGGGCAGACACACTGCTAGTTCATTTCATGGTAGACATTCATGCTGCTATAAGGAGAACATTATTACACTTACATGTGACACCTTTTGTATGTGTTATGTAGTACAGTTACGTGTTTTTGTTTCTAAGGCTATAGCTTTTGTCAGTTATGTTGTATTATCCCTCAGGATGCTAAAGGTGAAATAAGCACTGGAATATTTTTGGTTCTGAGAAAGTTTGCTTTGTCTGGGTTTTGATATTTGTATTTTCAGAACAGAAGGTTAAACTTCTGTATTTCACTTTGAAATTCCACGTTTTGAATCATACCTTCAGCTGTTGTGTCAAACTAGTGATGGCATTGCGTAAAGGATCCAATGGTCAGTTAGGTGGAGTACTTAGCATGAAGTATGCTGATGAAAGGGTAGGAGAGGTAAGATTATTTTTTGCTGTTAATGGTATTTAAATCTGGTAGATGTCAAATGGAGTTGACTTACATAAATGCTGTATGCTGATCTATGTGATTAAGAACCTAAGAGAATCACAGATTCATTCAGGTTGGAAAAAAACTCCAAAATGAGTCATTTAAGACTGGATAGCTTGGGATGCTCTGCAGGCAGCAAACTGATAAGTGTAGAAGTGACTATTACTGGTTGATGCAGAGTGGTAACTTTTAACTGTAATAAATAAATCACAGGACTACATAATACTGCTTTGACTCTATATTCAGGCAATCTCTTTTTCTTTTTGTCTCACCAGTTCTTCATACTACCATATAATCTGATTTCTTTGATTTACCTGAATCTGTATGGATGCAGTTATGTTTTCTGGAATGTGGGTGATTCACCCTTTTTTCCTGAGCACAAAGCATTTATCTGGAAGGCATTTTTTGGATTAGGGTGCAAAGATAAATTAAGGAGATGAATTAAAAAGCAGTTGCTGAATGCATCATCTAATTGATAAGCGGAATGGTATTCCAGATGCTGAAGTCATTCTGTACAGCAAAATACACTGGTTTAACTCAGACAAGTTTAAATAGTGCTTGATATTTTTAGTGTGGTTAACACACATAAATGTGCTTAAGGGGGGCATGAAGTTTGGCTGTCTCCTAGTTTATGGATGGAGAAATGTGAGGATCAAATGAATTTGTGCTGTAAGCTGAGGTTTATAGGAAGAAAAAGACGAGGGTGTATTAGTTGATCACAAGAGCAGTATTGACTTGCACATAGACAGAAGCCAAATCAATTGGGGGTTGTGTCCTGTTCTGAGTTGCAGCCAGACTAGTCTTTCTAGCAGTTCTGTTGAAAGAGAGCTAACATATCCTTATCTTCATGCTGCAATACTTTTTTTCATTGCAAACTAATTTTACTGTAAATGAACTTGGTTTGTTTAGCTCAACAGTATCTCTCTGTCAATAACACGCTAGACTTCTAATATAATGTGTTTTGTTTAACACAAACACTTTGTCAGCCTTTCTTGTGTGCCTCTCCAAACAGTAAAAATGAAGCCTTCAATCAAGCCTTATTTCCTCTATTCTCCTACATTAATCTTGCTGCACATTTCTATGTGGAATTCACTTTGTATTTTTGTCTTAGACTAAATGTCAATACCTAATGAGCTATACCAGAACTTCTGTCAAGCTATCTAAATAACTGTTTAGAGGTGAGACAAGACAAAACATAAGGTATTTGTGCATTCCTTTGGATAAAGGACAGTTGGAGGGTAATGTTTGCTTTCTGTTTATATCTTGTAACTGTTTGTGGGGCTGGTCACCTGGAAGCAGGTGAAGGTGAAGTACCATGGGGCACGAGAGTGAGGTTGGCAGTATACCAGTGTTCCCTTTGCCTCACTGGGGCAATGGGAGTCCATTCTCATGTTATGAAATACTCCCTGAGTTTTAGCTATCTGAGGTAGCAAAGACCCACACACTTTCTATAGGAGCATTTTTGACACATGATGTGTTTGTCATGGAGGCTTTTATATCGGTTTAGGATGTCAGTCAATTAAAGATGATATTTTTCTAGTCTTTTATATAAGCAGTAAGTTTCAATATCTTTCAAAAATGGAATTCTCAACTCACAGCTTTTGGACAAAAAAAACCACTGACTGTCTTCTGTTGGAGAACAGAATATTAAGTTTGAGATTTTTAAGTAATTTTTGGTTGTAAGACTAGTCTTAAGCTAAACAAGTGTTGTTAAAATGGTGAAATTTTCTTAAAAGAAGACTAAATCAAGATTTTAAAGTGTTTTTTAAACAACTGCCTCCAAAAATCTTAAGTTTTCAATACAGATGTGATATTTTGAATGTCTTCATCTCCTAAGGACAGCTCAGAGTTGCCTGGCTCATTAACACCTTATACAATGCCCTTCAGAGTTCTCATTTTCCCCATTCACTACCTACCTGGGGAAGATTTTGAAGGCTGATGTTATTTCATGGTTAGCAGTGTACTGATGACACTGTTTTTCTTTCTCTTACACTGTATTGAGGGTTTTTTACCACCATTCTCAGTATTGGTTTGTGAGGCTACTAGCTGGACTGGATTTATCCAAAAGGTGATGGAGCAATGCTGAATTAAATGACATAAGGTGTGAAGGTGAGAAAGCATTCTTCCTTTCTGCGGTGAGAACACGTTTTTTTGTTATCTAACATAGGCTAATGTAATCTGTGGTTGCTTCTGGGAGCTCAGGCAGCATGTGACGGAGTCACTAACTTCTCTGTCAAGGAAGCTATAATTAGTAATTTGACTCCTACCATGCAGATGTCAGCAACTTTTTACACTGCTGCAAGAGTGTCTGCCATTGACTCATCTCTTTGCTTCCCTAACCTGCACCCCAGAAAGGAAACTACAGAATAAAATATAGTTTCATGTTTACAGGCTGGTTCAATGTTGTCTATGATGTTCCATAGTTTCCAGTTCATTTCTGAGTGTAATTCACTGTGTAGGTTTTGGTCTATAAAGTTCTCTGTAATTTGAGTCTTGGGATCTGGGAAGATCTGGAGGAGAGCATTTTGACTGCTTGGATCATTTGTGACAGTTGAATGTATTCAGCAACTGAGACAAGGCACTTTCAGCACAAAGTTCACACCCCTGGGAGATGTGTTACTTCATTTCTTCAGTTTTGAGAGACTTTGAGTGTTGTGCGTGGATGTTGTGTGGTTTTTTGTTTTTGTTTTTTTTCCCTGCTACTGGATTTCTAGTTGGTTCTTTGAGGGTATAGAGGAACAAACTAGATAACCCCTCAAAGTCCCTTCAAGCCTGTCTTTATGGTTCTGCACAGAAGGGTTGAAATGGGAAGGTTTTGCTTCATTCTCAGTCTGGAATTTCTTTTGTTACTGTGAGATTTTTTTTTTTTGCATGTAGCTATATAGATCATTGAGTAACCTTTTGTTTTGCTTCTCTTAATTTTCTTGCTATCTGTCTGTTTGTGAGGAGCTGGACAGAATGCCTTTGAGGTGACTATTGTCCCCTTCCCAGTGATTTGGAAGGCAGGTGACTAAAAAGGAACATCACCCTCCAGGTTATTTATTAGTCACATGCATTTAATGTGTCTAAAATGTCTCTAACATTATATAATATCAAGGGTTGATTTTTTTTTTCCTGAAGATGATCAGTAGAAATATAGAAAAATGTTTAGAAAGGGTTTTGAGAGATTTAATCTGTACTGGTTTCTCAAGGCCAAGTCAACTTTAGCTCTTACTTCAGAAGGATATTTGCCAACATGTTTTTTAAAATGCTGATAACAGAATATCTGCAACTTCTGTAGTCACTGCTTAGCAATCTCACTACTAGTAAGTGTTTAGGACTGGAGTAGTTTTCCTCTTGCACGTATAATTATGTGTATATTAAGACTTGCCAAGACTGTCTCCTTTTCCTTGTATGAAATAGCTCCAGTTATTTCATCCTTTCCTTGTAGATGATATGTTCTTGTTTTTGATCAGTTGGTCTGTGTTCAAAACTGGACAGGAAAGCTTTGTCAGGTAAAGCAGGGGAATCTTACCATGTGCAATGTGTCTTGTCTACTTGACATTCTTCGTGTGATGTTTGTTCCTTTTGCAATAGCATTGCATTGACTTGTGCTAAGTTGGGAACTGCTAATCAATCCTTCAGATCATTTTCTAGGATACGGTTGTCTAGACAGTCGTTCTCCCATCCTGTATTTGTCAGCTGAAGATTTCTGCTTGTGTGACCTTAGTGAATGGCACCTCTCTTCGATATTATTTATTCCTGTTTGTCAGCCACGCTGACTCCCAAATTTCCTTTCTCACATACGCCTGTTGGAAACACCTTGTCTGACAGCTTTGAGAGATGCAGTTTAGAAACTGTACTTGCCAGCAGAAGCAGAGCTTGTTAAGAAAAACAGCGCATGATCAGCAACCAAAGATGGTTGGATGCCACAATGATTTGCCATTAGTTTGCATGTTTAAAGGAATGTATTTTTCAGATCTTTACAATGACAAGAGACTGAAGTGATAGCTACTTGCAGTTTCTCTTCATAATGCATGCTTCTAGTTACTCAGAATTTATGTTCCCAGTTATGTAGTTTAAAGATGATATGATAATTTGTCAACTTTGCATTTTTGGACACCTGAAATGTTTAGTTATAAAATAATGCTGATCACAGTTCCAGATGCTCAGAGGTGAATAGGAGAGCTGCAAACAGTGCAGCTCTGAAAGTCACCTGTGCTATAGGGACAAAGAAAGAAGTTTGGACTTTGCAATCTGTCACACATTGTGCTTGCTGGTTTTTGTTGTTTTGAGTAAGAAAATAGGATAAAATCTAATCAGTTTTGCAGTATTAAAAACACAACAGTCTTATTGTGGGATGAAGCAAAAAAAAAAAAGTGCTTGTGTGATCTGGAGCTAATATAAGGAAAAAAATCCTTGCTGATATTGACTGCACCCTTCATCTTCCTTCAGTTAAGGAGCCAAATAAATTTAGTTTTTCAGATTTGTATGCAGTTATTTGTCTACTTTAAATAGTAACAGCTGAAGTTAACACTGAAAGTGAGCAAAGTCTGTTTACTCAGGTCTCTAGTACACAGAGTTTTGTTTTGATAGTTTGTATGTAGAAAAACACAAATCACAATAAGGTCTTTGAGGAATAACTTAAATTTGTTTCAGTTTTGCTTTCTATGTTACTGGATTTCAAGTGTGTGTTTTTGTCCTTTCAGGGTTCTGGAAGTAGGGGGTGGCTGGTCTTACACAGTTGGTAGCTAAATGGTGTGCTTGTTCAATTCTTTCTGCGGCAGAGAAGAAATTCAGTGCCCTTCTGAAATCCATTGCTTGGGATTTCTTGATAATTGTTTGCACTGAACTTAGGATTTCTGAGTTTTATTTAGAAATGAAAAATGAGTTCTTAACTAAAAAGGTGTGTACTGGTACATTTTCATGAATCATTGTTATAATGAGTGGAAATCTATATATGCTATGGATAAGAGGTGAGCACTAACTGCACAATAGGGGCTTTTCTGTAATTGAAATTACAGAATTCTGTTTATTTACTTTTAGAACAAGGCATTTTCTTTTACTATCCTAAATCATTTACCACATAATGGGACAATGTTTTATATTTTTGAAACTCTTTGAAATTACAGATTACAGTGCAGAAAGGAAATGATTATGCCATAAAACCTTATTTTAACTTTTCTCCAGCATAGTGTAGTGAGGTAAATACATATGAGAAGTTGGGTGAGTTGGGACAGGACACACCAGTACTTCTGATGCTTCATTTTGTTGAGCTAAATGCAAGGTGACTGCAGAATTTGTATTATTTCATTATTGTATTCTAGAAACAGCAGTGGGTAACAGCTTGATCCTTAATCAAGCAGGAGATATGTTATAGACTATAAAGGTCTGCAATAGTTGTATTTATATGAAGAAGCATTCATGCTTCCGTAGATAATGTTGCCCATAAAATAAAGAACATTTTTTTTTCTAAGGAAGAGCCTTGTATAAAAATGGCTATTGGGTTTTAAGTATACTGTTTTATCTTTTGGAGAAAAATAGAGCGTTTGGTAACTTAAATGTCGTCGAGGTAACATTATGAACTACTGAACCCATAGGTACAACTACAAGGAACACTCCATCCTTAGGTACAACTGTGAGGTACACTGCCTGAAACTAAGTGGTAGAGAGATGGCCACAGGTTGTAAATATTTTTTTTTTTTTTTTTGTAAGTGATAGTGGTAGTTTTGATAAGAAATAAAGTTGGGTAATATTTTGTACCTTGAAGGAATATGCCTCTTTTTCTAGACTGCATGGTTCTTGTCTTCACATTTGTACTAGGCTTGTTTGTACAGAGAGGATGCAGAGCTTGATACACAGTTTGTCTTTGCATGGGATTTAGAAGTGCTCCTTCTGGTGTTAAGATTGTTTCCACTCTTACTTATGATAAAGAAGAAATCTGAGCACATATTTTTGAAGCAATTTCATGGACAACAGTTGGCAGAGCTACTCTGTTATTCATGGTTAATAGTGGAAATTTCTTAAACATTCTTCACTTATCTGTCTCTTCCCTATTCATCTGCATTCTCCCCCTACCCCCAGCTTCCTTCCTTTTTTTTCCCCCGTCTGTAAAACAGGACAAAAAAAGAGGAAATCCTAAGGTGGAAAACAGAAGATCCCTGTTCTTCTGTTTCAGTGTAAGAGAGCACGTGTTAGTTCTGTACAGGGTTCATTACCTCTCTTCTTCCACCCACCCCTAGCAGAAAAGAAAAAAGACTAACTAATTATAATTCAAGCCAAAATGATATTAGTTCATGATATCTTCTTTTCCATTTGGAATAACAAGACCGAACAGCTTTTTTTGATTGGACCAGATGTAGTTCTAAGTGCTCAGCTGTGTTGAACAAATGGGATTATTCCTATTGCTTGCCAGGTTAAGTAGGTAAAGTAAGGATAGAGATATCTACCTGCGCATATTTTGCCATTATATTAGTCTTGGTAAAATATGTCAGTGATAATAGCAAGCATCTCAAGGTTCAGATTCTCTAGTTGCTTCCATTACTGGAAAGCTAAATTTAATCACTTAAAAAGTGTTTTTGTTCTTTCTTTTTGCAAATTGGATTAGAAGACTGAAGATTTGTATGTGGAAAACACAACAGACAAGTTATACTTTTTACAATGATTTAATTATCCTAAGACTTTAAACATTTTCTTTCCACTGATTAATTGAAAAAGCATAGTAAGATGCTGAAATAAGTAAAATATCAGAATAACATGTGTTTTTCCAGGAAAGTGTGTGGTGTTCTTGTATGTGAGACAGCTGTTGGTTTTACAGTTTAATCTTCTTTGGAGATAGTGTTTGGAGATGTAAATATGGTAAGCAATATTCAGAGGAATCTGACATAATGGAATCTCCGGTTTCACAGACAGGGTGATATGGAAATCACTTATTCAATAGTGATCCACAGCGTTATTTCTTTTAAGCTGCCGTCAGTGGTTGCTTCTGGAAAATACAATTTATTTTTTTTTTAATATATGAATAGTAGCTTTATCTCAACCTGAGCAATTACAATGTGCTTTAAGAAGTAATATTTAAAACTTGTTCCCTTGATGAAAAGCCTTGGCTTCCTGATGGCATGAAGGATGAGTGGTGTCAGTCTTGCTGTTGCTACCTGTCTGTTGTTCAGTGTTGAACTGCATCAGTTGCTTTTGTGTCTAAGCTCAAGTGTGGTCTTGCTTGTTTCCATTCAGAAAATTCCCAAGGAAGCCTTTAAGACTGCAAATCTTTGGCTTTTATGTATTTACATGGAAAGGAAAGTGTTTCTTTTTTTCATTTCTGCAAAGACTCCATTCTACCAAATAGGCTGGGGCTTGAATAACAATGCCTCTAAAAATTTATGTTTAATAGGCATATTAAATAAAACCAGTTTTAAAGATGACTGAGATAAAGTGCAGAGGTTAGGTGTCTATTAAGCAACCACAAATTATGTGGTTCCCTCTTTTCCCAATCTAATCTGAAAAATGTAACCTAGTAAATAGGAAAAGTGCAGCTGTGATATTGCAGAAATTGCACTGGTTTTCATCATGATTCTTACAAGGATATGTTTGGATTTATATTGATAAATATTGCTTCTGGATCTCTTTTCGAGCAGCCCGTTAACAGCATCATAATTGAGATGTAAATGTGGTTTTACAGCTGGTAGAGATCTGAGGTCTTTATCAGGGTGCTTTGCCTCTTTTTGAATTCCTCAGCAAAATAATAACCATGTAGAAAGGGACAGGACTGATGGGGAGGTGCCTGCTTTTATAAAAGCAAAGTCTGGAATAAGCTTATTTAGCTGATTGGTGTTGAATGGACTCTTAAACTGGCAATTTAAGATCTTTTGGTTAGTATATGAAATGGATTTATTGTTTGCAGAACTGCCGTAAGTTTGGCTTTTCAATGACCTCTGTAAAATGCTGTTTATGTGTTTACACGCCTTATGCAAAATCTCAAAAGCACTCTGCAGGCTACAAATAGCAGGTTTTATGGGGTTTTGTGTAGGATAGGAATATGCACAGCTACAGTACCATATGTTAAAGGAATCCAGGAAACTCAGAATAGCATATTGTCTTCAGTATATGTGTGTGGGAAAACTTGGGTGAGCAGAGTATAATTGTCTGGGACCAGCATGACCATGTTCGTTCGGGCCAGGCCCGCTCTGGTGCTTGCCCAGCTCTAGCCGTGTGCTTCCCTCTACTCCCTTGTAACAGCTTCTGTGATGAACAGTTGAGAAGAGCTGATATGGCTGTTAACTAATCACTTTTTTGGCAGGGAGGGATTTCTACTGGATCAGCACCTCTAGCTGGGTTTGGGTTGTCTGCCAAAGTACATGTACCAGCATGGGGGAGGTGAGGGAGAGTGCAGCTGGGAGTACAGAACATGGCAGGACTCCAGGGCTCTGCTGTGCCTGTAGGCACCTTAGATGAGGTGTAATAGAAAGCTACAGCCTGATGAGAAATTTAGTTGGCCTGTCAAGAATGACTGTTTTCACGGGGCAGGAACAAATAACAAACTAAAATAGATAGTTTAATTGTATATCTTCTTATCCAGCTGTTTGGTCTGGATTCATGTGTGTTCTGTTTTCTTAAACCACTGTTAGTTTTAAATTACAAAACTCTTACAAATTCTAGGTTATTGCCACACTAGAGAAAGTGCTCAAATTATAATTGTATCTAAATAGCACTAGCAAGTAGGAGTAAGTGCTTTGCTATTCCAGAGGCTACTTAGTAAACAATTACCTGTCCTTGCAATGTCAAACTTTTGTCTTCATATGCAAAAAGCAGAACAGCCCAAGCACATATTTTTGGACATTAAGTTGGGGTTGATTTTTGTCAACTCTTAGCAGGCTGCTAAAATAGTGTCACAAAACTAGAAACTAAAAACTTTAAAGGTGTAATTTCAGTTCTGTGGATGTAAAATTTGTCAAATTTTGCCATGGAGCAAAACTTTTGGGAAAAAAAGTAGAACAGTGATAGAACCAAGAGTTGGTAAATGTAGAGCAGGAATCTAGTGATATGTAAATAACAAAATAAAATGGGCACAGATGCCATACCTCAAACATCCTTATGAGAGGTCTGTGTTATAGTGCTACATCCAGAACTTAAACAAGTAAACTTTGTCTTTTCAATATCTTAATATAGGAAAGAAAAAAAACCCACTTCTCCCTGATATAATCAAAATACATATTTGACAATGATGACATATAATAATGTAGTTGATATGAGAACCTGAATACCCTCGGATTAATGAGAACTGTTGCTTCTAATAAAATGATGACTCTTAAACATTGCCATTGCCTCTTCAGACAGGATAGTTCTGGGGATAAATCTGAGGAAAAAACCTTGACAGTTTTGCCTTCCAACTATCTCTACTAGTCTTGTCCCATTTCTTCTTTGTTGTGGATGTGTCTGTGGATGGCTTCCAGCTCTTCTGGAAGACATCAGTGGAATGTGTGGGCATTCTGCACTGCCACAGTCATGTTCTCTTCTGGCTCTTGTCCCTCATCACCCAGCTCCTTTATCTCACTTCTGTCTGTCAATTTTTTAGGTCTGAAAACTTCAATTCAAACTTACAGAAAGTACTCTTTTGTTAATCATGCATTGTTTGCTTTGTACCAAAATAAATTTTGGGTACATAACATGCACCTTCAGCACAGGAGGAATTGTTTGATTTGCTTGTGATCTGTGGAGATACCAGACTTCTTAATATCTGTTAAATGTGAAACAGCATCCTTACTACTTCTCTGATATGATAACTATAAAGATAGAGCATCACATAAATAATGTCATATTGGAGGCATTTTCTTGGGTGTCTTCTCCCCTTCTAAATTAGACTGACTTCTAAATTATGAACTGTTACTGTGTTCAGAGCATTTTTTAAATCTAAAACACTCCCTGGGAGTGTGTGGTGGGTGTGCTCGATGTACAGAAATGTATGAGAATAGGAACTGGAATGCAATACATAATCTGTGCATGTATTTTTTCCCAAATTTCCTCAAGTTGGCAGTTGCCTTGCTTGTGATGCTGCAATTACTAAGTATGTTTTCAACCAGTTTTCACACAAGTTTGTGAATTTGTGTGTCCCTGTATTTCAGGTTTGTGTGGCCAGGTTTTGGTAGTGGGGGGGTTACAGGGGTGACTTTTGTGAGAAGCTACCAGAAGCTCCCCCCATGTCCTGCAGAGCCATTTCCAGCTGGCTCCAGGATGGACCCGCTGCTGGCCAAGCTGAAATCAGTCGGGAATGATAGTAGTGCCTCTGTGATAACATATTTAAGAAGGAAAAAGAAAAGGTTATTGCGCAGATGTAATTGCAGCCAGAGAAGAGTAGAGTGACAATATGTGAGAGGAGCAACTCTACAGGCACCAAGGTCAGCAGAGAAGGAGGGTGCTCCAGGTGCCAGAGCTGAGGTTCCCTTGCAGCCTGTGGTGAAGACCATGGTGGAGCAGCTGTGCCCTTGCAGCCCATGTAGGATCACAGGGGTGTGGAGATTTACCTGCAGCACAGGGATGGGCCCATGCTGGAGCACATGGATGCCTGAGAGAGGGCTGTGAACCTGTGGGAAACTCGTGTTGGAGCAGGCTCCTGGCAGGACCTGTGGACCCATGGAAAGAAGAACACATGCTGGAGCAGGTTTTCCTGGTAGGACTTGTGGCCCTGTGGGGGACCCATGTTGGAGTAGCCTGTGCCTGAAGGACTGCACCCTGTGGAAGAGTGACCCACATTGCAGCAGCTCATGGAGAACTGTTGCCCATGGGATGGACTCACGTTGGAGAAGTCTGTGAAGAACTGTCTCCCATGGGAGGGACCCCATGCTGGAGTAGCGGCAGAAACACCATGTGATGAACTGATGGTAACCCCCATTCCCTGCTTCCCTGTGCTGCTGAGGGAAAGGACGTAGAGACTTGAAAGGAGGGAGGGGTGGGGGGAAGGTATTTTTAAGGTTTATTTAACTTCTCGTTATCCTGCTTTGATTTTGTTAGTAGTAAATTCAGTTAATATCCTCAATTCGAGTCTGTTTTGCATGTGATGGTATTTGCTGAGTGACCTCTTCCAGTCCTTAACCCATGAACCCCTTGTTATATTTTCTCTTCCCTGTACAGTTGCAGAGGGGAGTGATAGAGTGGCTTTGGTGGGTGCTGTGGTGGTTTGGGCTAGGCCTTCCTTGGTGACCAGTTTGGCATCCAGCCAGGGTCAATCCACTACACCCTTCTGTTCTGACCTACCACAATGAGCTGGGAGTTGGAGGGAAGGAAAAAGAACTATCGTGTCTGCTAATTGTTGGGATCGCTCAGTCTAGGATTCTGTTTATAAAGAGTTCTCAAAACTGATCTTAAAATATATAACTTGTCTGAAAATGTCAGTATTTACTTTTCTCCTGAAATCTTGATTCATTGAAGTACCTTTAAAATTTAAGGGGCAAATAATTATCAGGCATCAGTATTCCTGTTGCTTTGGCAAAGATAGTTTAGATAACCCTTAGCCTTCACATCTGTATACATGCTACTTGGGATTTTGATGTGTATGGTTTTGGGGTTTTTTTTAAACAAATCTGCAATATCAGTTTGCAAAAGGAGGTGTTTGAGTGATATCTGGTATGAAAGGTTAGATAGGAAGTCAATTTAATGATAAAATACAAAAGTGATTTTAAAAAGAATAGTTTAGTCTCCTCAGATCTAATATTTAATGGAAAGCTGTTTGGGCATGTCTGGCCTTTTAGTTCCAAAGATTGGATACTAGGTAATTCCATCATGCAATTCTTCCTCTATAGAGGACTTCAGCTCCAGAAATTCATCAGTTCAACCATAAAATACTTTGACTTTTTCCTGGTTATAGTTATTATGTACTAAGTACAAAGAAATTTGTGTTCTCTATGGATGCTGACTTAATGAGTGAAGGCGTTGCCTGCAGCCTGTGGCATGCTGTGCGGGCCCTAGGGAGGCGAGTGGAATGCTGCGGCTTCAGGTATTGCACTGAAACACTGACACTGCTGGAGTAAAACATTGCAGCACGCAAACAGTGTAGCATACCTGATTTAAATACCTCAAATTCCCCAAGCTAGAGATGGAGCAGGAGTTCATAGAATTTGCTTTGTAATCTCATGTCAAGCTCTCTTCAAGGCAGCATTATACACTCGTGTGTGAGTGGGTGAATAGCACTTGGCAGGCTTTTCTGGCACTTGGCTCTTCTAGCATCTCCTGCAATAATGACTTAGAACCAGAGCTTCTGCCCTACCCCCTGCTTAAATTACCCATGTGCTTCTCCCAGATAACAATGCCTTCTGTACTTTCTGTACAACATTAGTTTCAGGCTAAATTAGTTTATTTTTCTGATAATATGAAAGAAATTTATCTGTACAGCTGTGTGAAGATACATATGAAGATCTTATGCTAGTTGTTTTGTGGTCCTTACAAACTATTTTTTACCTAGAAACTATTTGCATATTAATCTTGCAAAGATGAACTGCTATAAGTCATGTAGTGTGTGAACTGAAAATACTTGCATTAAGCATGTACTTTATTTGTATTTTTCAGAGGAGCTTTTTTTGAAAATACGGAAGCTTGTATGTTGTTGCAGCAGTTTCAGTTGGAAATTAGGACTTGGACAGAGTTAGGCTTGGGAGACCCAGTAGAGAACAGTTGGTACTGGGTTTGGGAAAAGACTGGATGAAGGATTATGGAGGCAGGAGTAGAGAGGTCAGAACTGTCATGAGGTTTTATCAAGGTTTACTGATGAACTTATAGAGGAAAAGCTGGTAGTCAGGCATGGAGAGCGAGGAGCAGTTATGACTGTAGTGAAAGGCAGGGAAATATATAGAAGTGTGGGAAACTTTGAAAGAAACTTTCTTTAAAGTCTACTGATGTCCTCTTGTGGCATCTGCTGCCTGCCTCTCCGGTAGGGAAGTTGTAATTAAGGTTTACTGCAAAACTTGCTGAATAAAGACAGCAGGGGAGGCAGATCTAGGCAGGTTTTTTGAATGATATGCTGTCAGAGTTTATGGTTTGGAAAGGATACATAACATTACTTCTGGTGCTAACTGGATCTTATTAAAGCACGCTTCAGAAACAAGACCATGTCAAGATTTTGCAATGTTTGATTCAGCTTGAATTTTCATGCTATCTTATTTAGTTGTGTGGTTTTACGAAAGCTCAGATTTGAGCTTTCTATAATCAGTTGTATTTATCTTAGTTTGTAGGTCATGCAGGTTTTAGTTCGCTCGATAACGACTCTGAGAGATTCTTGAATGTTACTAATGAGCTTTGGGCTAATCAAAAGTCCTTGTCCTCTGGCTTGGGGCCTGCTGCTATCTGAATGATTTGCTCCTGGAAATATGATTTCTCACTTCCAGAAGGCTGCTTGGAAACTTTTGCCTCAATACTTAATTGTGACCAAAGAAGAGTTCTTGAATTAATAGCTCATGGGGTAATGCCGTTTCCTGTATTATGTGCCCTAGCCATTGAGGTCCTAGTGAATTTGCTAGGAATAGGCAAAATTTAGCTGTAACTTCAGGACTTTGCCACTTACGTGACCTATAGATGATAGAGATGGCGGTCAGTGTTGAAAGAATTAGACGCTACAGATCTTATCTGTAAGATATTATTGTTAATGATGTTTCATCAAGGTAGTAGATTCTGCCAGTGTCCTGTAGCTGCTGGGAATCAAGTTTGAATTGATTTGTAAGTAAACTTTCAAGTGGTAAAACCAGTCTTGATTAAATGACGTGTTCACTTGGCTTTAAAAGAAATGCATTGTTTGCTGTACAATACATTAACATTTCCTGTATTGTCTGTGTCACCTTGGTGAAAGGCAGACTAGTAGAATTGTGTACCAAACCCCACTATTTAGTAAATAAAATGAGGAGTATGTATTTGTTCAGAAGTGTGGAAAGTAATGAACGACTGTGAGTTTTGTTGAACTAAGGTTGATTGCACACTGCAGAACTCCTTTTTTTTATTTTCAGGGTTTTTTTATTTTAATAGGCTTCTGCTTAGAGTGAGCCTTCAGGCTGCTGGCAGGCACTCTTAGTTAGAAAACAGGGCATGTGTGTGTATGTGTGTACTAGTACTGCTCAAAATACCATCACAAAGGGCTGTTGCAGTGAGTGATAGCAGTTGAACCTGTATTGTCATGAACTGTGCAGCAGAAGTATGATGAATGCACATAATGTTTGTGTGGCGGCCTTTTTATAGACAATAATAAATGTTTTATAACAAAACAGTAATTATATTTAAAAGTTTTAAATGCCTATACTCTTACATAGTTCACTTCTGAAATCTAAAATATGTGTTTGCAAGTGCTTTCTGTTTTCTTATCACAAATATGATTTAAGTTTTCAAGTAATGCAGCTGTGTGTGTTGTGGAAGACACTGGTGACCTTACTAAAGACTGAATTCAGGCCATTCGGCTACCATCCAAATGCTCTGCCAGCTTAGCTACTTGACCACCTGCTTCTGTTTTTCCATTCCCTTTGCAAATGTAGGTTTTGTTCATTTTCTGGCATCCAAGCATTGCTTTTCATAAAAAAAAATTAAATCATGTGGGTAAGGTCTGTACTGTAGACTGCTTGGGTGTCTTTGTGATTCTTGTAGTCGTTTGAATTTTCATCAGCCATTCAAGCATGGCCTTGTTGGAAAAGAACAGAGGATGATGGCTTCTGCACTTCCATGCTTACTTTTCCCAACCAGGCTCATACACTTGGGATTGCAAGACACAAAGGCAGCCGTGTAGTTCTGTTCAGTCACTGTAGCTTTCCTGCTCTACATAAGCTTGGTGATTATCCTCAGTGGGAAACATCCAGGTAGTACTGATGTTCTGTTGGGATGTGACAGTATTCCTTAAACTGTCAAAACATGCAGCTTAAGTTCTTTGTCTTTGTTCATATGTTTTCAACCTGAAAAATTGAAGATGAAACACAGATCATAAATAGGACTTGGAGACTTAACGGTAAATGATTTTGAGTATGAATCCCTTAATAGCCCAATGTGGCTGGAGTGTGGAACGGCAAGTCTTCATAATGAGTTACGTTTTCACATCTACTACTGATCTGCTCATTGACTATGTCAAGATTACATGACCTCAGTGCCTGGTTTGTAAAGCAGCATGCTGAAAAGCAAGCTATCGCTGCTGACTGAAAGCTTGTGTACTTGTATCCTCTGACATAGCTGAGATAGTTCAGGAGTTACGTCTGTGGTTGGTGGATGGAAACTAAAGGAAAAATGGATGTCTGTTCTACCACTTCTCACTGTGTTAAATGCTGCTGTTAGTTTCTAAAGTTTGTCCCATTTTTGTCAACAGATATAACCATGATGCAGTGATTTGGGTGCACATGGATATTAAGGCACTAAATTTTAAACTGGAAAAATCATAAATTACTTCTAGTTTCAGTATGAATGCCAATGGATTGTTTTTATTTTGTACTTGAAAAAAAGTATCAGTTGTGGAAAAAGTTGTCTTCTGCTTTTTTCCATTGCATCTGAAGACTGCCCTGGAGAAGTAGCTGGACTACTGGACCCATGAGGCCATGGCACACTTCCAGGCTGTTCTGACAGTACCCATGTTGCATTGAGTGCTGATAGCATCAGTTTTGTGAAGCTACTTTGCATCTCTGCAAATGCACAGTGGTATCATGCTGCTCAACATGCATCTCTACATGGCAATGCCATCTATATACACAAGTGGGGTGTAGAGGTAACTCACCATCACCTCGTAGCAAAAGAGAGTCTCAGGTTTTACCACTTGACAGTCTCTGAACACCACTGTATGTATTTGGTGTGCCCACATCTATCTGAAAGGATAAGATGGAATAGGGAGATACTGCAGAGGCTGTGCAAATGCTTGAAGAATTCTCACTTTTATTTTGGTGTTTGTTTGCATTGCATTCTATAATATCTGCAATAAATGGCACTTTTCTAAAGACAGCTTGACTACCTGGACTGTCTTCTTGCTGGTAATTTAGGCAAGAGAAGAAAGTGGACCAAGCAGGCACTAGCTATGCATCTGATCTAAATATAGTCAGCTGTGCACATACTTGCAGCATTGGCTGGATGAGTGTGATGTTGTGATCTGGCTGTATTTCTTTTTAGACAGATTAGTGGCTTGGCAGTGCTGAAGTGGGAACTTCAGCCTGTCAAGCACATAGTCTATTAAGAGGGTTGAAAGCCTACATGTTCCAGCATTTGAAGAAGTATCTGTTGTGTTAAGACAATGGGATCTGGCATCAAGATGTGGTTGTTGTGCAATCACCACTGTGAGATGCTGGGGGGCCTGCATGAGGTCTGTGTAGGCATGGGGTTCAGAATTTTGCTGCATTGCCACCGTGGTGTCTGGAGGTCCCTCTGATATCCGAGACAATTGTCATGAGGCTCCCACTTAAAGGTGAGTCAGTGTTAAGTTGTCAAGAAATGTCCTCTAAGCTATCATGCTATGGAGGCTTCAACAGAAATACTATGAATTCTTTAAGTGTAGCTTACTGGTTTTGATAATTTATTTAACAGAATTGGAATAGTTGAGCTCCCACTCTTAAGCTTTCTACAGTAAATATTTATGTTCTCTTTTGATTTTCATCGTTTGGGTACCAAAGATGATCTTTAGAGACAGTGTTTCTTCACTCACTTCTTTGTTTTCCTCCCCTGCTTTGTAAAAGAATCTACCGCAGAACAAGCCCACAACGCAAGATGATAAAACTTTGTTAAAAAAACCAAAGGAAAACCAAACCAAAACTCCACAAAAGATTTCTAAAACAAAATACAAACCAGTCCAACTTCTACCAATTAGTATCTCATATTCTGCTTTCAGCATGTTAGAAAGACAGTGCACTTAAACAATACACATGAGAACAATTTCTTTAGTTACTTATGAGCATTCAGAGTTAGGTGTGGAGATAAATGTCGGGCTTGGTGTTGTCTGATATAGGGGAAGATTTCTGCTGTTGTGTCCTTTTTATAGAGTTTGCTTCCCAAGTGGCAAGATAGTGTATATTATAAAGATCAGTTAAGGAAAACATTACCTCTTTGAACCGCTTGCTATTATTACCTTGTGTAAATCATATACTGTCAACTGGTATTTTTTTGTGTGTCAAACGGATATTATTTTTTTTGTTTACAATACTGTACAGAGAAATAGTGGATTGCTATATGCCAGCAATGTGCCACTGCAAGTTTGAAGTAGTAGTATCTGGATTGAGATAACAACTAACAGCTTCTCTTGAAATGTTCTAAAGGGAGCATTGTTAGAGCATCCGAGCTCCCTAGAGATTTATTTACTTTCTTTTTTAACTGGCTGTGTACTCAGCATACCCAGGCTTTGGCCTGGACAGATTTTGACACATATCTGCTGGGGAGAGTTTAAAAAGGTGATGAGGAAAACTAGTGTTTTGTTTTCAATTTGTAAGTGATCAGCATAAAGCCCACTTATGTTTTGTGGCTAAATTTAAGTCCTTATTTCTCAAAATAAATGCATAAAACTGGAAGTTCTGTGATGCCATGTACAATTTTCTTTTAACCTTTTCAGTCTTAGGCATTTGGACAAGAGATGCTATCAGTATCAAAAGCAATTAGGAGTAGTAACAGCTGGGTTGAGAATTGACCATTTGCATGCCCTACCTTGTTAGGGTATTGAAAGAAGAAACAGAGTCAATATTTGCTTTGCTATTCTCTAGACGCTGACACTGGAGAAAGACTGAAACTTATCCTGGCCTAAAGGTTTGACAGCTGACTTTGTTATGCCGCATTAAACATGATGTGAACACCCTATACGTGAGCTATTGATTATTTTTGTGTAGTCTGGAGTGAGAGTGGTCTTGGTTCTCAAGCTGTTGTCCCTGGTAAAGTCTTAAGTGCATGAATTAATTTTGCTGTGACAAACTGTATTCAGTGTGAATGTTGTGAGGAGGGGGGTGTGGTGGATTGGGTTTGTGTGGTCAGGTTCTCATAGCAAGGGGGCTTGCTGAGAAACTTCCAGGAGCTTCCCCTGTGTCTGACAGATCCAATGCCAGCCAGCTCCAAGACAGACCCATCACTGGCCAAGGCTGTGCCAGAGCAGATTCCCCTGCAGCCTGTGGTGCAGAACATGGTGAGGCAGCTGTGCCTCTGCCAGCCCGTGGAGCTCCACGAAAGAGCAGAGACCCACCTGCAGCCTGTGAAGGACCTCACACCGAAGCAGGGGGTTGCCCAAAGAAGGCTGTGACCCCATGGAAAACCTGTGCTGGAGCAGGCTCCTGGGAGGACCTGTGACCCCAACGAGAGAGGAGTCTTTGCTGTAGCAGGTTTTCTGGCAGGACCTGTGACCCTGTGGGGGGACCCATGGTGGAGGAGTCTATTCCTGAAGGACTGCACCCTGTGGACCCAAGCTGGAACAGTTTGTGAAGAGCTGCAGCCTGTGGGAAGGACTCATGTTAGAGAAGTTTGTGAAGGACTGTCTCCCATGGGAGGGACCCCATTCTGGAACAGGGGAAGTGTGTGAGGAGCCCTCCCACTGAGGAGGATGGAGCAGCAGAGACAATGTTTGATAACTGATTGCAGCCCTCATTCCCAGTCCCCTGAGCTGCTAGGGAGGCTGGATAGAGAATATCAGGAGTGAAATTGAGCATGGGAAGATTGGGGGGAGGGTGTTATTAAGGTTTGTGTTTGTTTTTCATTATCCTACTCTGATTTGATTGGTAATTAAATTAGTTTTTCCCCTTGTCAAGTCTGTTTTGCCCATGACAGTAATCGGTGAGTGATCTCTTCCTGTCCTTATCCTGACCCACAAGCCATTTGTTCTATTTTCTTTCCCCTGTCCAGATGAGAAGAGGAGCAATGGAGCAGTTTTGGTGGGCGCTTGGCCTTCAGCCAGGGTCAACCCACCACAGAGGGGAATGGGGGCTGATGAGAGGTGTTTGGATATACTTGCTGCAAGGAAAAGGAAATGGTGCCGTCAGATCATTTAATTTGGGTCAATATTTAAACTTCTTTATAGTGTGGACCTAGAAAGGCCTCGTTAACAAAAGCAGACTTCATGACAAACGGATCTGTAGTACCTAAAGGAAACCAAACTTTGATTACCCAATTCTGTCAATCAGACTAGAATCTTGTCAGCTGCTGAGAGAGGAGCAAGCAGAAGGTAAGGGGAAATGGCCAAGGTAAAATTGGAATTTCTTCAAAAATGTCCAGTTATCCTGAGATATTTATTGAAATGCTTTTATTTCCTATTTATATTTTTGCTAGATATGAAAATTGTGGTGGTATCAATAATGCAGGATTGGGATTAACATTTTCAGGAAGAGCAGAATATTTTTTCTGACAACAATACTTGAAAGCCCCCACTGTTCAAGTTCAGGTGTTGCACATCCATTGAAACTTCTTTATTAGCTACATCTATGACTTATTTGTACTCTGCACATAGTTTGGAGATACAAAACAGGAACAGACTAGAAGGGGAATGTGGTGGAAAACCCCCTGAATTTGATAAGATGAAGCCAGAGAGAAGGCATGTAGGAGTGGGAACTTTAAATTGTCAGGAGAAGTATTTGAGAGAGAAGACTTGGGGGGCAACAGAAGCAGGATTTGTGAGGAAGGACTGTAGGGAAGTGTGGCGGTTTGGAGCTGGCTCCTTGCCAAGTCCCCAACACCACAGCAAAAGCTTCCCCCCAAAAAAACAAGGGAAAAGAGAAAAAAACCCAAGAGAACAGAAATAAGAGAACCAAAGCAATATATAAATATATTTACACTTACATTACATTTATATACAATTACAAAGACTATATACACATAAGAAAGAAACCCCCAACAGCTGAAAACAGAAAAAACCCCAAAACACAGATATACCCAACTAATAAAAGATTAACAAACGAAATCTCAGTACTTTTCTTGAGAGAACAGAAACGTCTCAGTCCACTCCAAAATCACTGCATCTCCCTCCAAACTCGGAAGGAAGGCAGTGGCCTTTCGACAAACCACAGGCCTCACACCCCCATGGCTCGAGGAGCCACAGGGAGCTGCTTCCTTCAAGTCCACCGGAAGACAAGAAGAAAGACCCTCCTCTCTCCTTCTTACTTATACTATTGCTTATGTAAAAAAACAGGATGGAATACTGGGAATGACCACTTCCCTAGTTCTGACCTGGTTACCAGGAAGACCTAAAAAAACAAACTACTACAGGAAGCTTTCGGTCTTTGGCTGTTGTCAAAGTCTGTTTAAGCCCTTGAGTGTGGGAAGATAATTGAATCAGGACTGTCACCTTCTATCTGTGGTTTATCAGCTGCCTCATTATTAGCTAGTGTAAAGTACTGGACAGTGGGTATGAGATTATTTCCCCCTTTTCACAGAGGGAATTAACATTCAAGTCTTTCCAGCTGGCACTACCTGACTGAGAATGCAGGGGCTCTGGTTTGTGCTCTGTGCAGGCACTTGGTGTATTGCTGATGTCCTGGACTACCACTGCCTCTTGCAGCCTGACCTAAGCAGGTGTGCTCAGCCCTTTTGTGACATCTTCCTCAGTTAATCCCCAGTTTATGTCCTTCTTTCCGACAATCCTCTTCAAGTCCTTTCTGTGTGCCTTGCAGCAGGTCACTGTGGAGAGTGTTGGTGAAAAGAAGTCAATGAGACTGATTTGAGGAAGTCAAAGCTTGGAGTTGTGAAAGTGGAAGCATCTTGAGCAGAAGCTGCAGGAGGGGAAGTGAGAACAGACTGATGATTAACAGGCAGATGCCTGTCCAGAACTCCTTGTGCTAACTTGTTTGGGTTTCTTTTGTTCATGTACTCTCATCCCTCTGGTGCATGTACAAGAGCTCAGGTCTAATGCAGAAAGACTCCTGTTGCTTCTATTAAGTCTTTGGTTGCCTGGCAAGTGCTGAGGTATTCATGTGCTTGTCTTCTCTCAGGCCCCTCTTGGTACCAGCTTGGAAGATGATGGAAAGGAGCTGCAAAGGCAGTTTTTCCTAATACCTGCTTGTACCAAGAAAAGCATTTGCAATATTCTTTGATTCAAAAATGGGGAAACATTCAAATTATTAACTCAAGTATAGCATATTATTTTCATGTAATAGTTTTTAGAGTTCCTAGAGGACATAGATAGTGGTGGCTTAAAAGCTATCATTAAATTTATTTAGTACCCAGCATGCTTGAGTCCTGAGGTCTTCAGGTTCTGTTGCAATGGAAATGATGGTCTCTATTGTGGTCTAGAGATCTCCACCCTACTCCATACCCAATATATATGTCTTAAACTGATAACACGTCTTAAGTTCTTTGTACGTGCAGTCACAAACCATTGTTGTAAAGTATACTTTGAGAGCTCCGTCAGCTTTTTCCATTGACAAATGGCAGTGTGAATAGTCTGGCCTGAGGCTGTACCAGGTAATTCCTGAGACTGTTTAGAAATATAAACCATCCAAGTCATGATTTGACAGAACTCTGGACTTGAACTTGAGAATACTTTGAATATGTCATCAAAGCACTTGTATAAACTCCATGTAATTAATTCTAAACTAACATTCACTGCATACTTGACTAAACAATCTAATACATGTGTATATGGACTAAGATTTGTGTGTCATGCAGTGTAAAGGCTGGGAAACTGCTATACTGGGCTAGGTGGAAATTCAGTAGGTTGCCCTGGTCAAACCGCAAGGCTGTCTGACACATGAGAAAACACGATTTACCAGGACTTATCTCACCCTGGTGAGAAGTGGTCGTTCTTCCAGGTTTCATAATGCAAAAGACTGTTAGAATTTTCAGCTAGTCTAAATGAATTTGGAGCAGACACAATGGAGTGAATATTGTTCTTTAATGTCAATCTGAAGTAATACAACTGAAGATACTTGACTTTACCTAAACCAGAGAAAAAGGGGGAAGAACTTGTCTTTTTACCATAGAAACAAACCCATGTAACTCTATTTTCATAAATGGTTGATATTTATTTTTAATAATTCATAGAAATAAATGTATGATAAAAACTGGATCTTTGGAAAAAAATTTACTGATGTTACTTCAAGTAGATTTATTATTTTAACAAGTAATTTTAATGAAGTGTTATAATTTAATTGGCAGCTTCTTTGGTAATTAGCAGACAATTTCTTTCCTGCTTAAATAGATTTTTTTGATATTAATGAATGTAATGTTAATCAAAAACACTTTAACTCATAAAAGCAAGCTAGTGAAAAGAAATAATTACTGAGAACTACAAAGATTCAGGAAAATACTGTGGCTTCTCAGTTAATTTTAATGACTGCTTCTAAAACTCCTGGAAAAAGAGCTTTGAGACTTGTTTTTAAAATTAAACTGTGTCTGCATTTCTCTCCATACAGAGAATAAACTGCTACGTGATAGTTTCAGAACCAGTTGCAGTGAATATTTTCCAATGGATCTAACATTCATTGTGTGTCAGTGTACATATAGTACTGTCATTTCTCTTGTACTGGACTTGTTTGTGCCTATGATGATTCAAATGATTGACAAAATGAAGTAGAGTCTTTGTGTTTTAGAAAGAAGAATTGTGATAGAGATGAGCACTGTTAGAGATCTTTCTTTTCTGGGTTTATTAGTCCGTGCCAATATTTCTGTAACTTGTGAGAGAGCCTTTATCTTATGGAGGAATAAACACCAGTCACTTTTTTTACACATTCTTTGCAGAGAAAAATTGTTTTGTTACAGTAGGCAGTGCTCAATGTAATAATCTAAACCACTTCTTATGAAACATGGAAGCTGTCTCAAATTTTTGAGCTACTTCAGAAGCAAAGTGATGTGCGCTTGATTTCTTTCCAGAACCATAGTAGAACTTAAATGTTTAAAGTATCCATTTACCTCAGCAAATACATAGGATATCCTTTAAGAAACATTACGGCCCTGTATAGACCAAGAGAAGAAGTCATTCAGAGCAGCCTTACAGAGAAGGACTTGGCCTTCTAGACTGCAAGCACACATTGTTGGCCCATCTCCAGCTTTTCAGCCATGAGAACCCAAGTGCATCCTGGGCTGTATCAAAAACAGCGTGGATAGCAGGTTGAGGGAGGTGATTCTGATACTCTACTCTGCTCAGGCAAGACCCGTCCTGAAATACTGCATCCAGCTCTGGGATCCTCAACACAAGAAAGATACACACCTGTGAGAGTGGGTCCAGAGGAGGACCATGAATACAGTTGGAGGGATGGAGCACCTCTCTTATGAAGACAGGCAGAAAGAGCTGGGGTTGTTCAGCATGGAGAAGAGAGGGCTGCCTAAAGGGAGCTTATAAAAAAGAGGGAGGGTGACTTTTTACGCAGGCAGACAGTGATAGGACAAGGGGGAATGGCTAAAAGTGGTGAAAGGTGTAGTTTACATCTTTAAATAAATTCTTTACTTGAAGGGTGATGAGGCAGTGGAACAGGTTGCCCAGAAAAGCTGGGGATTCTCCATCCCTGGAAGTGTTCAAGGCCAGGTTGGATGGGGCTTTGAGGAACCTGGTCTAGTGGGTGGCATCCCTGCCTATGGTGGAGGGGTTGGAGCTAGATGATATTGAAGGTCCCTTCCAACTCGAGCAAGTTGATGATTCTACTTGTATTGTCCTAATTTTTCCCTCCTGCCACCTTCTGCAAAGAATTGCCAGCATAAGTTAGACTTCAATGGACTTTTCATTTTCTTTCCTTTACTATATGTCGTATAAAGCTTTATGTTCAGTGAATGTTGACAAGCATTTAATTATGTAAGGCTGTTAAAACATGAACTTATTACACCTTTCTTGCCAACATTTTTGCAGCAAGTTTTCTTCAACTCTTCGTTGCAGCCACTTCATCATCTTTGTGACCCTTTGTTGGACTTTCTCCAGTATATTCATGTCTCTTGCCCTGTACTGTTCCATCTGTTTTATTCTCCCAGTGCTGAATAGAGGATCACCACTCTTGCTGGCAATACTTTGCAGTCCAGGGTACCATGGGCCTTCCTGGCCCCAAGGGCACGTGGCTGGCTCATGTTCAACTTGGTGTCCGCTGAGACCCACAGGTACTTTTCTGCCAAGCAGCTTTTCAGATAGTTGCACCCCTCCCCTCCTTGCATATACTGGTGTCTAGGGTTGTTCTTCCCCAGGTACAGGACTTTGCAATTCCCCTTGCTGGATTTCAGGATATTCCTGTCAGCCTATTTCTCCAGCCTGTTCAAGTTCCCCCAGATGGCTGCAAGACTGCTGATGAGTACAGCAAATTGCTGAGAGTACACTCTGCCCACGTTGAACAGGATTGTATGTAGTGTTGACTCCTGGGATACAGTGCTACTGGCCTCCAGCTGGACTTTTTGCCACTAGTCACCACTGTCTGATCCTCACCCTCTGGGCCTGGCCTTTCAGCCTACTCGCTACCTGCTCATTCTGGCTGTACTTCATCAGCTTCTCTGGGACAGTCTTACAAGAGACAGTATCAAAGGCCTTACTGAAGTCCAGGTAGACACCACCCACTGCTCTCCTCTTGTCTACCAGGCCGGTATTGTACTGCATTGTAGAATGATATTGTGTACATGTTTGTACAGATGTGTGTTTGTTTTACTTGAAACTCTTGGGGCATTGCTCTGACTAGGTTTGTTTCAGACTCTGTATTATTTAGACCATAAATCTCTTCCTAGGCTTCCACACTTGAAGCTATTAACTCTTCTGGGTAAGATAAATGACTAATGCTATGCTGAATGAAAATAAATATATTTTATTAATTGTGGAATGTCTTAATGATAGATTTCAAGCTTTGGAATGTCTTTATTTCAAATTATTTTTTAAAAGATATTTCATGAAAAGTAACTAAGGAGTGATCTGCCATAGCTAGCCCTGCTTAGTCTCATGTGTCATTAAGCTTATTTTAACAAACCTTATACTATTCGATTAAAAGGTAAAATTACAAGAAATCCTACTGCAGTTTTCTGCCTTAAGGCTTAATATAAACGACTCTGAAATGAAGCTTAAGCTTGAGAATGATATTGCAATTTTTTCCCCATCTGTTAAAAAAAAAAAACCTCCCCCCCAAGCATCTCACAATTGCTAGGTTGCCATGGAAACAAACTTCCTACTGTAGTGTTTCAGAAATGGATGTATTTAATGTACACACTTCAAGTGATTCAACTGCAGCAAAAGTAATGATAAATATACCATGTGAAGGTAACCTTAAACCTCTTGCTTAAGCACTTTTTGTGTAAATCTTTACAAAAAGAGGGTTTGTGTAAGGACAGTTTACATTGCATTTCTGTTGTACTTGTCAAATAGGACAAGAGTTTCTACTCTGGTGACTGGCTACCGGCTTTTCCTGAAGTTATGGAAATGAATGACAAAAAAAAAAAGTCCAAAGTCCTTTTGGGTGAGATTGTACCACATTCAGTCGTACTATCACTGAATTTTCTTCTGTCGCTTCATGTTATGGGCTTTATTTGAGAGGATTTGTGTGTCTCTTAACTGAATTTGTAGAAGTAAAACTAAGGAGAACTTGGTAAACTAGGTACTTTTAGTTTAAAATGTTCCAGGTCAGGTATCTTCACTTAGCCACAGTAGTGAGCTACTGAATTTATAAATAAGTTGAAGGACATGTGAGGCATGACTGAGAGATATAGGTAATCTGGAATATTTACATTACTGTGTAGAAATAAATGCCTTTTACAATTGTAGGTGAATTTGCCAAACTATAGGTAATGGTCTGTGACACATGGTTATCTTGCCACAGCAGAGATAAAGAACCTCTCTGAAGTTACACTTATCTGAGCTTGGACCTAAGAGGTGGTCATCAGGCACATGGGGGTATCCAGTTTACCTCTCACCACAGTGTCTTATCCTTAGGCTTTGAGCATGTCCTTGGAAGATCGTGTATGCATCACTGAACATCTAATATTCCTGATTACATAGATGAAAATAAAGACCAAATTTTTACTCAAGTCACTGACTAATTTCAATGCTCTTGTCTCTGACAATCAGAAATAATATAATCTTAATACAGTAAAGAAGTTGTCCTTTGTAGCATCAAATGCAGAAGGGAACAAACACTTTTCATAACTATAAACAATGATTTAAATTTTTTTTTCATGCCGAACGGGATACCATAATGTCTTCAGTAGGTGCTGCAACCCAGGAATCACAGTGGAGAAGAGGCACTGGGTCAGATGCTTTCTTCAGTTCTGCTTTAGCTGATGTTACTTTGCTCTCAGGAGTGCCCTGGCCAGCTTGTTCCTTCCAGAGTCCTTGTATCTAGTCTTTACATGCTAAGAGCATGACTTCATTTTATATCCATTCACAAAGCTCCTAAAGACAGATGAGAGGAAAAGATTTGAGCAGGATCATGTAAGACATCATTATGGTGAAACAAAGGTACAGGAAGGATGGGTGTTGGTGTGCCTGTGTCAAAGTATCTGTACAATATTTAATATGCAGGTTTTGGAGGGGTTTGAAGTATTTCTCTTTTGCAAACAGAAAATATTTGTGCAGGATTGATGTGGGGGAAATATTTATAGTTGCTTTGGGACTCCTGATAACTGTAGATCAAGTACAGAATCAGATAATTTATGATTAATATTTAAACCTTAAAGCCCTTATCACGGGCTTCTTGTTTCAATATTTAATGGAGGCAAAAACTCTAGTTACCTTTTCAATTTTGACGAAACCTAAATAAATTTCTTTAGGGATCGAAAAAGGTATTTTAGGGACTTCAGCTGTGGGATTTGCATTGTTCATTTTTGTCCTTTAATTACTGTCTGGCTGCTGTCAGCCACAAATTGCTTGCAGTATAGTTTTAGCCATAGTAATTATGCAATTAATGTACAGGGCCTGGGCTGAGAATAAGGAAACTGTGTTCTAATTCTCTGTTCCTCAGTTTTGTTTTATGACATACAGCAAATTGCCAGATCTCTTTGTATGTTAACTTGTAAGCCTAGGAAAAAAATTCTATTCTTACATTTGTGAAATATTTGAAGATACTCCAGACAATTAATTGACATGTACTGTGTGTACTTTTTACTACTTCAAAATATCTTTTTTTATAATAAAGTTCAGAGGAAAGTAATAAATTAAACTCTAAATTTGTATACTTTTATGTAAAAGAGAGTTTCTGAGTTACAGGATACAATGGTTGAGATAAAGTACAAATAACATATAGAATGAAGATTTGGAATCTAATTGTGTGGGAAAGTATCTGTGCTTGCTAAATAATCAAAATAGTGAAGAGTGTCTGGTACATATTAATTCTGTTCTTCTCTTCCCTTTTTACCATATAGAAGTAAAAAAAGTTTATCCTGGTATTAAGTTTAACTCTATGTGCTCACATCCATGTGTTCTGATTGTTTGTGGAATAGCTGGAAACAGTATGCCTCTAAAAAAAATGAAATGTGAAAACTTGTTGTCATAATTAAAAAAATATATATTTGACAAAATATGTTGTATTCCCAAGGTTAGTTATAATTCTTTGGAGATAAACTGCTAAGTCTAGGGCTTTCTCTGTTTTTTAAATTAATTTTAGAATCTAAGATACTTGGGAAAAATGGAAGGAGAAAAAAGAGTGAATAGCTTTGTTATTTGGATCTGTTTTAAGTGTATTTAGTCACTTCACTGCAAGGCTTTAATTTGACTTTTGCTCAGAAAAAATTGAATTATTTTGATCAGAACAAGAGGAGAAGATTTCTTGTGATGCCATGGAGCCTGACTCACAGGGAAGAGCTGTCTTCTGCCAAAAGTACTTGATCACTGCTAAGAATACACCATATTAATGTTTACCTAGGGAGTCTATAATTTTGAAATGATTGCCACGAGTAGACCCCAGCTGTATATTGATAGCAAGAAGTAATTGTATTTCCATGGTAATTGTTTTTTATAAAGATATATTTTGAAGTTGCAGAGTTAATTAAGGTCAACTGCTTGGCTGCTATATGCAGGCATAGTTCTGTTAACTTGAGCTTTTCCTGTGGTAAACTTTCCTTTTATGATAAAAATTTATGGCTGTAAGGCTTTCTGTTTTCTTAAAAGGATTGAGCATGGACATTGAAGCTTCTTTGCACAGAACTGGGAATTTTCTTTATTTGAATGTATTTGATCAATGTTTGAATGGAGTGGTGGGGAAAATTCTTGGTGTGGTCACTTATGTCACAGGTAAAACCCATTTAAATTTATTAGTTGAATACATTTTGCCTGACCTAGTCAGTCTTCACTGCCAGCCTCCATTTTAATGTGGTACCCTTAAATGTGAGGAAGAATTAGACCGTTTTCTCAATACTCAGTAGCTTTTTTGTCTTTTCTGAGTCCTCCACAAAAAGTAGAATTGAGGGGAACATGCATCTCTGAATTGGAACTAATAGTATATGTGACTTGACTGAGTGACAAATCTGTATCTCCTCAAATGGTGGGTGAAGGCTGGACAATACTTTCCGTGGCTCCACAAAGGTGAAACAGCTGTTTCAGCAAAAGAGTTGAGGGTTGGTGGCTAAATTCTGGACAGTGACTTAATGTTTATTTGTGTTAAATCAAAGGCATTTTAGTAGACTATGAAACCAGGCACTTATACCTGAAGAAAGCAGGGAGGGAAAGGAGAATAAATAGTTCATTTTTGTTGAATTATATGCTATTAAATGTTTAAAAACTTCACTAGATCTGATGAGGCAGCATGTAGAACTTATAAATGTATGGTTTAAAAGTATATCTCCACTCTCTATACTTGCTTCTGCTTGGAGAGCAGAATGAGACACAGGACAGATGATGGATTTTTTAAAAGACTTTATAACTTCAGATGATGATACTTAAACTGTTTAACAAACTTCCCCTTTTTTTTTTGTTTGTTCTTGTTTTTTTTTTTTTTTTTTTTTTTTTTTTTTTGGGGCGGGTTTTATTGTTTTTGCAAAGCAGTTCTTGAATCATTATTTCATAATGGGAAAAAAAAGTCAAGGGTTTTGACTAAATTTTAATAGACTTATACTAGGACTATCCCTGTCTGAAAAAAAGAGCAGCAGTAATTGTCAAGTGATAAGAACAATACAGGAAATCTCACAATTAAATTTCCCCTTAGTTAGATGTGTTGGGAGCCATTTTCTGATTTCTGTAATGAATCTATGATATTCAGAAGAATTTTAGTTTTTCAAGTGAGTTACACAGATCAGGATGTCAGTAGGTTGATATCAGTTGAACTCCTTAATATAGCTTCCACAACTGAATTTTTAATTAGATTAGGAAGAAGCACATTGCGTTATTTTCCTGTGGTTTGTACTTTAAAGAATCTTTATGTGCTACTTGGGCACAAATAAATGGTGTTTTACCTAGCCATTTAGGTTTCTTTTTGTCCTTTGACAATGAGAAATGTCTTTTTTTGAAGAAGGAATTGGTTTGAAATGTTGAACTTACCAAACTTTAGGTTAAAATTTACTAGGGTTTGTAACATATACCGAAATGTTGTAGAACATTAAGACTTCCCTTTGAATTATAGAAATCGTGTGTGTGTTTTTTATGGTATGGTCTTAGAGATGTGTTGTCCTCTTTGTAACAGTAAGTGATGTCTGATGGTGATGAGTTGAGCATGTATGTGAATGAAAGTATTATCCCTGATTTTTCTTTTTTTTTTTTTTTAAATTGCTGTGGCAGACGTTGTTCTTGGAAGGAAGATATTTTCAGGTTTTGTCACTGAGCAGTTTCTAGGATGTTGAGTAAGAGTAGAAGAAAACATTGGATCTTCTGCCATGTCATAATGCAAAGAAAAAGGATACCAAATTGGAAGGAAAGACTAAAAGTAGACTTAAATACCCAATTTCATGCCAAGTATGTGAATTAGAATGCACTTTTTCAAAAGCTGCCAAACCTAATTAAAAGAAGTGACTTAGCAGACTAAGGCTCTCTGAAAGTAATGCATCATCTTATTCACTGGTTTTTCTTTTATGGCTGTCCTGGGTGAAACTTTACTCGATTGCCCTTTCTTTAAGCTTATGTATCCATGATTAAGCAATCGCTTAATATGCAGCTACTTTAATTTACGTCTGCTTTTGCATTCACACAGGCTACACGTGAGGAAAAAACCCAAATACCAAAGTTTATAAACAGTAGCAGGAAATTGAGAAGGGATATACAACTGCAAAGTTGAATTAATTAAAGGTTGTTGCTATCTGGAATACTGGTTCTCAAATAAACAAGTATTTCCCCTTTTTCCAGCTCAGGAAAGAAAAAAAAAAAAGAAACACAAAATAAGCACACTTGCAAGTTGGAACTACTATTCCAGCAAGGGAATAGCTAAATGACTTCAATTGCTTACAAAAATTCACAAAGGTTGGGCAGTTGAATGTCCTAACTCTACCCCATTACTATGGTGTCTGCTTTCAGTTCCCTGGAGGAACTGAGCTTATTTCTGTCTTGTATGAGCTGTGACAGAGCTTGGTAGGAAGCGTGTGGCCACTCAAGTGTTGATTTCACGTACAGCTTAAGGAAATAAACATCAAATAAACGTCTAAAGGCTTTGATGCATGAACAAACTACCTTGAGAAACATTCCTAAGGACAAGTGCAGGTGGAATATTAAGCTGTTTACTTGGAGATGAACCAGACTGCTTTACAGAAGGGCTTGTTTGTTTTCATGGATTAGAAAAGAAATCTGACGTATAAGTGGTGAGATAGACTCCATTCCATGCATTTTTGGCAAATTATAAAATGTAAAACCTCAGTGTACAACCATACAAGTGACATCCTTTTGTGCTTTTCTTTGCATATGGTTTTAGCAGTATAGGCCTGCTGCTTCTGTGTTTTGTGTAGGGTAAGGTGGAATAGGCTGAATGAGGAGTTGGAGGGTGGTAGTGTGTGCTCTGAGGGACTGCTTTCAGGAGCGCTTTTCATGTGACTTAAGTTTAGAAGCCCTACTATCCTGTTGAGTGAGACATTTCCAGGATCTCTATGCAGAATTATCAAAATGCTCACTCTCTCAAAAACAAAACCAAAAAACCCCCCACAAAACAGAAATTCTTCCTTCCTGCCAACAAGCTAGAGAGTTTCAAGTCCCCCAAACAGCAGTGGTTGGATGTTTTAGAGGCCTTACTGTTCTAGTTTTCTATCAATTGCACAGAGTCCCCGTGGCAAACTGAGCAAATTCAAACTCTGAATTCTGCAATAGTGAGAGAGATTCTCAATGGCACTTCTCAAGATAGAAAATTCTCTGAATTATTAGGTGACCTAGGAACTATGGGGCTATTTATACTATTTATGCTGTAGAAGCTACAGAGCTAGCGTCCATGAGGATGAAACTTTTGAGTGAGGGCAGAATTTTCTTTTTACTTTCTCTACAGTTTTTCCTGAGTGTCTGTTTTTGAATTTAGCTCTTCTAGTATTCATTATTTCTCATGACGTTGGGTGTATTTAAGGTATAAAAACAAACATTAAAAAAACCACTTTGCAAGGTGATGAAGACCAAGCAAGAAAATAAAAATGTAAGGACTGATCTCTGTGGAATAGATTGCTGGTATTTTTCTTGGTGTGGGATATAGGAAGTGAGAAATTCATGTTATGAATTTAGATGGGACTGATAACCATGACAACAGTGGCTAATACAGACTGGACTGCAATATAATATATGGTAAAATGTACTGAGGAGGTGGTTTTCTGGGGATTTATTTCAAATTTTGCCAGTATACAGTTGGAATTGTGTCACTTGAGATATGTAATTTTGGGGTTTATGAAAATGATAACTTAGTATAAGGCATAATAAATAAATCTCAGCACATGACTCTCCCAAAGTAATTTATCTTTTTTTTTTTTAACAACATTTCTGCTGCTCAGTTGAATATCTTTCAACTATTTTTCAGTTTTTCTGTTTGATAAATGACCTAACTTGACCTTTTGCAACAATCCCTTTCCATTACCTTCCTACATGTAAGTAAAGTGTTGCCTCTGTTTAAACTGTTCTCCGTAACATCTTTGTGTGCTGTTCTTGGGATAAAGGTTTGGCTATTGGAACAGCAGTAAATTGCCTTAAATCATCCAAAATCAGGAATGATCAAGCGGGGTTTAGCAGGAGTTCAGGAAAATAATTATCTATCCATGTTTTATGGACAGATCACTTCACTTCTAAATGGTAACATGTTTACTGTTTTCTAAACAGTAAATGCTTACATTTGTGACCAAAACACCAAGTGTATAAGGCTGAAAGTTTAGAAGGAGTGTCTTGTTCAACTATATTTATTCTTTTTCTCATCCTCCCTGAAAGTTTGATTAATAAAATACAGAGGTATGGCAATGTTCACTTTCTATTAAGTGAGGATAAATGGAGTAGCCAGCAACTATTTTTTTGTTGTGACCCCTAAAACCCCACCCCCAATTTAATAATCTGTAATTTGATAATTATTAGGTTTTTTCTCAGTAGCAATAAAATAATTTCTTATGAGATGCTGATAAGAAATGAAAATTGAGAAGTAATGTAGAATGTGTATGTAACAATATTCTGCATTACTGATAATACTATTATTGACTGTAAGTAAATTGGGCTGGAATAAAACTACCTGTATTTCAGAAATGCTTAAAAACAAATGAGCTTTTTTCATGCAACAGAATTTTAAAATGGAAAATTATTTCTTACAGATGGATCATGTAGCCTTTCTTGTAGGAATATGGAAACCGCATTTTTAATTGGAGGAGTGATTAATTTCCAAGAGGCCAGTCTGTTTCAGTGGGAGGTGTGAAGAGAGCTCCTTGGGAGACAGAGAACCTGCCATGGGGAAAGGCTCCTCTCTGCTACAGGTTAATGGTTATCACTTAGAGCCTGCGGGTTTGTCTCCTTTCAAAATACTTCTTCTTTTAAATATTATATTTTATTGTGTTGAGTACTCTTGCAATTGTCCTTTTTTTTCCTTGTTAGTTTTACTAAGCACTTGCCTTCTGTTTCTTGTAATTAGACAGAGTAATTACTGTATAAACAAGTATTTCTACATAAAAAGTTTTTTCTGTTACCAGTTTTAATTTAGGTGCATTGTCTACTTGTAATTTAATGAGAAATGTTGAATAGATGCTCCTGACCTACTTTCTCTGTGCTGTTCATTATACTGTATATCTCTACCGTGTTGCCTCTTTAGGGACTTTATTTTTCAAGGGGAACAACTCCTTCTGTTATCCCTTCATTAGGATGCATTTCTACTGCTCTAATCTAAAATTTGCTTTGGCAAAACTAAGAAGCTGTGGTCTTCATATTGTCAGTCCTCAAAGAGAACAATTTTTTTCCCTTTTCAGATATTAGTAAGAAAGCTTTTGCAAGGAGCTATTTGCCCCAGGGAAATATTCTCTTCTGCCTTTTTCATAATTCACTGACAGAACATGCTGCTGTTATGAGAGGGGAGTACCAGGCTGTAGGTGGATTCTCTTACTTCCAGATACTTTACCACTGTTTCTCTCACCCTCTGGCGAGATAAAGATTTTTCCAGGACAGAGGAATGAGCTTTCCTGTATTTAGATACTAAATTACATGTGTGCAATTGTCTTTCTACCCTCAAGGTAAGATCAGTCATAGCTAAAAAAATCACAGCATGCTCTGACTTTATGACTGTTTTCCTTATTTCATGAGTTTACCGCAGTAGAAGCCTTAAGGAAGTGTGAACTTTTTTCTGCTTCTTCAGAGAGCTGAAGGAAAATGGGCATTTAGATTGGTCCTAAGCAATGTCTAATGTTGAATTTGGGGGTTCATCCAGAGCAACTACTTACTAGGCTATTTCAACTGCTACTTCAGTTCTCTAGAGAAACTATTTTTTGATAACGGCTGTCTGAGCTGTGGATCTACAAAGCTGGTTGAAAAATGGCTTTCTCTTTCCTGCAGGTGGGTTAGCATATATCAATCTTTTTCGTTTATTGACTAATTCTAATTTAAGGCACTGTTTCAGTGGATGTTTATTAGATATCTCAAATTCTCATGATTATTTCTGTTACTTCTTTGTGGTAGACAGTAGTTACTCTTTGCCACACATAACTTAGTGGGGACTTGGAGGAGAAAAGCTTTGACAAGTGTGGGATTTCTTTTGCTTTTGTGCAAATTCACTGTTCAAGATAAAATTTACTTATGTTCATAGAAATAGGCAGGGATAAAATTAGGAAAAGGGACTTCTCCGTTTGTTTCCACAGGTATGGGAAACTGTAAGCTAATCTTTGCCTAATAATGGATTGGACCTTCTATTCTCTTATCTCAAATTTTTAAGAAGTAGGTATGAGAGAGTATAGATCTTAAATTGTGTTAAAAATTCAAAAATGGAATTTATGTATGAAATCAAGCTTCTTGCTTTCCAAAAGGCAGTTCATAAACAGGGAAAAATGGGGTTTACTTGCATATTCAGAAAACATTTAGAGAAGCAGATACGCAGTATACCTTTGTTTAACTCCTTATTTATATTCTGCCTGGCTGTGTGTGTGAAATAAAATCAAGAGACGCACAAGGAAATAGACAGAGAAATATTTCAAAAATACCATCTCCCTAGAGTGCTTTCCAGGAAACTCTGGGTAAGCTATTAATGGGGAAATGGCTTCTAGTCATAAGGTAGTTTTATTTTCCCAAAACCAAAGTCTGGGATCAAGAAGAATATTAAGCTGTTTAGAATTGCTGCCTGGAAGAGGTATTCTGAGATGGCAACATGTGTGTAAATAAAGGAACTGCAGCCACTGTGCTGCTTGGAAGTCAGCAAAGCATGAGACAGTACAACAAGGGCAGGGACTCAGCAAGATGTGTCTGCTGTGCAGACACAGCAGTGCCCACTGCATGTCTGCCTGTGTTCCTGTTAGCTACTACCTCGGGCTCCTCTAGCCTGTAGTTACAGCCATAGCTATGGAGAGAGGCAGAGAGAACACAGGTCCCTTCAGACCTTTCCTGTCTGCTGGTGCTGCACTTGTATCAATGTATGGCAAAATTTATCTGGAAGCAACTGTTTGGAGTTGCTTTAGGAACACAGTAATTATGAACCCTGGAAAAAGTACCTTGCAAACAGAAGTTGCTAACAGCTTCTGAGCAGCAGATGTGTTCTTTGTGCCAGTTCATACGTGAGCCTGTAGGTTAATAGGTCTAGTAAGTAGTTTTGGGGTATTGGGCCTCTGCTGAAAGGTAATGGTAAGCAGCTCACCTCAGGAGGAGAGAAGTAGACACAGTAGAAACCTCTTATGATATGTGAGATTGCAAAGCAATATAAGTTGTTTGGCATGTAATCATGATGGGATGCTCAGAAATGGGATGTCATATTGCAAAGATTTAGTCTGAAATCAGGTGAAACGTGAATTTCATGATGTAGAAAACACAACTATACGGCTGTCATTTCAATGTAGTTCCACAGGAGAGCAGAGAAGTTGGGGATGCAGCTCAAACCCCAGCTGTAATGAGCTTCTGTAATGGTTATGAAATAATTCTTCTGTCTTCCTACTCCCTCACAGGGAGTGATACTGACAGTGCTGGTTCCTTTTTTTCCATCATGCCACATTTTGAAACCAAGGTATTTTTAGAAACCATTTTTCTGTTGCATTCTTCGTGAATATAGCCTATCCCTTTTGAAACATATAACTGCATTTTTATGCAGTGGAGTCCTTTGGTTTTTTTTAAAGGGCTGTGGAAAATAAACTTATAAGGGGGGGAAGTAGAAAGCAAGTGGGTCATTTTAAATTGTAAAAAAAATTATTACTGCCTTCATTTTGTTTCCTGCAGAAGACAGCCTCTGAAATCTGAAAAAGCTACTGTCTGTTGGGACAGAACTCATTCTACCACTACCAAGTTTGCTTTTCACAATAAGGTTTTCATGAATATACGAATTCAGAATAATTGTGCTTATAAAGAAGAAACAAGGAAAATGTAAAGAGTGTGTAGATAAGCACAAAATCACTCAACTGACTTGGAAGTCAGTCCACAACTTGAGTCAGTGATTAGTCTGAAGAAAACCTCTGAAAAATGCTGTTACTCACTCCTTCCATGTAGAGTCAGCCTGGAAGCATAGGAAATAACAAGGTTCTCCAAGTTCATTATACCTATAATACAACATCTCTGTCCTCCTTAGTGCAAATTTTCTCATTTAATATGGAGTTCCCAAAGTAGTCCTAGTATTCACCAAATGAATGCTAGTAAGACTTAAAATGCAGAATGTCTGTTCACTTTCTGTCTGTTTAGAATGTACCAGTCTCATTTGTGAAACAGGTTTTCTGTGTCTTCTGAGATGTGTTGGTGATGAGCTGTGTGTTTGAGTGTCAGTGGCCTTGTTGATGTGCCAATTGCTGAGCATTCAAAACTGCCTGCAGTTCAAAGCAGTTCTGAACATTGTGCAAGGGTCAACACTGGCACAGTCTGAGAAATGTTTGAATGTTCTCTGACATACTTGGTTTCAGCCTCTGACTTTTTGTTTTTTTTCTCCTTGGGTAGTAATTGCATCTCAAGTATTTCAGAAGTTACAGTCCTTTTGGACCAAACAGTTTCTGCAAATTCAGAAAGGGGGGAAAGGCAAAACTAATTATTGGCAAATGCAAATTGAGTTAAGATTGCTAATGTGGCTAACTCGAGACATGAGACTTAGACATGAAAATATTTATAAAAATTACTCTTGAGAAGAATTAAGAAATTTGATTCAAAGAATTGATGAGATACAGACAGAACTTTGGCATGAAGTCAAGTGTTTCTTACAACACTTGAGCTAAATAAAAATGCCAAGAAAGGACACTTCATCTGATGTGGGAAGAGAAAAAGGGTTTTGGAAAGGAAAAACCCACAAACTACTGGAGTTATTTACAAACATTGAAGTGCTGAATAAGATCTATGAGGAACTTCTACTTTTTTTACAAAGAAATGTCAAAGTTATCAGTTATGCTCTAAAAATAAAAAGAAGACTACCTAAGGTTGACAAATACCAGAATGATTTTCCTTGGCTTAAGATTTCATTTGAAAAAGAAAATTAGGATACAAGTCCCACACTACTGCACACTTGATGACATCAACTATAATTAAGTGGAAGATGATCTAAACAGAAACTGCTGTTGTAGAAAAGGAGGAACAAAAAAAGAGCAACCATGCAACAGCACTCCCTATGACGAATGCCTATTGCAATTCACTGTTTTTCAGAGTTTTTCCCTAATGTTTCTAGAATCTTGTTTTGAAATAGACTGCAGGATCTTATGCTGATCTTTGTTTTTTGCCTGCTTGAGGAAGAGTATGTGTGTGCATCAGGAACATCATATATGCACAGCTACTTCTAAAAGGTTAAGGAACTGCCTCAATGTGCTATTGTTTTGAATCAGTAAGCGATGATTTTGATCCCCACTTGAAGTTCTTACTGTGCCAAAAACAGTTGTTTTGGAAATGCAAATAGCCATTGGTGGAAAATATCTACTCTGTTGTAAATGTGAACTAAATGTTGTTACAAGCTTGATACGTGGCTATCCAAAAGCACCTCCTCCATTTTCTGTCACAGTATAAATATTATGAAAAAATTACATACTTCTTAGATTCATTAATTATAAAGAAATTTGTTTCATTGAAGCTTGAAAAGATCTTCCTGCTGTCCAGCTAGATTAAGGAATAAAATATTAGAAGTGCATTGGAAGGAAACGTGGCAGAAATTTAATAAATAAAGGAAACATTAAGCCACTCCCTTTTCCTACTGCAAATGCTACACCTTATATAGATGAAAATTCATTCCCTTTCTGCAGTTTACCTTTCTAACTGAAACAACCTTCTCTACAAGTATTTTCTGTGGCTTGATGATGTATGAATGCACATGTACCTAGAATCCTTGTTTCCCTGTCTCTTCTGCCTTTGACTAGAAATATGGTTGTCTAGGTAAACCCAGAGGAAAATGCTGGCCAGATTACAGCAGAGTAAAGGCCAAAAAGCACTTGGTGGAAAGAATTACTGAGACATTGAAAATGGTAATTACAGAGATGAAATGAGTCTGTGACTGTACTGGTGGGTGTGTGTGGAAAAAAAAAGATTTGGTCTTTATGAGAAAGTTCTGTACCAGTTTGAGCTAAAAGGAGTTAAATGAATATTTAGCCATGGTTAACTTTTCTAGACTGACTGTTCAACATAATTTCCATAATGGAGAAAGAATTCAAGAAAAAATAAAGTGGCTCCTCCAAGTATATTAGGCATACACTAAGTTCTGTAAAAAAGTTAAATGGTGGGTGCTTTGAGACATTTACATGAAGTACCAGTGTAGCCTGTAACCCGGAACAGTGCTTTCTATCACATTATTTAAGTCAGATGTCCATTACAATTAAAAAATTATTCTCTGCAGTGGGAAAATATTAGCGAAATTTTAGTTGTTCCATGTATATAGCAGATGGAAGCAGCTAATAACTGGTTCAGGTAGATCATATAGAGGAATTAGGATTTCAAAAAACCTGGTATTTATGATCTGTTGGTGTGATAGGTTGACCTTGGATGGGTGCTAGATGCCCACCTAGCTGCTCTCTCACCCTCCTTGGCTCAAGCGGGCTCTGGTGAATGTAAGACACAAAAGCTTGTGGATGGAGACAGAGATCACTTTGGAATTACTGTCATGGGCAAAACAGGGTAGATTTGGAGAAAACTAATCTATTGCTGATTCAAAATAGAGTACAATGGTGAGAAACAAAAACAAAAGCTGAACCAACTCCTGCCAGCCATCCCTCTTCTTCCCAGGTTCAACTCTATTCCTTCATTCCCAACTCCTCTACCTGCCCACGTAGCATATGGGAATGGAGAACTGAGGGTCTATGATCAGTCCATAACAGCTCCTGCCTGCTGCTCCTTCCAAATTTCCTCTGCTCCAATGTGGGTCCCTCCCAGCGTACAGTCCTTCAAGAACTGCTCCAGTGTGGATCGTTGCCCCAGACTACAGAAAACCTGCTCCTGTCTGGGCTCTCCATGGGTAGAAGCTTCCTTCAGGACATGTCTGCCTGCTCCAGTGTGGGAGTTCTCCATGGGCTGCAGGGGTACAGCCTGCCTCACCATGGTCTTCTGCACAGTCTGCAGGGGAATATCTGCTCTGGTGTCTGAAGCACCTCCTTCCATTCCTTCACTGACTGGGATGCTTCTTTCACTGCTTTTTGTTCCCATCTCCTCTTTGTGTCGGGCATTTTGTCCCCTTTTTTAGATCTGTTTCTCTGAAGCACCACCACCATTGTACCCAAGGGGCTTGGCTGTACCTACCCTGTGGAGGTTGGAAATGGCCATGTCCGTCCTGGGCAGCAAAGGCCTTTCCTCACAGAGGCTGCTCTACAGCCAGTGTGTCACCACAGACACTCTGGCAACTGGATGTGTCAGGTGTCTCAAAAGTTACTGTCAAATTATTGAAAAAAGCAAAAAATAAACTGCTATCTTTTGTATATTAAACCAGTGTTTGACAAATCCTACAGGTTTCCTGCTGGGGGTTTTTAAGACACCTTGCTGGGCAGACAGGGCAGCTCCAGATTAAGGAACAGTGAAATCTGGATATGGAACCTGTTGGTGCATATATGGATTTGAAACTCAGTGTGCCTAATGTTCTTCATCTAGCTTTTTCAACTTTTACGAAAAAACTTGCTTAATAAATAATAATTTCAGAGAGACCTTGAACAAGCGTGAAATATTTATGACCATATCTTGATTTCTTTTAGATATAAACATCTCCAGGCTCTTACTTATCCTTTCCCAAGCAGACTGCAGTTATATGTCTCGTCCTAATGAAATGTACATAAGACATTAAACACCAAGAGAAGGAATTAACCCACCCTCTACCTCCACCTTAAAAACCTGTTAAATTCTGTACTCTTACCTGCACCCAAAATAGGATTTGAACTTTGCAGTTTGCTTAGAGAGTCATTAAATTTGGTGTCTTGATCAAAAATGACATTAATTCAGGGTCAGATTTTCTGTGGAAAAAGGCCTGTGAACAGCCTATGTGCACACGCTTCTGAGCGAGTACTTCAGCTTGAGCAGCTCCACATTGTGTCTTTTGCAGAGGCAGATGGAGAAAGTCCTAGATTTCGTTCTGAATGCCAACATTTTATGCTTTTTATGTTAGTCATATTTGGGAATAGAAACTGAGAGCCAGAAAGTGGTATGTGCTTCACATGTACACTTTCAGTGTCATTAGTGAAATTATAAATTGTTAAAGTGTGCTTGCCGAGAGCAAACCCTTGGGAGGGGAGACTTTCTCTTTTCTCTAGTACCTGAACGCCAGTCGGGTTTAGGTCTAGAAATATGCAGAGGTTTCAGCAGTTTGGACAACATACAGCTATACAATGTAGGAACCTGGAGAAATATTTTTAAAAAAATAAAAAATCTTAAGGGCTTCTGTAGATTTCACCTGTGTTTAGAAACTTGATGAAATGCATTGTGTACAGTTACAATGATATCTGAGTGAGACACATAAAAATATATACTGTTATACTAAATGGCTAATCAAAAACAGAATGAATTTTGGAAACAGCCGGTATAGGATAAATGCAACGTGCTTCCATGAAAACCTGCAGGCTTTAGCAGAAGCTTTCTTGTAAGATAATGAGCATGTAAGCCAGTTCACTTGATGGACTGTAAAGAGCATATTTTTCTTTTATCCTAAGATAGATGCCTGGATGCAGATGAGGAATTGTGCACCCCAAGTTTATTGCAAGCATTCAGTGCCTGAATTCTTTTGCAGGACTCTCTCTGATTTGAGGCTGAAGAAATTGAGTTAACACACACAAAAAAAAGTAGGATTTTTTTTCCATTTTAAAGTAAAATATAGATTCATGGTAGGTACTTTAAAATGCTGGGTCCTCCAAGAAAGACCATGTAACTGCAACTACTTAAATTTCTGTCGGAATTAGCTTTCCAGCAATCCGTGTACATGATATCACTTTCCCCTCTTAAATATTAGTGCATGTGCTGGTTTAAAGATAAACTGGCAGGGGAAATGAACCCAACTCAAAAGAGATTATAAGTCAGAATAACAATTTAATAATAATAATAATAATACAATAAATACAATTACACAGACAAACAATTGGTTTTAACCCACAAAACCCAGATGTATAACCCAGCACCCTGGGACATGAACAGAGTGGTGTTCGTTGGGCCCCCCTCCCCGTGCTGAGCCCCACGTGGTCCCCGAGTCCAAAAGTAAAAGGAGAGGGAAAACCTGTTGATGAGAGTGCTGGTTGCAGTCCGGTCAAGGGTGGTGATTGCAGTCTGGTTGAGAGTGGTGGTCTCAGTCTAGTCCAAGTTCCAGTCCTTCTCTGGGTCCCACGAGTGGTACAGAAGTCCCCAAACCCCAAGATTATATATCCTCAGGTTCAGGCAGGAATGCCCAGTACCTCCCTCAGGGCGGGGAGTTCCACAATGGGTGTGAGGACAGGAGCATCCTCCTGTCTCGCAGGCCTCTTAACACCCAGCTTATAGCCTGAGGGGTCAGACATGCTCTGGGCAGTTGCTGTAAATGGTCTGTTAATAACAGTTTCTGGGAAATGGCATGGAAGGGTATAGAATACACACTTTTGGGCTACACCTACACAGTGATGAGCTGGTCCCAGCTGTTCTAACTAGGACAGCGCAAGACTTGGTGGATGTGTTAGTTTAAAATATTCTAGAGTGCTGTATGTTGGAAGCTACCTCAAATAATTATTGCTATTTATCGTTCCTCATATAAATATTTTGAGCTATGACAGAAGTAGAAACTTATGGTGGAAAACCCACTTTTTCTTTTTTTCCAAAGCCAAGCCGCTCTATGCTTTCAGACATCCAGATTGTTGTTTCTGTATGGTTAACTGTTGAGTTTCTTATATACATCCTGTGTTAAATCAGTGCTTCAACTTGTGGCTTTATTGTTACATAGTAGTATATTCCTACAGTAGACTGCTTTAATGGAAGAGCAAAAACTATTGGAGAAATATTCCCCTGAATACATAGGTATTACTTACATTCTCATTATTTGCATAATCATCTTTGCTGATGTGTAAATCTGGAGCAGATGTTACAGTATGCTTATATAGATATAGACTAATGGAGCCTAATTCTGCCTAGGCCTTTTGGACATTAATTCCTTTGCTGTTCACATCTACAGCTGATATGAAAAGCTTGAAAAGGAAAGTTTTTATACTTTTAATATATTGGATTTGAAAAATAAAATCATATTAGGTTTCTCTTTAAAGCTGACACTTCTAATATGAATCTCAGATGTCACACATTTTCTTAATGTCAGATGAAGTTTTTGACAGCATTTGTAAATAATAGTTAAAAGAAACCCCAAACCCAATTTGTTAATATGTTAAAGTTTGCTCTTTAAACTTCTTCCTTCACTTAATCTTTCAGCAGGCAGTGTGTTGTTGCCTGTGGCCATGTGAACAAGGAGTAAGGAGGTTGCTGAACAGCAGTAGTTGTTACACCTTGAGGGCAGGCTGTGAAATGTCTTGAGCTAATTAGGTGTGACTTCAGCTGAAGGATGCCACTTTCAGGAAACTAACCCTGGATCTTGCATTGAAATAGCATTGTTCCCTCTTGAGTAAAGACTCCAGACTGAAAAAAATGTTTCTGGACCTGTTTATTTTAAGTAGAGTCAGTAAAATGAGTATACCCCAAAGAAGGTAAGAACCTAGGGAATGCTAGGAACATAGTACAAGAACACTTAAATGACTCTGCCATGTTTGCCTTGTGTTTAGCAGGATTTATTCGCCTCAGCTAAGTATTAACCATGTGGGACCTGAAATGACTCTCAAATCAGACAAGTGTTGTTGCAGTGCTCAAGGTTCTACATGGGAGCAGCAGGGACCTGTCACAGTGCCCTGGTAAATAAAGGTGTACTGAAACTTATGTGCTTCGGAGTTCACAATCCTTGGCCACACTTGGGTAGATCATGAGAACTGGGGGATTCTGAAGCACGTAGTCCAAAGGGGTTACAATTCAAGGATTATGTTCTTAATACATCTGAGCTGGCTCTGCATAAAACTAGCTCAGCTTTATAGCCAAAGTGGGTAGTAAATTTTCCAGATCCATGCTGGTACTGGAAGTGATACAGCTGTTAAGCTAGACCTGTGATCATTCTTCTCTCTGCCTCCCTCGCCATTATTGCTTTGTAACAGGGAAACTTTGCTTGGATGCTTGAAAGCTGACTGTCTTTGGAAACATTCCTTAGCCTTTTCCTTGGCTTTCTTCTAAAATTTAAGAAGAAAAAGTTGAAATCATAAATGACTCAGCTTGCTATTTAGTTCTACACAATGAATCCTAAATTGCTTAGCCTTATTTTTTCTGATTTGCTTACTAATTTTCTTCTTTAAAAGAATTGTTTGCACTTGTCTTAAAATTTGAGAAAATTAGAATTCCTTTCTGTATGTTCTGTAAATGGCTGTTCTGCCACGAGAACCTGTTGTAGCTTCCCTCTATATCCATGGAATTTGAACTTGACTTTAAAACAGGAAGCTTTCCCTGTCCTGAATTCAGAGTAAAATATAAATTAAAGCTTTAAACTAACACTTTTGTTGTGCCATTCTCCATGTGTTGAAATCTCAATTATTAAATAGCCATACTAATAAACAGCAAAGGCAATACATTTCAGGTATTAAAAAAAATAAATCTTTCCTTTTTCCTTCATACTTAGTGTTTAAATAAAAACCAAAACAACCCAAACAAATGCAAAAGCAGACCAGTAAGAAGTCGTCAGTGGTTCTACTGCCTATTTTTTTTCTTTTTCTTGCCTCTTCTCTCTCTGTTTTCCAATCACACCTTGTTGGTTCACAAAGTGTTTAATTCTGTAGACCATCAGACTATCACAAGCACTCATGTAGACCAAATTCTACTTCCCTACAGGCCTGATCATATTCTATCAGATCTCAACATCTAAGGATGTCTGGGTTTTATAATTAGTTATGCAAGTTGTTTGGATTGTACCCCTGACCTTTCATCCCTAATTGAAGCTTTTGGAGACGTGATTTGGAACAATACTTAAATAGTACTTGTACTCTTAAGGGCTTTGCTGAATTTTGACATGGAACAGAAACCACAAATGCAAGTGAATGGGAGAGAAAAGCAGCAATCTAATCCTTGAAACATAGGTAGATAACCAGGAAAATTACTAGTCTGTTTTATGTTCCCTGCAAAAAGCCCTTTTTTGGTGAGAGATGGCTTTGCAGGGATTTAAGCACATAGGATACAACTGTACTAGATGTGGTGGTCTTTTTTTTTTTCAGTTACCGGCTGCCTCTGTTTATTTTGAAGGTACACTTTTGACACTAAAAGATTCTTTTTAGACATGTAAGAAGCTTCATGAGTGCAATCTGCCTCTTTAAAACCACTTCTTCCATTATAGTAATCTGTTCAAAAGCTATCTAATCCTGAGCTACAGTTCTAAATAAACAGGCTTTTCAGTTTCTTCTAAGACAAATTGCAGTCTCATCAATATGTATTTACATGTTTTCCCTTTCTCAATTATGTGAAAGCCAGAGGACTAGCCTCTGCCATCGTCAATTCTTTGTTAGAAATGAATAAGCAGTTGTTGTAGTATCTTGGGTGTAATTCCAACTTTTTTCTGATAACACTTGTGCTACTGTCTCATTGGCAGTAAAATATGTGACTCTATTGCCATTATTTATATATTGGAGAAAGGAGTAAAAAAAATGCAAACATGTAAAGTATGTTAATTCTTTTAAGAATTGGTCTTGTTTTCTATGATCACAGCTGTAGCTGGGGTGTTTTCCCTGCTTGCAATGATGCAGATAAAAACAAATCTTGTGGCATATTATAAACCACTATGAAACATTTTGAGAAAGTCATCTGGATCTCATTTCCTTGTGGAATCATTCTAGTCTGCAGTCCCTACTGTGAACTTCACTACTGTGAAGATGAATAAGAAGCTGAATAGTAAACTGTATGTCATCTAGAAGGAACACTAAAAACCATCAGACCAAATGCTTTAACTATCTTTCACATTCTGGTGATATAAAAATCCTGAGGAATTTGCTATAAGTTACAATTAGGGGTCTCGATATAGTGATTTGTTGTATTTCTGTGAAGACATGCCGTAGTATCTGCATTAGCTGATGTACTTAGCATGTGTTTCATGTTCAGAAGACTCATGTTAAATTATTTTACTGTTTTCTTAGGTAAATAGGAACTTAATATTTGATTCATCTCCTTTTTATTGCATTTCTTATATATGAATTTATACTTGATGCAGCTTGGAAATGTTTGAAAACTGAAAGATTTCAGTAAAAACACTAGATATTAAAATTTCTTAATTGATTTATGTTTTTTAGTCTTTGGGAAGTTCTAGGGAGTCTGACAGCATAAAACAAATTGAAGGGTCAAGGTTAAATTGGTTGCAAAAGGTAAAAATGTTTGGTTCTATTTTGCATCCACGTGTTAACCAACATGGACATCTGATTTGGTACTTCATGCTTTCCTAGAATTAGATGGGTTTTATTAAATAGCTGTACTGCTTTAATTCAGTCTAGAGGAGCTTTAATAACATTAACAAAATTATTTGGAATAAATACAGTTTCAGAAGCTACTGCTGTAAAGCAGTGGTTTTTTTCTGGTTATGTTTTTTGTGTGCTGAAGACTTTTGAGCCACTACCGCAGTCTCTTATTTTGAGATCTGGCCAGGTTGGTTTAAAATATGACAAATCTGCTTTTAGCTGTCTCTTGAAAGCACCTGAGCCTAATTTTACAATTATGCTTATGAGAGTTCATAGGAAACAGAATTATTTGTGTTCCAGCTAAAGCTTATGTAAAGGTCTTGATGTCACATATTATTTTTGGGTGACTGGTGGTGAAATAGCATGGCTGGGACTAGTATATTTTATATAATAAATATTATATGTTGATATAATTTCTGTGAAGTTAAAACTTATAAGATGTTGAACTAACAGTAGAGGACAAGTTTCTGAGTTATTAAAACAAAAATTTCAGAGGAATTAAATCCCTGTTTTTATTTCAGTATTTTGAATTTTATCATAGAATGCTTTTGATGCCTGGCCACACCTTTGCTTGGAATTGTTATTAGAATTGCAATCAGAAATTTTCAACATTGCTCTCTCTAGCTCTTCAGCTGTTCAAAGCCTGCTGGCGTTAATGAGATTGAGACTATTGTTTCCTCTCTAGTAATTTCAACTTCAGTTTCACCAGTCTGAGGGAAAATGATCAGTTCTCCTTAAATAACATCAGAGCCTGCATTTGTGATAACATTTGGTTCAAAGCACTTTTAAAAAATTCTAAGTTGGTTATGTGTACCAGTCTCTATTAGTTATGCTCTGCCCTGGGCTTTTACTGTTTTCATCTTCTGAGTTGTCCTTTTCTATTATACCTCCAGAAATCCTTCAAGTTCAATTCTCATGAAGTATGCAGAATTTACTTTCTCTTCTCCAACTCCCTGCCCACCCTGCCCTTATGAATTCCATTAATGCTTGATATAACACTTCAGGATTTATAAACTGAATAAAATGCTTCCCATTTTAGTACAAAATGAACTTGGTAAAATTACCATTGAGGAACCTTGGCTTTAAACTTGCTAGTGGCTGCATTGCTGTTGTAGAGATTATGTGTGGATGACTTCAAGTCAGCCTTATTGGATGCAATGAGCAACCACAGTAATGGCTCATTAAAGTTTTGTTTTCATCAATGCCAACAGTAAGTAAACTTGTGTTTAGCCAGGATTATAAGGATGTTCTACCAAAACATCTTTAAATACTGGATAAAACCTGTGTTTGAAACTGGATATCATAACTTTGATCTGGCTGCCCATAAACACAAACACAAACACATGTAATTTAAACAGCTCGTGGGAGGGTTTTGCATTTATTCAATTTGGAACATCATCAAAATTCTTAAGACTTAATTATATCTGCCTGTTACTTAGTTTCTGCCCCTGCTTTGAAGACCATTCTAACTGATTCAACATGCTGAATCTTCTCTTTTGGTGTGTTGATATCAAGGAAGAAAAATGCACATATGGAAAAAGAGTATTTTCTGCTAAGCAAAACACAGTAGTATAAATAATTCTATTGCCTGCTTTGAATTAGTCTTTAAAAGAAAAAAATTAATTAAACTAGTACCCCCTGACTTCTTTAAAAGCTTTCATATGAATTTTGTTGGCTTCTCTAAGTTGCCAGTCTAATTTGAAGCTCTGCGTGACTGTTTTTTTTTTCTCTAAGGTTGCAGTAGGTTAGCTATAACATGACTGCTCTGCTCTCCTCTTGGGTCTTAGAGCAGCACAGTGTTTTCCAGTCTTTGCCAATTCCTCTCAGTAAGGCTTACCAAGAAAATTATATCACCTTACTGACTTCTGTTCTTTCTTGTCACATTCCTAGAGAAGAAATGTTCCTTTGTTCTATATCGCTTGGACCCAGACCAGATGTAGCAAAACCGAGGAGCTCAGATCCCTGTGTCCAATGAATACTTCGCTTCCCTTAGTGATTTCAAAGACAGTGTAGCTAAGTACAATAGTACTCTGCTTTAGTCCTGATGGAGGCTGAAGCTGGGATCATGGTAAATAAAAGATTATTAAAAGATCATGCTTGCTACAGTAGAAGATCTTTTAGCACAAAAGAGCATAAAGAGTGCTACAGTTCAGATTTGTAGCGGAGTGGTACAATGGTACGGTTTGTGGAGGAGACTTCTATTTTGTGTGATGTCTTGGTGTACCAAAATTTGTCATGGATATGATTGTATACTGACCTAAATTTTGCTTTTAATTGTTTTGTTAGAACATGCTTGTATGATGTCAAGTCATCAACAGGTATGAGAATGTGCTCCCATCTCTCCCAGGCTGAAGCATGATATGTAATAGTACTTTTGCCTCTGGTCCACAGCAATGAGAAGCAAGTCAGTTCTGGATTGCTCTGCAGCATGTGACTGCAGTCATATGCAGACACTTGTGTCTGGATGGCTTCTGGGGCAATAATGGGACTTACTGTTCCCCATTTACTAGAAGTGGACCTTTTTCTGGAAAAACTTTGTTGGTTTTTTTTTTCATATTCCTATATTTTCTTAAACATCAATAAATATATAAATCTGATTTGATATAATTTAATTTGTTGCAAATACTTGCAAAATAAATGTGATGGGGTATTTTTTAACATATGATGTTTTGTATTTTGAAATTTGTTTTCATTTTCCGCAGAAGACAACTCCACAGTTACAACTTTCAATCTCCAGCTTTCCTATTTACTATGACACTGGAACACACATTGCTGCTGCTGTGTTTGAGAAACTCTCTGGTGTTTTAAAGTTTAGAATTAGAAGTTGCTCTTATGTTAAATTTCTTTTGTGCATCCCAGACTAATTAAGAATCCATTAACATGAACTGCTTTGCCACTTTTTATTGGTGATAGGCCTAGAGGTGTAGAATAAAAATCCTTGAAATGTATTTCACCTTCTAAATAGAGTCTTCAGAGAATAATAATTTCTGAAGTATTTTTCCAATAATGGTAGTTCAGCACTTGGAGACTGGATACACACACATTTCAATATATTGTAATGTGTGGAAGCTTCGAACTCTGCATTAATGTGTTTACTTCTACTTTGATCCCACGCTGCGTGTGTGTATACTTCTATAAAAGCTTTCTCAGGCTGGATGTGACTTTCACTTGTTCTTTTTGCGATTAAATATCTGGAAACAAAAGTTTCTTGATGTTTTTTAGTCCTCAATTAAGGCTTTAAAGGGAAAAAGAAACTCTGGTATAGCCCTGCAAGTTCCGTGTGGAAAATACCTGTAAATATCACCTAATTACGACACTTCGCAAGATATTTAAAAATATGTCTGTAACATAATGAATTGGAGAAAGTATGATAGAAGGTGTACTTGCTGCCTTTCCTAGTGCTATTAAATGCTCAGCATTCCTGTCCTTACTACATAGTATATATATGTAGAGACCCCATAGCCTTATGAGGCTTTTCGGTCAATGTGGATTTGCAGAACAGTGTAGATAGGGGATTTCTTTAGCATCAGACTGAAAAACCCATAAAATCCATGAAGAAAACAAATCTACTTCATTAATTTTTCCTATTCTTTGACATTAAGCAATTGAGATAGATATCAGACATGAGATCAGAGAACTGCTACTGCTGTTATACAGTCAGTGTGTCATTTCAACAGTGTATCATTTCACTTTAGGGAAGGTGAAATCAGCCCAGTTCTTACAGTCCTTCAAGCTTTTTAGTGGCACTTGAGGACAGGCTTCTTTCTTCCTTTTGGGTGCTTCCTGCTATAGTAGAAGACATTCTGTTGTACACTTCCGGGAACACAGAGCAGCTGTAAGGACTGGATACTCTTCTGTAGCTAAACTAAACACCACCACCCCTCCCACCAAACAAACAAACAAAGCCCACTCTCAAAAAAAAGCCCCAACAAACCCCCCAAAACATGAAGTAATTTCAGCTTTTAAGTAACTTTCAGTAACTTCAGCTTTTAAGAAGCTGAAGTAACATCTGCAATATAGGAATCATTCAAGAAATGTTTAGATACTCATAATAAATTTAGTTTCTGGAAATCATCCATTGATTGTAATTGAGCATAATAGGACATACTTTCCAATGGCCTTCTCATCTCCTATTTTTAGATTACTTTCCATAAAGTGGATACATTTTTTTCCTTGCCTGAGGTGTAGTTGGTATATCTTCAGTTATTAAATTTATTAGTATTGTGTGTGGGTAAAAGATAGATTATGGATTGAAAGGTTCCCAGAATTGCGGGGTAAAGGCAACTTTACTCCCCAATCTTTGCTCAGGAATGCAACCTTTACTCGGGGTGGCTTTGCACCCCAACCAATCTGATCATGATCAGTGAGAAAAGAGAGGATGCTCTGTTTTCCCTGGGGTGCCTCAGTTCATATCTGAGTCTGCACAGTAAAGTGCTGTGGGGACCTTATCCTATGAAGTACACCAGGTCCTCCTCAAGTGAGCCCCCTCACTCTTCCAGGACTTAGTGACACTTTTGCGTTTGCCTCATATTTGATGCTCTGAGACACAATAGATTTTTTTTGCCAGCTGAGACAGACTTCTATGGATGGGGGAGGAAACTTGAAAAGGAGGCTTGCAGTAGCCACATGGCCTGTGACTCGTCGCTAATATCAATCAGGCCTCTTGGTAGGCTGTCTTTTGGAAGTCTACAGTAGCTCACAGCAGTGTTTCAGAAACTGGTGGGTGCTGTCAGGGGTACTCAGTGTCCCTTTTTGTTACACTTGTGGTTTCTCGTTCTTTAATAAAAAATCACAACAAGCCACACCCACCAAAAATTCTTTGATTCCACTGACCTTATTTTCCCTCCCCTTCCATTCATTTGCATATATTCACTACCTCTTCTATTTTTCACTCATTTACTCTCTGGCTCTGCAGACTGTGTCTTATTTTGCCTTCCCGGTAGAGCTTTGAATTTTATAGAGTAGAGTCTGGAGCTATCCTTGCTGTGGACTCCTCTGGTGAGAAAAAGCAAAAGGAGATTGCTGCCATGGCCACAGCTGCTACTGCTGCTGTCATGATCATTTAATTGCTGCAGCCACTCTCACTGCTAATTATTATGGGATAATTAACACTGATCAAAAATGTGAAGTGCATCCCCTGCTTTACATATCTCTATGAACAAGCAATAAATCAAAATTAGAACTCAGCAGAATTATACAGAAGCAACTTGCTGCTCTTGGCTTAGTTCTTGGAATGGCAAATCTGAGTGTTTTGGTTCTTTTTCTTTCCCCAAACGTTAATTGATAATTGAAAGCATAGAAGAATTTACTATAGATGTAAATTATTAATGTAAACAAAGTCTCTGCTGCTTGTAAAGCATCTGTCATATAAAACTGTGCTGTTGGCCCTCAAGGCCAGTGAAGGCACATTAATTCTACAACAAATTACTCTAATTTATGGAACTGTTGTATTATATCAAAAGTCCAATTGGAAGCCATCATTGCCCTCTAACTCAGTGTTAATATATCTGTTTTTCCAGTAATTGCATAATGACTGTTAACTTTTATTGTACAACAGATCAATGGTAGTGAACTAAGGAGTATGTTATTTCTATTGAGAAGTGAGTGGGGTATTTGAACTAGCTTAGTGTTCTGTTGAAAAGGACAGCAATTGATTGATGTGGAAGAAATGAATGTGAGAGTAGCACTGCAAAACATGCAAGTTTTTCTACTTTTTCTGTGATTTTCTGATTCTTCATTAAAGTTGTGGGCATGATGTCTGTAGCATTCATGCAGATTTCCATGAAATCATCCCCGACAATCTACAAAAATTAGATGCTGTTTGGTATTTTTTAAAAGTGTGCCATTTCCTCTGCCCAACTCATCTGACCAACTCCTCCCTTGTCCTATGTGGAAAAAAATATCATAATTATCTTCCTGTGACTTAAAATGCCAGATAGCAAGAAGTGAGATGAAAAATCCATCAGTTGTTTGTGCAGCCTGTTGACAGGTTTAGTTTCAGGCCCTTAGAAATCTTATTTTTTTTTCTTTCCTGTAATTTTTTTTTTAATGAACCCTCAACACTAAGAATGCAAACAGTCTGAGATATTTAGGCACGAGATTTAATGACTGCTACCAAGAGAGCTGTAGCTGATATGTCCACTTCCTTCTTCTGTCAAAAGGTTACTATTGTTTTGCATTGAAAATTAAAATTACTTTCTAATGTATTATCATCTAGGAATTTTGATAAGGGGAGGTAGAAGAATGCAACATTGTTTTGACACAAATGCAACAAATGCAACATTTGTTGCTATAGTAGTTGTTTCTTACATTTTGTGTTTCTTTTTGTAAATGACTTAAACATTGAAGGAACACAAATGGGTACTACTTTGAGAAAGCAGAAGGAATATATAGTATATAGGCCATGACTGAAATGTTTTGCTCTTGGATTTTATAAAAGCTTATAATGAATGATGTATAGAAATGTTTGGGGGAAACCTGATGTTCTTTGAATATTTTTCAAATGTGTATGTAAAAGGAGTACCAGAGTCTTAAACTATGCTCATTTTCAGTAAGGTAATAGTCTTTAAAACTGTTGGAAAGCATACATGCTTTGTTCTCAGAATTCACTGATCGTCAAATCTTATTGCTAAATTAGGCTGTTTTATCATTTAGAGGTTAACGTAAGACAAACAACCTTTTTTTTACTGTTAGAAAGATCTTTGAGAGTTCTGGAAACTAATAAATGGCTGTATAGGGAGCATCTAATATCTTCAGCTGATTAAGATTTGCTATCACTCATTAATAGGCAGTGGAATCTGGTGCTAAAAAGACTTTAAAAATGAAGATGCATCACACTACAATAATAGATTCATTTAACAAATGCGTTTGATGTTAACTTAAAGAAGAGAAAGATTAAGCTTCCACCAACTTCTGTTTACTTATTCAGACTACTTGCTTTTGTTCTCCTTTGCCTTTCTGCCTTAATGTGGTAAGAAAGAGTTTTCTTTCTTTCACAGCTTTCTGTGAAAAGTTTCTCAAAACAATTGGTTGGATATTTATAGTGTAGTAGGCTTAGAAAAGCCTCTATGATATCCCATCCACAGTCAATAGGAACATTCCCTTGCTATTTCTGACTTGGTTTTCTGTCCTTTTGAAACACTTAGCAGAGGACCAAGTGTAACTCTACAATAGGTATAGGGAAAGGAGAGAAAGTAGTTTATTGGTACCATCACCAGAACCAGGAGCACTGGTTAGTTTGGTAATGGCATCCTTCCAACTTATGATTCAGGTATCAAACCTGAATCAATTCAGGACAAAAGAAGAGGTCTTGCAGGATTGTCTCACTTTCTTTGCAGCAGTGTAGCTGAATTTATGCTTATTTTGTGAGTTAGTTAATCACATGCTTCCTTTGGTCAAGAAATTTTCCTGATAACCAAAACTGAGACTGGGCAGCTGTTCTGTTTGTCTCAAAAGTATCCTTTATTAGAAGTTGGGTTTGTTCCAATCTTGAAGCTGTGATAGCTGTACATTCTAGTGTGGTTACTACTTAAGGTTAATAGACCTTATGTCAACAGACAGAGATCATCTTTCCCTAGCTAGGTCTCTGACTGGATCAAAAGAATGGCATCCTTAGAAGACACTGTGCAAGAAATGCTGTAGCTTTGACCTGGATTCTTGTTATGACATGATTAAATAAAATTGTGGCCTGCCATTTCCTTTCACTATCTATTATTCATTCCTCTCATAGCAAAGTCACTCGTTTATCTGTTTTTTATCTGTCTTTAGATGGGTATACAAGTTGGTAAAAGGAGCCCTTCTGTACAGAAATTCATAGCCTTCTGACTTCTAGCTGTGCTTTCTTCAAAGATCACAGAATCATAGGAAAGCTTAGGCTGGGAGCCACCTCTGAAGATCTAGTCCAATCCCTCTGCTCAAAGGAGGGTCAGCTATAGCATGTTGCACAGGACTGCAGGTTGTTGGGTTTTGAAAGCATCAATACTAATTGACTCAAAGCTTACTGTTACAATAAACATGAAAAAATACCAATGTAAAAATTTACTATTTTAACAGTTTCCACAAACATCTTCAGTTTGCTTTTATGTATTTGTCTTCTGTTGTTTGACTATGTTGTAATTATAAATTGTAATGAGTATATTTAAAAAAATTCTCAAGATTTCCAAGACTAATCAAAGAATTTTGAGTGTTGCTCTGAAACTTTTAAAGACTAACTATTAGCCTTGTGTATCAGCACTTAGTGAAAATCAAAACTCCCTATGGATGTCCCATTCTTTGTTGAAAATCTGGATGTATAATGCAAGGAAAGATATGGAAATAAGTGCATAGACAGGCAGAACAGCATGTAGATTAACTTATCAAAAGTTTTTTGACTGATAAACTACTATCAGCACTCAATTTTTTTGCTGACTAATGAAAATCTTTTTTTTTTTTGTGATGCTTTGATATGGGACCTGTAATGGTCTCCTCTTCCATCACTGGTATACAGACCACAGTTTGTGAATGACAGATAGGAAACTGAGAGGTGGTTAGTGTGTGTTAGTGATGTCCATAAGCCTTACTTATAAACTCTTGTGAAATATTTCCATCCATTTCTTACTTGAAAATAAACCACTGTCTTACTTTTACTTTTGATGTGTCAAAACCATTAAATTATTAAATATACCATGAATTATGATATCACCAGTCCAGCTTTGTTGTTTGTGTCATGTCTTTCGCTTTGAGAATACTTTATAAGTACTGTATGCTGCTCATGGACAAAACGCTAGGGGTTTTTCTGTAGAATAGATAAATGTAAAGAGTAAGACTCATGCTATCTGCACCTGATAGTAAAAAGTGGTGTAACAAATATTTTTAGCTTTCTGCTTAGATCAGGTAGTTTGCCAGTTTGATCTTTCCTAGGCCATGTATTAATGAAAAGAAGGTATATGCAGTTGTTTAGATTATTAAATAGAGAAGTGACCACCTAAAGCCTGACAAATATACTGTAGCACTAATTAGTTGTTTTTAAGCTTATATCTTTCTACATTAAAGGCCAGGATTTTAACTGGATACTTATGCTTAACCCAGATGTGACATTTTACAGCTATTCAGGGTCTGTAAGAGCCCTGTATTTACTAAAATCTGCCATAGGTCTCTCCTATTAGTAGAAAATAGCAGGCCTGCTGTATATACTGCGCCTGTTTCCATTTTCCTAGGATTAGGAAACTTATTTCTCTTATTAGAAAGACTCAAATGTTGTGTGACATGAAGTACTTTGTGTCTTATTCCTATCTATAGAGATTGATATAAATAGATGCAGATTGGTTTGTTTGTGAGCAGAATTATAAACTGAATTTCACTCTGGATGGGATTTGAAGATTGACTGAAGACAGAGCGTTAACGCTCACACAACCTGCATGTAATGCTGTACCTGCTTGCTATCACCAGTACCTTGTGAGGGGTGACACTTCATCAGCATTCCAAGAGTTTACAGTTCTCTACTGCAGTAAAAGCTTTCTGATAATACAAACATATTTCTAGATTTTAAAATAAATAATTTCTCTTTTTGTCCCTGAAATATATTTATTTTAATGATTTATAAAAAATGAATACATTTAGTGCAACTAGGTCTTTCCCACTGGCATTACATATTACTGCTCTTGGTTAGGAGGATACTTAAAAATGCTTTTCAAGTATTGTCATAAAATGGTAGCAATATCAGCCATAGTGTTAAAATTACTAAATTTTATATAAGTAATTTCTATAACTTATGGAATTTTGACTTGGCTGTTAAATGCTGAAGACAGGTGAGGACCACTGTGTGTGCCAAGCAGTGTCCCCAAAAGGGCCTGGTGGTTGGCTGGCAGCTGAGCTAACCTACTTCAGCTGGAAAGTGGGACAGAGTTCAGTCGTGCAGTTCATTTCTCACACTGAGTTATTGACTGCATTTGCCTCCTCTTCTCTGAGAAATTTCACATTAAACAGAATCAAATGTGTTTGCAATGTCCAAGGCCCATTTATCAAATCAGAAAATACCTGAGGTCTCAAAGTTTTGTTTAATATTGAGAGATAAAGTGGTAGCCATATCATTTCAGTACTAGATTTCCTGTACTCATTTTGATTTCCATTCTTCAACATGCAGGAAACAATCTAATGTCTACTGGAAAGAGTCGTAATTGCTTTTCATTATTTGCGATATTAGAAGTGTATTCAGCAATATGGGTCATAGTTTTTAAATTGTGTTCTTAGATTCTTCAGTTGAATGCTTCATAGTTTTTTAACATGAACTACAGATTTTCATGTTTAAATCTTACTAATCAATGCATTTATTTGCTGTGCTATACCAATTTATCTGCTTACTGTTTTCATAGGCATTCTGCAAGTCTATCCTTTTCTGTTTTCTAGAGACTGAAATAACTGAATATTTTATTTAATTTCCACAGTGCAAGTAAATTACTCCCTCTGTTACACAGGCCTTCTTGCTAGACTTGTCTGACATGGGAAAGCTCCCTGAGAATGCAGAGAGCTTACTTGATCTGCATATGCTTAGCGGCTGAAAACAGAATTTCTTAGTGACACACACTCTCCCCTAAACACTGAAGAAATCTGTGTTACTAAGATTTTGATATTACGGGGATAGAAAGGGATTCTGTCCAGAGAGGCACTGATTTTTTTTTTCTTTGACCTACCATTTCAAGAAATTACTTTTGGTAGACTTTGTATTTCTTCTGAGAGAAAACTTTTTCCATCAAGTCTGTCCACATGAGGACGTGAAGTTAGAGGTAAGAGCACTTTTTCTTTTTAGTTTAGACCAGGTAGACTAGATAGTCCAAAAATAAATGTCGCTAATACTAGAAACCTATTTTGTTTGTGGTGATTGTTCAGACAGGACCAAGAGGAACAGGAGTGCTTTTATGATTTTCAGTATTAGTGTTATATTAGCAGTTAAAGATGCGAGTTCTATTCAGCTAAATGCTGTAACAGCACACAGAAATATATAACTGCAGTAAGTAATCTCTTTCCTCTCCACACTCTCATCTTTACTTTTTTATTTCTTTTCTATGAGATAATGTCTGGGAACGTAAGACTTGCAGTATTGTGAAGCAATTGTAATTGGGACATTGGAGTTTACTGCACTAGGAAAATGAAATAAAAATGATTTGCTGCACAGATATTAATGTTAGCTATGAAAACCCTCTCCACAGAAGTGTCTCTAAGGCGGGTGGCCATTAATAATGCTGAGTTTCATGATGATTTGAAGAGGCCTTTCTCTTTGCCTGCCAGGGAAGACAGCATGAGAATTAAAGCATAAGTTTCATAACTTTTCTCCCTCAGATTTTATGCAAACTCTATAATGGATCAATTTGCATATTCCGCAGTTTGCCTGTCTTGTTCTGAAGGTTAGTCTTAGTAAATTAGGTTTATTGTTTTACTGTAAGATAGGGATGGGACAAGTCTACTTGCTTATGCCTCACCTTGATCTCAAGGGCATGGATTCTTTTTTGAGCAAGCTGACAATTTGGGTTTTTGTTATCTGGTTTATTTTTTACAATTCTGCTAAGCACTAGGTGCTGCAGGGAGTTTGTGCAGTGACAATCATCTCTGAAATCCATTTGCTCAGGAGATACCACCAAGCACATAACTGAAGTAAATACTATTGCTCACAACACACACTGATGTGTAGGGGCCTGCAATAAATGTTCAGTTGCAAACAGTGACATTACAGGAATAAAAATGCAAGTTAAAATTGTGGTTTACCTTCTCTGTCAACTGGGTTGAAGGCAGAGTCTGCTGTGGGTCTGGAGCTTGTGGTTTGACAGATACCTTTGATTTATGGTGAATAGCAGTCTGATGAAAACCTAGCACAGCCACATAACTTTTGATGTGCAGGTAGTGTAAGCCTGTGAGTTGAAGGTATGGAGAAGATTTAAGTAGGATTTAGCTGAGCTATATTTACATGAGCCTTTTCAGGATTTGTTATGAACTTTGTCTGTAAACCCTATTTTATTTTATCATCTAGTCTTTTCTTTCTTGTGAGGGCTCCTGAGCTATTTCAGTTATTTCATTTTCTCATCCTATTTTCTCCCCATAAATGCTTGTAATTGGTATTACCAGTCTCTCCCAAGCCTTCCGAGTCCCATGAAATGATGGCCTCTAGAATCTCCTCTTGCTTTGGATTATCTGCATTGAATCAATAATGGATAGAGCTGCTGTAGTGGAAAGTGCTGCATGAACTGTGCAGCTTTTACCAGCCCTGTCTCAGGATACATTGTGTGAGGAAAAAAAAATGGAGGGAGGGAATTTCACCTGAGGGACTGTGAAGCTTGCTGGAAGATGACTGGCAGCATGAAGCAAGAAGAAACATCTAAGGTACTACAAAGATGAAAACTCACTGATGAGAGTTTTTCCCTGTCACTGATGTCTAGAAATTAAATACAGAATATTTGGATTAAACAGCACAGCTCTTTCCAATGGGATACATGCAATCAATCATCCCTGGAAAGTGCTATTGACTGGTATCTTAACTAGACTGAATGAAACACTGTTGTGTACTACAAGATATAATTTTTCATGGTAGACGAATTCACTAATGACCCACTAGATAGCTTTTCTTCCTAGCTATTGTTCACTTAAAATGCAGACCTAGAAAGTAAATTTTTCACAGAGGATTAATTTGGGTAAAAGAGAAAGCAAGAATTGCTTTTTTTTTTTCCCCCCAGCTTGGCTACTGGGCTGTGTAACAGCTCACTCTTTGTAGAACTGTTAGTAGGGATTTAAAATATACATTTTTTTGTATGAGAACAAAGAGGTTCAGCTCCTCAATATCCAACTCTTTGGTAAATATCTTGCTACTGTCCTTGGTTTTGGGGTTTTTTTGGTATGTTTTCATAGATACAGCTTTGTGTGATGGTGGTGGTGGGGTTGTTGGAGATTGGTTTTCTTTTTTAAATTTTTTTTTTAACGTTTGTGTTTTGTTTTGTTTTTAAGGAAAGTTAAACTCAAGTCAAAAGTATCAGTAAATTGGGCTATTTTTTCTTGGTCTCCTAGTGAATGGGTTTGTTGCCTTAATCTCTCAATTTCCCAGACTCAGCCCATTGCCAAAATAATACAAATATTTACATGTAGCTTATAAGAGCAAAAGTGAAGGACCTTCTGCCTTTTGTGCGTTGTATATATTTGATACTTCTGTTCTGTTGATGGTTTTTAAGTGATAGGCGTTCTTTTAATGTGTTTTCTCCTATCCTCCCCTTAAGGTAATAGATGCAGTTTCTCCTTTTGTTACTTTCATTTTAGAGCACTTTTAACTATAATACAGTGAGGTGAAAGGTGCTTCTGTTGTCATGCAAAACTGAAATCTGGAGTCCAGATGTTTGGTTTTAGCTCTACTTGTCAGAATTTGTCATTCAGTGTTCTACTTTCAATACAGCAGTGATTTTATCCACCCTCCTGATTTTTAGAGACTACTTTTTTCCATAATACGGTTGTACTTATGGTTGTTTTATGCTAATGCAGGATGTACCTGTACTTTCTAGAAACTTTTACTTCTACTTATCCTTATCTTTAAATGCATCTTAAAGATTTTTCTGGAGACATCAATTATTTGGTTTTTTACCCGTTGTCTGTCCTACTGCGTTTCAGTTGACAAATGTGTTTGTCATTATTTATTATTATAATTTTTATTTACGTTTTCCTAATTTGTTGTGTAATGTATGTCTATATTTTGTTGCAGTATGTGCAGATCCAAATAGCTTCTACTTCATCTTGAACATTTTTCCTTCACAGAATACCTTTCTACCATTTATATTTTGATTTTACTAGAGAGCGTGTGTGTGTGTGTGTGTGTGTGTGTGTATTGTTTTGGGCATTATGATTTCCTAGGTAGCATTCAGTTTTTAGACTGTTGTTATATCTTTGTGATTTTGGATACCAATACTGCCACCAACGGTGGTGTCTACAACTCAGGTAGATGTAATTGAGCAAGATGTGGGAATGCTGTTGATTCTAGTGGTTCATCAGAAATCCCCCTTTCTCCCTCTGAGAGTAGGGCTCAGGCAAAGGACTATGTTCTGAAGAACACAAGAGCTTCAGGCTTTATCTAGACAAGTCTGTCTTCATTTAAATGCAGGCTATATTCACTGTAGTCTCATCTGAGCTGGGTACAAAATGTATGATTACATAGCTTTTAAAGGAAATAGGATTTTATGAGAATACTGAATAATAATTTTTTCTTCCTTCCTTGAAGATCTAACAGAATTACCCTTAATGTTACTTCTGAACATGACAACAGGCAGGAAGGCTGCAAACCTAGTGAAAAGGTTCTTCAGAATTTACCTGCTAGTTTGTTTTTTGATTTCTTTTATTCTTTTCATGCATGATTCAGAACTGTGGTCGCAAACTCAGCTTGAGAACTCACAATAAATCACAGTATATTCAGTGTGGAAGGGACCTCAGAAAGCCTCTAGTCTAAGTTTCTACTTGAATCAGGGTCAGTTGTGACAGGAGACCAGGTTACTCAGCACTTTATCTGGTTGGTAGCCTTAAAAACTTGCAGTTTGGGAGACTGTACAACCTTCCTGAGCATCCTCTTTCACTGTTGAACTGTCTTATGGTGACAATTTTTCCTTATAACCTCTCAGAAGCCAGATACAAAAAGTCTAGGTTGTCAGAAGGAAGTAGGAATCTGTCTCATTTCCTACCTCCATTCTTCTCATTTGTAACCTTTCCCCTCTTTAGCTTCTATTTTAACCTCCTCTCTCCTGCCACTCCATGTGTCACTGATGTGATGTATCCATATCCTTTGAATTTCATACAAGTACTACTCTTTAAAAATTTATGATGATGATGACAAAAGTAACCACAAAAGGAAACTAAGGCAAAGAATGCTTTACTAGTAGCATTATATTTAAAAACATATTGCTTCTTTGTCACTCAAAGGCTGATACTAATGATAAACAAAGAAATACCCTATGGTTATTTTGTAGTTTTCCTTTTCTGTTTAAGAATAGCATAACATGAGTTAGAAGTGTATTAGAAATATTATGCTACCAGAAACTACAGTGTAATAAACGAGTTTTTTTCCAGTAATGTTAAAATATGATATTCTATTAAATTCTTCAGTTGGAAAACTCTAAAAACATGCATACAGTTATTTCTGATTTTTTTTTTTCAATTTTGGTTGATTAATGTTTTTGTAAGTTAAGTTTTGGTTAAAATGTATTTTTTTTTCTTCTAATATCCCAGACCAGAACCTTGGTTTTGCACCTAGAGGATATTTCATGAAATTAATAACAACTATAATGTTTCTTGTTAGAATAATTGTAAAATTAGGAATCAATCTAATGAGAAATACCAAAGCATGCTGAAGGAGGTTTCGAAAGATGATTACATGGAATTCAGTGGGTTATTTGAATATTAAAAGATTAAGATCTGCCTTGAAAGACTTGAAAAAATTGTCTATGGATTTTATGTCTAAAATGTAATGAATTTAATAAACAATTGTATGGTATAAGGAGCGAATTCCTTTGGACCTAAAGTCAATACGTTGATATCTCAAGGGAACAATGCTGCAGTCAGTGTTACTACATGCTTTCATCTATGATGTAGTAGAAGGCTGTACAAGTAAGGTGATATGGCCCAACACAGAGGCAGCTCATTGCTATTCACATGGATAAAAACACAGTGAAGCACTAATGCCAGAGTCTCAGACCAGTAGAGCCAGGCAGAAAATGCATAAATTACCTTGCACACTGGTCAGATATATTAAGAAAAAACCCAACTTCTACACTATTTCAACTTACGGATTCTTCATTTGGAGACTGGGAGAATGATATTAGCAGATTTTGTCAGTTTAGTGACAGCATATTCTATTCAAAAGGGGAATCTAAAGCAAATAGAGTTCTTCCACTGTTTTGAAAAAGGTAGGAAAAAATGTGGAAAAAATATCCATTGACATGGTGATTTACCTTCAGCCAGAGCAGTGTTCAATTCTAATGTCACAACTGAAACTGAAGCAGGGTAGATTAGTGAATCTAAACTGTTCTGGTTCAGAAATCAAGCTAAAATGGTTGCTTACAGTTTTATTGTTAGGGCAATATGAAATGATAGAGAAGCTAAAAACTAATTGGGAACTGAAAGGCAGTTTCAATACCCAGATGTTTAGATGGTGCTTTAGATAAGATACTTGATCATCATGTTGTCTAACTTGAAATTCAGAGATTATCCAGAAATCTAAAAAAAATATTGGAAACCAGTTCATGCAGTCTCATTCACCTCTGGAAATAACTTGAATTTCTTGCAACAAATGTTGGAAAGAATTAAAAGATTTTAGAAGTCCTTCAAAACAAATCAGCTCCCAGGTGATTTAATACAATTTAATACACTGGGGAGATCATTGTATCTGGTTTTGTAAAAGGCAAATGTAGTAAGTTACCTGCAGTCTTCCTCATAGTGTCATAAATTATGAATAAGTTTGCTATATGAATATAATTTTTTCTTTTCTACTTTTTTCTTTCCTGCAAATCTGTCAGCATAAAGAATAGCTACATTCAAGCTCTTTTATCCTGAGCAAAGGCCATTTCTAGGAATGAGTGTGCTTTTCTTGATAACTGTGACCTACAAAAAGTGAATGAGAGCTCCAGGCTTTTTTTTGTGTAATAATATTTAATACATATAAAAATCTTTTTTCTGACAATGTATAAGTTATTAAAATTGGAGTAACCATAGATTTTTCTTGTCATCTGGAATATGCAAATTAAATGCACTGTGGCAGTTAAATTTTAGTTACATAAGTTATCAAAGTTGGAATTGAAACTTAAATTTTCTAGCTGAGGAAAAAGGAACCAGAAAATTCTGCATCTAAAATGCTGTGCCTGTACCTTTTACAAAACCAAACACAAACGATAATGGGTTGCTGGAAACCAGTGGATGGTTCAGGAAAACTCTCTTATGAAGAAGAGAATGAAAAGTTAAATTTTACTGTGTTTATGTGCGGAGAGAAGAATACTTCATCTCATTCAAGGGAACATGCCAAATGAATGCCCAAAACTTTGTAAAAATGCTTGTTGTTCTCAACTGGGAACTGTGTAAATGATACCATTTCTTAACAATATCTAGTTGTTGTGCATTAGGATGTCTTGCTTAGTTGTTTGAAGCTAAAAAAGAAAATAAAACTTTTTCTTAATATGAAGATAGTTTTGGAATTAACTTGGAAAATTTTTAATTTCATGAATCACCTGAGCTAGGCAGCTTTGCAGAAGAATATGAAACAGGTATCTTCAGCTTCACTGATGCTTAGCATATGAAGTATATATAGTCATCCTTTTCTCACAGTTTTTCACACTAAAATTTATGCTCAAGATATCTCAGAGATAACATTGCATGATTAGAAATGTTCAGTATGTTTAAGAAGTAAAAAGTACTGAATTCTAGAATAGCAAAAATTTGCCATCAGAATGCCAGAGTGGTAAGTGGAGAACATGCCTTATCAATACTAGACATACTTAATAAAACCAGAGAGGAGGTGTCAAGATGTTTAAAGAGAAATCTTTTGTTCGAGGCTGATATTTGTGTGTTTAAGCTGTAGATAAACATTTGCTGCTCTGTATTTCTAGTTTTGTAACAGATTGTGCTGTGTTTGCAGTGATTTCTGAGGTTTGAGCTAATACGCTTATCCTCATTGCTATTTTGCAGAAGCCTTTAATAAATTTTAAGAAGTGAAGAAAGTCCCTTTGTACTTTGTTGTACTTTTTGGGTTTTGAATAGGCAATGTGTGCTTTTGTTCCCTTGTTAATTGTTCATAATAGTTGCACAGTCTGATCTTCCACTTGTTGAACTCTTGCTTTGTACCTCTCAGTTACATCTTTTTGCTGTTGCTGAAGGTATGTTCAGTACTGAAGGTGTGTTTAATAGGTGTTTGTTCTAGGTGTTTGTGTAGGTCTTGCTATAATGAAGATTAGCATGTGTAATGAAGTGTGTGGTTTACAGGATACATCATTGTTGTTTGTTTTTATGCAACTATGATGCTTCTGAGTGACTCTTAATGGTGTTCTCTTGCTAGACCTCAAATCTCTGTCTGTTTTCTTGGAGAAGTTGGGAGATTTCGAGACCTGAGAAGACAGATACACTGAAATAGTTCAGGTTTCTATCCGTGTTTGATTTCTTGGTACTTTGTTATGCAGTGGAGGAACTTTGTGTTTCATGAGGGACTCCCCATTTCTTTGGTCCTGAGAGCATTAAATGGATTGTTACCTCAGTAACTACACCCTCATTTACTAGTTAACTAGAGGGTATGTGAGGTATTTGAAGCAGGAACTTGCCAGGAGTACTCATGTCAATTTAGCACCAACTCTGTTCAGAATCTTTTTCAGCATGATACTCCAAAGGGCCACAGCAGACCTTGATGATCAGGATGGTATCTCCATTCGATACCGTACTGATGGAAGCCTTTTCAACCTAAGGCGACTGAAGGCCCACACTAAGACCTTAAACCATCTTGTCTGGGAGCTGCTTTATGCTGATGACGCCGCCCTTGTTGCCCACACAGAAGCAGCTCTGCAGCATTTAACATCCTGCTTTGCAGACGCTGCTGAGCTCTTTGGGCTGCAAGTCAGCTTAAAGAAGACAGAAGTTCTCTATCAACCTGCACCTCAGGAAGTCTTCCATCATCCCCAGATCACCATTGGCGACTCAGTGCTCAAATCAGTCCAGCAGTTTAATTACCTAGATAGCCTCATCTCCTCTGATGGTAAAATTGACGGAGAGATAGACAACAGGTTAGCAAAGACATACAGTGCCTTCAGAAAACTCCATGAAAGAGTATGGCGTAATAAACACTTGAAGAAAAGTACCAAGATCAGTGTTTACAGAGCCATTGTGCTGTCTACTCTCTTGTATGGTTCCAAATCATGAGTCATCTACCGCCACCACCTGCGACTCCTAGAACGCTTCCATCAACGCTGTCTCTGTACAATCCTAAACATCCACTGGTCAGATTATGTGACCAATACATCTGTTCTGGAACAAGCAGCAGACACAAGTATTGAGGCCATGTTACTGAGAACACAACTGCATTGGGCAGGACATGTCTCAAGGATGAAGGACCACCGCCTCCCTAAGATCATGCTTTATGGTGAACTTGCCACTGGCTACCACGAAGAAAAGATACAAGGACTCCCTGAAACAACATCTCAGCCTTGACCATATCGATCAACATAACTGGTCTACTCTGGTCTCAAATTGGGAGGCCTGGAGACACACTATCTATAATGCTGCTGATGCTTTTGAGAAAGCACGCAGGATCACTCTCGAGGAGAAAAGACAACGCAGAAAGAATTGTGCCTTGCAGAATATACCACCTAAGGAGTCTTTCTGCTGTGCCTTTTGCAGCTGGACATGTCTATCTTGTATTGGCCTTATTAGCCACCAGCGTGCTTGTAACAAATGTGGATAGAGCCTTTCCCAAATCTTCGTTTGCGAAGCCCAGCCATGATGATGATGATGACTTTTAGCAGTAGGATCTCACAAAGGCTGCTTTGACTGTGGACATGGATTCCATCAGTAGTGACCATACCTTTTGTTTATTCCAGGTATAGTAACTAAGACTGATGCTTTGTTGCAGGTCTGTCAGATGAATGAAAAAAAAATACTAGTTTTAGAGACTTCCATTTTTGCCTAGCTGTTCAAACACTGGATTTCAGGTTAAGCAAACACCTTGAGCTCAATTTAAGTTAATGGGCAGCCAGTCCTGAGTTTGATTCAGATTCCTACTTTTCCTTCCTGAACTTTTAAAGCTGTTCAGGTATATTTTTATAAACAAAAAACTCTTGACTCCTGTGCTATGCATATTGAGGTATTGACTAGAGCCTTCTAGATATTAGAACCATTTCTTTGGGCTTGTCTTAACTGAAGGCTTAGTGGTAATAAATATCTTTGTACATACTAGTTGATGTGCTTTAGTCCTTTAAAATGCAGTAGTTAATTATTTTGTAATTGCTATTTTGGATGTTGTTGGAATGATTATTCTGGGCTGTAGATACTTGTGATTTACTCTGGCATGTCTAGCCTGATCCCTAGGGTAAGTTGCAGGTTTTTTTTAGTTTGAAAAAAAAGCAGTTTGGAATTGCCTAGCTAACTTTGACAGTTATATTTATGGCAGCATAATTGGTTCAGTCATCTTGAGTTTAAAATATAGTATAATGCGGCAAACTTACTTAACACATGCTTAGAAAAGGGTATGGGGGAGGTAACTGAAGAAATGCATTGTCATCCTTTGGGACTGAGATACTGATGCAAATCTTGTGGGGAGAGTTGTGTTGATTGCTGGGTTTTGGTGGTGGGGTTTTGGGGGGGGAGTTGTTTTTTGGCTTTTTTGAGTTTTGTGTATGTGGTGGGTTTTGGTTTTTTTTTGTTTGTTTTGGTTTTTTGTTTGTTTGGTTTTTTTGTGGGTTTTGTTTGGGGTTTTTTTGTTTGATTGGTTTTGTGTATTTTTTTCCCCTCTATATAGCCTAAAACTACGTAACAGCTTGTTACATTACAGTTACCTTGGCTGTCTTTCTGGAATTCTTGATTTGCCTTGGTTTAATAATTGCCTATTCTGAAGGGAGATGACCAAGTCCCACCAGTACTGTTAGAGCAGGACACACTGAAGTGTTGTCCCCTCTCCGGCTGTTGGCTCAGATATGCTAAGAAGCAGTACTTCACAGGAGTTAGCAAGCACTTTCCTGCTTATGGGGAAGAGAATCTCAGGTACAACCTTTCTTCAGGTTGAAGAACAGAAGTCCACATTTGTCACAGAATCTGTAAGTTTTTCTCCAAATAACACTTTTATTACAGACAGAAGATGAGTCTTGAGTCTTTGGGGATTTGGGGATTAGTCCTTTGTGGGATTTGTGCCCATAGCAACACGCAGTGGCAGCTGTGAGACTGCAGTGCCACTGCTGCTCAGCCCTCTGCTCTATGGTGTCTGTCGACATACTGACCTAGAATAGTGCCCTAGATCTATTTCGGAGGATTTCTTTAATTTTCCCCTTCTACCTTGTCAGAAACCCCCTCAGGATGTTAAATTGGTTGGTAGTTGCAGTGTGATAAATTAGCTGCTAATTAGTTTTCTTCTAGAAACATTATTTCTTACATTTTAAATATTTTTTTCTTCTCTGCACTTGTCCTGACACTTTACTTTTCCTGACACATCATAACGTTAATTACTCTTCTTAATTCATCTATTTGTGTAAATACAGATAATTTAGGCCACTGTGTTGTTTCCTATTAAATTTTATCTTTGTACAACTGTAAAGTAACAAGTTCATTGACTATCAGCAGTTACAAACGTTTGTGGTGGCCCTCCATCCCCATTTTTTTGTTTATTGCAGTGCTTTTGTTGTGATAAATTACAACACCGAGGCTTTTATGCACAGTAATTCATATAAAGTCACTTCATACTGATGTCTGTAGCTGTCAAATATGAAATGCTGACTGTATTTTTTTTGGCCTATGCCTAAATAGGAGACATAAATAATGCTTTAAAATTGGAAGTAATGCTGATGACTAGTCAGAAAGGGCTTTCACCTTTGTAATAGTCAGTGTAATCCAGAAATCATAGCAATCTGCTTCTTGTTTAATGGCTCACATGGAATGATTCTTCTGGTCTTAGTTCCATTCTCTGAGAACAAATGACCAAATCATAAAAAAACCCCAAACCCAACATTAACACTTCCTGATTTCCTTTGAAGAAAGAAGTCTGAGAAGCTAAAAACTGATTTTTTTTGGTCAGTATCTCTGAATTCAGCACCTCTCCTTTCTTTTTAGATTTAAAGTTCTTTGTAGTTTCCTTTATGGCAGAGGTTAACCTTCTGTCTCGATATTATCAAAATCCAACTGTGTGAGAGCTGCTAGGCTTGTGTTAGCATTATTGTGTGTCACTTCAGAATGATAGCCTTGGAATTTCTTAGGTTATGGTAGACTCATCCAGTGTTTCAGCTGCACTTGCCTAGTGTGGGTTATCTGCACGCTGCCCTTGCCTTAAGTAGGGGTTGGCACTGAATGATTACAGTTACCCATCTAGGTAAATGTCCTATTAAAAGGATACTAAAAATATTTAAGAATATTGATGTTTCTGAGAATTCTCCACCTAACTGCTCCATTTCTCACAGGTGAAATATTTCTATGCTTCCTCCCTGCCTCAGTTTTCTAACTTCTCTGGTGCTTGCTTTCTTTTGCCTACTTTGGAGTCTTTGAAAGCCTCATTCTTATAAGCTTCCATCTTTCTCTCTTCTGCAGAACCTTTCTGCGGCTTCCTCAGATTCCTCAATTCTTTCATTTCCTTTTGCTGCTTCTTCCAAATCTCTCCACCTCCACCCACCTGAGATCAAGATTTAGAAGAATATGCATTAATAATTGACAAAAATTATTGGAGTTTTTTCTCTTTACAATAGACTTAGCCTGGTTTTCACAAATAGAAGTCATTAAAGTTCAATGATCCTTGATTCCCACTCCCTACTCAAAGGCCAGTTGGCTGACACACATCACCAACTCTTAGCAGTAGAGAAAGCACATGTGATATAACCTGGGCGTGGATAGACAGATACTCTAAACTGTTGCAGTTGATTTACCGAATATGTAAAATCTCATTACATGGTGTTATGAAGTTCTGTTATGGCACCTTAAGGAAGATTTGAGTTTGGAAGATTTCCTTACATACAGCTATCTTGATTACAGACATTTGAAAAAATAACTGTATATTGTCAATAAATGTGAATATAGTACTGGGACTCCTAAAATATAGAGAACAAAACACAAATATTTAACACAGAGGTTTCACCTCGTCACTGTATTTTATCCAGTATAATTTTCCTACCATGACCATTTTTGTTTTTTTCCTTTTTCTGTCAAAGCCCTCCAAGTCTACAGTACTAAAGTCTGAAAATGTTGTTTTTAAAACAGGGTGTAAAGAAATAAAAGAACAAAAAAGCACTGTTTAGCACGAGTTAGTTAGATTATTTCCTTTGTATAGTAATCTAGAATAAGATTAATATGCTATGTTGAGTGTGATGTTGGTGCAGTAGCATTTTACTTTTAACTGATAGTATCATGAGTGCAGTGCTTTATTCCCAGGGTGAAATCTGAAACTTTGAGCTGGAAACAAAATCTCTAGCTACAATAGCTATCTATCAGAATATGCCTTTCAGATTTAAGAATGTGATTTGGGAGCCTCTTATAAGAATTTTACTTATAGTGAAGAATTTTATCCTCAAGTCTTGGCTTTTCCAGGGACAAAACAAGACTCTTTCAAGGTTCCGATATCCTAAATGCCCAAGTTGAATCAACAATTGAAGAGACAAATTTCACTTAATTATTTAACTTACTAAGTGTTAAGCATATTAAGTACTGAAAGTCACGACTACAGTTTGTAGGATAAGTCAGACACTTTGCAGACATTTTTCATTCTTTGTGATTTTTTCTTTGTTTTACCAATAAACATAATTTTCAGGATGTGCTGAACATTAAGATAAATGTGGTTACACAAAGTTTACTTACAAGTCTTGCTCACAAAGAAATAACTGTTGTATTTTCCTCTTTACTTTTCACAAGAACATAATTTAATTGAATTTTGTTCTAAACACTTCTGTGCAAAAGTTAGATTAAATACTCCTGAGTTGTGAAAGTATCATTTGGAGAAAAAAAGGTGTTTATAATTATATGGATATTTTGAACTAGGATTGCTATATGATGTATTTGGTTTTTTTAATACCTTCTAATCATGGCATTTAAGGTAATACTGACCAAATGTAAATCACTAATTAAGAAAAAATAATTACTGAAAGAATTCTAGATCAATTAGACATGGTCTAAAAGCACACGGTTTGTCACTAAATATGTATTTTTAAAGGTGTGTACATAAATATTTCTCCATTTGCAGAGACAATGGATCCTTTTGTGTTTGGGGCTTTGTCAAAATCAAGGGGGGAGGGGGAAGAAGTATCAACTTCGTAAGTAAGGTAATTTGCATACTATTACCCCTTAGTCTTTGCTTTCTGTCAAATTTTAAGCTTGCTGTGACCTACTTTACAGTCTTATGACGAGATTAGGAATTTCAGTGAATTCTCTGTTGCAGGTTACAGTAGTTTCAGCACTTGTGTTTACATTATCACTTTTTGTTTTACTGGAAATAATGCACAGTTGTCATCATAAGCCTTTGGTGAATTCCTTCATTCCTTTTTTTCTATTTATTCTTATTTTTTCTTTATTTGTTTTTTTTGTTGTTGTTGTTTGTGGGTTGTTTATTCTTTATTTTTAATGTTTATTATGTAAGAGAATACTGTCTTGTTTTCATGGTTTTAAGTTTCTCAGTTATATCAGGCAGAATGTAGCAGCTGCAGGTTTGTACCATCCATCCCAGCATCAGCTTTATCTTATGAATTCCATGGCAAACTCAGCTGGAAACATTTGTCCAAAATGTTGTAAGTCATTCCCAGAGTATTCTTTTTGTCAGCACAGCTATGTCAACATCTGGTAGTGTTTTTATTTATCCCATCTCAGTTATACTAGAAATACGAGCAAAGGAAAACCTGCACACATGAACTGTAGTCTCTCTGACATTGGGATATTCGTGGCTTTATGGCAGAATGTAGTGTCTTGCAGAGACACCAAAGTGAACCTGAAAGACCTCTCTTGGATACCAAAACTAAGATTAGATACCTTTCTGTGATGAGTAGGCAGGAGTTAAATAGTCTGCTGAAAAACGAATATAGTATAGTGTGGTATAGAGTAATGGAGGTGTTTTGTGGTTGGATTCGATCCTAAGGGTGCCTTCCAACCTACAGTTGTAGTAGTGGCTATTTTGCCACTAGTGCTGCTATTTCAAGCTACTTCAATAGAAATCAGATTAAGTAGTTCTACTTGGGTCCTGTGTTGTATTTTATGAATAATTCATAGTTTTGATAAGCATAAATTACCAGTTCCTGTTCATTAGTAATTTTATAGTTTAAAAAAATGGAATTAAGTATGACGTTCTAAATTGCGAAAGATATGCTTCCAAAATTGTAAAGAAGGTTTTTAATAAGGGAGGAGACAAAACTGGAAAGCTTCTTTCTCATTTACTACTACCCTAAATTCATGAGGCATGAGATAAAATGCATCTATCTGAATTGTCCCAGTTTTTGTTCTACTATAGTTTGTGTTAGCTTTAGTGTTGCTAAAACCAGAGACCTTTTATTTTTCAATAATTTGGGAATAAATAAAATATATTTTAAGAATTATTAAAGGAAAAAAACTTACCCCAAACCAGAAATGTCAGAATACCATTGTCCTTTCACCTAATTCCACTTCCCAGTCCTAGACGTACAAGTTTTAAATAGGACTAACATTGATGAAACCAGGTCAACCCTGAATATTTAATGTATATCCCTAGTCCTGATGTTCAAAACCTGGGCAAAGCAAGTTGTGAGGTTGAATCATTAAGATGATATTATAGTCTTGATTTGGCTTGTATTTGCCCTACATTACAATACTTCCATTGATCAGTTTAGTATTTGTAATGGCAGCCAATATTCACAATAAATGTCAAACCCTTTCTATGTCCTGGGTACTGCTGCACTGCTTTTACAAAGGCACAAATTAAACATCTCTTCAGTTTAATCTTTAATTCTAATTTGTCTATCACTATTTGAACACTCCTTTCACTGATTGTTGATTGCTATGTGTCAATGTTGGCAGTAGTTTTAAGTCCTTAAAATGACAAAAGGGGGGTAAGGAATTCAAACAGTAAAATAGGAATGACAGAGCAGATAAAAATAAACACATTTAATTTCATAATTAGTACATCTGACTTTTTTTTTTTTGAAAAGTTGAAGTGTTGGTAGGGGTATTTCCAAATAAAAATTATAGTTTGTCTCTCCTCATGTCTAATCCAGTGGAAATGTAAAGACCGCAAACTCCACAAGATGTACTTGAGCACAAAAATTCTGTTTTGGCTCACTTGACATCTCCAGTTCTGTTTGGAGACTGGAATTGTTAAATCATCTGCTTTCTATACATTTTAGAAAACAAATATGAAAAGTCATAACACTTTACTGATTTTGCTTGTATATAATTTCCTTTATATGCAAGCCTTCAAGGATTAGGTAGGATTATGTTGGTCACATAATATTATCTCTTTCTGGCACAACAAGTAACCAAACCACCAACGAGTGTAATTATCATAGTCATTAACATTACTGCTGATTGAAACTAATGAATTTCAGTTCAAGCCCAGCAGTGATTGTTGGCTGACCTTTCAAGCAATCCTAGTGAAGTGGAAAACGGATTCCTTTTAATTTGGATGGTAATTTTAGAGTTAATAAACACCATATTTTTAATAAGTGAGTTGAAATTTTTTAAGAAAGTTAGAAGCAAATGACAAGGCTTAGTGTGTCTCTTACTTTACTCCTCCTCAGTCCAAACACTTTCCTAATCTTTCTACTCTTACTTTTTTTCTGCAAAGAAAAATTACTTTTTTTTCTTTGATTTGGTCCCTTCAATTTGCTTTTAGGAAGAATAAACCTATTACAGGCTAAGTGTTTTACTGATTATTTACACACCTGTAATTGTTTTAATTAGTGATTAGGATTATGATACGGATCAGAACCTGCTGCTGAAGCAAATCCAGAATAGGGTTTGTTCATGTATGGTGCTCCCGGGGATTCTATATTTAATTGAATCATAGAATATTAAGGTGTTAAAATGGACCTTAAAGATCATCTAGTCCCAACTCCCCCTGCCGTGGTCAAGGACATCTCCCATTAGACCACGTCGCTCAAGGTCTTATCCAACCTGGCCTTGAACACTGCAAGGGTTGGAGCATCCACAACCACCCTGGGCAACCTGTCCCAGTGTCTCACAACCCTCACAGTAAAAAATTTCTTCCTAATATCTAACCTAAATTTCTCCTCTTCCAATTATTCCTTATATCCTCACCCATTATTCCTTATCCTGTCACTACAGTTCCTGACAAAGTGTCCCTCTCTGGCTTCCCTGTAGGCCCCCTTCAGATACTAGAAGGTTGCCATGAGGTCACCACACAGTCTTGTCTTTTCCAGGCTCAACAGCCTCAATTTTCTCAATCTGTCTTTGTAGGGGATGCGTTCCAGTCCTCTTAGCAACTTCATGGCCCTCCTCTGGACTTACTCCAACAGTCTCACAAGAGCAGAGTAGAGGGGGAGAATCACCTCCTTTGACCTGCTGGCCACACTTCTTTTGATGCAGCCCAGGATTCAGTCAGCTTTATGGGCTATGACCACACACTGCTGGCTCATGTTGATCCCCAAGTCTTTCCCCACAGGGCTGCTCTCAATCACTTCACCCAACCTGTAGGTGTGTCTGGGATTGCCATGACCCAGGTCAGCATTTTGCTTTGTTGAACTTCATGAGGTTCACAAAGGCCCACCCTTAACACCATCAAGATCTCTCTGGATGGCATCCCTTCCTTCCAGTGTGTCTACTGCCCCACACAGCTTATTGTCGTCAGCAAATGTACTGACGGTGCACTTGGTCCCACTGTCTGTGTCGCTGACAAAGATGTTGAACAGCATCAGCCCCTGTACCAACCCCTGAGGGACACCGCTTGTCACTGGTCTCCATGTAGACAATGAGCTGTTGACCACAACTCTTTGCATGCAGCTATCCAGCCAGTTCTTTATCCACCAAGTGGCCCATCCATCAAATCCGTGTCTCTCCAAGTCGGAGACAAGAATGTTGTGTTGGGACAGTATCAGATGCTTTGCACAAGTCCAGGTAGATGACAACAGTTGCTCTGCCCCTATCCATTAATGCTGTAGCCGAGTCATAGGAGGTCACCAGATTTGTCAGGCATGATTTCCCCTTTGTAAAGACGTGTTGGTGGTTACCAATCACCTCTTTGTTTTCCATGTGCCTTAGCATAGTTCCCAGGAGAGCTTGTTCCATGATCTTACCTGGCACAGAGGTGAGACTGCTGGTCTGTAGGTCCCTGAGTCTTCTGCTTCTCCTTTTTAAAAATGGGGGTAATATTTTTTCCAGTCATCAGGGACTTCATCGGACTGCCACAATTTTTTAAAATTGATGGATAGCGGCTTAGCAACTTTGTTTGCCAGCTCCCTCAGGACCCAGAGATGAATCTCATTGGGTCCCATGGACTTGTGCACATGCAGGTGTGCACTATAGATTTGAGTCTCATTCTCTCTCTCTCTCTCTCTCAACTACTTAAATTCAGAGTTCTCCAGCAAAAAAATTTTTTTGAGAGGGGAAGCAACTAATGCAGAAATGCTAAATCATAGAGTTGTTCTGAAGCCAGATATGTCTAAGGAAAGTTACTGTTTCTAAAGTATGTTTGTGCTTAACCATCTTCAGTTTTGCCGTTTGGTTGGGCAGTCAGCAGCTGATTTTTATTTCAGTGGCTTTGACAGTATTTTGTTTAAAAAGAAGAAATCTCCATATAATAGACATGCCACATGATGTTCATCTTATCAGTTCTAAGGGCTTGTTTCACTCAGGTTTAAAAACAATCTTGCAGTATACTTGATTATCTAGTTTACTGATTTTCAACACGTAGAGTTGAGATCAGAAACTGCTTGGTGGAGTACAAGAACTGAACAACAGTCAAGCTGAATCAAGCTACAGTTGTCTCTGCTTGAGCTTAATATTCTTATTTCAGAAGGTCTTTTCAATCATGGGAGAAAAATACAGCTTTGTTCTTTCCTTACTCCAACTGCTGCATAAATCCTGGGAGGCCTTCGTTATTCTATGTGGATCCACCGGAGGCTATTAGTTGTAGGGAAGAAACACCCACAGTATTTAAGAAAATGAATTATTTTAAATTAGCATAATAATTCTGTCAGCTGTGTCTGATGTGGTGTGATGGCTCTCTTGATGAACTGTGGCACTGTGGCCAAGGGGAGTTCTGGAGTTGCAGTTTCTTTGCTGTTCTTCCCTGGGAGTGGTCCCTTCCAGGGCAGCAGCCTCTTTGGAGGAGGCTTTGCGCTTCTTTGCTGCAGTTTTTGCCTTTACTTCCACGTACCGTCATTCCCAGTCTTGTTCATGCCCCATTCAAGTGAAGTTTGGCAGCATCTGTTCCTTTAACCCTGTGAGTTTTGAATCTTGGTTCAGTGCAAAACAAGCACATGGCACGGGGCTTAACAGCATGGACGGTGGCCAAGTGGATAGATTGCAAATCTGCTTAACTTGTGTTACCTTATTTCAGTGTTGTTCCTGATCTGCTGGCAGACACTGGGCTGACACAAAAGTCCTTTTACCTGTCTCTGCTAATTTTATTTATGTATAAAATAGAGGTTTTGTTTTTAAGAGTATCAGGAAAGAGTCCTGTAGATTCTTTCAGCTGGAGAAGGATTGGAAAACTCCTTAATACTAGAAGACAAGAAGTCCCCATGTCTGGTTTGCCTGGCACTGTGCATTTGCTTGTCAAATCCCTACTAGTTTCACTCAGGAAGTATTTTATGGAGCCAGATGATAATGTGTGTCTCCTAGTACTAATTTCTTAGAACTACATCAGTGTTTTTCATGTTTTCCTGGACCCATGGTGTCTGAAATGTATTCCTAGGCTTCTGTGCCAAATCTAGAGGAAGGGGTAAGGAGAGAACTGTTACAACACCAGTTGTATCCAAGTGGTTAAGGAGGCGGCCTGCTGAATCCCTTGTGCTCTGGAAGTGCGAGTTCAAATCCCACCCTGGCATGAAAGAAGACTTTGGCACTGACTTCTTTTTTAGCATCCAAAGGAAAGCAATGAAGATGGTGAAGGGCCTTGAGGGGAAAGCCGTATGAAGGAGCAAGTGAGATCACTTGGTCTGTTCAGCCTGGACTGAGGGGAGACCTTATTGCAATCTACAACTTCCTCATGAGGGGAAGAGGAGATGCAGGCACTGATCTCTTCTCTATGGTGACCAGTGGCAGGACCTGAGGGAATGGCCTGAAGTTGTGTCAGGGAAGGTTTAGGCTGGATATTAGGAAAAGTTTCTTCATCCAGAGGGTGGTTGGGTACTGGAACAGGCTCCCCAGGGAAGTGGTCATGGCAGCAAGCCTGACAGAGTTCAGGAAGTGTTTGGATGATACTCTCAGGCACTCTTGGGGATGGTCCTGTGCAGGGCTAAGAATTGGACTTGATGATCCTTTGGGTCACTTCCAACTCAGCTTATTCTGTGATTCTGTGGTTTTTAATGACTCTTCCAAGATGTTACAAACCAAAAGAATCATCTTGTCTCTTGAAGTACTCTTACATAAAAAGATAAAGATTCAGATGCAGCAAGGAATTCTAACAAACATTTAAAAAGGTAAAGAGGACCGTTTGCTCATACACTTTCTTCCCTGCATGACATCAAACAAAACAGTTGCCCCCTTGTCAGCAATCTTTATTGTCTTGATTGGTTGCCTATACTTTGCAGATACATTTTTCTCATGCTCTTTTATGCTTTTACAGACAGTCACCAACCGAACCTAAACTCTCTTCACTCTTGATTTTGGGGTAACAGGTAACAGAATGTGAAGATTCTGACTTTTCAAGAAGATCCTACACTTGCATTTCTGAAAGTGCACCGTACCACAGAAACACTATTAAAAGTATACATCCAGGTAGTTTTGGGGTTTTTTATTTTTCAGAGAACTGATTAGAAACAAAAAGTGTATGCACTTGTTACATTTCTATTTGGTCATACATTTTAAGGTAATTGTGGGATTTCATTAAATATCCTTGAAGTTTTAACTTTATGGAGATTATGGATTAATGATGAAACCCTTCAGGGCTAAATAAATTGAATTCTGCTGGCACAACTATTCAAATCAGGCTGAAAAGTGCAGTGATTATTTCTAACCATTAAACCTAATAAACCATCTTAAAGCCAGAGTGAGATGTTTAAACTTGCATTCAGCCATCTCTAAGGATTTTTTCAGGAGAAAGTAGTTTTGCTTTGCTAGTCCTGATAGCCGTATTGCAGTGTATTTGAAATACCTCTCAGTTACATTAGATCAAGAAAATCCTGAGTCATTTAAGGTAAAAAAACCCCACGTGTCAGGGTACTTGTTAGTGATTTATAATGATTGTCTTCCTTAGTTGCGCTTAATTCCACACCTTGCCCAACTGTCCTGTCTTTCAAGAGGTTTTCTGATACTATGTTTGTATCTCAGAGAATTGGCCAATCTGTGAGACAGGCTTCAGAAGCTCACAATTGCAATTTTTTTTTCATATTAGCTGAATTGCAAAATTTGCTTATTGCATAAGTTGGTAGGGTTTTTCTTTCATTTCTGAAAAATGCCATATTGCAGTAATTTTTGATGTGCAGCAAAAAATTGACATTTAATAAATGTTCTTTGTAAGAAGCAATGTGGTTAAGGCTCATAGCTTACAAAAGCAGAATAATTTATTGAGTTATAAAATGCTATAGAGAACATTGGAGAAAGGTTAAAGTCAAAGTAAACAGAACTCTTATTGGTAAAATGAAAATACTTAAAATAAATTTATAATGAAATGGTTGAATATCTGAGAAATACAGATTACCAGGAGACTAAAACTCATCTGAAATATAATGATACCAGGCAAGTTGAAAAGCAATGGCACTGAAAATTGCAGAATGTGTTGATTTTAATTTATGTTTTGTGTTTTGCTTTGTCTGTGTGTGTTTGAATTCTCCTGGTTTTCCAGGGATTTTTTTTAATCATCTTCCACTGATGGAAGCTCAAATACAGAATTAAACCTTGCTCTTCTAAAGGAAATACAAGAAAAGTGGGCAGTGTTTCATTTATATGGTCAATTGATGGACCTGACTTTGCTCTGTAAGAAGGGTATTCTGTCTCTTTTGTATTAGTGAAGAAAATTTATACTCTACTTTTCTTGGCTTCCTTGAATGTTGTTTATTACTTAAAGGTAGCAAACAGTGCAATATTAAGGGGAAACCAGTCTCATTTACCAAAGTCTTTGATACTAACACATGGAGTTTTTGAGCAACTGCACTGTTGTCTAACTGTGTTCCCCGTACCTCTCATAGTTGCTGAAGTGCAATGCTTTCAGCTTGCATGGTGGTTGTCTTTTCTTCGCAGTCCACAAGACTGCAGCTCTTCTGAGCTTGGATTTGCAAGGTGCTGCTTACAGTTTGTTAAAGGCTGTGAAATTATGCTCACTGAGTTCAGAGAAGCATGTTGTGTTATAATGCTTTTGGGGAGGAAAAAGGAGAACAGGGAATGTGTGTTTATTAGACTGTGGACCATACCCAGTGTTCTGACATTAAGTCAGCATGAAATTGTAAGAATGTTCTCATGTATTCAAGGCCATCTTTGAAATAAGTGTTGTTCTATTATTCTGGAAAAATTTAAGTGCTTTCTGGAAGATAGCTCCTATGTCTATAATCATGTGAGGCTTTTAATTTTCTCCTTCAGTTTCTGCTGGCTTTGTAGGAATATGACATTGTCGCGACGGAAAGCTCTCAGACACCTTAATGTAAGGATCCAGGAACTTCGTTTATTGAAGATTGACAGCAGCTTAATATACACTCTATAATAAGCTCATGAATATTACAGGGTTAGGCTCCTTATTGGTACACAGTTAGGTGGTGATATCATCTCAATTGCCTCTCATTGTTTACACAGGTGGCTCGTTAAGGGTCTTTGTTGTGTTAATGCCAAGCTCCTGTTTTTCAGCCCAATTTAGAATGCCCAAGGACATTGCTGCTTTCTCATGGCCCTGCTATCTCAGAGTTCTCACGGGCCTAGCTGGACTTTAGCAGCTCATACATGGCCTTAGCCATGCTCATATGTCCTCGCATTTCTAACCAAATCCTCTACATGACATGGAGCTAACAAACTTTCTGACATATATGAAATTACACCATGGCTGCAGATTTGAAATAATGTAGAACTTTGTTTCTTCTAAGTTTAAGGTTTTGGAGGTTTTGGTGAGCATCATCTCATGCTTTAATGAGGTACAAAATGCACTGAAAAGTGGGCATGAGATCTGGCATCTGCGGCTTTTTTGGCTTTGGTGGACCTGAGATGATGCACTTGTACTGTGAATACATTACAGAATCGTGGAATCATTTATCTTGGAAAAGACCCCTAAGATCATCGAGTCCAACCTTTGATTGATCACCACCCTGTCAACTAGACCGTAGCACTAATTGCTGCGTCCAGTCGTTTCCTGAACACCTCCAGGGATGGTGACTCCACCACCTCTCTGGGCAGCCTGTTCCAGTGTTCAACAACCCTTTCCATGAAGAAATTCCTCCTAATGTCCAACCTGAACCTCCTCTGGCACAGTTTGAGGCTGTGTCCTCTCATCCTTGATTCTTTATGATACTTGACATTTACAGGCAATTACAAAACCCCCTGTTGGTTTATTTGATTTTAATCAGTCTTTGTTTCCTCAAAGGCTATGAATGAAACGTAAATACTTTTTCAAGTTAAATAGCAGTAACTTTTCCTTGATCATACTATTAAAAATTAAGGCAATTACTTAAAAAAGATTGAAAATTATTAGAACTTTGGAAACACTTAGTTTTAATAAAAGTCATAGTTATTTTTAACTAAAAGAGGTTGTTCTTACAGATAACGTCATCTAAATATAATATACTTTTTTCACTTACTCCTTTCTTCTAACTGGATTTTTAAGTTGTTGCTGTTTCCAAGTAATGAAGGAAAATCCATACTTAATCCACACTTCCTGTTCAACATGGCAGTTTTAGTGCATTGATGTTGCATCTGTAGCTCTACATTAAAGAATGAAAGTAAGACTGGGTTGAACTGGGTGCAGATTAGTTTCTTTATTATAATTTATTTGAATGCATGAAATCTATACCTATTTGTACTGAATCTGCCTCACCTTCTGCCATGATACCTCTTACAGTATTACATTGACATTCCTTTGCTGTAGAGGAGACTCCTGAGCAAATTCATGGGGAAGAGCTGTTTCATCTTTTCATAGACTCTAAGGTGTACTAGATTTTCTACTTATAAAGACCTTTTTGGTTCATTTTCTTTTTACTTTGAAATTCCTTGTTTCAGAACTAATGCAAATCAAGAAATTTCTCTTCACAGGGGCAAGATATAGACATAAAAAGATTCAGTAGGAGTTCCAGAAATATAAAGAGCTTAAGTAGCTATTTCATAGAAGAAGAAATTATTCCAGTTTTGGTGTTCTAGATAGGTGGCCATTCTCAATATCAAATAGGTGCCATCATCACAAGTTACTTTTAGTGCTCTAAAAGATATCTAAAGATATAGTGCCTAATAGCTAAGATACACAAAGGAACAAGTTAACAAAAATGTTTGCAGATATTGGGAGAACTGATCAGGCTGTTACCAAAGAGATGATAACATTCCTGGCTGTAACAGAGATGCAGGATGAAGAGAGCTTGACAAACGTTCAGACATTCACACTAAACTGATTATCTATGTTAGAATTGTCCTGTGGTTTTTGGCAGCATTGTAATCAGGGATTTGAAAGTGATTACCTTGCTGAATTCAAATGTTGAGCTGAGCACAGGAGGGAATACAGTCTGCTGCAGCTCTGTGTCCTTTGTGCATTTCAGACTTGGCCTTTGCCTTATCTGTATGGGTAGCTGGTGCTATTAGAAGTAGGAATTCCAGATGTGTTTCTTTTACAGACAAGTGAATAGTTTTCTATATGTATGCTACTTTATATAGTATTTTCAAAGCTTAGACATTGATACAAACTTTTTTGATGATTTTTGATGTGCCTTGAGGTATTTTCACAAGTAGCTGTTCAGTAAATATTCTTGTTAGGAAAATTCCATACAAGCACTCATGTCTTAAGAACAACTGACTGCTGCACATGAGCAGCACTTGAGATATTCAAAAGCCACATGTGGCTCAGTTCTGAGCTGTCATCATCTGAGCTATGTGTTTGATCCTTTTATATGTATATGTTTGATCCTGTATATGTACACTTTTGGTAGTGTACATATACAGGCGAGAGAACCCACATTCTTTTATTCCAATACAAATTTGAGAGTGTTTATCCTCAGTAATCTGCAGGAGATTTAAGGATCACTTCTGTTGTTGAAACTAACATTTGTATATATTGTGTTTACAGAATAGATTGATTCCCCACCCCCTCTCTGCTTTTCTCTTACTGTCTTCATTAGCTTGTTGTTGGTTTGCAGCAAGCCTCCTGGGGTATCTGTAGGCAGCACAATGCATTATGAACAGATGCCCGAATTAACTCGTCTGTTAGAAGCATGAGCGTGTAGCTGTACTATCAAGCCCTCCATCCAGATCAATTCGTATGTAAAAGGCCACCATAGTTAGAGTAAAATCTAGCCATTCTGCATTAACAAAGTTGTATCCCTCTTTGTGTTTATGTTTCTAATAATTCTGCCTATTTAGAAACCAGAATAGGTTCTTCAGCTTCTTTTAAGAAGAAAAAACTTCATCCTAGAGAAGGTACAGCTAACGTGCAGAGAGGGTGACAAGACATTGCTTATTCAAATTTCCCTACAAAACAGGGAGACATTAAATGAAATTTTAAGCGACATTATGAAACAAAAGGAAGACTTTTTTCTTCCGTGAAGCATATTTAAACTAGAAAGCTTACTAGGAGTTTGTGGACACTGACATTATGATGCATATAAAGCCTAGTTAGGCAAATTCATAGAATTATCATACATCTATGGTTGTTGAACACAGAAATGCCATGTCTGGCTCAGGAGATCCCTGTGCCAGAGAATGCTGAGAGCTGTACCACTGGATGCTGCATCGCTTGCCAGTGGTCAGTAGCTTCAAACTTGAGTTTCCAAACAATGTCCCGGGTAGAGTTACTAATTGAATTTTTTATTTACTTTTTTTTTTAAATAACGATTGTCCTGATGATGTGCTTTCTCTGATGTAGCATTTTCTGCAGCTGCTTGCAGTGCCAGATTTCTGTTGTATTTACTATGCATAAGGCCATACGAAAGGATAGTTTTTTACATTTCTGCAGCAAAGACCACTGAATCAGAGCCTTCCTCAGAGGTAACATATACACATCAACTCATCAACTAAAAGCTGCATAAAACTAAGTTCAGTGTTTCATCACAAAGACAAAATACAAAATTAATGATTGTTTTAACTAATATAACTTTTTAATGTTTGAAGCATCCTGATTTTATTTATTACAGCTTTTTTTGATTATTTTTTCAACTGTTGAATAGAAGCAAAATCCCTTGAAATAGTTGTACCTGAAAGTCTCAGTCTGTTGAAATAGCAGCACTTTAAGTCCCGAATAAAAACTTTAAAAATTGCTTTTACTGCTGAGAGGACCTGATTTCAATTATAGCAGATAATATCTGGAATCAATGATAGCTTCTGGTTATCTGTTAGGAGGAAAAGAACAACAATGTCTGCCTCATTAGTTCTTATATGCAGATCTCCAGTTATTTCAGGTATAAAAATTTTAAGAATATAACCCCAAGCAAAACTTTGAAATGGGCCAGCCACTCCTGTTGCCAGCTAATCAATTCCTTTCTGTCAGAGCATCTTGTTCCCTTCCAAAAGCAGTCCCCCTGACATGGTGTTTCCACCTTTCAAATCTGATTTTCTAGTATGTACTTAGTGCATTTCTGTATGGTTCACATGTCACCTCTGGTAGTTGGGGAATCATGACTTAGGGTATTGAATTGGAATCTATTTTTTACTCAAGCATTTTGCATGTGGAATATGGTCAAACAATAAATAATTGTTAAAGTAATTTGCATTCTTTTACCTCGCATCCTATCCCCACTCCTCTGTCTTCAGCTGAAGGACTGATTTTTATTATGTGGAGACCAAGTCTGCTTTTGTGATAAAAATGCTTATTTTTGAACTTTGAGTAGTTGCTATAGATATTACTTCTATTGATCACTTTATATATGGGAGTGTATGTCCTGCTACTCAACCAGAACTGCATGTACTGTGTGTCTCCTTTTGTAGTGTTGACCTTAATTTTTAACTTGAGACAAGGGCATCTTGACAACCATGTCACAATGCACCCTTTATGGGGAGATATTTTCATCTTATGCACAAAAAGTCAAGCCAGTTGTGAAACCAGCTTGCTCTTGGTGAGGCTCAATTTATCTTTGTAATACTAGCTCTCAGGTAATGCTTGAATTCACTAGGTGGAAGTTGAAAAATATTTTGTTTTAGTTTTTAGAACAGCAATGCTATCTGTGCTCTAGGTGAGCAGAAGGTGAGTTCCTGCACCAAAAAAACCCACTTAGCTTAGGCTTTAATTAAGACCTTGGGCTTGGATGGATCTTTTTATAAACCAGTCACTTTCATAAGTAAAACTCTCCAACAGTGAGCACATACACCCAGAGATTTGAATGAGAGCACAAAGATGAATTTTCTTTTGATAAGCTCAACTTAGGAGCAAAGCAAACCAAAATCAAAGTTGCTTTAATATTGCGTGTCACTGTAGTGTTTACCATGTGATTTCACTTTCTGTGTGGATTAGGTTTTTGTGTCCTGTGCTGTTGTCTTGCTTTCCTGTTCTCTGACTGCCCTTTGGCAGAAAGAAAATATTTAATAATGCCGGCTGACTGCAGTATTTGAACTCAGTTTCTAAAATATTTCTGAGGACATATCTTGCTGCAAACTTTTATTGTGGGATTCCATATTTCTCCTGTGTCTGAGAGATGATTGAAGAGGACATTAATCACTATTCCTGCGCTTGAAAAGGATATTTATATGACCTTCAGGTACTACAATAACAAAAAATGTATCTAGATGTAAGTCTTTTGATACTTAGCTTTGTGGGGACATGCATGTATACAGTGCATCTGCAAAGAGTGGAGGTATTTTGTTGAAGAAAATGTAGAAGAATTACAGTGGTGCATATGTGATGCATATAGGTCAATGAATGCTGTATATGTAAAAAGTCCAGTTCTGTGAGTATGATAAATATGTACTGCTTTCAGGGTAGGTTGAGAACACCTTCAGCCACAGTCACCACAGAGTGATTAATTATGTACTTAACTACTACTAGAAAAAAGAACTAAGGAGCATCTGCAAAGTGTTGCAGAATAATATGGTCATTGCAAAAAGGGCAAGAGGTTCAGTACATGAAATCTATATCATGGCTGGGTTAAGAACCCTGTGTCCTAGCTGAACCACTGAACCCCAGGACCTTCTCTGGTGGAACTCCCACCATGACTTTCTCGTTGTCCTCCCTGTAGTCTACTTATGTATATATACCACAGATGAACCAAAAAAGGCATGAATCACAGAATGTCTTCACAGAAGGGACCTTAAAGATCATCTAGTTCCAACCCCCCTGCTGTGGTTAGGGACACCTTCCACTAGACCAGGTTGCTCAGAGCTCCATCCAACCTGGCCTTAAACTCTTTCAGGGATGGAACATCCACAGCTTCTCTGGGTAACCAGTTCCAATGCCTCACCATGCTTACAGTAAAGAATTTTTTCCTAATATCTAATCTAAATCTACCCTCCTTCAATTTGAAGCCATTCCCCCTTGTCCTAATACTGTATGCCCTTGTAAATAGTCTATTACTACATCAGCCAATTTCCTCAGGACTCTGAGGGTCTGATAGACATTCAGGTTCCTCAGGTGCTCATGGGTGTGGTCCTTACTTACAGCTGGAGTCCCAGTCGTCATGTTCCCCCAGTTCTCATGTTCCCCCAGTTCTCATGTTCCCCCAGTCCTCATGCTCCTGTCCATTCACTCAAGAGGTGTGGGAAGAGGTTGCCATTGAAGACAGGCAAAAAAAGTTGTTGAGTACCTCAGCTTTCTCATCCGCTGTTACCAGTTGCTATAATAGTTGCCGTAATAACCACCTTCTGTCTGGGTCCCAGTTCTGTAGCATGACTTGATAAGTAGAAAGTTAGCTGTGTGGTATAAGTTTATCTGTGGGTTCTGGTGTTTTGCATTAGATTCTCTGGTGCTCTGCAGTGTTCTTGATTTTACTTTGAGTGACGTTGCTAAGGCCCACAGACTACCTGTTTTGAGCCTGACCTTACTGCAAGGCCTCTGCCTTGAGTTTTTCAAGTGTATCAGATAAATGTGCTGGCGGAGATGTACAGCTGATGCCCTCATTTCTTTCTTTCTTTTTTTTGGTACTCTGCAGGCCAGCCTTCTAGAAGATATTTCAAGGTATAATTTTGTTCTTCTATACATGTTCTAAAATAATTGCTATCTATTTTTTGCACTGTGTCAGCTTTCAAACTTCTTTTTGTCCTAAAAATATTTTTCAAACTTTTCTTTAAAAAAAGAAGAGAAAAGAAAAGATTTTTAACAGCTTTAGTAACTATGTAACAAAAATTGAATGTCACAGCAAAGTCAGATCATAACAATATGACAGGATATATTGGCTCTTAAGAAGAAAATTACTGTATTTTTTTATCTCATGGAGTTTAGAAATAAGACATCTCACAAATATTATATACTTTGGGTTTGGTTTGGTTTTGCATGCTTCTTCAGTTAATTCATTAATTTTATTTCAGTGGCTCTAGGTGCTATTTTGGCAGGTTTCATAATCCAGTTTTGCTGCTTGCAAGCTAGAAAGGTGACTAGAATGACTCCTGTCATTCCAGTGTCACAGGGGAATTGAGATATACAACGTATTGATATTTGGGGACTTTTGTTTTTATTTTCATCTATTCTTACTTAATAAACACTTTTAATTTTCAGATCTTTGTATAAGAATTCATTGAAAATTTCTTGGTTTTCAACTCTTAGACAAACTCTAACAATGTACAAATGCTGTCTTGCAACTAACCTGCTTAAAATGTATATCTGGTTCTGGTGTTGGAACCAAAGTAGCTCTTTTTATTTCATAGTGCTTATTTCAGGGTATTAGTTCTGTGTAAATAACTTGGATGTCGAGAGGAGCACCAAAATTAATAGAAATTGATTCAATACACGTGCTTGACGAGGGAAGAGGCTCAATGCTGTACACACTGGTCACACATTTTATCAGACTCTTAGGGACTAGTCAGGCACATGATCCCATAGCCTTTTTTCAAAGGTATAAAGACCACGGGTTAAGCACAGTGATGATTTACTGATGGTTGAAGTGATGATTAAATTCACAGAGTTTTGAAGTCTTCAGAAAGATTTGTCAATAATGTACTTTTTGTACATTTTTATACATGCCATCCTGTAGTATAAACCATATCCTGTTGGTTTACTCTTAAAATCTTGAACTTTCTGAGAAAGATGCACAAATGAATTTTCAGTTTTCATGGTTGCTGACAGCTGACTTTGGTGAATAGAGACGGTGGATGACAGGTTATATTGTGTTTGAGTGTAGTCTCTGCCTGTGGCAGAGTAGACCTCTGACAGCAGGCAAGAGCATATATATGCTCTTGCATATGTAGAGTCACAGAATATTCTGAATTGGAAGGGATCCACAAGGATCATATCCTTTTCACTTTTACATGTGAAGTTTTGTTGTCATGCCTCTGAGTTGGTGTTTTTTTCACTTTGCTATGAGATTTGGGTTTTTCTATCTGGATAGGTAGATATTTGACAGCTAAGACTGCTGTCAGGCCACAAAGTAGTTCTGTGCATCATACCCTGCTGATATTGGTAGAAGGCTGCTTTCCACTTTGGCTTTAAAATTAAGCTCCAAAAGAACATTACAATACAGAGAATTGAAAACACTGTTGCTTGATCTCACGGCCTGAATTAAGTGATATTTTAGTCCAGTATTTCAAATACAGTAAGCACAGGGTTGAATAGCTGAATTTCTACCTGGCATGTTGTATAGGGTTTGTGTGGCCAGGTTTTGGTAGCAGTAGGGCTGCAGGGGTGGCTTCTGTAAGAAGCTACCTGAAGCTTCCCCTATGTCCTGCAGAGCCAATGCCAGCCAGCTCCATGATGGACCTGCCACTGGCCAAGGCCGAGCCCATCAGGGATGACAACGCCTCTGTGATAACATATTTGGGAAGGAAAAAAAAGTTATTGCACAGATGAAATTGCAGCCAAAGAAGAGCAGAGTGAGAGAATATGTGAACAATTTTGGAGACACCAAGGTCAGTGGAGAAGGAGAGGGAGGAGATGCTCCAGGTATGGGAGCTGAGGCTCCCCTGAAGCCCTTGGTGAAGACCATGGTAAGGCAGACCATGAAGGGTCACAGGGATACAGGGATCCACCTGCAGCCTGTGAAGGAGACCCACGCTGGAGCAGGTGGATGCCCGAAAGAGGCTGTGACCCCATGAGGGGCCCATGATGGAGCAGGGTCCTGGCAGGGACCTGCAGACCCATGGAGAGAGAAGCCCCCACTAGAGCGGGTTTCCTGGTAGGACTTGAGGCCCTGTGGGGGATGCATGATGGAGCAGCTGTACCTGAAGGACTGCACCCCATGGAAAAGTGACCGATGTTGCATCAGTTTGTGGAGACCTGTTGCCCGTGGGGAGGACTCTCTTTGGAGAAGTTTGTGAAGGACTGTCTCCCATGGGAGGGACCCCACTCTGGAGGAGGGGAAGGACTCCTCTCCCTGAGCAGTGGCAAAAACAAGCTATGATGAACTGGCCATAATCCCCCTTTCCCCATCTCCTTGTGCAACTGCTGGGGAGGAGGTAGAACTTGGGAAGGAGGGAGAGGTGGGGGGAAGGTGTTTTTAAGATTTATTTCTCATTATCCTGCTCTGATTCTGTTCATAATAAATTTAATTAATATCCGCACTTCAAGTCTGTTTTGCCTATGATGGTAATCGGTGAGTGATCTCTCTGGGTCCTTATCTCAGTCCATGAACCCTTTGTTGTATTTTCTCTCCCCTGTCCAGCTGCAGAGGGGAGTGAGAGAGCAGCTGTGGTGGGTGTCTGGAATCCGAGTAGTGTGTACTTGTAGTCTCAGCTGCTGGGGGTGCTGAGCCCGATGGATTGCTTGAGTACAGGAGTTCTGGGTTGCAGGCCACGATGCTGAGTGGGCGTTCAAGCCAAGGGCAACATCGGTCTGGTAACCCACAGGACACCAGGTTGGCTAAGGAGGGGTAAACTGACCCAAGTTGGAGATGGAGTAGGTCAAAGCTCCCATGGCAGTCAGTAGCAGGATCATGCCTGTGAACAGGCCCTGCAGTGTAGCCTGGGCCACACAGAGATGTGAGCTCCTTAGGCTGTGTTGGATCTGGCTGAGCTGAAGTTCATTTCCCCATAGCAGCCCTTACAGTTCTGTGCTTTGTATTGGTAGCTAGAAAGGTGTTGATAAAGCACCAGTGTTTTGGCTACTGCTGAGCAGTGATGGCACAGCATCAGCACTGTTTCTCAACATTCCTCCCCTCCTCATTGAGGGCAAGATCCTGGGAGGGGACACAAGTAGGCCAGCTGACCCAAACTAACCAGATTCCATACCACATGATGTCAGATCAGATATAGAAGCTAAGTAAAGGAGGAGAAAGGGGGGCATTACTTGTTTGCAATGTTTGTCTTCTGAGAAACTGCTGAAGTCCTACATCTCAGGAAGTGGCCAAACATCACTTGCTAATGGAACTAGTGAATAAACTTTATAATTTTCGTCTTCACTTGTGCATGCGCAAACTTTTGCTTTTGTTTTAGTAAACTACCTTATCTCAACCTATGAGTCATTTTCCATTTTATTCTCTCTCCCTAGTCCAGCTGGGAAGGGGAGTGATAGAACAGCTTGGTGGGCACCTGGTGTCTAGCCAAGGTCAACCCACCGCACATGTTAATGGATTTTTAGCATTTGTAGGAATGAGCATTTTGAGTGGCTTTTGAGTATTCTATTTTGGTGCTGAGTGAAAAAAATAGCTGGCTATTGTTTTAGCACTAACAGTATAAGACTTGATGTTTGGGAACATCACTGCTCTGATGGATGTTTTGTTTCTCAAGCATGTTTCATCTCCAGCAAAGGAAGCCCATTTCTGTAGCTCTTGTCCCAGCCTGAGCTCATGACCTTCCTTCACTGGCTTTGGCGAGGCTGGAGGGGAAACTGTGTGTGCACTTAACGTATTGGAGTGAACAACACGCTCTACTGGTCTCCACTCCCTAACTATTTCCTCACATTTGGTATTGTATGGCGTGCTGGGTCTATAGCATCTGTTAAACGAATATGAAATAAGATTTTTCCTATCATGGCGTGTGAGTGAGAGAGATGGCAACAAAAATATTGGCACATATTGGCACTTTCAGCTTGCAAAATTCTGAGATCTGACATGTGTTAGTGTAAGCATTTGGAATAAAACACTTTGTGTCCTTTGGGGTTCTTATGGTCTAGCTAATAGTGTTCTCTGGTATAAGCTTTCCATTCATGTATGGTAGGGCTGTAAGTATTTAGGTTTTTTCCCAAGTCCTGAATTTTAAATTTTCTGCTCATAAAGGTGGCTTAACCTCTGTTTCTTTCCACAGCCTATTAAATTTTAGTAGCTTGTTTGTTCTACCACGTAACTTTCCCTAATAATATACTATTTTTGTTAACAATAGGAATAATACTTTATATTTTAATTTTGTGAATAATTGAAACTTATCATCTTTTTCAGTAATAGCTGGTTTTCGAGGGACAGTCCCACATGGCCTATCACTGGAGATTGGAGACACCGTTCAAATATTAGAGAAATGCGATGGTGAGTTCACAGACTGGAATTCTAGGGATAATTAAGTTTGATATGGTGGTTTGAACCCCATTACTATTAATTTATTTTCTTAAATTAACACATTTTAAAAGTCAATAATGCAACACATTTTGGGCTCTTAATTTTTTTCACAATTCCAGTTAGCTTTAATCTCTATAATAATTAATTTGCAGTTCATTCATTTTTATTTAATCTCTCTGTTTAATAAACTTATAGAGAGAGTAAGAGTTATAACAGCAAGGAGTTCTCATTGTGATCTTCTGCTTTCTTGGTATTTCTGAGGGAAGCCTGGCTGTCATTAAGACACTATCAAATTAATTCAAAGTCACAAGTTTGAATCTTAAAGCAGTGGAAACATTCTCTTTTGCATCTGTTCTGAGGTAGAGAATGCAAATATAATTTTAGCAAATGTCTGTTTCTACTGTAAGAGAAATAAAGTTGCATTTTTTTTATGCCTCCTTAACACATAAGGCTTGTCTGTCATTTTGATTTTTTTTATCATTTGGGATTATATAGGGGTTTTTTTGTTTCATACTAGGATTATTTATGGTTAATCTTGTAAGAAATGTTCTTTTAGAAGGCATAGGATCTATTGTTTTGAATAAGGTGTATTATAAATTTTGTATAGTAATGTGGTTGATAAATTTAGAACATGAAGTCCAAAAATGATTTCTAAATGTTTACAGCTAGTAAGAAACCATTTTGGTTTTGACTGGTATGGTGTCCAATGCAGAAAATACCTGCATTGTTAGAAACATTTAGGCATACAGAGTTAAAGAATAATTCCTGAAATGGTGTGAATGAAGTCATCCAAATATGAGCTGGTTTAAATGAAATACCTTTCACTGTATGGAAAGTCTTTTAGATGAGTGTGGTCTGATAGCACTGTGGAATTGTTATATCTGTTCAAAAGGGAAAGATGAAATCCGTTTTACATATGGAATTGATTTGCGTACTCTAAAAAACAAAATGTTCTTTCTTCTCAGGGTGGTACAGAGGATTTGCCTTAAAAAACCCGAACGTTAAGGTAAAGGTCAATTGCAGCTTTGCATTCTTTGGCAAAAACGTATATTTACTTTTTAAGAGTTTATAGTCTGCATGTAGGTATATGATATTTACTCTTAAGAGAAAACTAGGGCTTAGTGTTAAGTGTATTATTGATATTGCTTTAATTAGATTTGGACGTGGATTACCCTTCTGAAATGCTTCTGTGTATTAGAATGATACACTTTACAAAACCAAGGTTCTGATGAATTTTATTTCATTTCTGATTTTTAGATTTTCAACTTAAAGGAAGTTAAGTTGAAGGGAAAAGACTACTGAAAATAGGAATTGTAAATACTGTTGGAGAAGTTGGTTAAATTGTGCCTGTTTTTCTTAATTCTATGAATTAATTTAGAGCAGCCAGTGGAGATAGCTAGTTTGTAGGAACCACGTGTAGAGTATCAATTGAATAAAAGATATGTGTTGTCATGTAAAATATATGGTTCATTTTATTTTCTTTTGATGTGTAGTCTTTGATTTCCATAGTAGCATAGCTGATAGTACTCTAAACCAGATTTCACTGATTTATTTTTCTACATTCAGACATGGAAAGTTATGAATTTTGTATTTCAGTGTCTGTTTGTGTTGAATGTGTTTTAAGCTTTATCTGTCTTATTTGTCTATTTTCTTAATCTGTCCTGTTGTCTTACCTGTGGGACTGTAAAGATTTTGTTTTTCATGGGAAAGAAAGATCTTAAATCATCTATTGATCCTTTAACTTGCATTGTAAGCTTTGTTCTTCTTTTTCTCTCTTCATTTCCAAGACTCTTCAGCAAAATAAGACACATATACTTTAATTTCAGAAGTATCTTGGGGCTCATGTCAAGCCATTGGCCTTTTGTGCTAAGGCCTGCAGTCTGTGCTCACATAAATTTCCTTGCTTTTATATGGAAGGTTGATGTGAAAAATAAATTTAGCCAGAGAACCTAATCTGATGTTTACTACTTTGACCTCATTGATACATATTACAATTTGATTTATAAAGCAGGAGCAGTTGTGGTTTGTTATTGCATCTTCTGTGTCTTTTGTTGCAATTCTTACCACATGCTTGCTGTCAGTCTTGCTTTGTGGTCTGTCAAATGTGTGATAGAAGTTATGAATAGATTTTCTAAACATGACTTGATGTGTGAAGAGATGAGATGTATATTTTCTGCTTTCCTAATGTGAATGCAAACAGTTTTCTGAGTTGGATTTTTGAAGGGAGTCTCTCTGAAAGTAAAATAATAAGAGCACCTTGTAACTCCTTGTTATTGGTACTGCTCTGCCAAGATTCCTGCCTTGTTATTCTGCCAGCTTTGACACTCGAAAAAATTATCTGTGGCAGCTGGGCTGCAGTAAGTGGGCATATGCAGCCATCCTGTTTTCTGGCATATTGTTACAACTGCAAGGCTGTATGTCTTACTGTCCTTGGGAGATGCTCTCCTGAACTGCTTTGCATTACAGAAGAGTAAGAGCATTTATAAGGGCAGTTGCCTCTACATAGTAGATGTGTTTTTGTCGAAGATCTAATGCCTGTGTTAAAAGAAAATGGGATTCCATCATCACAAAGGAAAGCTGAATGCAGCTGTGCTTATTATGAAGAGAACATATATGTATTTTCCCTCACTGCATGAGCTGTAGTGTATTATGTTCCCAGCCAGAAGCTTGAAGCTGACTTGCTTTATTTTGCTTATTTCGATTTATGAAGGTTAGTGTGCTCTAAGAGCAGTACGACCATTGCAGCAACGCTGCCTGTCAAGACAACAGTGGACAGCCCTTAAACGACTAGAAAGGACTGCTCCTGGCTGGACAGGAGGACTGCTCCTGGGGCTCTTTGACAGGCGTCTACTACAACTTTCCTGTGCGCTGCAGGGCATAGTAGCCACAAAATAAAACTTTATTTTGACTTCCTATATTACCTTATCTTTATTTTTATTGAAATTTATTAACTTTATTTGTTCTGCTTTATTTTGAAAATCCCTATCAGAAACCCCCTTTTTTAAGGCATGGTTGGTAAGGTGTTATCCCCAGCAGCTGTCTGTTTTTGTCAAAATGGGAATAATGAATAAAACCATTTATTCATGGGATAATGAATACTAAGGAAGCTCTCAAACAGTCTTCTACATATTCTACATGTGTTTATCTTCTAATATTCTGAAGTGTTGAAGGACTCTCTGCTGGGTTAAGAGCTGTCTGGGTGGCTGGGCCCAGAGAGTGTTGGGGAATGGTGCTGCATCCAGGTGGGAGCTGGTCACTAGTGGTGTACCCCAGGGATCAGTGTTGGGCCCAGTTCTGTTCAATATCTTTATTGATGATCTGAATGAGGGGATTGAGTGTACCATTAGCAAATTTGCGGATGACACCAAGCTGAGGGGGAGTGTTGATCTGCTGGAAGGCAGGAGGGCTCTGCAGAGGGACCTGGACAAGCTGGAGAGTTGGGCTGATTCCAACGGGCCAAGTGCCGGGTCCTGCCCTTTGACCACAACATCCCCCTGCAGCGCTACAGGCTGGGGACAGAGTGGCTGGAGAGCAGCCAGGCAGAAAGGGACCTGGTAGTTTGGATTGACAGGAAGCTGAACATGAGCCAGCAGTGTGCCCAGGTGGCCAAGAAGGCCAATGGCATCCTGGCCTGTATCAGGAACAGTGTGGCCAACAGGTCCAGGGAAGTGATTCTGCCCCTGTACTCAGTGCTGGTGAGGCCACACCTGGAGTACTGTGTCCAGTTCTGGGCCCCTCAGTTCAGGAAGGACATTGAGGTGCTGGAGCAGGTCCAGAGGAGAGCAACAAGGCTGGTGAAGGGACTGGAGCACAAGTCTTATGAGGAGAGGCTGAGGGAGCTGGGGCTGTTTAGCCTGGAGAAGAGGAGGCTCAGGGGAGACCTCATCACTCTCTACAACTCTCTGAAAGGAGGTTGTAGCCAGGTGGGGATTGGTCTCTTCTCCCAGGCAACCAGCAGTAGGACAAGAGGGCATGATCTTAAGCTCTGCCAGGGGAGGATTAGGTTGGATATTAGGAAGAAATTTTTCACAGAGAGAGTAATTAGGCATTGGAATGGGCTGCCCGGGGAGGTGGTGGATTCACCGTCCCTGGAGGTTTTTAAGATGAGACTGGATGTGGCACTCAGTGCCATGGTCTAGCAACCATGGCAGCATTGGAGCAAGGGTTGGACTTGATGATCTCGGAGATCTTTTCCAACCCAGCTGATTCTATGATTCTATGATTTAAACTCTACTGAATATGGCATTTTAGTTTCTGTTAGAGCTGTACTGAATATTTATTGCATTCTTTCCTTGTGTGTGTTTTTTGTTACTTATTTGGAGGACTTTTAATTCAGCATGCATTTGCATATTGAATGGTACTAAATGGTATGCCGAACTCATGTAATGGGACTTCTTTTACCTAAACGGTTTTATTTTTCAGGGCATATTTCCATCTAACTACATTCATTTGAAGAATGCGTGTGTTAAGAACAAAGGGTAGGTGACATGTTCTGATTTCACATATTTAAATGTGATCAGTTACTTGTATCAAAGATCTTTTGATTACAAAGAAATGATATCTTAACTTCATCTTACTGCCACAGGACTTGAAATGGTTGTCCTTAGATGACCTGATACTCCTTCATGGTCAGAAAATTGGAGTGATGTATTCTGAAAAGGCAAAAATAATGTATCAGTTTAATGGCAAAAGATTTCACTAAAACTGTAAATGAATAGAGATGTTTTTTCTGTTGCTTCTTTTCTTCGGATGATAAAAAACCAATATTTATTTTTGACAAAAACTGATGTCATTTTTAGATGAGTTGATAAAAACCAGAATAATCGGTTAAGATGAGTTTTAAAATTTTGTTTTGGAAATCAAATGCTCTGACTGAAAGAAATTTTTTTTTTAATGTAACACTTACTTTGATGGTATCAATTTTAAAAAACTTTTGTCAGTGATCTTAGCTTAACAGTTTTTTCCAAAGTTTTACTTAATTTGTGAGTGTTCACATTGTATCCTTTATTTGGACTTATTAATGGAGAACTGGTACAAAACAGTTTAAAACCTGTTTACCTGGTTAAAGACATTTCTCACAATAAATGGATACCTGAATATTAATTGTATGTGACCTTTATTTTGGGAGCATGAGTGAATGAGTAGAAGGTCTTTTTTTTGTAATGGGCAGAAATAATCATGAAGATTGTAATAATATTTTAAAAAGTCTCATTTCCACAGGTGAAAATGTCCCTACATTACTGTTAAACTCACTGTTGTTTGCTATGGAGTTCAGGCCACATGTGATTTGTCATGCCTTAGGATGCTTTCTCCTTACAAAGTGATTGTAGCTAAAACTGAAGGTTCAGTGAAATAAAATTGTAAACCATCACAATAAAATAAAGCTTAAAGGAGAAATAATTTTTGTTAGTGGACACCATGACAATACTTGCAGGGAGTTCAGTCTTTGTTGCCTCTATTTTCTTTGTTAGTTTATATTTCCCATTCCGGCCATACACCCTACAACACATCACAGCCAGGGGCTGTCACATTGTTATGTTAATTTCCTAAGAGAGACAAGATATCATGAAAAAAGCAATCCAGGCATGAAAAGCTAGTGGCAAGATCCCTTTGGAAACAATGGGAATTATTATGCTGTAAAAGTTGTTTTTGATATGATTATCTCATAGCAAAAAAACTCACCTTAATTTCTCTAGGACCAAGCCTTGCATGGGGATTAAACTATTTTCATCCCAAGTTTTTTCATGGGGATGAAATTAATATACTAATTGAAAGTGTCATGGTCTGAAGGAGCACCCATGTACGTTGATAGACATCACTGTTGGCAAGACGATATTAGATAGATAGATATTAGATAGATATTAGTAACTTCAGTAGCATTAATAATGCTTGTGTAATATCATGTGTTTTTCTGCATGTTACAGACAATTTGAAATGGTTATTCCAACAGAAGATTCTGTTATTACAGAAATGACATCAACTTTAAGAGACTGGGGAACAATGTGGAAACAGCTCTATGTGGCAAGTACCCTGAATAATATCGCTTTGATTTAATGCCATCTCAAAAGACATGCTGTTGTTTAAATGCTCTAACTTAGTTGAAGTATATATTTCAGAAAAAAAGTCAGTTTGTTTTTTAACCTGAAAATTTTATTTTGAGCTTAATACTGTTCTTAAACATTAGCATGTCTCCTGTATTCACATGCATAATTTACTTCAGTAGAGCTTATTATTAGATAAGCAGACCAAAGATGCACCTGAATTACTATTTATTCAATTTTTCTTAACTGTAGAAATGAAATGTCTGTATGCTAGTGTCTGATGGAAAATTGTGAAAATGTCCTGTGTGTCTAGTTATCTGTAATGTTCCTACAAAGTCCTTTCTGTCTGTTGCTTCTAATTCAAGGGCTCTTTGTAGGATCTTTTTTCTTTGGTTTTCTGTTACTTATAATCATATTTCCCTCCTGTTCTTACTGCAGTTGTTTCTTTTTTTGGCAGCATTTTTCTTCACTGCTGTTATTGCACGTTCAAAATACCCTGGCTTGCTTTCTTTCCAGAGAGAAAGCCAAGACAAACAATAAATTAATGCCCATTTTAGTGAGCTTGTGAAGTGAATGAACGTGAAATAAAGAGTAGATTTATCAAATGGCAATTTGTCAGAGCCCTTGGAATACAAAAGTTATTGATGGAGAGTAATGGTCCTTCTAGGTGAATTTGAGCTTTTCATAGCAATAATGCAGGAGAAGGAGCTGAACTTTGTTTTTAATGCCTTTTATTCTTAGGAACAAGGAAAAGGGAAATGGGCTTAGGGTTTATTGCAAGAATTAACAGAACAAATCTGAAAAGGAGTGTTTTTTCAACTTTATGTGATGCATCACATAAATGGAGGTTGTAATAATTTCCTCAAGCTGAAGGTTCTCAGAAAAACTATATCGAGTAAAGTCAGAATTGGTGAAGGAAGAGTTACAGATTCTTCCCAAACAGAAGTTCTTTTATGGGAAATTGTTTATGCCTTTTGCTGGTATATAATTAGAGTAGGAGGATGTGGTTTTAAAGCAGTCATATTCACGTAATTTCTCCTACTTGACCGTTAGATGAAGAAGGACTGCCTGGACAAGATTCTATCTGCATGATACTATTTATTTAGCGTTAGATGGTAGTGTGTACAGTTATATCAGTGCAAGAAAAAGCTTAAAGAACTTTACCAGTCTGAGTTGAATGCTCAGAACTATTGCCTTTTCTACCCTTTAGGTGCATGAGTTCAAATAGTCTTGAATTACAGATCATATATTCAGTTTGAATGACACAGCAGCATGAACATGCTCTGGGAATAAACAACTGAAACAACTTTTTTGTTGAATTTCTGTCATATCTGTCGTGTACATTAGACTCTGTTAACATGAGACATAAGGAGTTGGAGTGAAATACTGGAATGAGTGTGGTGCAGAGACAGGGTGTGCGGTAAGCTCTGAAATGATTTTATATGCACACACACACAAACGTGCTGGTAAAATGGTCACAGTACTGTAGGGGAAAAAAAGACTAAGTAGGGGGAAGAAAGGGTTTTCTTCATTTCCTCACCATATCTGTATTTATTAGGATTGTCACCTTAGACAGGTGATGTAGAGGCAATTATATTTTTGTCTCACAGAGGAATGAGGGGGATCTCTTTCACCGGCTGTGGCATATAATGAATGAAATCCTAGACCTGCGAAGGCAGGTCCTTGTTGGCCACCTCACCCATGATCGAATGAAGGATGTCAAGCGACACATCACTGCTCGACTGGACTGGGGCAATGAGTGAGTAAATATAACAATAAATGAAAATAATGTAATAAGATTTAAGGCCACCGCTTGAGGCTGATTTGTAGAATGCTGAAATAAGGAACAAATTTCTAACACGTGTTACCTTTCTTTTAATGGACTTTGATTATTTTTCTGTCCACTATGTTTTAACAGTGAAAAATAATTAATTGTTTTATTTTGCTTTTTTTTATATCAGTGTAGTTTACATAGCAGTGATGCCGTCTATAAGAGAATTGCATTGGAATATCTGCAGCAGCCTTTTAAATAATTTTAAAACACACTTGGCTGTTGGCCTGTATGATGCATTTAGCAAAGTGCTGTACCTTAACTGAAACTATATTGGCTGACATGGCTTCTTTTTTAACTTGTGTCACACAGTTTTGTTCCTGCTTGGGTATCTCTGACATATGTTATGCTACCATGCTCTACATCTTTCTTTTATCTGAATAACTAATACATGCTAACACAAATGGTATTATCTTACTCCTTTTTTTTTTTAAGCAAGGAAACACCTTTTGGCATTTAGGTGCTGTTTCCAAAGTCTTTTCTTTAGCCTATATTTATACAGTTAAACCATGGAGAAATGTAATAATATTCAATAGTAGAATATTGTTAAATTAGTAGAATTTCAGGGGATTCTACGCCTGTCTGACACCTAATACTTAACATAGTGAAAAGGTTGTGACTAAATGTGAATGATTACCTGTCTGCTTAGAATTTTGTGCTAACTGACTGGAATTGTGAAGGTTTTTGAAGTGGTCAGTTCCTGCTCTCTAAAACATATTTTTGAAAAACTTTCTAATATTTCAAATTTTTCTAAATTCAGTATGACTGCATCTTATGTGTTCTTAATATTTATTGCTTGCTGCTGTGCTGAAAATAAATTTTATTCCTGTTGATTCAAGCTCATTTCCTTATTTTGTTCAGGGGATACAGGCAAGCATCTTTGGTACCATCCAGTCCAAATTAAGAATAAGCTGGTGTTTTGGCATTTGATGGATTTTCTTTTTATCTTCTTTTCCTTGGTTGTCATTCAAATTGACGGTACTAGTGCACTCACATCGTACAGTGTTCACTATAGTACAAAGGAAATATCCATTGTACATTGTCCACAATGTAAAACAGATTTAAAATTGTAGAAAAGCATATTCTATTAATGTTGCAAAGTGGAGAAAGGGGAGGAGTCGTATGTGAATGGTAAATACAACCAAAATACATGAAACCAAAACCAAAGTCAACTGTAGAGTACCAATTAACATGAACATTGTTTATTGGAATAAAAAATAATCAGAAGCAGAGTTAATTTGTTTCTCTTGAATGTAGAAATTACTTACTGCTATTCCATTTCTCATACAGACAGCTGGGACTAGACTTAGTTCCAAGAAAAGAATATGCTATGGTGGATCCTGAAGAGATCAGCATTACTGAGCTCTACAGGCTGGTATGTGAATGTAATACTCAGTACTTTTGCTATTAAATTACATACTCTTGGTTTGATGGCAGCTCTCTTCTTAACCAGAAGTACCTTTTCTGATCCAATAAACTCGTACTTCATAACGTAATGAGTTTCACTATGAGGAAAGAAATATTTTTTGAATGCCTATGTCATCTCTACATCTATATGAGATGCTTTGATTCAGTATCAAATTTGTGTGGGCACATGTGCTTATTTTATATGTTATTTGTTAAAAGTTTTGTTTCCTGATATATCATTAAAATTGAGACTGTTAATGTGAATTTAATCATCAATAAAAGCTTATGAGATTCTTTTTCTTTATAGCCTTACCTGGCCCATGAGTCCGTTTAGACAAGATTTGTGGAAATATAATAATATTCTCGTGGTACAAGTATTGTCACAATTGATCACACTGGGCTCTTGGTCTTTTCTAATATATTAATGTAAATAGCAGTTAAATTACATAGGAAAACTCTCCTTTGGGTATGAAAGCCCATCTTGATTTACTAAAACCAGTACTGATATTTCTTATTCTGATTAAATCTCCAGTGAGATCTAAGAAAACTTGCCAATTCATTTATGTAGGCTTTGGCTCATATTTAAGTACTGCAGCTGTTACAGATACACATTTCAGAGCCTTATGTGCTTAAGACTTAAGCTTTCATTTAAACTAAATTGTATTTATGATAACTTTTGTATTTAAATAGAAAAAAACCCCTGAAGTATCATTGTCACATATTTTTTTTGTGGAGCTGAAATGATAATATTTTTTTATAACTTTTAACTACTTGTGTTGATAAGTTGTAATGTCAAGCCTAGTAATAAAATCTTCATGCTATAATCAGTATACCTTTGAGTAGTTTCAAAGTCATATGCAATATTATGGAATCCTGTTGAAGCACTAGGTGAAATATAGAGAGGAAAAATAACTCGGAACACTAATAATGGAACTCATGGAGTGTACTTTGAAAAATAAAAAAGGGGGAAAAAAGATAACCTTGGTATTAATGCTAAGTAGCTTAGAAACAATGCAGTTTAAAATTATTTTTGGTATTATGTAAGAGAGAAATAGTACAACTTAATATTTTCCTGCTCTTAATGGGTGATTAAAATGCTGAAAGTATGAACTATGAAGTCAAATCAAAATAATTTATTAGCTTCTATTTAGCAGTTTGCCAAAGGTTGTAAAATATGGATGTGATTACTTTTTTCCATTTTAAAATACTGGTATTTAGTCTTCTGCAAAAGCATTTTTTATGTGTTTGAAAACTAGAATATCAGATCATTAACTGTTTAAACCAGCTACGAAATACCATATTGTTACATCACAAAGCTTTAAAGTGTCTGAGAATTTTCAAAGTAGAAAAAAGGTAAACTTCTAGAGGTTACTGTTTTTCTCCTAGAGATAACTATGATGCGGTGCAACACTGGGAAAGTAACTTCCTTGTGTTCTTCTTCTCAGATTAAAAAAAAAAAGAAAAAACCCTATTACAAATAAATACTGAATTAAAAAAAATAATAATTTGGATTAAGAAAGTAGCTCTGTATTACATTTCTTACCTCTTTTTGTTTTGAGATTTTAATTCAAACTGGCCTCTGTGTTTGTGGTATTTTTAGATGGAACATCGTCATCGGAAAAAAGACACACCAGTACCTGCTAGCAGCCACCATCTTTTTGTTCAGATGAAGAGTTTAATGTGCTCCAATCTGGGAGAGGAACTGGAAGTAATCTTCTCGCTCTTTGACAGTAAAGAAAATCGGCCCATCAGGTACCATATGGTTTTTACTCAAATACTGATTTTACATAAGTTTTACAATATATACTGTATGTTTTGATCCAGGTACCAAATTGCACATTAAGAAATAATAAGAAGATATTCTTGATTTAGGAGAATTTTTTGCTTCTTTCTGAAATTCAGTTGTTATGTGTAATAATTTTAGGTTTAAAGAAATGTATATTTTGCTGTCTTCTTTATCTATTTCAGTTTTCAGTTGGTTTTGTTTATGTAGGAACATATATACATGTATGCATACAGAATGAATGTTAGTGCTGGGACCTAAAGGTCATTTTTCGGTATCTATTTTCCTCTCTTCTAGTCAGTGCACATTCAGAACTTTGAACTGTTGCTTGCTCTGTCATATTTGTGAGATGAATTCTCACCCGATATCACATCCACTTCGTGTTTGTTTGGCCAATTTTTTCAGCTGGGAGCTGAACCATTCTTTTTCTGTTAGTCCTAGAGCTTAAATTCTGTGAGAGTCTTGATAACGTTTGATTTTTTAAATATTTAATATTTATTTCTACTTTCAACAGAATATTGGCCAAGAGAGAAAACAGAAAACATGGGAGTGATCAGTAGTGAACTGCTATGCACTTAATAAATAAGAGCACAGGAGGAGAGCACAGTTAATGCAAGAACCTAATAAGTTCTGTTTGAGTAATATACCAGGAAGTCTGAACCATTAAGTGGTTGTGCAGGGGTGATGGGTATGGTAGGTTGACCCTGATCTCCAGCCAACCACAGCTGGAGATCTGTCACTCCCCTCCTCAACTGGACAGGGGAGAGAAAATAGAACAAAAGGCTCATGGGTGAAGATAAGGACAGAAAGAGATCACTCACTAATTACTATCACAGGCAAAACGGAAAAATTAACAGGAAAATTAATATTACCAATCATATCAGTGTGGAATAATGAGAAATAAACCCCAAACTTAAAAGATCTTTCTCCCCACCCCTCCCTTCTTTCTGTGCTCAACTTCCTGATTATCTCTCCATCACCCACCCCTCCAGCAGTGCAGGGGAACAGGGAGTGGGGGCTGCAGTCAGTTCATCACATGTTGTCTCTGCCGCTCCTTCCTGCTGAGGGCGAGGACTCCTCGCATTCCTCCCCTGCTCCAGGGTGGGGTCCCTCCCACAGGAGACAGTTCTCTATGAACTTCTCCCATGTGAGTCCTTCCCACAGGTTGTTGTCTTACATATGGCAATAGGAATCTGGGGAAGTTGGGCTGAATTTGACCAAATTCTGTCTGTGCTTTACAGCGCAGGCAAGATAACTAACCAGTGCTTTGAAGGAAGGGTACATTAATTTTTACTGTTAGTGAGATCATATATACACAGCTATTACTACAGTGTTAGCTGCTAAATACTGATATTTCATTCTGGCCTGTAATTTAGACAGTAGTCACCAAAATGCAGTTAACTGTCGTTTCTGAAGATTAAATGTGCATCAAGACACATCATTTGTGTTCACTCCAGTGAATGCCACAGCAGGTGACAGATTTGAGAGAGAGCTGCAGACTTTGACAGAAAACAATTTGGGGTGATATGGATTGCTGAGAACAAGGTTAAGGCAGTAGTGGTGGTATGAAAGCAAATGGATTGGATTTCATGTTACATGAAAACACAAATTCTAGAGCTGTTTCTCACATACTTGCTGTGATCTGACCTTTAGTTATTGATTCCTGACTCCAGTGCCTGTTTGCAGCTGCTTACTGTGTGAACTTCCTCATCCCATTACTGGCAAACCTTGAAGAAGCATGTTGTTACACATCCGAACTGCCTTCTAGGGCATGGGTGGAATGACAGAATAAGCTTTGTGATGGTAGTTTGCAAATGTGCAAATCAAACAAAGATGGAACCCCACAACAAAAAACCCTTCCAAGAAACAAACAGAAACCTCTCAATGTGTTGAAAAAGCTGAACCCGAGTAACAAATTAACTAATTTGTTACAGTAACAAATTAAGTGCGAGGTATACCTGTATCACAGAATGAACTGTGGAATTCAGAGGTGTCCAGGCTGGAGATTTATATGGTCTGTCTGGTCTAGACCTGGAATTAACTTAACAAGTTTATCATGGTGTTAAACCAAAGCTAGTTGGTCTTGGTGCACAACAGTATATGGCACAATGTATAATTTTTGTTAGTACATATGGGTGCAATCGAAATAGCAGCTTTAAAAGATTGTTGGAGGACTAGAAGCAACATTATCTGATTTTTTTAAAATTATTTGATGTCTTTTTCCACAGCCTTTTGTTTTGTTGGGTTTTGGTTTTGTGGGGGGTTTTTTTGTTGTTGTTGTGGAGGTTTTGTTTTATCAGTTTCATGCATTCCACTGTTTGAACAGAAATATTTGTTCAAGTATCGCAGTTAAACTGAGTTGCAATTGTAGATGCTGAGTTAGGGCAAGTATCTACAAAAAGAGGTAGTAGTTGCACTCCAGACTAGTGCTAGAAAAAGCATTCTCTGATCCAAAATGATTCAGAAGGAAACAGTATGTTTGAGCTCACAGTTCACCTGGCTTCTTCAGGGTACTGGTCTGCAAGAAGCACAGTGTATAAAGGATATTTTGTGGCATTTTTCTTAGTGACATTTTTTTTCAATGGATTTGCATAAATCTATCTGTATATTGTAACAGAGTTTATACAGAATATGTTCATTAAATTTTGAGTATTTATACATTAGTGATGAGAGGATGTAATTTTTGTTAGCATGCAGAAAATAATTTCATTCTGGGATAGTGACTTGGCAGATTTGCAGTTTCTGATTTTTCTGATCAACTAGAGTGTCAAATACTTTGAAAGGGTTTGATGTTGCTCTTCCTTTGTTTAGAAAATATCTGTTATTATTAATGTGGATAGCATGTTACCACGTGGAAAAGTCTGTGCTTTGGAAAAATAAGGAGAAAAAAAGGTATTTCATAACATAGGGAATATATGGTCTGATAGCTGAAATTTGTGTTAAAGTGCAAGAATAGGATTGTCCTTAGGCCATCATAAAACTATAGTTTTCTTAGGCAACATCAAGAACTGATTGGACTAAGAGAACAGTCACTGAGCAATGAAAGATAGTGAAACTTGTTGTTGTACAGTTACAGATTCTTTCTGAAAAAAATGTGCCATAGCACTTGAGGCAAACCAAGTTATGAGCAGAAAACACAGTGTGTTAACAGTTCTTACATTTGACTTAGTGGGACTAGAATTGAGTGTCTAATAAGAAAATATAACATCATTACATTCCAAGAACAGATTAAAGGAATATAGGTGTATAGAGTAGAAAAAAAATTAGATACCAAATTGAAAACTATGACCGTGAATGTCAGCCCAAAACTTGTCTCTAATACTTGTGACTCATATGTTTTGCCACAAGAACTAAGTTCAGTAAGTATTCTTGGCAGGACTGGATTCTAACATGATGCAATGTTAGCCACAGTTTGTCTTTGTAAAGACAACTGGAGGAGGAAAAGGAGAATAGTAGTAATTTTTGTTCTTTTTTACACTTTATACAATGAAGATTGCTGTCGCTTAGAAGACAGTCCCAGATTCTTTGGAAGATAGAAAATGTAAGTTTAAATATTCAAAGGCAGAATGAGAAATTGGTCATGGATCTTTGTTTTCTTAAAGAAAACCCCAACCTACTAATATAAATCTGTTCTTCAACTGTACTGCACTCTTGTTCCTCTTTATTTAAAAAATAAATAAATAAAAAAATTCAAAGTGCTTTGTATTTAAATTTAGCATTTCCTCCTCTTCATCCTCTTTTGTTTTTCTGTGTAGTTATTAGACAAGAATTAGTCCTGAAAGAAAATACTAGTATGTCTTCAGGTGGGTGGCAGGGAGAGGAGTGAACACGTCATCAGCTCTGGAATCTATGTAGATGGAGGTATCTGTCTGCGGTGACAAGTAAGATGCCAGGATTAAGACATATGCTAATGTTTAGAGTTTCCTTTTTGTTTAATTTCGGAAGGTTTCATGGTGAAACAGTGGACTTCAGGATTGGAATCGAGCTCCAAAGACATCTAAACTTAAGGTCTTTGTGTGAATTGCATCTCTAGGCTCCTGTTACTGTCTTCAGACACCTAGTTATAGTCAGCAAAACCTAGAAAGCAGTTCAGCTAATGATATGTCTGCATCTTCTTTAGGGCATTTTGGATGGCTCCTTAGAATCCATAGATTGTATTGATTAAAGAGCTCCTCAGCATACCCTGAAGCAATTTTGATCTGAATCCATCCTATTTCTTTTTTGTTTTCTGTTTCACTACTTTAGATCTTAATTAAGTTTAAGGCTTCAAGTTCAGAAAGAGTTGGTACCGAAGTCATAAAAGTTATAAATTCTCAGTGTTAGTTATCTGACTTTTTGACGGTAGCCCTTAAGAGTAAAATCCATAAGAAAAAGCACTCTGAATTTGCTCTTAAAATATTTGTAAGGGTAGATGGATCAAAAGTAATAAATATATGTACAAATTTACTATTGTTGCTTCAGTATATACTGATTTTTTTTTGTTAAAATAGAATACATGGTGTGTTGTCTTTTGTTATTGTGTTGTAGTAGGCAATGTATATGTTTAAGGAGTATTCTTCTAATTTAACATATAAATTGGTGTTCTCACTGTGTGACCTACCAGTGCATTTCTAGGATAGCACTTTTTAAAATAAGTAAGAGATGGAAATTAAAGACATAAAAGCATTAAACAATTATTCTGGTTTTGATAATGTGTCTTAGTATTCTTTTAGTGTTTTGAATAAATCATCACTATATTCGAAATTAAATAATTTTTCATCTTTATCACACATATAAATGCTCTTAATTTTTCCAACATGTACTGAGAATTAGATAATAATATGTTTTCTGGTGAGATGTGAAAAACTGATGTTGAAATGCATTTCGCAGTGACTTTTACAGAGAAGAAATCTGATGTCAGATAGTGACAAAACCAGTGATGCTTAGGGTTCTTTTCAACCTTCAGACTTCCTAGCTAAAGATTTCTCTGGATTGGTGGCAGCTTGCACCTGACTTAGTGCGATCAGCACCCATTTTGGCAATAGGGATGTTTTTCTATTAACTTTACTAAGCTAGAGGTAAATACTCTTTTAGGATCACTTTCCATTTTGGAGGGATAGTATGGGACTGTACTTTTCTCCAGATTTCTTTTTGTTGCTGGAAATTGCTGTTAAACATAACTGTTTCTAAATGTGTTGGTGTCCACAATGACATCAGTTCTGTTGTACTAAGTTAGAGGTAATAATAAAATACAGGTTTATTTCTGACTTTATTATTGTTGTTAATAAACAGTAATAATAAATACTGTTTTTCAGACCATTTCTATATTGATATGACTGTCCAATATGTCTCTTCACACTTTAAAAGTCTTTTTTTGAACATGAATATTCTACTTGTACGGAAGCAAGAAAACTAATAGTATGTAAGTCAAGTATTTAAGTCTGAGTGATGACATGCTTGTGAACTTGATGCATTAAGACTACAGTTGCAAGTAATTCATTTTCTACTTAACTGGTGCATGCTAATTTCACTTGATATGTATGCATATGTATATATCCATATTTTCTGGCTAAACTAGCTGCTAGGAATGATTTTTGCTATCTCTTAAATTAACAATAAACGGCTGAAGTCAGCCCCTGATGATTCCTAGAGTTTTCCCTGGTGTGTTCTGGTATCATGTTCCCTTTGCCTCCCCTCCTTCCGCTCTGCAGTTTCCTTTCCTAGAACAGTAATAACCCCTAAGTGGGGTGTAGAGCAAGTTGTGAATGGCACTGCTTTAACATGATACAGCCATATGACTTGTCCCAATAAAATTCTTTGTTTTATGCACTCTTATGTCTTTGAGCCTTACATTCCTCTTCTTCTCTTATTTCTGTTAGGGTCACAAGTCCTGTTTGCGTATTCCTTGGTTTTTTTGTTCTTTAGGAAAATAAAAAGCTATCTTGATGATACTTTTAATTTTTAGAACTAATTTTAGTATTAGAATCCTGATGGAAATATTTTAGCACACACAATTGTAAAATGGTGTTAATTACTGTAGCTGGAAAATGAAAGAGGTCCATGATCACATCTCTTGAGGCTTGTTTGTCTTTCAGTTCAGTCCTGTTTTCCTGGCTACGGCTGAGCTTTTACTGTCTACTTAGGGTTGTACAACATCCTAGTTTGTTCCTGAAGTATGTAAGCTCAGACATACCCTATATGGATCCAGACTTTGTGTTGTTAAATGCTTTTATAAAATCTGTTCCTGGAATTTGGCATGCTCAGCAAATGTTTGAGAAAAGCAAAATCATAAGGACTTACCAATTTAGTATAGAGCTTTGCAAATTTGTTTTTATATCATCTGATTTAGTTGTAAGTAGATGAATAGTTTGAAAGTCTAAGAGTGCCGTCTCCTTAGGCAAGTACTGCCAGCCAGTAGGAGTGGATTTGTAGAGCAGCAGTTCGTGCTAGATCCAATGTTAACCTGTGTAAATGTTTTAAGGATTTTACCATGGACTAAATCTGTGGTTGTGTGGACTGAGTGGCAAGAGCATATGTTCTAGTTTGGTTTCATGCGGAAGAAAGTCAGTTCACTGGCTTAGACTGTTCTGGGTTGTGAATCAAAATGTGACGATGATCAAAAGATTTTCTTCAAAAGCACCTGATTCAAACTAACCTGATGATGTAGATCAGGTAAGATAGTGTATGTAAGATGGATATTACAGAGTCATAGTTTGAAGGGGGGAAAATCCTGTAAGCATAGAGTGACTCAGCTGTACTTTACTTTGGGAGTTAACTGGTTTTTTTTAGCCACTACAATCATATTACAAAAACTATTTCAGAGTTAAAAGGGATTATAGACACCTGAATGCAGTTGATTTAATGTGAGATGCATTTAATGAGAAAATAGCTAAGTTTAAACTTTAGGTGAGAGATAGGCCGTTGTAACAGCTCCAAAGGAAGACTAGAAATGTGTGTTTGCAACACTTGAGCACAATTCAACAATCCTGTATTCTGATGCTCTTTATTAGCTGCTTTATAAATCAGTTGTTGTGTGTGCTCATTTATCAGATTTGTGAAGTTTTTGAGATTTTTCTGTTCCTTGGAATATAAAGATGCTTAGATTCCCAATATTTAGAGTACTGAAGTGTATGAATGTGGTGATGACTGCCGGCTTTGGGGATATTATTTTCTCTTACCAGCACACAAGTTAATGAAACAAACTTCTCTTTCTGCAGTTGTATCACACTTAAAAAGCCAGTAATAGATAGTTTAAGAGATTACATAGTTACCAGTTTTGTAGTGGCAGATTTTCAGAGAAATAAAGGTGAGATTACGTGCTTTCCCTCCACAGATACTAATATCATTTACCCAATACAGCAGTTTGTTGCAGCAGTGATGACCTTAGTATAGCCAGGGGGCTCATTTACAATGGAGCTCTAAGAACACCAATCCTTTAATCAAAAAGGTATTGATTTTTTTTTTTTATCAGATCCTGGAAAGATCTCACTTATTAGCTTTTAATAGAATTCGTTTAACAAGTTGCAAGGGACAAAGTAACACCTTAGCTATTTTCCAGACAGTGTGCATTATTCACTGAGGCTGTGTTAACTTTATTTCTTGCTGTAAGAATACTCTGCTGCTACAAAAAAAAGAAAACAAAAAAACCCTGAAGAAAATATTTACCAGATGACTCTGTTAAGAAAATCATGTTATCCCAATGTCCTTGGAAATGCCTACCTTTCCAGTGTAGATCCTGTAAGACTATTGATATTTGTAGCACAAATCTAGAGATCTTGACTGGTTTATTTTAAGAGAATTTTGAAAACACTAGCAACACTGAGTAGTATGTTATGAAAAATGGAATGGAGGGTATATAGGCTGCTACCTCCATGTGTTCAATTCAGACTGCAGACTGTTCTTGGCATTGATGAGTTTGCGTAAGAATGCTGCATCGTCTTCTGCTCACAGTCCCAGTTGCTCTGCTGACCTTTAAATTTATGTAGACTTTGTGCATCTGTGTTATGCCAACATACTGCTATAGAAATTCTTAAATCTGCAATATAACAAACAGTTTTTATGTAGCATTGTCTTTTCTAAACCAGTTTTTTAAAGTTATATTTTTCCATGTAACAGTGCTATTAATGGGAAAATTTCAAGGCAATGCTTCAGAAAGATAGAGTGTGTTAAGATTTCCTTTCATTGATATACACTTTGTGTCTGTGTCAATATGATATGAGCGTCTTATCAGAAATGATTGATGCCTCTGTCCTCTTTTGTCTGAGGAATGGAGATAAGTTGGCATGCTAATCCTCCTTTTTCTATCACCTTGAACAACCTTGTTTGTAACTATCATATGGCTCTCAAATGAGCAGAGATTCTTAAACAGCACAAAGAGGAATAGGCTGTTTATCCAAGGCCAATGAAAGCCAACTGCATTTTCTTTTCTGTGAGCTTTTAGTTATATCCTTAATGATTGTGTAAACTCCAGACCATATCAAGGAATAAAAATATTACCCTTCTGTTGCTGTACTCTCAGTCTTACCTGTTTAGTGATGTAAACATCATCCATCTTTTTATGCGTTTCTTCTTTCAGTTTTGCTGTTAATTTAATTCAGTTAAATATTTTGCCCAAAGCTGAAATCCACATTTTGTTTGTCAAAATATTTACTACTCAGTGTTCTCATTTTTAAATATTTGAAAAAAACATGCTGTCAGTTTTTGTCCCTTTAAGGAACAAGTACTCCCTCCCTCCCTTATTCTACAACAATCTTAAAAGATTTTGGTATAGTAAGTGAATGTTTAAAGACATGTTTTTGCAACCTCCATCGGCATCTTTAAACCTGAGACCTGCTCTGTTCTATCACAGCTCAAAAAACCTGACTTTTAGTCATCCCTCTGATGAAAGTTTACCCAACTGACTATTGCTGTTAACAGCAGCAAGGAAGGGCTTGGATGTCTCTTGAATCAAGCTGATAATACATTTCCTCTATACAGAAGTTTCACTGCTGACAATACAAGATGTCTTTCTTCAGAGATATCCTTTTGGCCTCTCTTGAGCAAGGTCTCAAAGGTTCAGTATTATTTTAAATATGTGAGCGGGTTACACTTGAGTTTTAGTATCTGGTTTACTTAGGATCAATACTCCAGACATCAGCACTCTAAAAGCAGAAGGCTCGAATAGTTAAATTCTTCATTGCTTCCAAGTCATGCTGATCACTATACCCCAAAGGAGATGGAGAATATATTTGTGAAGCTTTAGGGTGTATACTCAGTGCAAGGCTACAGAAGTTATTAAAAAGGTACAGGAGAAGAACCCTGGCCATCTGGCTCATGAAGAATAAGTCACATGTTGCTGTTCATTAATTATAGTCATTTGAAACTTCAGGGCAAGTAAACAAGTGGTAAAATTTTGCATCATGGCAGTTACTAACTTGCAGAGGTGGAAGATGGAAAAGAGTGTTGTTAAGAACCATATTTCCATAAACACCCAAATGACCCAGCTGTATATCTGTGCTACCTTTATGTGGTACTTACACATAACCACAAAATCATGGAATGGTTGGGGCTGAAAGGGAAGTCCAGAAGTCATCTGGTCTAACCCATCTAGAGCTGGTTGCCTGCAATCACGTCCAGATCGCTTTTAGGTTTCTCCAACAATAGAGATTCCACAGCCTCTCTGGGCAACCTGTGCCAGTGCTCAGACACTCTCAGTAAAAAATTTGTTTCCTGATGCTTAGGGGGAACCTCCTGTGCTTCAGGTTATGTCCTTGCCTCATCGGGCACCACTGAAAAGTACCTGACTGTCCTCTCTGCACCATCCCTTCAGATACATTCAGATATATTAATAAGATCCCCTCTGAGCCTTCTCTTCTCCAAGCTAAACGGTTCCAGCTTTCACAGCCTTTCTATCTAGTTCCTTAATCATATTCAGGTGTGGTATAACCAGTGTTGAGTAGAGAGGAAAAGGATCACTTCCCTCATCCTGCTGGCAATACTATGCCTAGTGCACCCCAGGATAACATTGACCTCCTGTGCCACAAGGGCACATTTCTGGATCATGTTCAACTTGGTGTCCACTAGGACACCCAGGTCTGCAATGTGTGAATCTGTTGTTCCTTTCCATCTTCTTTTCAGACACTTAATTCTTTATTTTATTCTAACATCAGAGAAGAGAACAAATTAGGTTTGGAAATGATGGGGAGGGCACTTTAAATGCAGTTTTGGAAATAATTTTAGGTGGTGCAATGTATCCCAAATACAGAAGCTGGAGAGAGAGGGAGAAATAATTTATCATATGTGAGCATACTTGCATGAGCACATTAGCTGATATTCAGATTTTCTGTTCCTGTATATGGTTTCTTCTTCTATATCTGATTTTCTGAAGTTTAAGTTTTGTGTTTCTGATAGTCATGGAAATTCAGAGCCTCTATTAATAATTAACCCTTCATAAAAAGGGGGATTTGTTTCTACCATTATCTATAAGAATTGATATCATTCTGGGGAAAAAAGTGGATGTGGTGTTTTCCAGTTGTTGAAGGATATGTTTGAAGTGTGTGTCAGACACAGGTACCTGGGACCAAGAGCACAGAACTTCTGGGGGGTTTGAACACTGACTAGAGAGGCAGAGTTTGGACTGGACTTTGTTGTACTTTTCCAGCAATGTAACTTTTTTTCTGTATCAAAATTCATGTACATGAATGTGTGCCCATTACAATGCCATATCATATGCTACATAAACACACCATCGAGGTGCTCCTTATAACTTTTAATCTATCATTAGGTGATAGGCTACTCTGCCTTTTGCCCTTAAAATAATACTTTTAGCATGTGTAACCTTCACTTTGCTAATATTGTTCCTTGAAAATTATTGGTCAGATACCTCCACGTTATCCATGGACGCTTTTTGTTTTGAAGTACTCTTGGATCCTGACTTTTTCCTGCCTACTAAACAGGACAGGGATTTAAGCTAAAGGATTTCTGGTAGAGGGAACAACCCCTGAGAACCAGAAGCAATGAACTAGCTCAGGGCTACTTTTCTATTATAGTATTTCCACAAAAGCATAACTGCACTTTTACTGGATCACAGCATAGAGTAGCTCGATGTTATTTTCAATTTCCTGTGCAGTGTCCCCAAATATATCTAATCTTGAACTGTATTAAAACTGTGCTACAGTGCATGTATATATCTATACCTCATAGATGCAGGAGAGATGAAGCATCTTGTTTTTTCTTGCTAGCAGACTCTTAAAGGAGTCCTCCGTTCTAGTTTAGCCACTTATTACTCAGGTTTGTCCCTCCTCAGAAGCAAGATAAAACAAAGCCAGCCTGGTTTTATTTACTTCTTGCTCATTCAAGATATAGTCCTGATTTTAGCAGGAGGGTTGACACATCTCAAAAAAAATGTAAAGGCCACTTTGGCAAGAGAGCTGCTCTTTTACCAATGCTCTTTATGCATATGGAATAAAAATACCTCTTTAGGTGGCTAATTTGGTATGTGCATTTGTGAATGTGGTTGCTAATTTAAAAAAAAATAATCGTACATATTGGGAGATATATATATATGTACACACACTCAATATATAAGCAGGCTTAATTATTTCATTGTTGGCTTTGTTTAAGACATGTGGTAATTTGCCCTTGTGGACAAGAATGTATTTGATGTGTAGATACAGGCTTATAAAAAGCAGCTTAAAAGAGAAGCCTGAAGTTCCAGAAACTTCCAAAGCTTTTCTTCAGAAAATGTGCATAATTTTTTCCAATTGCTCATTGTGAGCAGAAAGATTCCTATGTGCAGAAATATACTTGGGGCATATATAGTCAGTCAGCCTTTTCTTGGCAGGAGTAGTGTAGTAGTAAAAGTCTCTCTACTTGAATCCTAGATGAGGAGAAATTTTGGCATAGGAATTATTAGTGGAGATTAGCAAAAGACTGTTTCTTGGTCCCAGTCAGACTGGGATGTGAAGGATTTGTCTCAAGTGAATAGTACTTTTTGCTTGAGGATAGTGTCTTGAACTACCTGCTGTGGAGTTCTTCCATGTCAGCAGCAAGAACCTTGAAGTGCTGGCCCAGTCAGTCAGTGTGCCCTACTCATTGCATTGTCTTAGGTACCCCATGGGTATTCAAGCTGCTTACCTTATTGTGTGAGGTTTCTTTTTTTCTTTTCTTTCCCTGAGTCTGGTTTTGACCTGAAAACTGCTTTGTGTTGAGAAACTTTTGACAGGAACATACCAGGACCAATGAGAAATGTCAAAATCAGTGAGTTGGCATGCTAGGTTTCTATAGGTCTATCCTGTTTCTCCTTTGTACCTATTAATGTTTTAAATTTTTTCAGCTTTCAATAGAGTCATGGAATGGGTTGGGTTAGAAGAAGTCCAAAAAGATCATCTAGTTCCACTCACCTTGCAATGGGCAGGGATATCAATATCAATATATTAGTAGCAAATATATATTTTATTTATCCCTCACAATTAACTAATTCTCTTTGTGGCCCAATTTTACATACTCATCAACAGCAGTAGTATAAACAGATATGATTCATGTAAAGGAAAGAATGTATGAAAGGGATGTTTGGCACAGCTGTATCCTCCTGCCAAATGTTTTGGCCTCGTGGTAGTTTCTGTAAGATCTTTTCTACAAATTTATATTGCCCTTCATTGCCAGGTGATCAAAAGGCTTTGTCCTGCCTTTAAGAGGTTTAGTTCTTTTAATAATACATCTTTTTTGTGCTGATTTTGTCTGAGTCAGTGTTCATTTTCTTTACAGTAGCTGGTGTGGTGCTGTGTTTTGGATTGGTTCTGAGGACAGGATTGGTAACACCAGGCTATTTTAACTATTGCTAAACAGAGCTTACACAGGGTTAAATCCTTTTCTGCCTCTCACCCCACCAGCGAGGAGACTGGGGGTGCACAAGGTATTGGGAGGGGACACAGCCAGGACAGGTGATCCCAACTGACCTCAGAGATATCCCAGACCATATGACATCATACTCAGCATATAAAGCTGGGGGAAGAAAAAGAAGGAAGAGGAGTCCTTCTGGAGTGATGGCATTTGTCTTCCCCAGTCACCGTTACCTGTGACAAAGCCCTGCTTTCCTGGGGATGGCTGAACACCTGCCTGCCCATGGCAAGTGGTGAATGAATTCCTTATTTTCCTTTGCTTGTATGTGTGGCTTCTGCTTTACTTCTTAAACTGTCTTTATCTTAACCCATGAGTTTTCTGACTTTTAAGCTTCTGATTCTCTGCCCCAACCCACTGAGGAGGAGTGAGCGGGTGGCTGTGTGGGGGCTGAGCTACTGGCTGGGGTTAAACCATAGCGTTTTTACAAATCATTTGTTTTATCTGACTGTGCAGTGCTGTGTAATTCGCTGTCATTAGTGAGACAGTTTTGATAAATGGCTCCTTCTATTCTTGAATTGCAGGAAAATAACATTTTCCTTCAGGCTAGTGTTACAAATATTTTTTGAGAGGTTGGCATTCCAGCAACCATATTTGCTTCAGCTTGATTGCCTGGACTATCCTATTCAGCAGGTATCTGGGAGCTGCTGCATGGGATTTTGCAACAAAAGAATTGCATTTGTGAATAAGTAAAATGAGGTAGATATTGTAGGAATGGGTTTCTAAAAAGAGGCACAGGTGTAGTCTAGCAAGTAAATGCTTTCGAAAAGGTTTGATTTTGTATTTTATGGGTAGACAGAGCCTGCTTTTAATCATATTTTTCATAAGCCCTTGTGGTGGGTTGACTTTGGCTGGATGCCAGGTGCCCACACAACCGCTGTATCACTCCCCTTCCCAGCGGACAGGGGAGAGAGTAAGGTGGAAACAACTCATGAGTTGGGATAAGGCAGTTTATTTAAAGCAGAAGCAAAGCGAAAGCTCGTGTGTGCAAAATCCCATGAGCAGCGATGGTCGACCACTCCCGAGAAGCAGGGCTTCAGCACACGTGACAGTTCCTCAGCAGGCAGCCATTGGAGACAAAGAATGCCTGCCTTGCTGCTCCTTGCCTTAGCTTTTAGGGCTGAGCTGACATCATACGGAAGGGAATATCCCTTTGATTAGGTTGGCTGGACTACTTGTGTCCTCTCCCAGGATCTTGCCCTCGATTGAGGAAGGAATGTTACAACGCTGATGCTGTGCTCAGCAGTAGCCAAAACACTGGTGTGTTATCAACACCCTTCTGGCTACCAATGCAAAGCACAGCACTGTGAGGGCTGCTATGGAGAGATGAACTCCAGCTCAGCCAGACCCAATACAGCCCTCAAACCAACGAGTTATAGAACTGTTATTCTCAAGTATGAGGGTGTGCTCAAAATTAGTTGTATTTCATGATGTAGCTCAATTCCTCTCAGGAAGAGCCATATTCATTGAAACAAATATACCTACCTATCTATTGTTCTAAGATTCTTTCTTGAATACCTTCTGCTTACTGTGCTTGGAGTAAGGGTGCTAGCTTATACAGATCTTTGATCTGAACTTATGTAGATAGATGCCATTTTAAAACAGACAAATCAACCCAAGCAAGAGAAACCTGTGGTATCGATTATATCTCTCATTTGCATTAACAAATAACCCTCTTACTGATTGTATTGTAAAAACTGAAAACTGACAGGAGAAATAACTGGTTTTAAATGCAATGATGAAAAAACTGGAACAGGTGACCTGTCATGTTGCTGGTGGAGCTAAACAATTAGTTACATTCAGAAATGAATGTGTTAGAATAGGAGTATGTGCACCAGCCATGGCATGCTTGAGCCAGATTTAGGTAACCATGGGATATGTTGAACACCAGTGGTATTATGATTGGTTTACAGATCATCTCACTAAGAACATGTTACAGTTGCCCTGACTACCAGCAAAAGGCATGTTGGAGTTGGTACAAAAATACAGACTTGCTGCTTGTAAATCCCCAAATGATGATGAAAACATAGGAGGTGAGGTGGTGTTGGAAGGGGAGGAATTTTCTTAAATGTTATTCTTTTCCTTCACTTTACCCATTCCTCCCCTTCTCTTTAGGTTTAATTTCCATCTTTGGAGAAAGATACTGCAAATCTTCTTGTATCCATGCTGTTACCTCAGTCAGGGACTAGGATAATAATCAAGACTGTAATTCAGCTTAAAGGATCTGTAGATCTGTGCATTGGTAATGCTGTGCTGCAAAATGTTTATCTGTGGTGACAGACTAAGCTCACTGAAAGCTCCAGCCTCTGGTGTATGTTTTTTCTTTAGTTGTAAATACTTGCTGATAGATTCCGGTATTCTGTGTTTTAACCTGCATCATCTTCCTCTGGCTCCTGGTCTCTTATGAAAAATAATTTAAAATTACTGTTTCCTAACTCTTTTTGAGAAATGTGTGATGCCCTCTTTTAGTTAAAATACAAGTGGAAATATCTAAAATCAGATGTGTTCTTAAAAACTGTAATAGAAATTAATTTCTCAAGGCTGTTTTCAGTTAATAAAGAGGTAAAAGAATATGAGAGGAGGAGTTTGATTCAGCTACATAAGTCTGGTTTTCTTTTTCTCCAGTGTCCCTTTCTGCTTTCTCTTTTCCTTTTTTCCTTGTTAGCTGTACACCTAAGCAGTGAAAATTGGGTTCCACTGCATAAAGCTAGCACTTGAAAATTTTTTACTTCTTCTTCCCCGATGTTGTCAGCGTGGCTAGGGGACAGGAAGATAAGCTTTGATTGTTTTATTTTTTTTTTACTGTTAATGCTTTGATCTTTATCTGAAATTGGCTGACATCTTATTTTTATAGTACTCATTCTTCCTTTTCTGTCCCCCTTTGCTCTTTGCCTCGCATTTTACAGTTAGAAATTTGGGTATGGTTTTTTAAGTGCATAACAGGTAAAATACAGGGACTGACTTACTGTGGATTAGCTGGTACTGCTAAGTCGCACTGATACATTTATCATTCAGTTATTCTCTAATTAAGGATATATTTTAAAGCTTTATGATCTTTCAGTAACTTATGATATGTTGTACCACATTTCTCTGAATTTCACCACTAACTGTGAGGGTAACATTTTGTATCTGATCTGTGTTTTATGAAGTCACTGAACCTTTAGCTGTAAATGAAGTCAGTTCAGACTCAAGTTCCTAATGAACATCCATTAACAGTGATAAACTTGGAATGTGATAAATTTGAGCTGGTGAATTATGAGCAGTATTCTCATATTGCCTCTCATTATTTACTTTAGAAATCACTTTTAAACCATATTTAAGTAGAGAACATCTATAAAGATGTCTGAAAGTGGAGCTATACTGAGAACTATGACTATTTGATGTCATAGCTTTGCCACAAGCATATGCCATGTGGTATAAATCTGGCTGGTTCTTTTTGATGTGTGTTTATAAATCATAGAGCAAGCGATCTGTCTAGACTGGTACCATGTGACTGGTAATATTTTCCTGCTAATACTAAGGAAATAGGTGTCACATGAAAACAGAACGATTTTTAGCTGTGTTTCTTTAAAATGCGTATGTTAAGCCTGCAGATTTGGAACACATTGTTAGTCTGCTAATACACGGGAAGTTATAGTACAAAAATCTCTTGCTGGCCTTCTTAAATTAATCTCTCCAACATTAGTTATTTCCTTATTTTCAGTGGGAAGACAGCTGAGTTTAGATGTGCACAGCATGTTTAAATGGTGAGATTGGTGCTCATAAAAAATTCATTAAAATCTAAACTAGAATCAAATCATCTTAATACAAAGGAGAGGTATTTCTGGTGTGGGGTACTGCTGTGTGTATTTGCTGTATCTATGTATGTGTAGCTGACTGTTGAGAAAACTGCTGTGCCATAAGATACTAGGTCTAGATTTAACTCTCTGAGGTTTTTGCTGCTGTTTGAAGTCAAGCTTTCAGATCTTGGGAATTGTGTCTTTATTTTGTTTTATGAAGACTGTTTACTTTCCTTAGCACTTTTTCTAACCAGTTTGTCTCTATATAAATCCTTTGAAATAACATATAAATGCACATGCTCTGTGCACTTAGATATAACATTGCCATTTCTGTCTTGTAATCTTGCAAGTCTAACTGCTTGCATTTGCTCTCTGGAAATGTTCAAAGATAACCATTTTAATCTGAGCTGTAGCTGGTACTGTCATATGTTTCTAGTAAAAAGAGGTATTATAAAGCATCAAACAAGGATTAAGATTTCTTTTCCTTGTTGTTTTCAGTTTGCTTTTTTATCACCACTGGGTCCTGTGATTCAGTGAAACAAAATTTCAAATTCAAATGAGGAAATTAGATTTACATAACTATTACATATATTTTGCAATCAGTATATTTCTTTGTGGCATCACAAAAGTCTTTGGCTTTTCACTGTGTTGTGAATCATAATCTCATGGTCTGTGAGTATAAGCAGAGCTTGAAAATTTCATATTGTAGTGGATAGTGAGTAGGAAGCTTTCAAAAGATGTGCCTCTGTGCAGAATGTAAGCTTCATTAAATATAGAATACACTCCCAATTAAATTTCCTATTTGCCAGTTAATAGGTATACTATGAAGATAGCGTATGAATAGTATTTTTCTTTGAACGAACAAATCTATCGTTTCAAGACAAAAATGTAGTGAAGTTTGGTGTGTGTGTGTATGTACGTATGTCTTACTTTTAAATTGTTCTAAAGACTGGAGATAAAGTGGTGAAATTCAGAATCACCTCGTATTGGCCAAATTTGTATTGATGCATACCAATGCACTTCAGGCTTCAGTGCTCAGAAGCTGTATTGTTACTGCTGGAACAGAGACTTTTTTATTTTTATTCAATTTTGCATGGTGCCACACATAATGGGGTCCTAAAACTTTAACTGCTTTGATAATATAATTAATAATTCTTGCTCAATGTACAATAACTTTGTATGAGACCTGTAAACAAAGCTGTGCACTTTTGTTACTGTCTTTTCCAGTATTGCAAATGAACTAAATCCAAATGAAAGGACAGAATTATTTTAAAAACCATTTGTAAATCAACAGCAAAATACCAACTCTCTTTTCTGTAAAAATACACTCACATGAACAGTCTTCAAAACTGAAATTTAAAGTTTTCATGGAGACCTAAGCTACAGAAGTTCACTGTATCATAAAACATGAATGAGAAAAATACCATTTTCTGAGGAAATAACATTTTCATCCACTTCAAGGTGTTTGAGTTCAGCTGTACTGTTTCTTAGGTCTTGCCTTTTATGATGTCTGACATAAAAGCTGTACAGCTGAGAATTGCACAAAAGTTTTCAAGTAGTCACAACGAAAAAGTCTAAGTGTTTACAAGTTCAGCCTGGATAGCTGGCACATAAAAACATAAAGCAGTCTCCAGACATAGCCCTTAAGAAATGTGCTCTTGAGAGTAACAGCATCCTAGGTTGTGTCAACAAGAACATAGCCAGTTGCTTATGGGAAGCGATTGTTCCCTGCCCAGCATTGGTTATACGACGAAAATTTTGGGTTCTTCAGTACAAGACCAATGTTAACGAGCTGAAGTGAGCTCAGCAGGACAACTCATGTTGTTTGTGGACAGGAGCTCCTGCCCTGGGAGGTCAGTTTGAGGCAGTGAGGCTTGTCCAGGCTGGAGAAAAAGCAGTTTTGAGGGGAGTTAAACCATAGAATCATAGATTCATGAAATGGTTTGGGTCAGAAGGGACCATTTAAAGGTCATCTATTTCAACTCCTCTTCAATGAGCTGGGACATGATCATAGAATCATTAAGGTTGGAAAAGACCTCCAAGATCATAGAGTCTTGGAGTCTTGCTGGTCAGAACCCTGTCCAAACTGACTGTGTTTCCAGAGGTGGAGCATCTGTCACCTCACTGGGAAACCTGTTTCAGTGTTTTACCACTGTCATTGTAAATGTCTTTCTTATATCTAGTCTGAATAGACCCTCTTTTAGTTCATAACCATTATTCCTGGTCCTATTGTGACAGACCCTGCTAAAAAGTTTGTCCCTATTTACCTACAAGATCAATAACATTAACAGTGCATGGTGGGACAATGAGAGACAAGGGATATAGACTTTAGCAAGAGAATGTTCATTTGGATGTAAAGAAAAAACTGAGTTCAGCCAGACACTGAAACGGGTTTTTCAGAGTGGCTTTGTGGTCTCCATAGCTTAAGGATTTCATGACCCGACTGTCTAAAGCTCTGAGCAAGCTAATATGACCTGATAGATGACTCTGCTTTGTGCAGGAGGTTGGATGTAGAGGACCTTTGAGGTCCCTTTCAACGTGAATGACTGATTCTGTGAATGATCAATGCAGATTTCCTACAAGGCAAATGCTGGTGCAATAAAGATTTAATTAGTCTCTATTGAGTTGGATCTTATCCAGCATGTTCCTAGTGATTTTCCAGCTGCATTTTGAAAAGCTATGTATGACATAGAGCAGTAGTAAACTGTGTTTAGCCTCTAGAATAAGCAGAAGATCTGGAGGCAGCCAAGAAAAAAACTAGTTGCACCTGAGTAATTTTATTTCTGATTTGAACATTACTGGACATCCAGACTCTTGTGTCTGGCCAGCTGGGGCTGGGGGTGAGAGGGTGAAGGGAAATAAAATGCTTCTGCCTTCTTTTGTTTTTTCCATCTTCCACTTCTCTCACTACAGAAATATGATTGTTACATTTCCTGCGAGGCTGTGTCTTGGAGAAAATTATCTAAAGCATGGAAAGTTTGCTTTTTCATAATCTTCCCATGTATGAATTGCCGAGTTTGCTCAGAGTTTATCCATAATGGACCTACTATCAAATGGGAATGTTTCAAAAAATAATTTCTCTTTCAGTGGGGTCTTGTGCCCTCTTCTATTTGGAAATAAGAATTCTCTGTATCTCCCTACTAGTAGTATTAATACTTATATCAGCTTCAGTACTTAACACCCCACAGTGGATTGCAAAACAGGATTTCAAAAATAAAATTGGCCCGGTTGGATCTTCCAAGACTCTTACAAGACTGCTAAAATCAATGTGCTCTAGTGAGAGATTTTGATAGAGTTAAGCAGGAAAAATGTTCCCTACCATCATCTTCCTATCTGTGAAAAAGAATATTGTTTGAATACAAGCATGGCAATGTTGACATTTGTTTAGCAAGAATCGATACCAACTACTACACATCTAATTTTAGTTCTAGGATGAATGGATTTTATTGCTAGTGTTTCTTTGTGTACTAGGATGTACAATATCATTCTTCCAAATGACAATCAGTTGTCTATTTTGTATTGAATTTTTAGTAATTTTGTTAGATGATTAGGTTAATCACCACCCTTCACTAGTGTGGTGATCATGATTTTTTATTGATACAGCTGAGACTTTCAGAAAGAAATTATTTCATTCATTTGTATCTTGAGGAAGGTCGCATGTGGAAATATGGATAAGAAAAAAGTGAGATCTACTTTTGCTGTAGTGTTATTCAACATATCTGTCATATTTGTTTTCTTATAGTGAAAGATTTTTTTTAAGACTGAATAGAAATGGTTTGCCAAAATGTCCAGAAAAGCCTGAAAGACACTGTTCTCTGTTTGTGGTGAGTTCTTCCTATTCTCAGTCTTTTTTTTGTGCTTTTTTTGTGGGTATTGAAAATAGAAGTTGGATTAAATTGTTATTCTGTGGTTGACTCAGAATTGCTCCCTAAGCTTGTACATTGTTATAAACATCAGCTCTAAAGGCTGGATTGAGGGGTTGCAGGGTATTGCCGAGCTTCTAATTTGAATATTTTCTGGCAGTGTGTGGACACTCATCTAAACTTCCACGTAGGCATATGTACCAGTCTTTGTCCCTGCAACAAGGACCAGTTATTTTTCCTCCTTGTGCTTTTTACATCCAAACAATTGTTTTTGCAGCACTCTCTGTACTTTTGGAATATTTAGAATTGCAGAAATGTGTCGCTGCTCTTCAAAGCACACAGCAAGTCTCTTGTGCCCTTCTACTGATTTTGCTGTATTACAGCAAATTCTAACCATGATATTTTAGGACAGTCATTTTGAGTGCATGACCACCAATTTAAAGTGTTGAAGGGATAATTTGTTAATGCTGTATAAATGAACTCACTGTTCATTTATCACTTTCACTGGCAGTGAAAGCAGTGTGTACAGATCTCTTTAAATGTCGCGTTTTAATTGGGAGTCAGAAATAATGAGGTTCTGATCTTGTGCAGGATTTGGGTAGCAGTGAACTCAGGAAGGACATCTATATCACTGTGCACATTATCCGAATAGGTAGGTATAATCTTATATTTGTTAGACATATGACAGTAAATAGAAGAAAACTGCTTGGAGTCAGCTTTGGGATTTGTTATAGTAGCTAGACCTTTTTGGAAAAGAAAATGCCTGGTTTTTGATAGAAAAATTGCTTTAGATTTCTCAGCATTGTCTTATAGTATTTATAAAGTGTACTCAGTGCTAATTGAGTTTAGAGGCAGGATACTTTGTTACTATCACAAAACAAAATTAAAGTGTCAAATATGAATTGTGTTAAGATGATGGACTTGTCATTGAATCCATTCTTGTTCCCAAGTCTAATTTCAAGCATCCTTTGTTCAAAGAAAAATTTGCCTGGACGTTAATGTACCTAATTAGTAGCTGATGTAAATCTGACATGGTTCAGATGAATTTTATCTTCTCTCTGACCTCTTTCAAAAGAAGGAGAGGGAAAGAAATGGACAATGTTTCATAATAATTTTAATCCCTGATGCTACAGACAGATAACAAGTCCTCTAGAACAAAGTGAAGGAGAAGAAAAGTGTACATTTGTGTTAGGTATTTATTTTATGAAGTTATCCTCTGGGCTGTACTGATGTGAAACAATAATCTTCGGGTCTACTTCTGACCTCTTAGATATATTGTTTTCTTTGTAAACTGTCTCTAAGGCATCAGGGCAGTACTAAATATAACTTCTCTTCCTATTTTTGAAAGATATTTTGGTTTGAAATATAGGTCACTCTAACTTGTGCTGAGTTTAGAAACAACTTGTTACAAAGTTGATGTTATTTTACAGCTTTGAGGAATAATTTTTCCTTGAATTTTCATACTGATTTGGTATTTCTTAAAAATGTTGTGTTTTGTTTTATTGGCAAGGATTCAAAAAAGATATGCTAAACTGATGTAAGTATATTTGTGAAGAATAAATGTTTTAAAAAACAATAATGAGTAGAATTTTTCCAGTTGTATAATTTTCAAATACGTTCTCAGTCAATTTTAGAAATGAATGACTGAAATATTAAAAAATTAAAATCACATTTATATGCTGCATGGTGTGAAAATGAACAATTACTCTTCAAGCTGCTCTGATGCATAGGAATATTTGGAGGAGACATTACCCTGCAGCAACTGCAACCATAGGGGTTTTTTGTCAGAAATTAAGACTTGGTGGGAAAGATACATAGCACAATTGAATAAAATGTCTAGAAAGATGGCAGTTTCAAATGCCAGGAACACATTGAGGAGATTGATCAAATGTATTTATATCAAATAGAAAAGGCTAGGAAAAGTATTTTTTTCAAATCTCTTTCCCTTGACTGCCTTCTTTCTTTCTTTATCATAATTTGTTCTTCAGCCCTTTGTCATCTTTTCTCCCTGTATTTCATTTCTACTTGATTTTTCTTCAGCTGGTCAATTATGCCATTGCTTGCTAGTTGCCTGTCTGGAAACAGCATTTGATTACTAATTTGTAATGGCTCAATCGCAATACCTCTCACATGTAACAACAATCATAGTAAAATAATTCTTCCCAGACAGCAAATGTTGAACAGTCTGTCATGTCCAAACTATACATTTAATTTGGTAGTGATAGTTTGCTATCACTGAGTATCACAAAGTATTGTTTGTTGAGTGGAGGTCATGAGAGGATGAGCAGAACCTCTGGTCTAAGACCATGCAAGATCACCACATATGTAGTGGACTTCCTGTACTGTTTGTTGTCTGAATACAGGTTCCCAATGATTACACTTGGCATTGGCTGCTTAGATGGATTGCATGCTGCCTTCCTTCTGTGGTTTGGAGACAGTTCTGTGGATTACGCATCAAATATGTGTTTTGTTTGACAGGACGAATGGGAGCTGGAGAAAAGAAAAATGCCTGCAATGTACAGTATAGACGGCCCTTTGGCTGTGCAGTCCTCAGTATTGCAGATTTACTGGCAGGAGATTCAAAGGATGACCTTGTCTTGAAAGTCTATATGTAAGTAGCGCTTTTTTCTTAATTTTTGGAAGTACCTTAGAGTCAGTCTGCAGCAGAAGCAGTGGTGTTAAGTGCAGTGTGAGTAAATAGCTATAGCTCCTTTCTGTTCCAAAAAAGATGTAGTAGTAGCTAATTTTTTTTTTGGTCACAGTGTGGAAATTTTGGCTAGTTCTACAGATGTGTTTATAAAGTAGGATAATATTAAAGATAAAGGTTACATCCTTTTAGATATTTGTGTAGGTTTCAGCATTTTTCACATCCTTCTGGAGCTCTCTTTTTTATGGTAACATAAAGTGCTTTTAGGACTTATTTAAATGCCTTGTGCTTCCTAGGCAGCTAGTGGAAGTACTTTTTAACTACAGAAAAAAGCAGGCAGAGTATCTTTTTGTGAAATGAAGCTATTATATAATAGGAATAACAAAGGTATGAAAGACATTTAGTGCTGGAGAATGAAAAATCAAAAGTAGATTTAAAAATGAATGGTTGGTTAAATACTGGATTTTGGCTATAGTAATTGGAAGAAAGTTCAATTTTCTAATAGCAACACAATACATGTAATTTCCTGATGATCTTGGACATTATAATAAGAACTGTTTTGTGGAGTGGTCTATTCTAAGTACGTATACCTGGGACACATATTGTCATGCACATGAGAAAGTTCTGCTCCTCGCAGGGTTAGCACTCAAATCTCAAAAGCTTGGAATTCTTTCAGGCAGCCTTTCTCCTTTCCTCTGTATCTGTATTGAATTAGAACTGCTGGAATCAGTGCTGCAGAAAAGCAATATAGTGTAAAATGTGGGCTGGCTCTTGTTTAGACTCCCAAGACCAATATTGAAGTCAGATAAATGTTCGCTGTTGGTTAAAAAATTGTTAGGTTTGTCTACTTATTATATTGGTGGTGTGTTTTTGGTTTTGTTTTTTTTTTTTAATTTTACCTGTTTGTTTTGAAATAACAAAAACAGTGGAAGAAATATCACTCAAGATCATATTTGGTGCTAAGGCTAATTTCAGTCTAGACTTTGAAGAGTGAACATTAGAACATCGAATATTCATTAGAACATTAGAGTGTTCATTAGAACATTGTCAGGTTTTCCTAATGGAAAACCAGCTATTTCCTAAATGTATACTGAAATGTAAATTGCTCTTTCACTGACTACCTCCTGAAAATCACATCCTATTTTAAATAACTTTGAAGTGTATAGCACAGAGTTTTCTGTCTAAGATCAGCTCTGAATCCTGTGTCTCCCCCTGAGTGTCACAAGATAGATTTCTGTATGGTTTAGTGCTAAAGGATAGATCTATACAGAAATGAACTTGGCCATGACTGAGTTGTTCAGCATAATTGCTCCTGTCTTTCTCCCATCCTTATATGAAGCAAGTATTTCATGGTGCCTTTCTCAAATGATAAGAGCACTTATTTCTTCCGTTGGGACAGGCAGTTTCATGGGGCTTTGTTAGCTCTTATTCCATTTTTGTTTCATGAACTAAAGAGGATTTTTTAAGGGTTATGTTGTGAAGCTGATCTGATAAACGTATGTTCCCATTTCAGAATTAAGAAAGTTATAATTTTTCTAGGTGCAACACAGAGAGTGACTGGTATCAGATCCATGAAAATATCATTAAAAAGCTGAATGCACGTTACAATTTGACAGGCTCCAATGCAGGTGAGTAATTAGCCACCTTTCTGTTTGCATTCTTTGGGGTTTCTTAGTTTGCAAATGAAGTAGCTCTATTTTGGAAGGACAAATGCGTAAGAAAGAAACGTAAAACAGTCAGATGAAAATGTACAATACTGCCGTTCATGTGCACATGTAAGAAAAAAGTCACTGAATTTTCTTCAAGGAACTATGTAATATAAACTTTTATTCTGTGCTGAGGAGCTACAGCTTGCTGGAGTTCTGTTCACGTGGGGCTGATCAAATTATTGATCCATATTACTTGACATTTCTGCTTCACATTTTCATCAGGAATATAAAATTTACCAGTGACATTATTGTCATGGTTTAGGAATGGTATTTAGTACTCCCACTAAAAAGAAAACCACAGGCCACTCCCCTCCTCCAGTGAGAGAGACAAAAGGCAGAGATTACAGGTTGAGATAAGAACAATTTACTGGAAACAGCAATAAGATATGGGAAATAAACAGTAAAAGCAAGAATATAAATAACTAAAGTATACAAAAGAGGGTGTCACCGAGGACCCCAGATGACAATGAACAATGGCGGATGGTTTTCCCCATCCCACCCCGACCCAAAGCCATACCTTCCCTCATGGAAGTGAGAGTCCCTTACTTGTGACATGAGGTAGTATAGAATAACAACCTAGACACACCCACACTTCTCCAGACCCCCCCCCCCCCCCACGGCTACTGCAGAGAAATTAATTCTGTCATGGCCAAACCCAGGACAATTAAATATTAAACTTAAAAAAAAATTAATTGGGAGCTGTCATTATGATCTGCATTCCTTCTGGTAGCTCTGCATTCCAGCTGAGCAAGATACAGGTTATTTAGGAACTTACAATAGTCTTCCACAGTCAGCTCTGTGTTACTGGAACTGTCATTGAAATAAATTTGTGTGTGAGACTTAAGGAATGGGAGACAACTGACCTTTGCTATTATGGTTTTGCCCATAAGAGATGTTGAATTTACAGTTTTTCTTGTTTTCTTTTTCAATATCAACTTGCTAACTTTTTCTCAATTCTGTCATCCAAACATGGAGTCAAACTTGAAAAGAAACCTGAAATGGAGGCTTATAGTCTATTGTCCTTGTATTCAAATATTGTTTTGTCCCTGTGAAGTGTTAATTAGTTGAAATACGAGTATAGAAAAATCTCATCTTCCAGGTTCCAGTATACTGTATTTGTAATCCCTTTCATGTAGTAGACTTCATACTTCTTTAACTTGATTTCATGCATAACGTTAGTCTTGAAAATGTATGTTTAACAATCTTTAGTGGATAACCAAGAAGCACATAAAAGCTCATGTTATTTATCAAGACTGAAGTTATGTATTTAACCACTTCTGATCCCGTATATACATATATACAAACACATATATTTAAGTTTTAGAATATCATGAATCTTACTGGACAATAAATATAAAAATTATGTAGTGAAAATAGAAGGGCATGTTACCGAGTAAATATAATATTGGGCTTCTTAAAAATGTTACTCATAGTAATGAAGAACAAACTTCCTCTTGGATCATTCTGACTGTCCATGCAATACGTACTTACACTGTGATACATTACTTATCCTATTTTTCTGTCATAACAGTGTTCAACATAAAAGACCTCTGGGACATGATTTTTTTTCCAGGTTGCAGAGGGCTGGAAACTAAACCTAGCAAATGGAAGTTCAGTAACATTCTGAAAAGGGCTGTCAGGGTGAGGGAAGAGTAGCACAGAATTCCAGTAGTGCATTTGAAGATTGGAGAGGGAAAGAGAAAGTGAGTGGTAATGTCACTTTGGGTACTGAGCAACTAGAAGATGAACTATGAAAGGTTATTTTTATTGCACACATGAAATTCATTCTTCTGCGACTCCTTAGCAGCCTGAAAAAGCTCTGCAAGGCTTTAGCAATATGTTCAGATACTTCTGCTGACACCTCATGGAAAATATTGTTGTTACACTACTTTTTATTTTTCATTTGCTGTCTTTTTTTATAATAGCATTGAGTGACTGGTTCTGAAGCCTCATTAGCTTTGTTTGCCACCTTGTCAGAAAAGGAGAAAACCTTGCATTACAGGAGACATGTCTTTTCTCTCCCTTAGGAACTGTTGTAGGTATGAAGCAAATGTAGGAAAACTTGAATTTTTGGCTTATATCACACTGCCCTTTTAAAATCACCTTGAAAAGACTTAGGAAAGGAAATACGGCAAACAAACAGCAGCAAAGATGCTACAGACTATTGTCTATCCTCTAGGCTTCTTCCCTCTTCATATTCTGTCCTATACAGTTTCTTTTCAACTCAAGAGATTTTACACAAAGTCTTTAGTTTCCACAAATTGTGTTTCAGTACTGAAATAGTTTATCAGATAGTTCATAATATTCTTCAGGGAAAAAAAATTCTTCCAGTTTTCTATGTCAAACTAAAAAGGAACTCAAAACATACTTTGAGTGTCTTGCACGTAAAACACAGTGACAGCCTATAGCATTTGTATTTAGCACTCAAATCTCTACTGCTCAAAAACTACTTTTCTACTTCAACTCATGACAGTTCTTAAGTACAGAATCCGCTTGGATCTTATTCTCAGCTTATGTCTAAAAAGGATCAAATAAAGGTAAATCACTGTCACTTCCTACTATAGCCCAGAAAGGAGCACTGGACAGATGTTTGTCCCCTTTTCTCTTCTCAGTGATGCAGGAATGAAAGGGACTCAGTCTCGTGAATAATTTACTGTTCTTTGCTGAGGTGGGAACTGGAATGTGTTTTCCGCATGAGTTTCCAATCTAACAGAGACTGGAGTAGCAGGGAGTGGATGCAATTACCATTCACCACTAGTCTTTGCAGCTGGTGTGAGGTATTGGCTTACTGGAAAACACCTGGTTGCCTGGTGTAGGAGATCAAAATGTTACTGCAAAGGCCAAATTGTACAGTCTTTGCTGCATTTATTAGCACTGTTATTTCTTTCACTGAGTTTATAGTATTTGTAGACTAAATACTACTAGATCTAGGTGGCTTTGTAATTATTAAACAAACCAGGTTTCAGTAATATATGGAGCAGAGCTGGCTATAAAATGTATTTTTCTTATAATATTTTTTTCTTAGAATTCGAAGCTAGTTGCTTTGTTTTAAAATGCAAAGAGCAGTGGAAAAATTAATATTCCTGCATGGACATCACACCTAATTGCATCAGTCTTGTGAGGAAAATAGCACATTTCTATTTTTGTATCTGTAGGACCAGAGATTCTGATTTGGAAAAGAATTTTCAGTCTGTCTCGCATGTCCCAGAGGAGCATGCTAATTGCTTGGCTTCTCTGACTTCCCTTCAGGAACTATTCAACTTTGTATATGATCTGAAAATATTCATTATACCATGGGGAATGTTGAAGTGACTCTAAAGCCTGCCAAGTAGTCTGTGATTTTTTTAAGTGTTATCTGTATTCATGTCCTCTTAGCAAATCCTATAGAGAAGGGATTTAAACCTGAGTCTCATGTTATATGTGAATATTCCCCCCACTGAGTTACCTTATAAAAATCATGTTTAAAAATCAATGAAAAATGCATGGCAAATTTCTTTTGCTTCACATTCCTTTGAGAAGAAGGACTATAGCTTAGTTTCAGGGGGATGCAAGACATTCTGTTTTTCTCTGCTTTTTACTTTAGGCTCCTAATAGTCTCATGTGTAAGCTTCAATTTAGATTTCCTTATCACAAATCTTGAAAAGCTGCATCTACCTGATGCAGTAATTCTTGAGAGCTGATACAAGGATACATGTGCTTTTTGGTTGTTACTGCAAAGGAGGTGAAAATCCTTTCAAATCTTATAGAGATTAAATTAGTGATGTAAGAAATTATAAACATATCTAGCTGCTATGTAGCTTTGAACTCTTGTGTGGATTCCACAAAAATAGCTAAGGTAGTGGGAAAGTCTTTTCCTGTGCCATTATCTTGAAATGTTCTGATGAACTGGACAGGAGTAATGTGACCTAATTGCATGTTTACTGAACTCCTCAGTGTGGTATATTCTCTGATAACAATGCCAGACTTACTTTGCAACTCCACTGGAACCACTGTTAATTACACATTAATTGATGGAAGTGCCTAAAACTTTAGAGGAAACACATTCAAAATGTTGGGATTTCTCTTCCCACTCTTGGCTTCAGCCTGATTTCTTCCTTTTTTTTTTTTTTTTGAATATGGCAGCATTAATTTTTTAGCTGTTGCATAAAGGGTCAAAACACATCTCTTGAAAAATCTACATAAATCCTCATACGTTCAGTTTAGGTCATAAAAAGAATAAAGTCAGAAATTCTTGTATCTAGATACATATTGTATCTACAAGTTGTCAGGAACATGAATTTTTAAATATGGTGAAGGCAAGACCTGAATTGGGAGGCTGTTTTTAAGACAAATCCAGGTTGTGGTTTGATTTGTAAAAGATTGTCTTAAGTCTGTCAGCCACAAACTGTTAATTTCTTTCTTTAGAAGAGAAAGATGCACAATTTACTTTTTCTAATTAATAGTTTACTGTCTGCATTAAATTCAAAGTTATTTCCGGGTACCTGTGCAAAAATCTGCAGGCACAGGGTTATCCAAGGTGATGCTGCCTAAGAAAAAGAGACTGGTCAATAAATGGGCAACAGCACGGTACCCTGATGGAAGCTTGGGGGACTTGAATCCCATGTGTTGACAGATGTTTGCTAAGAATACTGTCATGAGGTAAGACAATCTGTGATCTTAAGGTGGAAAGTTATTCATCAGATCATACAGTAAGTTAGGCTGGAAGGGTCCTCAGGAGGTTACGTGGTCCAACACCAGCTCAAACAGGAACCAACTTCAAAGTGAGATCTAACTTTTTTGAAGATCAGTGAGGTTGCTCACTCAAAGGCAAATTTCATTACACTGCTGTCATTTTAATTCAACAAATCCAAAATAAGGTAGACCAGCCCAGTGCATGAACTCATCTGGCAAGATTCAAGTTCTGAGACAAGTATGGCAATGGAGGCAGTTGGATAGAAACAGTGGTATGTGCTTTGGGGCATTTTATGCCTTCTCATGCCTATTTACCTTCAGCAGCTGCTTGGCACTCTAATAATATAATTTCTCCATGGTTACTGTTGAACACCGAGAAATTTAAAGAAAGATATACTTTGATCTCCTATTTCAAAGTGAGCTTTGGCTTACAAATTCCTTGATTTGGAGGAGGAAGCCTGTTAGGATCATTATTTACCTTGCAGTAGAGAAACTGCAGAGGCCCCTTAACCAAGTAGCATAATTTTTCCACACTTGGTAAGATGAAAAATGCAAGAGATCAAATACAGCAGGGAATTGGTAGCTCAATATAAGTTTACAGAGTACAGTATTTCTAGGAATAGAGCTATGGTAACTTTAAAGTGTTTTCTAGATACCAGAAGTAGCGTGACTGTGTTTGCATGACACTATCCCAGCAGTTCACAGCATTACCACTCTCAGAGTTCTTGCAAGGAGAGCTTTTTTTCTTGTGAATCAGTGCAAGAAATGTTGGATGGGAAACAAAATGTACATTCCCTGCTGGGAGCAGCTATGGGTTTTAGCCACAAAAAGGAAGCATAGGCTCACAGTGGACAATTGACTGGAGGAATGATAGCAGGAATAGTAACACATACTTGACAGAGAAGATAAAACAGAATGAAGTACCTAACTTTCGGGTTACTCCTGAGCGTATAATTAATCACAGAAAAGTTTTCTGATGTTTGTATTTTATCAGCAGGGTTTTCAGATGTCAGCAGTGCTTTGAAATGTATTTTTTATCTACACATCACTAATATTTAAACAGGAAGTGCAGTTGTTTAATTGCTGTAGTTCTAGGACAATTTATAAATCTGTCAGTTTTAATCTTTGTTACGTTTTGACAAAGAGATTATGTGTATTCCAGTTTGATGTGTTTAAGAATTAGTTGTCACTGAAGGCTGCTATTTGAAATACATTTAAAATAAGAATAGTGTTTATATATGCTTCACTAAGTACACAAGGAATTAAGGCATTCCTTTTTGTTCTCAACAAATGCTAAACATGTAGAGAATTTTGCACATAAATTGTTGTTCTGAGATCATTTGGCCCTGAATGACAACTTCAACATATAAAAAAAAGCCTGTTTTAAAACAGGTTTTTAGACAAGGATTTGTAGAATTTTACTTTTTTACATACTTTTTACAAGACGGATGATGTTCAGCAATCTTCCCTAAAACCCTTTTCCCAAACTCATGGGTAGCCTAATCTAGCATGTAATATTAATTATGGAAGTTTTGGGAACATGTATTAATCCTTAAAGGTGGCGGACTTATAGACCAGTCAGATGTAATTTTGTACATTTTTACGGCAGTTTTAGCTTTTGTTGTTGCTTGTGAATGTTCTGACTTTACAATAAGGACTTCAAAAGCAAGTTAAAGGTAGATTTTTAGTGTAGTTATCTGCAAGTATTCTTTATAAAGCATGACTTGTAGACTGTGCTGGAGATAAGGACTCCAGTAAAATTAAATTCATATTGTTCTCTTGGGTATTGCTAAAAGGTTTGTTTTTAAAGAAGAATGAAAAATGTGCCATTATGATACTGTCAGAGAGATCTTATATCCAGTAAAAGCTATGACTTGTTCATCTCAGTACTGCAATTATAGAATCATAGAATCATTTAGGTTGGGAAAGACCTTTAAGATCATTGAGGCCAACTGTTAACCCAGCACTACCAAGTCCACCACTAAACCCTGTCCCTAAGTGCCACATCTATGGGTCTTTTAGATATCTCCAGGGATGATGACTCAACCACTTCTCTGGGCAGCCCTTTCTAATGCTTGACAACCCTTTCCATGAAGATTTTTTTCCTAATATCCAATCTAAGCCTCCCCTGGTAGAACTGGAGGCGGTTTGCTCTTATCACTTATAACCTTGAGAGTAGACACCCTCTCCCCCCTCACTGCAGCCTCCTTTCTGGTAGTTGTAGAGGGTGATAAAGTCTCCTCTGAGGTTCCTTGTCTCCAGACTAAACAACCCCAACTCCCTCAGCTGGTCTTCGTAAAACTTTAGCTCCAGACCCTTCACCAGTTTTGTTGCCCTTATCTGGAGATGCTCCAGCACCTCAATGTATTTCTTGTAGTGAGGAGCCGAAAATTGAACACAGGATTTAAGGTGCAGCCCCACCGGTGCTGAATACTGGGGGTGGATCCCTGCCCTGGTCCTGCTGGCCATGCTCTTTCTGTGCGCGATTGAAATGACACCCGATTTAAACCCAGAAATTCCTAGGTAAGGCTACATAATGACAGTAGCTGGCTCATATTTTCATCTTGGAGTTGGATTATGTTTTAGTATTGAGGTTTTTATAAACCCTTTCCAAAAATTCATTCTGCTTGTTACTGTTGGATAATGTTGACTTCATTTTATGTACTAAAAGAATAAAAAGTCATAATACTATTTCAAATAATAAATTATAGACCATATGTACATGATTTTAGCTCCTTCAAGAATTGTATTTACAAATGCTTTACAATTGTCACCTAGGTTTTTATGATTTGCTTTTTAACGTTTTGTTTAGGTACCAGTTAAACACTGTCTGTTTCTTTATTTGAAGTAAGAGACATAATTGGAATGCAAGTAGCTAAATTTCTGATATAATTCTATTTGCATGACAGAGCTACAGTTCATGAAGGAGAAAATAACAAGTGCTTCCCTGGAACCTTTTGTTTATTATTTGCACTAGAAACAATATAAAACACTTATAATTGTAAAAATGTGTATTTTGTGGACTCCTTAGTATTCTAGCTAACAGAACAGTATGCAAAAATGTAATTTTAAGAATTTTTGAACAAGATGATTCGCCTTTGCAATCTAACAATGTAATATGGAAATGGGTGTTAACATGCCATGTATATTGTTAATAGTAAAGGGCAGCAATGGGCTTAATAAGGTAAGAATGGAAGCAATTAATTCTCAAACCTTTGTTGTCTGTATATGGAGGTTAGACTAGGTGCTTATAACAGTAATTTAGCCTTTTGGTCCTTTATCCTTCATCCTGTGGTGATTCTGGCAAGAAATACTTGAGGCTCTACCGTCTACCCTGTAAAGAAATTCCAAGCCAGTTTTCATGTGACAGTTAAGTGTCGTTTACATTTAAGTGTTTATGTGCCATTTGAAGAAGAAAAAAAACAACCTACTTTCCACACTTGAGGGCATTTATGTCAAAAGTCTTGGGTACAGGAGCTCCAAAAAAGTTGTCAAAATGTTGCAATTCGTGCATTCTTTTTTTACTGAGCTAAAACATAGAATTTAGAGCTGAGGAAAAGAGGAGTTTGGAGTTTCCTTTGATAATCCAAAGTAATCAGAATGAAGTCTTCAAAAAGGCTGTCAAAGATTGAATCTACCTCTCCTTTTTTATCTCTTTTATTCCCAGACTGTAATTTGTGGGATTTACTACATAGATTTTGCCGTGGCTAAGATTTATGCAATTGTTTGTCCCAGATCACATTAAATCAATGAATCATTTTTTGCCGATAGCATTGATTGCTTTTACATTTGCACTTTAAACACTACCAGAAATTGGAACACCTATATGCCCTCAGAATACTTTTAACACCTTAAACAGCTTTATTTGGTCAGATGCCTTATTTTATTACCTTTCCTAAAATACAAACAGCACTGAATAGCATTCTGTTTGAGGGTTGGGGCATTTTTTTTATCAGTTTCCTGAGCAGCTGCTAGGCATTTTCTTCTTAATATGATCTAGGATTCTCTGCTGCCAGTAGACAGAAGCTGAATGTAAATGCTTTCCCTTCCCCCCCGAAGGTCAAATGCAAATAAAGGGTCTATAAGCATAATGAACAGTTGCTTTTTGTTACAACTAAATGCAGAAATCAATAATGCAGTACAAAAGCTGTTTGAAGGTAAAATGACAAATCTAACAAAAATCTAGGATTTTTATTTAGCAGCTTGTCAATTTTCTGCATTCTTTTTCATCTGATTGATAAAAATAATCTGTGTTGAACTTTAGTACAAGTTAATAGTGAGAAATTTCATTAGCTTGCAAAAGAAATAAAAGCAAATCTTTTTGCAGTTTCATACAGAGTATTGTAGTAGTATTTTCAGAACTGGGGTAAATAAAGAGTAATAGCTAACACAAGAGGTTTTAATTACCACTAGGGAGGTAATTGAAATTTTTTCCGAGGGGACAAAGCTGCACTATGTACCTAATTAAAGAAAATGTGCCAGTCCTTCAGAGACTGGATAATCTTTTTCATTGTTATATTTTAGCCCCCACTGTTCTAGAAATGGAAAATGTATAGTTATGAAGTTTATGATACTTACAGTTTATCCAAGATGGTGTAACGATCCTATCAACCACAGTCAGATGCAGTGTATGGTGGCATGTTGCAGTTCTCTATTTTGCTTTGTGCATCACAAAATACTCTAATTTTGTCTAAGACTGATCATTTTAGTGTGTATGAAAAGAGATGAGAAAGAACTGATGTAGACATACATCATCAAAGTGGAATAAATTAAAACTATAGGGTATTACCTTTGTTAAATAAAAGAAAAGGTAGTCATATTTCCATAAGAGAATTGTTAATGAATTATTTTCTGTCTCCGTGTACAAAAAGAGTATCTCTGCATTCTTTTGATTGTGTTCATTTTCTGTGAGTATCTTCTCCATCTCTCCCAGACTGGCTGCTTACCAAATTCTTTGGAAGCCTTCTCTACCTTGACCCTGTCTCAGTGTCTGGTGATTAAGCCTCCTTTCTAGAAGCAGTCATATTTCCTCTCCACCCCTTTCTTCTTCACAGCAATAGCTTTAATCAGTTTGTAAATTGAGTTCAGTGACCTTCTGCCTGTTGTGGTATGCAAAATTCTGGTAATATTTTGATGAAGAATCATGGAATCATAGAATGGGTTGGGTTGGAAGGGACCTTAAAGGTCATCTCGTTCCAACTCCCCTACCATTGGCAGGCATGCGACCCACTAGATCAGATCGTTCAGGGCCCCACGCACCTTGGTTTTGAACACTACCAGGAATGGGAGATCCACAATTTCTCTAGGCAGCTTGTTCCAGTGCCTTACTACCCTCACAGTAAAGAATTTCTTCCTAACATTTAATCTAAATCTCCCCTCTTTTAGTTTAATGGTGATGCCTTTCAACTTGTCAGTTCTTCATTCCTCTTTGTTTTGCAATGTGTTTGAGGGAATCCCTCTTCAGCTGAATCTGCAACCTTCTGAAAATCTGAATTGTTCTGTGATGTGTCAGTATGTTTTAAATTATATTAGTTAACTTTCATTGATAGTCTGGTGGCTCACTTTATTATAAGGATACAAACTGTAGTTCCTTGTAAAATGTGAATTACTCCATCTTTTTAAAGTATCTCTCCCTCATGACTTTTACTGCAAATGCATGTTTCCTTGGTCATGACAGGTGTCTACTTTCTTTGGCAAGTATATTGTATTTTTATAGACCCATAAATATGGGACTGCTGTGGCTTGCAACTGGCCACAAACTTTATGTTTAGCTGACAGCAAGGTCCACATTACCTATCTGGCTTTGGCTTGCTGGACTTGTCTTAGGCTGCCTGGAGATTTGGTGTGACTTATAAAAGCATATATCTAATGAAAAAATAATAAATTCTGTCTGCTTTATTATAGCTCTTTCTATAGCTTAGCTTTCTGCAATTGTGTGGTGTAACCCACCTTGGTAGATATGCTTTGTATTTAACAAATAGTTATAATATGTAGTTACTCTGTGTAGAGTTAAACTATCTATAACCCTAGACTAAAATGGAACATAGAAGAGTAAAGACATGTGACTATAACTGACACCTTGAAAGTACTGGAATGCCATGATACTAGAGGCCCCAGACCTATGAACAGCTCACCAGTGGCCAATTATTGGTCATCAAATGCTGTGACCTTGAGAGCAGAATAAAACCAGTTTTAAGGGAAAAGAAGAGAAGAAATAACAGATACGTGGCATATATAGAAGCTATACCATGTTAGGTGTAATGTGGAGTTGTAGACTAGTGAAGAAGTAACAAGATGTAAAGCACATTAACAAGCATAAAAATTAGTCCAAGAGGAGCCTAGAAAGAGAGAAGGAAGAAACAGGCAACATCTTACTTCTCATGGCAAAGGATTTGGGATGCTGATAACTCAGTCACCATACCACATCTATGCAGGTTGAAACCATTGAACCCAGAGGGTCAGTGGAAGGGTGAGCAAGAGGTAGATACTGGAAAGATTATGTGTATATTTGTCATTTTAACACTATTTGGAGTGTGTTAGTACCATTGTTAATGGACTAATGGTAAACTCTTTGATTAGACTGTTATAGCTTTCATTAGGACTATAAATAAGTTCCTGACTTTTCATATACAATATGTACCTGTTGCCTATCTCAACATCCTGAATGTAACAAGTCATTGGAAATTCAAATAACTTGTTCTGTAACTTGGCTATCACAGCTCAGTAACAGTATGCGTCTTATGATTTTACATCCTTAGTGCAGAGGAGTCTGGTTTCCTTGCAAAATTAGTAGAGCTCTGAGAGAGCAATCCGAATGCTTAACTGGGAGTCGTCTTCTTTTTGTTGATTATGTAAAGTCTATGTACTCCTTACATTAGCACTCTTACCAGATTTATCAGTTTCACTTCCCTTCTTGGCAATTCCCTTTTGTTTGGTAACTGGATCCTCAGTGTCAAAATTGTTAACTTGAAACCTTCGGAGTTTCTTCAGACTTCCTTTCCTGTGCATTTTTTCCCTGCTTCCATTCCGGTTTATTTTTACTCTTTCCTATTTATTGCTCTCATTACAGCATATCACATTTTTAAGTAATTTTGCTCTCTGTAATCTAGTGTTCTTCATCATTCTGAAGAGCTGGGGAATGCATACCATTTATATTCCAAAGATGTATTTAAACTATAGGTAAAATGACTAATCCATATTTCAGGTGTGTTCACTGAGAGATTTTCTTGATGCTTTTGGATGCATAGAGATGACTCTTCATTTTCTAACAATGAATGCCATGAAGTAGAGAGTTCTACTATCTTTTTTCGCCTTGCATGAGCAAGTACTTCAAATCTTGACAGCTTTTTTTCTCAAGTTAAAAGTTTTGCCACTGATGAGTTTTTTTGACATCTTATTTTTGAGCTAAATAAAATTCTTCAAGGAAATTTGTACTTAAATAAAATTTGATTTGAGGTCTTCAACTTTTGTAGAAAACACAATAACTTTGCTCAACACCAGGCGGTGTACAATATCTGATTAATGCTGTTGTGGTTGATGTGATCTGCAGCAGGAGTTTTTTTAGGTTTCCAAGGAAACAGTGCAATAGGGGCATATGGGGGTATGATTATACATATGTATGTATAGCAGTTTCTTAAAATATAAAAGAAGCAAGATTGGAGGTGGGCTAAATATCCATATTTATAGCTGAGCTATACCCAGCCTAGATCTTCCCATACAGCAGTGAAAAACCTTTCACCTGGTCTAACAGAGCCTGAATTTTGCCTGTATGACTTTGTACCAAGCTGGTGTACCACCAGGTAGCCACAGTGCAGTTTGGTTTCTCACCTACACCAATAATAATTTTCACTACTTTCTAAAAGTTGTTCACTGGATAATCACAGAGCAAATTCTTCTACAAAAATAATTAATGTCCATAGCATTAAATACAGTCTGTAAAATAGAATAGACTTCGCTGAAGGTTTTTGTTTGTAAGATTTGTTTATGTACCCAGTTGGATATGTGTAGGCGAGCTGTTTTTGATGAGAAGGAAGGTTTGCTCAGGGTATCATGTTCTTTGGAGTTGCCAAAATAATAGAAAGTAAGTGTAGGTAAGAAGAAAAATATAAAAGTTGTCATGGTAATCAGATATCTGATCTGCAGTAGCCTGAGCTGACAGTACTTAGTACAGATTTTTCAAGCTCTGATTTTAGGAACCATCAAACTTCAAGTAAATTTATTCAGTTAAATAGTAACATGGTTGAAGGAGAAATTTCTTTCAAAGCTGAAAGGACTGATGACCTTGTTGTTCAGTCTGTGCATGCATGTTATTTGCTTTAGCTTAATCTCAAGTTCGTTATGACTCTTCTGAGTTTTGTGTTTATCTCCAGTTGTTCAGCGTAAATGAAGACTTTGCTCTTATCTTCTGCTTGATCTGCATGTTGATACATGATATGCTGTAGTATTGTTGAAGGTCAGGGAAGACACTTGCCTCAGTGATTATATTTGAAATAACCAAATGCCTGTTGTTTTTGTTAATCTGAGCTGTAATGAAGTATGCTCTTTGCAATTTATTTGTATACCACAGATGTAGTAGATGAAGTTATACTTTCTTGGTTCTAGAAGAATAAATGCTGGAAAATTATTATATGGCCAGCCTTTTGCATGTTTTTTCTAGCTAACGTAAGAAAGAGCGTGATTGATTAAATCTGATGAATATTGAAAAAAGATTTTAATTTCAGTCATTATAAAAGTACTGTTCCTGAGTAAAAAATGCTGATTATGCGATATTGGTTTATTAGAATTTGTTTCTTCAGATTTTGGATTAATAAATTGTATAACTTTGTATCAGGTTAATTGATGCACTGTAATGAGAGTTCTGCATTTCACTCCTAGTTTGGGACCATTGTATGTGCACTTTTTCTTGCATATCAGTGAAGGCAGGATTGTGTTGAAGGATGTGGAAAATTGAAATGGTATTCAATATTACAAATTGAAATTTCTCTAAATTTACCTTTTTATAGTTTTTTTTTTTAGTTAAGGCCTCAGTCCATCCCTATTGAGATAATTTTGATACATGTCGTCATAGCTCAGTTACACATCAGTAATAATTTGCTAATGCTTTTTCATGGGTAGTTGTTTTCAAGTCTTTATTGATTTTTGGATGTTGGAGCCTTTCCCAAATCCATTTAAAAATTGAAGTGGGTTGGCTGGGTATAACCGAAGTTCCTCTGAATTCTCTGTTTTCTCAGGAATGCATATATACTTGTAAGTACATGTAATTTTTAAATAGGAGTGGTGTCCATAATCTGTTTGAGTGTCTTATCTTTCATTGTTTTCCTCTTCATTTTCAGGTCTGGCAGTTTCTCTTCAGTTACTTCATGGAGACATAGAACAAATTAGGAGAGAGTATACATCCAGATTTACCCATGGAGTATCCATAACAAGGAAATTAGGTTTTTCCAATATCATAATGCCTGGTAAGAGAAAAATATATCAATAATTTCTTGATTTTCAGCTGTTTTCCCAATAACTACTGTATTCTGAAACTTCTTAAACAGTTCTAGGGACTTTTATGTTAGTATTTTTTCATAAAGTTAGAAGAAAACTGTGTCCCAGTGGCCACATTATATTATACATTGTATAGTTACTATGCCAATGTCAAATGTGCATACGGCCATAGTAGCCTATTTTGAGAGATGAAACCTCACTATATAGAAGTGAAGATGACTGAATGCAAGACTGCTGTGAGCTTTATGCAGGGAAAAAGATAACCAGCAGAACATTATGTTCTTAGGATCTGGTAGCTTTCTAAATAAAGACTCAGAGAATTTCACTGGTACTGTACAGCTTCTGTTTTCACAAGGTTTGTGCCTCCAGTACTGGAAAATGACTGGAAATGGATAAAAATACAGATGCAGAGACCTCATTTTGCTTATTTGTATGACAAAATACGCAAATACTTAAGCAGATGCTAAGGAAGGTATAAAGACTGTGTCAGTATGAATGTGAAGAAGCAAATACAGGAAGAAGATTGTAGAATTATTTATAGCTCCATTCCTGAAATGAAATTTTTAAAAAGTTTAATGGGTTTGTGGAAATTAAAAGACAAATATCTCTTTAAAGGAAGAGCATACTTGCAAGCAGACCAATTTGGCATGATTATGGTGTTATATTGTTGCTGACAAATGTTGCAGGGAGGAGCTCACATCCCGTTTTCAGCTGAGTCTACACACAGAGTCTTGACTCTCTCAAATCATCCTCATGACTTGTGGATTTTTAACAGAGACTGTCTTCTTCGTATAAAGCTCTGTCTTTGCATTCCTGTGGACCTAAATCAGAAGTAAACTAAGATTCTGAGGCAAGAATAAATAAACTTCAATACTTCACTAGTTGAGGAGGTCTTAAATAGGCATTTCAAACTCAGTAATGAGACTCAGCTTTAGCTACAAGCATGTATTTCTCTTGAACTTCTGCCTGAAATTTGACAACGGAGAATTCACTCTTGTGTTCTTTCTGCCAATTAAACATCTGTCCTTCTGCGTCCTTGATCAGCACCACTTGATCACTTGGTCACTTGAAATATGCACATAACACAGGTTAATAAAACAGTTTTAGAATTACTATGAAAATACTATGCTGATGAGACTGCAATATTTAGAACAATAAAATGCATGAGTCGGGTGCCATTTAACTTGGTTTATATATGTATGCTTAGTGGAAGCATTCAGTTGAAATTTTATGGCTTATTAGCTTGGGTTTGTTTGTTGTATTACAGTTGAATTTGTAATTTGAATCAAATGGGTGTTGTAGATAATGTGGCTGATAACAGTGGAAGCAGCTTTACTGAGCACACTATAACTCCCATTAAGAATCCTTTCTCCATTTATCTATGATTTAGTGACCTCCTGCTCTGTGTTATCAAATTTTCTAAGTTCTGTAAATAGCTCTCGTGTCCCCTTTCTTTCTAGTTGAGAAATAATGTATTAAACTGAGAAAAACATGTTATACCAGAGTACTGTGTAATCAGCTGGTGGAGGAGTTTCTTGACTCAGTTTCAAAGAGTTGTACAGGCTCATTTAGTCCCATTTTTAGTTAAAAAAATAATGTATGGGTTCTGGTATGCTTCTTTCTCAGTCCAATTGTATGCATACCTCAGTTTAAATATGCCGTGTTTACTGGCATAGAAGGGATTTCTCCTGAAGAGAAATAATTATCTCACTCTTGCAATGATGAGTTTCAAGGGCTAACCAGAGCAGTATGCCCTAGGCACTGAAATGCCTGCAGGAACCTAGCCTTTGAAATGCTTTTTTACTTTAAAGCTCCTCTTTAATTTTGTTTCTTTTCTAGTGTCTTTTTTTTTCCGAGATAAATTAGAGAACTTCATCTTTTGCCACTAGAAATGGTCATTAATTAGATCTTATTTTATATTTTTGTTGAAAGTAAGTGTGTTGCTGTGTCTAATTAGCACTTAGGTTATTGTTCTGAACCAGACTCTCTTGAATTATTCACTAAGAAATACTTCATGCTGCTAAACTGCAGTATCTCTTTTATAAATGCCATATTTTAAGTTTCTCTCACATTCTGATTTATTTAAACTCTCTCTGACCTTCATTTTTTGTCATATCAATCCTTTTCTCTGTGGAGGTTATGCTGTTAAAAGTAACTATGATCAGCATACATGCCAAATCAGAATTTTGTTGACAATAATAATACGTGTTTTTATAGAGTAATGCTTTTTGTGTCACTACAGCCTGACAGGGGGAAGCCACAGAATGCACTATCCAGGACCCCTGGAATTTTTTAATGAAGAACTCCAAGTGTTTTAGGAAATGAAGTAGATGACTGGAAAAAAAGTAGATGGCAATGATTCAAAAAGGCTGTGAAATAGGTAACTCACTTTATTCTAGCCAACAGAAGGAGGACAGGAAGTGAAAGTGTCATCTTCTGTATGCATTTTCTGAGTTTGACCAGGATTTCAGGGCAGACTTTATATGATCACTAGTAAACTCCATTCCAACATTCTGGTGTGGTAGTCTGCAGACACATAAGTCAATATTCTCAGAAAACTTTGTACAACATTGAAGGACAACTGTGCTTACACACTGAGTTTCTGTGTTCACCATTTCCTAAAAGATCAGACAGCCACATCATTACTTAGTATATAAAATTTAGCATTTGATATTCACAAATGTATTATACTTTTGAGGAACACTTTACATTAACATAAGTAATAGGAATGAAATGTAAAAGCTTTTTTTTTTTTTTGCTTTTTGGGTATTTTATGTAGTGCACTCTTACGGAATCTATTTCCAAATTCAGCTTTGAGCATCTATATCAGCACATAGCTTCAATGCTGCAAATGTTCACATGTTCTAGAACACATGCACGTAGATATTCTTTTGCATCTTTGTGGAAGATATCTGATTCCATAATTAAGCCTGATCACTGGTTTGTGTTGTCTGGGGAATAAACCCTTGCACAGCTGTATGGGGACTTAACCAGAGGAGCCATAGCTCCCTGCCATGCCCACCAGTTGCAAACAGACTCTAAACTATTGTGTGGTAAGCTATACTGTTCTTAATAATGCTAAGTCTTTTACTGGTAGTTTACTGGTAGACGTCATCTTAGCTACTCAGTACATTCAAAGCCAAAATTCATTCAGCGTGAGACACTAGCACATCAAGTACTTTCATGTTTTCCTGTAGAATACTTTTTTCACTAAGTAATTCAATTAGGTCCAAGCCTTTCTTCCTGGAACTTTATCTACAAACTTTCTCTATGCATGTCTATAGTAATAAAATAAGATAGTTCTTATTTAAAACAACCATAGATTTGATTTTGAAAGACTCTGTGTCTTACAGACAACAGTAGCTTGACTAAAAATGTCTTAGTCCATAAAATGTCCTGCAGTGTATAAACAATTGGCCTGTTGGTCGACTTCTCGAAAGACTTGCATAGGTGTATATTACTTAGTTATAGCCATGTTTTTTACAGCTTATGATCAGAACTGGTGCCATTACCACTGCTGAGATCTGATCACCACGTGCTTTGAGTTAAAGATAAGAGTTTATATTTATTTCTGTCAATCAAAACGATTAAACTGTTATGATATTAGAAGAAGTTAAAGAATTGGCAAGTCACTACAATGGTTTTACATTAGCGCCATTGTTTACGTTGTACATGAGCTTAGAGTGTCTCTAATACTGGTATCTATAGCTGAGCTAGTCAGTCCTGACTGGAAAAGTCTTGGCTTGTAATCCTTTGCCCAGAATTTTATGGTTCTTTTCTAATTCTGTAATAAATTTTCACATGTAGCATTGCTGAAGACTCTACATGAAACTGCAGTATTAATTTCTGTAGTGGAATTTTCTTTCTTTCAAGATTATTTGTCCAAGATTAAAAATCATATTTTGTTTCTCAATATTCTATCTTTTTTTATTGTTTGGTTTTTTTTACAATTTCTGCTCATCAGCAGATAGAATGAGGTGCCTGGGATGTTGTTACGCTTTAAGTTTCCCATGTTAAGCTTTCATATGCTTAATTTAAGAAAAGTAACTGAAGTTTTTTACCATCACATTTGCATTGCTTTACGTTTGTCACCTTTTAACTTTTTAGATATCCTTAAGCTGTCCAGTTAAATCTCATTAGAATCCTGTCTTTCAGAGCTACTGAATATACTATTTACTCTTTCATCTGAATTATTAAAAGATCTTTTATTCTTTTCATGTGCAGGTACACACTCACCTTTCTTACTATTTTCAGAAGCTTTTAAAATGAAAGCTAGAATCTTTTTCTTTTTATATAAATGATCTCACAAAATACTATCTTTGTGATAACATGCATTTTTCAATTATATGATTTTTGACTAGAGGTGTATTCATTCTTTCAAAGCATAGAATAAGAGTCTGGAGAGCAAAAATGTAAAGAAAACTGTGGAATATGTTCTCTTCGTTCTGGTGTCTGTATCTGCAAGTGAGCTTGGACTTAGTAAAGAGCTGTTGATTCTAGGAGAAGAAATATATGTCTAACACACTTAAGCATTTTTTCTCCCTTGAGCAGCAGAATGAATTTTTCCAAACTTCTTTATCCTCTGTGAAGTACAAACTGCCTAAATTTAACACCTGCCACTGTTTGCTCTTCTGATTTCAAGAACCCAGAAATACGTATTTTTAATTACTGAAACTAATATTGCCTGGATAGATTAGTTACACAAAATATGTTCAAGCAATATTGTGGAGTAAAGACACCCTGAATTTTGACCTTTCACAAAACTGTAGTACACTATGGGGAATACCCTCTGCTTTTCAAATCCTATTTTAATACTTTTTAAATGCTTTGATCAAAGGAATTATCATTTCTACAAGTCACTGGAGAAAACAAAAATACTAATATGTGACTACATATTTGGTAAGACAATTTCAAGGAACTTGTATATTGTTTTCCTTTTCCTTTCCATCTCCTCTGTCTTATTTTCTTGGTTCCTTAGGAACTGAAGGAAAAAAATAGAAGAAAACTATGGAAGGGAAGACAAACCAGAATTTAACTAGACTTCCCTTCATTTAAAATCTCTGGAAGTGGAGAATGGGGAAAAAAGTCTTCTGCAGTTTACAGTATTTGGAAGAATAAGCTGGCTTTCTATTGAGTATAGAATAAATAGCAGTGATGCATGGGAAGTGTATATAAGGATAGTTATGGCTTGGAAGTCTTTCTTCAATAAACCTGGTAAGGAGCACTGGCAAACTAACAAGTGAATGCTTTAGTTCTGTAAAAATAACTGGTCACCAGTGCCCCCAAAATCCTAACACAGGCAGAGTTGTTTTAATGTTTGCCATATATAAACAAGAATATAAAAGATAATACATAAACTAACTATCAGTATATAAATAATAAAAATGGTCTTATTTTTTCCTGCCCATCCCCTGTCATATACTTAAATGCAAACACACACCCTGCCCCAAATCAGTTTTTATCAAGTATCACCCAGAAGGTCCTAGTCTCAGACCTTTTCTTTGTATGTATTTATTTAAGCACCAAGTACAGCATTTTCTCATTCTTAAGTCCTGTGTGAATATTACCCATAAATAGTAAATATTGTGAGTCTGTGTAAAATTTTCTTGCAAATAAGACAGTTGTTCTTTACCACAATAATGGAGAAGTCAAGGTATTGCTCTATGGGGAGAAAGCAGTGAATGGACAGCTGACTGGTGGTTGTCAGGGTCTTTAAATTTCAAACACTTTTACTGGCAGCTTCAAGCATGTCAATGAGACTTGCCTCTTTTTTTAAAAGTGCTGAATATATTCCCTGATAAGCAGCCAGTCAGTCTTTCAGTATCTTCTAAAATGCAAAACAAAAAGGAAATCGTTTCAGTAATGGGATTTCACTTCCTACATTCTTTGTGAAATGCAGCATGGATGTGTCTTCATGAGCTGCTCTCCTTAAGAACGCCCTTCTCACAGATAACAGCCTTCTGTATTACAATTGTCACAAATGATCTCAGATTGCTTAACTTGATTTTTTTAAATTGAATTTTTGTTTTTTAAATTAAATAAAATGTTTAAGAAATGAGAAAGGGAAGGCAAGAGAATGGCATGGCTGAGTAAAGACATGCTGGTCACACTAAAGTGCAAGAGGGAAATGCACAGGCAGTGAAAGTAAGGACAGGTGTCCTCGGAAGAGTATAAGGGTGTTGTTCAGTTGTGTAGTCAGGAAGTTGTCCAGCAATGGGTTCAGGAAGGCCAAGGCAAAGCTGGAGCTGAAATTGGCAGGTGATGCAAAGAATAAGAAGGTATTTCAGCCAGAAAAGAGAGGTCAAGAAAAGTATAATCCCTGTGATGAACACAACTGGTAAACTGGTCTCAACGGATGAGAAGGAAAGAAGGCTGAGATGCTCAACAACATTTTTACCTCAGTCTTCATTGTCAATCTCTCTTCCCACACCTGTCAAGTGGATGAACCTCAAGTCAGGGACTGGAGGGAGCAAAGTTCCTCCCACTGAAAGAGAAACCACCTGAGGAATCTGAACATATATAAGTCTATAGGGCCTGATGAGATGCATCCTAAGGTCCTGAGGAAATTCTGATGTAGTTGCCAGGCCACTCTCCATGATATTTGAAAAATCATGGCAGGTGAAGTACCCAGTGACTGTAAAAAGGGAAAGATTGCACTCATTTTTAAAAAAGGGTAGAAACACTGGGACAGGTTGCCAAGAGAGGGTGTGGATGTCCCATCCCTGGCAACGTTTAAGGTCAGATTGGATGGGGCTCTGAGCAACCTGATCTAGTTGAAGATATCCCAGCTCATTGCACAGAAGTTGGACTAGATGACCTTTAAAGTTCCCTTCCAATCCAAATCATTCTATGAACCTATGACATCATCAAGGTCAACTGCCAGAAAGGGATTAGCAAGAGTTTAGTATTTCTATAGTATTCCAGGGTTTAATCTTTTCTTCCCAGACCCACCTCCAAATATATATATTAATAAACACATGTATTTTTATATTTAGAGGATTTGCAGCCTCCAGGTTGTGACTACTGCAAATATAATCAGCTTGTAATGTAGCTTGTTGAAATTTAGACTATATTCTGGTGCTAAGTGCCCTACGCATCAGCCAGGCGTAGGGCCACCTGCTTTTGAATTGAGCTCTTTTGTCCTGTTCCCTGTGCTTCTGTGAACTGCTGGCTCTTACTGAAACTTAAGCTATGCCAGTTCTGAGTTTACTGGGCTAAAAAGGGAGTGGAAGATTTCCTGTCCTTGTCTTTTATCTTCCAGTTTTGCTTGTTATTGTTGGTATATCAGCATGGATGTCATAGAACATCCTAGCTAAAAGGCTTGAAGGGTTTGGATTGACTTGAAGGGTAGGCGGCAAGGTGCACTAGTGTTCCTTACCCCTCTCCTCTAGTTAAAATCACCTTCTGCTTGGTTTTTTTTTTAGATCTTCCCACTGGTAGTTGCTACATAGCTCTTTTCCCATTCTACAAAGTATTTTAAGGATCTTTTCTTGAAAATGTTTTGCATCCACAAGATTTACATCCTGGGTAATACCATTTTGTCTATGCCATATCCAGAGATTTTCAGTCCCTACAACTGAAATTGTTTTAAGATCTGCTCAAGTCATTTTAGAATATAAAACAAAGCATCTCATTAGCTTGCATCTCATTTACTGAGATGTAAATGAACAGGAACTTTCTCTAAACAAAATAATTTTTTTCTCTTTTTCAATTCATGGTTCTGAAGGACCTATAATTCTGAGCAAAGCTTTCAAAAAAGCAGTTCCTAACAAGAGCTCCTAGTGAGTTCTGTGTAATTATTTTTAAATTAGTGACTGCTGTCAGGACAGCTATAACTATCAGAGATGCTTGTTCAAATACAGTCATGCTGTGTTTTTTTACACGACTAAATAATCAAATTGAAATTTATTTCACTAGAAAGCTTTTTGAGGCTAGCTGACAAACTAAACTCTTTTCTTTTAACAAAGACAGCTACCTTTGATCTTTGACAGCTATCTTCAGCTTGAAACCTTGTTCCATATTAATATACTACAAGAGATTCTACAGTTCTAAATGTATTTGGGATATGAGAAAAGTCTTGCTATAATATTTATGTTGCAGTTGCAACTCACAGCTTCCTCAGTGTAAGTTTTAAAACAGTTTTGTGATGAAGGATCATTACTTTGATGCTTAGGTTAGGTACAAGTGTTTCTAAAAAAATAAAAGTACAAATGATACATTCATACAAATATTTTTCTGACACTTGTACTGATCTGACCGTGTCCTTACTAGTGATCACCTGTGTTGTTCCTGTCATCTTAGGTTCAGTGGTAGCATTCAAACCTCTCTGAGCTGGGGGCAGCTTACATGCAGGTCCCATAGCTGGGGTCCACTTGTGAGCAGCAGCAGATCAGTGTTTGTACATAGGTCCTCAATAGTGATGATGCAGCCTTTGACCTATGACGGAAATGGAGTCTACAGAGCCATCCCGTAATGAAACTGTGTGGTGGACATAACAGGACCCCTGAGCATGCATTGTTATCTCCAGCTTGGAAATTATTCCTGGCTCTTTTCTCTTTACTGGTTATTTAAAATTTGTGACTTATAGTTGGCAGGTTTGGGAAGGCTGACCTTCATTAACTAAGTGTGTCCTCCAGCAGTCTGTCTCGTGGCTGTTTTTCGACTTTAATTGGCTTTTCGTCCTGTTCATTATAATAGACTTTTGCATGTAATGATGATGATTAGGTCTCTGTCCCCCACTCCCGGTCAGCCCTCGAACAATTCATTACTAGTTGGATTGAAGTCATGAAGCTTCTGCTTCTTCATAGGTCAGAAACCTTGATCTGTAATGTACCTGGTTAGCACCTACAGCTGGGACAAGAATGGTTTGGAATTTTTCCTCTACCAGCCCATGAAAAGTGCTTTCCAGATATGTTTACCAGCTCAAAGCTGCAATGTATGGGCAGGAGCATATGAAAAGGCAGGTACTGCCAATGCTGTACTGTACACATTTTGATTTAGCAAACCAGACATTTAAATTCAGCACCTTTCACTTACAATTAAATTCACATACCAGAGTAAATGTCCCTGCAGAATGTGCACTGAAAACTTGAGCTGTATTGGAAAGTTCAGACTGTGTAATCATCCACATCACTGCAGCTTTACTTTTCTTTTTTTTTTTACGTTCTATGGAATTTCAGTTTCCATATAGCTTTAGCCCTCACTTCATATTAGAAACCCTTGTAGGAGTTCGTCACTCTACTTTTGATTAGCCAGATAGGTGAAATAACAGGATGCTAACTAAGTAGGGCCAAAGCATTGGGGTTATTGCATCACTTCTGTAATTAGGAGAGAATACCTTTTTCAACACGTTGCATTATTGTCAGAAGTAAGAATAAGCAGCTTCCCTAGATACAGTCTTTGATTCTCACAGTTCTGTTTTTCCAAGAGACACCTTGTTTGATTTCTTCTGGCAATTAAAAAGGTAAAACAGAACAGGTTTGGATTTTTAAGAAAACTTAAAATGCAATGAAACACTATTTTTAAAAGCCTGCTTAACTTCTCTGAAGCTCCGGTTACTTTTTTAAAAATGCTCTTATTTTTTGCATAGAATCATAGGCTGGTTTGAGTTGGAAGGGACCTTTAATCATCATCCCTGCCACCCCCATGGGCAGGAACATCTTTTACTAGGTAAGGTTGCTCAAAGCCATTTCCAGTCTGACCTTGAACACTTCCAGTGATAGGACATCCCATTCCACTGTCATTTTCATTTGCATTTAAATCCTGTACAGTTTACTCTGTTTAAAAAGGAAAAATTATGGTTTTCACTGAGTTTCATCTGGGCTAGGTCATTAAATTTGTAGTGGAAATGGTTATTCAGTTATGACCCCATGGAAAATTGAAATAAATCCATGCTGATAATTGAAAATAATAACTGAATGTAGCACAAATGCATGTAGAATTCAAATTCAGTTTTTAAAGAGAAATTGCTGCAACTACAAGTTGTTTGCTAAAAATCAGCTTTATAACAAAGCTTCTTTTTTTTGATTGTTGTGTGTAGTCATTTTTTCTGAATGTAAAACACCTGCAAGTGACCAACAGCCAGCACTAACTAGAACCAAGCCTAGTATAAGCATATGCTAAGCAAGGACCCAACATGCTGTAAGCTCTTTGGTAACCGTACTGTATTAGTCAAATATTACTGCAATGTAGGAATAAACAGAATCTAGTAGTTTTAAGGGTAATTTTGTGACTTGAATAAGCATAAGAACAGCTTTACAGATTCAGATCAAGGGCCCATCTAGCTGACTGTTGTAAGCAGACACCTAAGGAAGAGTAAAAACTGCGAATGCATATATGCATGTATGGTAATTATCCCCTGATGCTCTCCTAGCCTCCAGCTATTTACAACTCTAGGGATTTCCTGAGTGCTTGTGATTACCTGTTTCATATCCTGTGGGACATCCTTTCCTTTCATGTGTACATTTCTTACATTCACAACATCCTTTGGAAAGGTTTTGGCTTGTGTTTGGTTTTTGCTTTGCTTTTGCTTTTGTGGTTTTTTTTTGTTGTTTGGTTGTTTTGGTTTGTTTGTTATGTTTGTTTTTTTAAAAAGTCTTGCCGTCCATTACCTGAATAGCCACCACCTTTTGTTTGTTTTGAACCTGTTTCCCACCAGGAATCAGAGATTGATTCAGTGGTTGCACACACTTACTAGTGATTCAGCTCTTTCATCCATGCCTTCACACAAAACTCTTAAGTGAATACCATTTGGTATTTTTTCTGTTGATTCTGTCTAGCTGTGTTCTAACCTTGGTCCATAGTTGTTTCAGAAAGTAACTGATAATAAGCTAATACAATAGCAGATTTCCACCCCTTTTTTGTGGGCATGGGTCTCGAGGGCTCGATAATATAGCAGTTTCTTCTTTTATTTTTTTATTGTTTGGATTGTGCTTTGGAGGAACTATTTAATTACTTTGAACACAGTGATGGAATAATGTTATAAAAATAGTAGAAGACTGCAGAAAAATCATTGTTTCTGGTACTTAAAAATCACTGAAGAATTGCATTCAGTAAAATAAATGGAAGGAATGTGAAACATGAGAGTACCATGAAAAGTTCAAGCAAGTCAAATTCTGCTTGCAAATTAAAATGAAGCTGCAAATTAAAGATGCACTAATTATTTGTAAGTTACGTATCTTTTAATTAATTTTACCAACAGTACAAATACCCATCTCATGGTTGCCTTCTAAGTGGCTCATCTATAAATATACTAATGTATCATACTTGATTTCTTTTCACCAGTGATGAGTGAAAATCTACTTTGTTAAAAGATGATATTCCCTTTTCACTAAGCTTCCATTCTCTATATGAAAGCATATATTCTTAATTTTTCTTTCTGTCAAATCCAGAAATAGGAATTTTAGGAGATGCTCCTAATTATTATGCTGTTCATCCTTCCTTATTCTACATTTCACTGAGAAAGTCTAATTGTTTCGAAGTAGTTCTGGTAATGTTTGTCCAGAGCTAGATTAGTTTACGCTTTTTAGAAATAGATTTAGCATCTTCAAACAGAAAAGGGACTTTCCTACCATGGCACTCCAGTCACAACAAGTACTGCTTTTCCCCCTGTCCTATTCTTCCTGCAACCACTCTTTCTTCCTTTTGTCGAATATAAACTTTGCAGTTTGTGTCAGCTGAAATTAAAATAAAATTACCATTGATCTCATCCATAAGATCTGTTTATGTTCTGACAGAATGTTTAGCACGATATTGCATGAATGTGCAAAGAATTTCAATTTAAATATGCTGGCAGTATTTAATAACTTGTACATACTATGTAGCACTTAGGTAGTGCCTGTATTGGATTTGTAGTTTGATGAAGATTTTAATTTCTCAAAAGCCTTTTCAATAAGTGAAAAATAAGCTAACTAAGCTAACTTTTTGCTAGTAAGCTTTGGAACACCCTATTAATGGAAAATATGTTGATCTTTCGTGTTACAAAGACAAGTTTGGATGCTCACAATCTGGGAAGACTGCCCTTCTATTGGAAAGAACACCAACCTCTTGGTTTTTCCTTTTCAAAATAATACACTTTCTTTTGAGGTTAGGTGGAAAAAGTCGTAATCGGTTAAACAGAGAACTGTAATGATTACAAATGAAAGAAAGTACGTTAATATTGCCTTAGATTAAAAGAAGAATTAAATGAGATGGAGCTAGACACCAGCTTCAGTATAGCTGGACATGCCACCGTAAAGACCAAACAGACCTTATATATGAGTAAAAGCCCTTAGAATTGGTTTAGAAGGGCAGATAATCTTTGGGTTTTGAGAGGGATGAAGATATGTTGGTTTTCTTAGCTTCTGAAACCAATTATCTAAAATCCAAAAATACTGGTAAACTGTGGGTGTGATTATAAGATGAAAATCTACTTGAGTACTAAAAGCAAGGAGTAAGCAAATTGAAATGACTTTTGGACACTTTATGTTTTGTTTGGTTTTTTTTGATAGGTGAAATGAGGAATGATTTATATATTACTGTAGAAAGAGGAGAATTTGAGAAAGGAGGGAAAAGTGTGGCCAGAAATGTGGAAGTGACAATGCATGTGGTGGACAGCAGTGGACAAATATTAAAGGTATCATTGTTGTATGTTCTTCCTTACTGTAGTTAATTTTTATACACTTTTTCAGATGTAATTTTTGTGGCGATGATTGAAAAGTAAAAGAATGCTGTGGAAAGGACATGTTTATCTTTTGCTGTCTTTAAGTATTCAGAGTGTTTCCACTTTGCTTAAAACCTTTATAAAATGCCTTTATAAACCTTTATAAATGTTTATTTCTGTGATCAATTATGATGTTGAGATAAATGCCTGTAATTGCCAACCAAATAACTAATGATTCCATTAAGATGCTGGAAAATTTTGAAGCAAGATCAAGTTTTGGAGAATTATTTCATAATAATTCTTCTTAGTAGGAATACAATTCCTTATGTTACACAGAACAATGTATTTTGATAATTTTAAATTTTGTGTCTGATTTTAATAAATCAGGGATCCTTGATGCATAAATCACCACCTTTCCTACAGAGAATTAATAGGTATCCACAGGTCAGGAATTAGACAAATTGATTTGTCTACCTTGCTATGGAGAAACCATCATAGGTGTTGCAAAGGCAATGAACACTTTGCTTCTTTCTGATCATGGAATCCAGATTTATTTTTTAATGGTGAGAGATTTCACTGATAATGGCAGGGTTACAGGCTTATTTCAGAGGACTGAAGATCCTGAGCCTGGGCTGTTCTGGTCTCAGTTCCAATCTTATTTGTTGCTTGGACATAACACTGGCTAGATCTCGAGGTCTCATGGGACTCCACAACACATTATTGCTTAAGCCTCCCTGATCACCCAGGTATCCCCTGTTGAACAGTTCGATTCTGATTGATGCGAATGATTCTTGCTATTTCTAAAAATTTTCTAATTGGCAAATATTAAGCAAGTGCTACTATTTTTGAGGGTTTTACGATACTGAACATTATACCACATTTGGCATTTATGATACAAATGTAAATATTAATAGTCTTCCTTGAAAGACTGGTCCTTGATTACATTTTACCAATGCACTAATTTATCTTTAATCATATTTTTTCTTCATTAGGATTTTATCTCATTTGGCTCTGGAGAGCCACCAGCCAGCGAGTACCATTCTTTTGTGCTTTATCATAATAATGGTCCCAGATGGGCTGAGCTGCTGAAACTTCCTATTCCTGTGGATAAATTCAGAGGAGCTCACATCCGCTGTGAATTCCGGCACTGTTCCAGTAAGTGCTGTTCATGACTTCTGCTAGTCCTCTCTGTTACAGCTGCAGTAAACACACGAGTTTCTATAACACCTCAGGAAAAAGACAGCTGCATGAACTTACTCAGTAGTGCTTTTTTTTACTTATAAAATTCCAAATTTTTTTAAACATTCTGAAAAATTTTAGTGATGATTTTGAGGTAAAAATTGCTGACTGGATGCAGATTCTGAATTCCAGGGTATGAGAGACAGCTTTCATAGGGGTGGATAAACTTCTATATGTTGCTAAGATTTCATATTTTGTGGCTTGCATTATTTGTTGTTAATAAATACTAAATCATTCCAGAATACTCCTTTCTGATTTAAAGTGAGATCAAAAAAAGCATTACAGAAGACAATGTGCAAATCGGAACAGAAATTCAAGATAATCTTCATCTGATTAGGTGCAAATAGCTTCCAGTATACTTTCTTATGTTGTATTAAATAAATTTACTTGGTCTAAAATGCATACTATTAACTTTAAGTGCTGCTATTCATATACGCATTTCAGCAAAAGAAAAGGGTGAGAAGAAGTTGTTTGGCTTTTCTTTCGTGCCCCTGATGCAGGAAAATGGGAGAACTCTGCCAGATGGCACCCATGAACTCATTGTACACAAGGTAATTTGAATTAGCAGTCATTAGCTGTAATGATTCCTCTGGAACATAATTTAAATGTCCAGAGATGTGAAGTTGAGAAAGTCTGTATTGATGAGTCATAATCTTGTCATCATTAAAATATCCATTGCTGATTCTTTAATATTAACCTTCTATACAAACTGCAATTGAATCTAGGTGTGTGTTTCAGTGCACTGCTTTGCCCAAGTCTTACTATTATATCACATTGTGTTTATAGTGGATTTCACAAAGGTAAGTTCAATTAAAACACACAAAGTAAACCCTGTTACTGAATTCCTCAAGCTGGAAAATCAGACAAGCTCATTTATCTACTCAATGTTATAATTTTTAGAGGTATTTCAGCTTTGTGGAATTTTTGTTTCTGCATTTAAGAGTTGTCTCTTCATTCAGAGGATTTTATATGCTCACAGATAAATTTTAGATTTTAACGCAAAAATTTGTAGCTGTTCATTTGACAAAACCAGTGAAAATTTGTTAGGTTTCAATGTCAATATATGAAGCTGTGACCTAAAACCAAAGTTTGCAACAGGCATGGTGAAAATTCTTCAGTTTCTGGCAGAGAAATAATAAAGATTCAGGTTTTTTGTGCCATTCAGTTGTTTTAACTGGTTTGTTTTCACAGTGTGAAGAAAACACAAACCTTCAGGACTCTGGTCGCTACCTCAAACTCCCCTTTTCAAAGGGAATATCCCTAGGAAACAACAGCCAAGCAGTAAAAACCACTAAAGAGTCCTTCTGGATTACATCCTTTCTCTGTTCCACTAAACTCACACAAAATGGTAGGATATGTTGACTATTTAAAACATGATGACTTCAAATGAGTGTGAGAGCTAGCCTTTTCCATGTCAGGCAATCATGAATGTACTCAAAAAAGCTTGCTTCTATCTATTTTATAAACTGCTTTTTTTCATAATTTTTTATATCCAAATGGAAACAAGTGCAGTATGATAAACCACTATTTTTAAGTAGTTCAAGAATGCTTTTTAGATTAACATGATGTTGGAATCAAATTGAGCACTTTTGGAATCAACTATCAAAAGCCAGCTGCTTTAGAAAACTTCTTAATGTGTTTGTTGTAAAGTTTTTATGAAATACTTTTTGTCAGCTTTAGGCTGTAGCAGTTTGTTTCTAAGTAGACATATAGTGGTTTTTTTGGTGTATTTTTTCTCTTAGTTTAAACCAACACACATTTACTACTACTTAAAGCAATCTTATACACTGGATATAAGGAGAAGCAGATAGAAATACATATGTTTACACTCTTTACCAGTGCTCTGTATAAAATTCTTAAGGTTCTTGTTTACTTGCCATATTAATTAGAGTTTGTAACTGAAACAAAAAACTGTTTGTGAAACAGTTTTCCACAAATATCTAAATATTGTGTATTTGCTTGGTAATATGTTTCTGACCATTCTTTGATATACCCACAATTTTATATTATTTTTTTTCTAGGATGTTTACCTTGTGTGGGAATATCTGTGACTTTACCCTTCTTCTGTGTATGATGATAAAATTGCTAATTGTGTGCAAATTGATTATAGGTGTTTAACAAAACTAGAGAAGCTTTTTAAATTGAAATAATCATCTTAGTTTTTACCAGTAGCAAGTGTTATAGCAATTACCTTCAAAATAATCAAAGTTACCCAATAAAAGATTTTCCCAAATGTTGCTAATAGGGAATCAGAGACTCATTTGCTTCAGTTAAAGGCCTTGATTTAGGAAATCACATGAATCTACTGATACTTACACATGCTTGAAAGTACTGCCCAGAACTTGTCTCTCTGATAAATAGTTGCCCTATTGTCTGGGGTTATAATACTATTTCTTGTTCACAGTGCAGAAGTTATTTTGTACTTAATATAAATATAAGTGTGACATAGGGCATAAAATTTCCTCCTTTTTCTTTTTTTAACCACATTCTGAGTAAGAGAGTGTAGAATATCTGAATAATATTGATCCCCTTTTCAGCTCTGAAAGAGTTAACAATTATTTCAGCAGTACTTCAGAGGGTGGAAATATTTTCAATAGACAGGCTCATATTTTCTCCAAGGATCTTCTTTGGGAAGTTCATCTTGGTGAGTTTCCAAATCCCCATTCTTTTAAACAAGAATTTGCCAAAGTCTATTGCATGCTCAGAAAATTAACATAGAGCAAAGCATGTGGATATTTGGTCATGTGAGCATTACTTCAGTTATCCCTGAGAGAATGTAGCGTATGTATTAAAAAATACAGGATTAAAAGATCTATGTGTTTAATTTTTTAAATAAACATTTGTATTGGTATTTTTGAAAATTGCTGATTATTTTTTAATCTGTTTTTAAGTTTGGAGATTTTTCTGAACTTCTCAGAGATTCACCTGTGTTTACAAACAACAATGTCCAGCCTGAAAATGAATTGAAGATTATGCTGTTGTCTGGCGATGGGGTGGGGGAGGAGCCCAAACCCAGACTTGTAAAGGGTGTGACTGAATTAGGCCACAGCTTTACTGGCTTGCTGGGAAATTTTACTCAGCTGTCATTCTCTCATTGATTGTTCCCACATGCCATCAGCTCTCATGCATATTAGGATTATGGGGAGTGGGGGAAGGAGGCTGACTCTTAGTTTTTGGGATCCATAACTTTGTTACCCTTGGTACTTTGGAGGGGTAATTAGGATTATTTTCAAACAACTTCTAGAAACCGTCTAACCAGGGGAGTCTGTGCATTCGTCAGCATATTGCTAAGAAGGTGTCCTTATCTAATCTGTCAGCTAGTTAGGTTTTCCTTTGCTTTTCCCTTTGGTCATGAAGAGTTAATGAGTTCATGTTAGCAAAAAAGTATACCAGCTTTTATATGTTATATTCTTTGCTGGGCTGTTATATTTCATTATCCTAAAAAACCCGCAAAACAGCAAGAGAGAATATCATATTTTTCTACTGAGTAGTTGTCAAAACAACTTAGTTGTTTTTTCTTACTTACTTTTATTTAGTTTTTGACATATAGGAGGTGTCTCTCCCTGCAAGAGACTCAGGATTCTTCCAGCAAATCAGAATATTTTAGCAAGTTGGCATCCACTTGTTTCTCTGCGCTGATCAGCACATCCCTGGTCAGCAGCTGTTCAGCTGCAGAGCAACATGCCATACAGCATGGCAGTTGCAAGGCAGAGGTGCAATCCATCTAGCTGCATTTTAAAAAAGCCAAACCAGTGATCAATAAAACAAAAGTAATACTGGGAAGCTTTCCAGAGTGACCCCAGTTTGGAGGGAGTGTTGGCAGCAACAAAAGCAGCCTTTTGGAAAGAGGCATGCTGACTGCCAGTTCTGGAATTTGGATTTTTCCTCTTGGAATGCAGTAGTGTTACAACAAGCCAATTTCTGATGTCTCAAGATTTATATGAGAGAGATGGAAAAACATTCCCAACCACTTTTTAAACACATGATTCTAAACTTTTTATTAAACCTAGTGCTTTGGATTTAAATTGCATACTTTGAGAAGGGGTGTGTTTTGTTTGGTAGGAATGGTAAGTCATGTGTAGCCTATTTGAAATATACAGACCTTGATTATTATTAAGAAACTGCATTGAAAATATTTTTCTTCTTCAGCAAATTAATCAGCAGCAATGACTTTTTCCCTTTTCCAAAACTATGTCTTCCTAGTGGGCCTATTTCTGGGGACAATTTTATATTCTCATTTTTCTTAATAGATAACACATTGCTATCTGTTCCCCTTGTGATTCACATGTCAGATTTTCTATTTGTGTCATTTATTCTTGGGCTATTCACTAATGTTATCTCAGCAATGTCTTTTCTCCTTAGCACTTCTCTTGAAATAAGTGCTTTGAATTGAATGTCTTTTGCTTTCTCTTTATTTTTAATCCCCCAACAAATCCCTAATATTGAGTGTCAGCTATCTTCCACCAAGTTCCTCCAGCAAACCTGTAAAGATATGTTTTTTCCTACTATGAACTGACAGTTTCAGCTTGTCTTGCTGCTCAGCTTGAGCTGAGGCTTAAACAGAATAAAGTGGAGAAGCACATTTAATTATCCAAAAGACAAACGCAGTTCACTGGATTTGTAATTCTTGTTTCTTAAAAATTCCAGAAAGAATAATAAGACCTATCATTTGTCCTTGATCTTTGAGATGTCCCTCTGATGCATGTGTGGGACCCTTCATCACTCTTAGCACAACTCAAGTATCTCTTTTTTTCCATGCTAGCACAGCATTGAAGCAAAGTAAAAAAGTAGCATATAAATATATCAAAACAATTTGTGCCTATCAAAAGCAATTAAGGAAGCAAAATATTTGTGGAATCTTATGTAGTTGTTTGCCATTAACACCCCTGGCAAGATTTGAATATAGGGGGGAGATTTATTTAATGCTAATAAAGTCAAAAATATTACTTCATTTCTTGTGGGAGAGAGGAACTTCCCTGGAGCAAACCGTGAAAGATACGACACAAAGATGGGTTTTGCTCAAATATTACTTGAGTGTGAAAACAGTCTGTGGTAGAAAGCACCCAAAGAAATGCTGAACCAAGAGGAAAACTTGCTATTAACATTTTAGTTTGATAAGTACTGAGAACACTTCAGAAGCACTGGATGCTTCTAAGACAATGCTGGGCAGTTATTAACTAGATTATAGTTCAGCTTAAACTGATGGAAGGGTTGGATGGTGATTAAGGTTTTCTGCTTCAAACAACCAGGCATTAGGAATTTCTGAAAAGCTGGTTAGTGAAACGTGGAAGTAGTAACATTGAATATAAAGGGGCTTTGGGATTTATGTAATTCAACAGCTCAAAAATATGTGTAACTTTTAGTGAATACAAATTGAAAGGACCACTGCCAACGTGTCCGTTTGGGGGAGAAATTGCTGAAAAGCCAAGCCAAGTCTGCAAAACTATTTTAGGATATTGAATGGTATGGAATATGAAATTCAGAATCTTAGAGTAAGGTGTTTTTTTTTAGTACATCTCTGAAGCTGAAAGCAGTAACATATGTTCAAACACTATTAAATTTAGAACTTGCATTTAAGACAGGTGGAAGGGCAGATATGTTAACTGGACCATCACCCCTTGATGAATTTTATGCAAGTATTTACAAGAAATCATGGATGAAAAAATCAACTGGAATGTGCTGTAAGATGAGTTTATCAAAGACATATCATGCCAGAATAAACTTCTTAATCTTTCTTTTCAAAGTTTTTTTAGTTATTATGCAGAGGAAATGTAGCAGTTTGATGACACACAACATGGGAAATTAGAAAAGATACAGATTAAATTAAGAATTTTAAAACTGGCATATAAAAGTTAGAAGGGAATGGGCAGGTTGCACTGCAGTAGAATGAATATTCTTCCTGACCAGAAGAAAAATACTACTAGATCTGAAGAAATCTCTGGGATTGATCTCTGTTTTAAAGGAGCAGAAGGGGTTGGGGGATGAGAGTTACTTCACTAAAATCTGAGACAATTTACTGCTAATACATCATGGAAAGGTCTCATCAGTTGAGAGAGACAAAATCAAAATATGATACGGCAAAGCAAGGTAACTTTGATTTAAATAAATAATAAGAAAAAGTAGAAATTAGATTGAATCTAATGCTAGAAAAGTCAGGATCATGCACTGGTGGAGACTCCTGGGGATTCTGCTATATCCAGGAAGCTGAACAGTATTAAACAGGAGAAAGACATATTTGTGTCACCAATATGGTATATCTAAAAGACTCTCAAATTCTAGAACATAGATGTCAGGTGTTTAGAGCGGACTTATTATCTTGCTGATGATATGAAAAGCAGTGATGTAATATTATCTGTAATGTAGTTATCATTTTGGTCAAGAAAGGAGAAGGAGAAAGAATTGAAACTGGAGGAAGTTTGAAGACACTCGGCTGTCTTTTAGCTCAGAATAGTTTATTTTCCAGAAAGGATTGTGTTGCTTTTTAATAATGCAGGATCTTAGAGGCATTGTGTTTGTTCTCTAAAAGGACATAGGAATATTCAAAATAGTAATTAGGAGACTATTTCTAGCTGTCAGAGGACAATTCTAGGAGGCATCCTTCAATGGAATAAGAGAGAGCAAAATAATTGCTTTGCTTAAGATGGTAGTTGAAAAAAATCTGAACAAGATTGCATGATACAGTTGCCACAAGAAACTGATTTTAGTGACCCAGTACCATGTTCTTATGTTTGTTGGTGGAGCAATTATGGAATGGAATGAAAATGTGTTGTTGGGAAGATCATATAACAGCAAATCTGAAGATGTTTTCTTTGGTTTAATAATGCCAAATTTTGCTGAGGGGACTGTAATAGTCAAATTTAAAATCTGAAATGCTTTGCTTCCAACCTTAATCTTGCATTTTGTTTTTGTAGGAGATATGCTTGACCTGCTGAAATGGAGAACCCACCCAGACAAAATTGCAGGTTGCCTCTCAAAATTAAAAGAAATTGATGGTTCAGAAATAGTGAAGGTATATACCTTTCTATACTTTTAGATAATATGAGGGAAATAATGTATTTCCATGTCACAGAAATATCTATTTAATAACAAACTGTCTCTTATTCTCTCCCATCAGTTTCTTCAAGATACACTAGACACTTTATTTGGGATTTTAGATGAAAACTCTCAAAAATATGGATCAAAAGTATTTGATTGTTTGGTAAGTTTCATTTTATGATGATGCTTGACACTACTTAAGAACTAAATAAAACAAAAAAAAAGGTTTTGGGTTTTTTTCTTTTTCTCTCCCATTTAGGTTCACATAATAAATTTGCTGCAGGACAGCAAGTTTCACCACTTTAAGCCAGTAATGGACACTTACATTGAAAGTCATTTTGCAGGAGCACTTGCATACAGGTGAAGTCTGTGCTTTTTCTATCTGATTTGAATACTGACATTTATTACTAAACTAAGCAGAATCAATCATTATGTTAAAGAAATGGTGTATCTCTGTTTAAAATAATTCTCCTGCATATTACAGCTGGCATTATTGCTGGTTCATTAGAAATCTACTAAGTGGCCTTCAGGAGATGGAAAACTAAATGTAATATTGGGCCTGTAGTGATCAGTGAAATATAGTCATATATTTTTTATTTTGTCAGTGTTTCTCCTATGACAGCTATTGGTGTGCATTCTATGTGCAAAATTAACCCTTTTCCCACTTTGGTGTTATAATACTTTTTGATGTGCTATTCTAGAGATCTTATAAAAGTACTCAAGTGGCATATTGATCGAGTCACTGAGGTGGAGCTTCATGAGCACATACAGGAAGTACTAAAGGTAATAAGAATCGTTGAAGACAATTGTATATTTGAATGATGTATTCAGACAGTACCAACAGGTTTAACTTAGGAAATGAAGCAGATTCTACATAAATGATGGAATAGTAGTACTAATTCTAGGGAGCTGCAGACTTTTTCAGTGCAGTGAGTTTTTTCATTGTTCTCTTTTGTCAGTACATGGATCATTAAAGCTTACCACCACTAGGCTCTGGAGCTCTATGTTTCTTACTGTATGAGGCAAAGGATTCAAATATAGATTGCATTGGTAGTGTTAACATCCATCGCGTAACTGAATCTAAATGGCAGACATGCATGCTGACTTAATTGTTCAGTCCTGACAGCAGGGAATTCTACTGAAAGGTGATGGGTTTGGTTACTCTTGTTACTCTGGCTTGTATCATCAACAGCACCCAGCATGCTGTCAGGCGGAGTTATACAACACAATAATCCCATTTGGGACAGGTGCTACAGGCTGGAAAGAAAATATCAGTGTGGTACCCTTCTGTATTTTAGCATGCTGCTGTGAACTTTGGTGCCTTGCTGATAAGGAAGGGCTGTATTTTTAATTTGCAGTCTAATCTTTTTTTTTGTAGGTGGGGATGTTGTTTCGTTGTTTGGTTGGTTTGGTGTTTTGGTTTTTTTCATATTATCTGATTAAAAAATAGCGTTCCCTGATTTGTAGAGATTATGAAAGGCAAGGGAAGAGCAGCTCTGAGTATGTGCTTTTGAAATGTTGCTAGTATTTCAATAGAAAGATTTGCCAAAATTAAGTGATGTGGTGTCCTGTTTCAGACCCTTGTCTTTATTTGAATTATATAAGCATTGTGTGTGTTCTATTTAAAGAGGAGTGTCTTAATTTTTATGATTTATCTCTTATTTTGGCATTTATAGGCACAGGAATATATCTTCAAATACATAGTTCAGTCTCGAAGGTTATTCTCTATTGCTACTGGTGGACAAAATGAGGAGGAATTTCGCTGCTGTATTCAAGAGCTTCTTATGTCAGTACGCTTCTTTCTTTCTCAAGAGAGCAAAGGAGCTAGTGCTTTATCCCAGCTACAAGTAAGTTTTCAAGTGTACCTTGCTTATTGGCATTTTCCACATCCAGTATCAAATATATAGGCCTGTCCAGAAAAGAAAATGTGTTTTTGCTAGAGCAAAGTGGCATTTTCAGCTTTTTATCCTACAGTGTGAAATTTTCATACCAGCGGCTTCTAAATATGCTTGGAATACAGAATTCTAAATACGATATTTCATTTTGAATTATAATAATTGTATCGATGGATACAAATAAAGTAATTTATCTGGTTTGGGCATTTTACGTCTTAGTCTAACCACATTGACACTGAAGAATTTGAGCTATACAAAAGACTACTATCAGGGTTTTCATGCTTGCCAGAAAACTTTTAAGTCTTGATGAACTATATAAGCTGATATCTTTATTTCAATTGAGGTTAATAAAATTGTCTAGTGCTAAAGTGCAGAGGCAAAACACACAGGAGACAGCTCTCTGCATTAAGTTCCAGAGATTTACCAACTCCTACAGCTCATAAATGTACTGTCCTCTTCCCATATTTCTGTAACCGAAAGTGTTTAAGATCCTGTTAAGAATTATTAATTTCTAAGCTCTGTAGAAAACTGTTCTGCCAAGAAAATGGCAAATTAGAGAAAACAGAGTAGAGAGGTAATGCTTCCATCTCTTGTCGTGTAAGCAGCTGGAGTGAAAAGACAATAACAAAATAATATAAACAGCTCCATTTAAAATTATTCTTCAGTATTTTTAACCTTTGTCATCTGTTCTGCCACCAGTGTGAAGAAGGGCCCAGGTATAAGTAGCTTTTCTCAGTCAGGGAGATTTGGAGAGGAAGAAGGGAATCTCAGTTCTAGCTTCTTTTCTCTGACATTGTCCTTCTTACTTTGATGGTGTTTTGTTTTTCTATTTATCAATGAATTTCTAATCCAATTTTAGGATTCTTGAAGTGAACCAAGACTACCAATGCTGTCTCACTCCAAAATAAAAATGTTAATTATTTGACAAATGGAAGATATGGAGGCTTTTATACTACTTATCTTAAAGCAAACTCCACACAAATATTTTTGATATCATATCAGCTAGATTTTGCTATCCTTTTAAAAATTTCGTCGCACACAGAGATAAGTGTATTTAAAGTGTAAATATTTTTGTTCTAAGTTGAACATTTTACTTTCACTTTGTCCTGGGAAAAAGTAACAGTTTTTAGATAATGCTTAAGGGAAATAGTCACACTTATAAGCCCATTAATGAATGTGAGGATATTTCTCATGAAAAGATGACCATTTTAAAGCTACTACCTACCCTTGAAATATAAAACCAGGTGTTTTTCTACAGTTACTTTATTTTCTATAGTTATTTAAATTCTATAAATGTCAAAACTATTCTGCAATATCTGACTGTCCATTTTTACCCTGTTCCTCTAGGCTGTGTTTCTCAGCTCATTCCCATCGGTGTACTCTGAACTTTTGAAGCTCTTTGATGTAAGAGAAGTGGCAAATTTGGTTCACGATGCTCTGGGCAGCTTACCAACAGTCATGCATGGGGATGAGTCCCTTCAAGCTGTTAAACTGCAGAGTATTGGGAAAACTGTAGAAAGTCATCTGTACACTAACCCGGGTAAGGTTATCCTGAGCTGCCTACAGATAAGGAACTCAAATTGTGTGCTTTGTACATGGACCAACAGGTACTGAAGGAAATACTGTTCCTAAGGAACAGTTCTTGAAGTACTGCTCTGTAGAAGCTGCTCATTTACAGGAATACAGTTGTTTGAATTTAGTGGTTTGTTTTTCAGAGGCAGAGTCTTAAAATATAGGTTTTTTTGATCTACTGCTAGAAATATGTCTGTGAAAAAAGTTTACCTTATACTTTTTAAGTAATTATAAGGAAAAAGCTTTGCTAAAATTATTTTTGTCCTTTTTTTTTTCTTTGGGGGCTGTTCATTTGTGGGCAGTTCATCAAACAGGTTTTCACTTATCCATTAAGTCTTATTTGTGTAACTCTTGCTAGTTCCACACTTTTGATCCTCTGTTTCTTAATGTAGCATAAAAATGCTACGCAAATGCAAGTGATGCTTGGTGCACCAACAACATAGTTATTTGCTGTGCAGAAGAAAAACTGCTGAATGGTGATTAGCATGACATTCTTTGTTTCCATTCTAAATGAAACTCATAGAATAACCAACTATTAAATTTGAGATTAAGTAACTTTGAAATAAAATAATTAAAATAGAAGATATTTTAAGAATTGTAGTAAGTGTTTATTTACTCACCAATAGCCCTGAGAGCTGTTTGGGTATTGGCTGATGGAATTTAGTAGAAACGGTAACTCTTGCCATCTAAAGCATTCAAGATAAACACATTGCAAAGATGAAAGCCCTGAAAAAACTACCAGGATACGCATAAATACTTTGAGATGCTGAAAAATAAAGGAAGAGTTCTTTGAGCATATTTTTTTAAAATGCTTTCAGTGGTTCTACTTTATAAGTATGAGCTCAAAGAAATGGGTAAGAAGTACTGCATCCTGGATACTTCGCTTCATTCTGGCTGGAATAACAGCTTACGCTTCTTAGACTCCCACGGTAATTCCTTCCAGAATAGTTAGTTAGCTCTGCCTACAGCTGACTAATCAGACCTTTGATACACTGACATATTCATGGAGCAATATTAAGAATGCTCTAGCTTATGTTTTTCATCTTACAAAGTACTTGGGGACCAGGTAGTGTCATGGCCATTTTCCTCCCATTCTCAGTTAGGTCAGCCTAACCACACAATCCAAATATATGAATGTAATTAGAATTACTTAATGCCACGTGAAGGACTCCTGGGGACTTTCTTGGAAGGTTGAGAGGGTCTGGAGCACAAGTCCTATGAGGAGCAGCTGAGGGAGCTGGGGTTGTTTAGCCTGGAGTAGAGGAGGCTCAGGGGGGACTTTATCACTCTCTGCAACTACCTGAAAGGAGGTTGGAGCGAGATGGGGGTCAGTCTCTTCTCCCAGGCAACTAGTGACAGGACAAAAGGGCACAGTCTTAAGCTGTGCCAGGGTAGATTTAAGTTGGACATTAGGAAGTTCTTCACAGAAGGAGTGATTGGGCATTGGAATGGGTTGCCCAGGGAGGTGGTGGAGTCACAGTCCCTGGAGATATTTAAGAAGAGACTGGATGTGGCACTTGGTGCATGGTCTAGTAGACAAGGTGGTGTTCAGTCACAGGTTGGACTTGATGATCTCAGAGCTGTCTTCCAGTCTAGTTGATTCTGTGATTTTATGAACTGTAAATCTACTTTCAACTGTATGACAACTTTTTTTTGGTCTGCTTCCTTTTGTAAAAGAATTAGTTTTTTATTCAAATCCATTTCCATTATTAAAAAGTCATTATAAAGAAGTTGGTTTGGCTATAAAAGCAATGAAAATTACATGTTAAAATTTACATGGAGTGTGGGTTATACACAAATAAGATATAAATTTCTTAGACTGCAGGGAAACTGGTGTGAAAGACATCAGGCAGTAATACAAGCTCCCAATGGCTGTGATAGAAAGCTCAGACAAACACTTGTACAGTATAATTTCAGTCATCATTGATCTCTTTGCTGTCAGTTTTTTATCTCTTTAAAATACGAAAAATTTAAGGTTTTCCCTCAGTCAATCCCTAGAAGGAAGTCCTTTTAAAATCCCCTTGGGAAAATAAATATTGCACTAGACTAATGTGGAGAGTAAACTGTACATCCTAGTGTGGAGTTGAGGCTGGGTACTGATAAAATAATTGATTTCTGTCTCCCGGATGAAGATTGTGAATACTGCAAGCTGCAGTGCTAGCTAACACACTGGAAGTAGATGGAACATAGGAATAACTATTTATTCAAACATCTGAAAATGAGGAGAGTACTTCTTAGATAACATAATCTGTTATCTGGACCTTGGTTGGAAACAAGTGAGAGTAATTTAGCATGTGAGTCTCACACGTTCTGTGCTGGAAGGGCCTGAACAACTAGCACCTTAGCTCCCAGTGCTGCAAAAAATCAGCTGACACTAAAGCTACTCTTTCACTAAAATTAAGAGATGTATTTGATACATTGTTGAAAACAGAAGCATCAGGCATGCAGGGGTTGATTTAAGGTACCCACACACAGATGTTTAGTACCATTTCAGATGTATTTGATGCATCCGATCCCTGCCTGCTACTCTGGAGGATGCAGGTTATATATTGTATTTACTGATCATATGTAGATAGGACATTTGTATTGAGGTTTTGGTATAGCTTGCTTTGACCCTTTTTCTATTTCAAGGATTTTAAATTTCAGCTCTTCCTATAGGTAACAGCTACAGAGTTGTTAAAAAGTGTCAATAGTAATTATCTGCCTTACTCCTGTAAGGAGGTAGTGAATGTTAAAGTCTTACTTCACTTCTATTTTTCCTATATTTACCTCTGCATCTTTGTTGTACAAGTCACTGGCTGTCTAAAAAGAAACAGATTACAATTTTCCTGCTTATAAAGATGACCAGTATTTTCTTCCTCTTGGCCTTTCTTCCAGTCTGCTGAGTATTTTGGTCTTTGGACTCATCCGTCTTGATACTTGTAGAATGGCCAAACTGATATCTGTAACCAGAAGAATTTCTACCTCTGTTATTTCCAATACATCAGTAGTCTAGCACTCTTCTTGGTTTTCTTTTTTGCATTAAATATTATTATAACTTCCTTTAAGGAAGAGTTAAATCTGTTTTGCTGTGAAGAGTTAAGGCCAATAATAGAGAAACATATCTTGAACATAGTTAAACAGGAATTAGCAGAACACCAGTCTTTTTTTTTTCTGCTTTGAGCTTGCAAATTCAATAGTTATGAAAACACGAGATGTGTAAGTGAGGAACATCTAGGTTTTGTCCTCCAAAGGGGGTGAGTTTTCTTAGAATCACCACTGATATTACATACCAATTACCAGAAGAGAGATTACGTTAGTAGGTAAAATCCAAAAAAAAAGAAACCCACTTATTAATAAAGCCTGTATCTTAGCCCAGTTATAACCAGTGGTGCAGCCCTTTATCAAATGGAAATTATTCTTACATGGCAAGAAACTTTGTATTTTTCCCAAAATATGAGGGTTTGGAGCTCTGAAAGAGTAGCTGGGTAAGACTCTTCCTTTTAATAATCCAAACTGTTCAAAGCAAATAGAAAAGAGGTTTAATTATATGACCATTTACACCATATAGTTTTATCATATGTATATTATGAAAACTATGAAAAATTCTGAGTTGATGCTTGATTTCATATGTAAAGTTTAATGTATTCTATATTTAACTTACTCTTTTTTTAATTGTTTTCCTTAATTACACTGAATCTGAAAATTAATAGATTAGAAAAGTGATAATTACCTATTTGTTTTCTTTCTGAGATTGACTGCTTCACTTAACCTGTCTTTGTGAATGAATTCATCTAAAAATTGTATCCTATATATTACAGGAGAATGTACATGTTGGAAGCTATAAGTTTCAGCAGTCATTCAGAGACAAATATCTGACACAATCAGTAAGAATAATTCAATATCTTTGAACTGCCTTGTGTAAAGTTTGTTAGCCTTCCTATGGGAATGAAAAAAAAGTCATTAGCAAGGTTGGGAGAAGATACCATTAACTCATAAGGTGGCTTAATTCTAGAAGCTAGGTATTATTATTTGCCTCTTATTCCTTGTTTTTTCGAAAGACTCAAATTTTCTCATTAATAAGACATATCTCAGTAATCACTGCAAGCTAATTGATTGCTATCACAATGCAAAGAGCCTATAATTATGTAAATTGTTGATACAAATCCTGAATTCAGTGTAGTTAAAATACATTAAACTTTACGAACATAGATTTGGGGAAAAAAAAGAAAAAGAATAAATTTCTTTCAAAACAAAGGTTTTACACATTGATCCATACTATTGTTTTGAAGAACTCCACAATCTTTATCAGATTAATTAGTTTTACTTAATTTGTCTTCCACAGCAATATACTATTCTTTGGAGTTGTTCGTGTGTATGTGCTTCTATAGGCACCTGTGGGGGGATAGATGGGTGTATGTTGAATACAAAAATTCAGCCTTTATTAGAACCTCTGTAGTGGAGAGCAGAAATATGGATTATGCTTCTTCTCTGTGGCTTATTTTTAAGCCGGGGAGGACTTTCTGAGCCGTGCCTATGTTTTCCTTCTGCATTACAGGCAATTTTTTTCTTATAACTGAGGACAGTTCCTTGCTACAAGTTTTGAAACTCGCTGTTCTGAGAGCAGTGACATGTCCGTAGAGTCACAGAATAGACATGTATGTTTGGTTTTGAAATTGCAGTGACAACTGTTTTGTTGGCTTAAGCATTTTCTTCTACCATTCTTTCATCCAAACAAGGGAACATAAATTGAATAGGTCCAAGTAAAACTATCAAAACCAAGAGCAACTTCCTTGTTTCTTACTGTTCAAGGAGAATGGTGTTTGTTTGAAATATTCAATTACACTAATTTTTTTTTTCCAAGCAGGCTGAAGTTTTGACCATTTGTTCAGATACAGTAGTTGAAATGAATATCATCTTTCTGAAAGTAATCTTTAAAATACAATAGAGTAAAGAAAGTGATGTATGTGTCTTCAGATGTTTTACCACTATCTGGAAAACGAGGAGGAAAGTTGTACTGTGTTAAATATTAAATATTAATGTTGCACAGGAAAGTCTCAAGGATTGCCCAGAGTCTAAGATTACCCTCTTTCTAATTATACCAAACGTGTATTTGAAAAGCTCTGTGTTGTGATTTTTTTCCTTTTCTCTCTGGATAATATTTGTAAAGGACAAGTATTAGCATTTTAAACAGTCAGCTAATTTAACTTCCTGCACAGAAGAAAAATTAGGATAGTGACTGATGACTAGGAGTTCTTATTATTGTACCATTCCTTGAGCTCATTAATTTTTTTGTACCCAGGAGCTGACATTGCAGCTGACAATTAGTAAGAAAAAGAGTAACCTGAGACAAATGTTGTATACTGTGTTCTCCAAACTTTCTCACCTAGTCCTTGGTTTGCCTCAGAGGTGAATGAGCCAGCTCTCCTCTTCCGTGATACCACTACATCTCTCCACCTAAACAGATCAAGACAGAGGGGTATTTAGATTCTGGGCTTTTAAGGAATATATCAAAAGCTGTTATATGTGGTGGCCATTTCAGTAACTGGCAGTGTTGCCTCCTATGTATAGTTGCAAGTCATTGTAAGATGCTTTTTACTAATCCATTTGGTCTTGGTAAAGCAAAGTTTCTGATCATTATGAAGCTATTGCAAAAACAGGATATTTGAAACAGTTGAATGAGGATGCTCAGTTTTGCCTGAGATGCTTCAGGCCACATCATGTGTAAGAGCTGGCTATTTACAAGTCAAGTGTTACTACATGTAGATTCTCTGGTCTTCAAAATGGAGTTCATGATGCTGTACTTATATGTAAGCAGTGCACAGAGTACTGGGCACCTCAGATAAGGCACCAAATGCTGTGTGGGCTCATCAGGAAGCTGCCTAGAGTTAACCAAGAAAGAACACCTTGGCACAGGGCTGCTCCTGGTTTCTTCTCACCTTCTGGGCTGAGGGATTTGAGTTGTAGCTGCAAGAGAGGACCTGCTGTCCTCAGAAGACTTATGGCCCTAACAATAATGCTTATACCAGTAATGTGTGAAAGAGCTTCTATAACTGCTCTGTGATAGCTGTGGAGTTCAGTAGTGATTTAGCATTTGCCTGGGAATGGAAGACCAGATTCAGTGCTCTGTAAGCCTGGATTTAGCTTCCTATGGCCTGCCTGCTAGGAAAGTACCCCAACCAGAGAAACACAGGCTGATTTACAGAGTGAACCCTTCATCTTGTCTCTCAGTGATGGATTACAGGTAGTCGAGAATTCAATACATGTGAGGCTTAACAGAAAGCAGGGAAGAGGAGTCATCCCCTGTAACCTAGAGGTTGAAGTCTTTTTGATAGGAATGGAGAGTCCTGCTTTATTGTTTCAGCTGAAGGCATAAGCTCTGTTTTTTCATCCAACAGGAATCAGTAAGCAGATTTAGGACAGGGGATCAGAAGGTGGCATTTTCTAACCATGAGTTGGCACATTGGCTGTTTCCCTGTCTTGTATTATACAGATGACTAGACAATCAAAACAAGACAATAATAGAGCATAACAAGATTAGTGCTTTATTTCAGTGAGTAAAAGAAGTATTAAACAAAATCTCATAATAAATCTATCTTTTTCTCCCTCATATTAAAATATAGGGGAAATAGTTGAGGGGGAAAAAAAGTGTTTATAGAAAGAGTAATCTACAAACAATGCCTGGTTGGCAAAAATATTTTGAAGGGGTAATTTTCCAGCAAGATAACTCAGTTTTTAGGATATAATTGCAGTAATGAACAAAGAAACTCTGTAGATAAATATATTTATATAATGGAGTATATAATCATCATCATCATTAACATTTCAATAGAGGAAATTATTCAAATACATTTCTATGAAAATATAAATTCTCAGTTATGGAAAAGATCTAAAAACAACAACAAAATGAAAACAGGTAACACCCTTTCCATTTATCGAGTTGTAAATAGGTATTTAAAGTGTAGGTATTATGGGTTTTTCCCATTTAATATTGTCTTTAATTGTAAGAAAAAGAAGCAGGAAAAAATAGCATGTTAATGACATTCTTGCATAATTTTCAGAGAATTCAAGACTGAAAACAGCACCAAAGAGCTGTGTTTAGAAAATGAGATAATGGAAAAGCAAATCATTTTATGTAGTCACCAGTAGTCTAAATTGCTCATACTCAGTAGGAGTGAGGAATCTGGAAAAGTGAAAATTCTGAAAGTACTTCTTCTCTGTAAAATAGAACTCATCTGTAGAATAACATAAGTTCCAGATGAAGTCTGTTGTGACCTGGGCTTGTAAATGGGTCCTGTCACATGGCAGGAATACTAGAGCATAATTTCACATTGTTTTGAATACAGTTTGTTTTGCATGACAGTTCAATAAAAACTAGAAAATTTCTGTTATATATAGTATGTTCCACACAGTGGTGTTTTTCTCCATCAATGACTTTCAGCATATTGTGTATTCTTCAGACATTTGTTTTAGGATATTATGATTATGAAATAAAAGCTTCTGCTTATCAAAAATGTTGGTTAAAGCAAGCAAAAACTTCTGCTCATCAGAAATACTGTTTTGGACCAAAGGCGCATTTTATGTCTGTATTAAAATTTAGCGATTATATGAGAGGCTCCTACTCATAAAATATTTAATTTTTTCCAGATTCTCGATGCATTCTTCTTCCGGTAGTTTTGCATCATCTCCACATGCATTTACAAGAGCAGAAGGACCTTATAATGTGTGCCCGTATCCTTAGCAACATATTTTGCCTCATCAAGAAGAACAGCTCAGTGAGTAAACACCATATCACATCCATTTGAACTTCTTTTTATGGCTCAGTGACTTTTAATGACACAGAGTGGACCTTGCCCCAGAGCATTTTAAAGAGTTGTTTCTGTAATGAATCTGCATAAATATGTGATTTTGATTTCTCATGACTCTTTTCTTTCCATGCAAGAGTATTTTAATTGTATCATGTAGTGTTTTGTCAAGCTTTGACTCTTTTTGAGTGTTGTACTGGAAGGAAAGAAATGTCCACTTTCTTTTAGGGGCATTTTTCTATTGTGGGCTGTTTAGTCTTAGAGTACACAGGTTTAATATAGGTAAATAGATCAATATGAGTATTGCAAGGGGAAATGCACTTGGTTGTTATTTGATAAACTTTGTAGCCAATTTTTGATGTTTGTGTTTGCAAATTAATCTGTGAAAGCTCCATATGAGAGCTAGCTTAGACAGGTCTATTGCAAATGTGAAGATGATGATAGGTTCTGGCAGGCAACAGGATATAAGACAATTAAAACCAAACATTGCCTGTAGTTAGCCTAGTACATGCATATCAAGGGCAGCGTACATTACCTTGTAATGCATTAGTGAGAACTGGTTTAGGTTACTCCATCTAATTAAAGTTGCTCCATCAGTGATTTGATATAGGTATGTCTTGCACCTTTGACACTGTAATAATGTTTTTATTACAGCTTCTTCTGGATGTATAAGACCTCATCACAAGATGAAGTGATAGATGATAAAGCAGAGCTGTGGTTTTGGACTGAGACAAAGTCTTATATGTCCGATCTTAGTTGCAGCAGGTCTTCCATTTGGAGTCACTAAGCTAGAGATGTACACATTAACAAGTGGATGTCTACATAGAACTCTCCAATGTTCAGAATATGCAGCTAATAATTTTAGTATTCTTTGAGTCATTGGGAGTATTAACAATTTGGTGAATTTGACATGATTTTTGTGAATTGGTTCAGAACTTCATTCCTTCCATGGTACTCAAGATAGTTTAGAGGTTGAGGGAAAAGAGAATTTGCAGTAAGGCAGGTTTGAAAATTAAGGTTGTTGGCCATTCCAACAGTAGTTTGTGCATGGATCCTCACAGTTAATACAGTTCCTAAATATCGTGTATACTGTCTGCTTTCATAAGTAACCAAGTTAGCAGTTTTTTGATGCTAGATGAAGTGACAAAGAACATGACGGTGACACTAGATTCAACTTAAGTCGGAACAGGAATTTTGAAGTTTTTTACAAATCTTGTGCTTTTGGTGTCTAGGAAGCAAAATAAAACAAACAAACAAAAAACCAAAACCAAACAACACCACCTCCCAAAAAATCCAAATCACTCCTATGCATTATTCAGCAAAGTTGAACAACTTGTTTGTCAGCTGTTTTAGTTTGATTGTGTGCATTTGATTATGAAGTGTTTGTTTCTGTAAAGAAGTGTCATCTTAAATTGTGGATAAAATCGCTCCAATTAAGATGGTGGTGTCTGTTGCAGTGGAGACACAAAACAGTGTTGAAACACAGAAAACATATGTCCATCTGAATTAAAAAGGAGAAGTAACTACAGCTTGACTTTATCAAGTATTTTCATGCATGTAACTAAGGTCTCTTTTCGTCAGTGAACACTTTGGTTTCTTTGTATTGATGTTGTGTACAACGACTGATGTTGTTTTGTAGGCTTACATAAATGACTAATTTGTTTGTGCTACTCAGTTGATGGGAAGCCATGTTGCTGGTCTTTACTGATGAAGCAGGTCTTGCAGGTTGAATACCATCTGCTTGTTTCTGGTTTCAAAGTGTGAAAATAGAATTCTGCTTTTTGGAATTTAAACCTTTCTTGGCAATTTCCCCAGAAAATATATGAGTGTTACCTATAAAAATTTTGCCCGAAAAGTTCTTGTATATTATTTATTGCTTTCTTCTAAGCATCAATTAAAAAAAGAGACATGCCAATTTGATGAATGTTTACATATTCAAAGTTATCTCCATAACTGTCCTCTGTATTTAAGCTCAATGTAATTAATTGAAAACTGTTCGGAAAAATCAATAGAATTAAACAATATCTGAATTAGAGAATAGTTCTTTTTTTCTTGAATGTATCATTCATAATAAAACTACATCAAAGGAAATACGTCTGTGGTCATCTTTCTATTTTAAAATCTTAAATGTTTTATTTATTATTTAAGGAAAAATCAGTCCTGGAAGAAATTGATGTGATTGTAAACAGTCTGCTAGATATTCTGTTAAGGACCATACTAGAGATCACCAGCCGACCACAACCATCAGGCTCTGCTCTGCGCCTCCAGTTTCAAGATGTGACTGTAAGTTTCTTAAAATTAAATAGCTCACAATTGTCACTGGTAGGACTACTAGATTTGTGACGTTATTGTCTTTGTATTCACAGTGTTAAGATTTTGTGTATAAAACAGACAATGAGAACTACGAAAAGCTTTCCTGCATTTTACTCATTTTTAGTGGAAATAGTGATTTTTTTGAAATTAAATTTATTGATAAATTGTGACCAAAAAAACGAAAAACCAAGCCCAAAAGATAAAATTTCCTTTAAGACTCTTTCAGGTTAGTAATTATTTCAGTATGTTTCTTTTGTTGGCAAATGTAATTGCTTTCTGAAACTCTCTTTAAGTTTGAATTCCTGAAAATGGAAGAGTATCAACCCATAACATTTTACTTCCTAAAATGCATACATCTTTTCATGATGGAACAGCTCTAAAATGTCTGCAGAATCTATGATGCTAACTTGTACAAATCCAGATTTATTAATTGAAAGGCATTTTGTTGTTCTCTTGGCTAAGGATTTGAGCTTTGTTTCTATCACATGAAGTAGAGCATAGAGGATAGATTTAGAAGATTAGCAAATGATGTTTTTGTGAACCTGCAATAACAACTCATGCAAATTAGAAGGTTGAAATGCAGGCATTTACAGAAAAGCCTGTGATGAGCATTGATCAAAGAAAATGAAGTGTTATTTTACTTTGTTTGCAGCAAGGTTTTCACTTTACTTTTCAAGGGCAAATTGGTTCTGATATAGCCAGGGATGTGACCCCGATATGATGTGAGGGGGTAGCATTTTGTGTACATACTAGGTTGAGTGATTTGCCATCTTGTTATACACTCGACTAATTAATTGTCCAATATTTACACTATAACAGTTTTTGTTAAGGAAGAGATGGTTACTGTTCAAACTAGAATTTCCTCTGAGATCAAATATTTCAAAAGCATTTAATAGCTATGGAAGAAATGTGTTGTTGGTGGTTTTTTTGTTTGTTTTCTTTTTTACTTTATCCGAGGGAGAACAAACTGTATATGGAGTGCTTTATGGAGCTGACCAAGCTCAGTAATAAAATAACACCATGCTTTAATCATTGTGATCCAGCAGCACTATGCATCTAAGAGTTTGGGGTTTTTTTCTTTAAATTCCAAAATTACAAATGTATGCTGAGTGGCATATCAAGCCACCAAAAGAAAATCTAAGCTGAAGAAAGGGGAGTAGTATTTGACACAGTAGTGTAGTAAAGCTCTGAGCTTATTGGTTTTTTATGAGATATCCACTTGCTTGTAGATTAAGTTTTCATTAAACACCACAACAGCCTAATTCTATTATACCATCAAAAAATTAGACTTGAAAAGTGCTTTCAAGTTGCAAAATTTTCTTTAATGCATTAGAAAAGCCATGTCATTGTCACCACAGGCTCTCAAAGAATACTTAATGTGGAAATGACTCACAACACAGCATAAGGCAATTATATACATTCATGTGGAATCATCATGCAGTATGGGCTTCTGGCAACACATGGAGGCAGATTCTTGGAACTATTTGTAGAGCAAGTATGATAAAGTACTCAGTGAGAGTACAGCAGTAGAGTCTGTTCCAGTATGTTACCATTATTTCAAACTGCATGTATCACAAAATATTCTTTGTGAGATGTATCATGGCAGCACACTTGATAAAATTTTGTCATAGTTTCAGATCAGACGCAGTCTTCCTTGTGGAAGTAGTCCCAAACTGTGTAATCTTCTGGGCCCATGTATCACTGTTGTTCTTCACAAACAAACAGCATAAAATCAAGCATCATCAGGCTTTGTGCACCATTTCTTTCATCTCAAGTAGTTTTGGTACCTGGATATCATTTAATTTGCAGTGAGCAGTCTTGTTAGATGGTAACCTGCAAGATGAATGTGATGCTTTAAACTGAGCACAAAAAAGACATGGCTTCAGGGTGTCAGTGTTACAGATGTTGCACTGACAAACATAGAATTTAATTCAATGGTGAAGGTGAAACTTCTGCTTTAGTTTGTCAGTGGTTTAGACCTTTGGATTTCCTTAAGAAAAAAATGCATTTATGTATAAAGAGTTGACAGAAAGCAATTTTATTAAAGTGAACCTTTATATTTCAGATTTTGGAAGTTTAGTCCCTCAAAACTAAATGAACTGAAATTTAATTGTAGCTCCATGTATTTTAATAATTGTGCTCCTTAAATAAGACACAAAAAATTACTTAAGGATTCTACTTACGTGATTTTAGTATACTGCTTGGCTTGACGTTTGACACTGGAATTGGGTCCTAAATGTTTTTTATCAAGGTTGTTTTATGTGTGGAGTTTGCTTTTGCACGTGATTCAAAAGTTAGTCTGTGGCTAACACTGGCAGAAATCCTACAACATACATTTTTATGTTAAGTTCAACAAATGAAGCTGAATGTTCATTGCTATTTTAAAAACCAGCCTGCATAGCTACCTACATTCAAATTAAAAACTTAAATTTAGAAGTCAGTTAAGAATTAGCTGAAGTTGGAACTCTTTTAAAGTTAATCTGTCTATCAACTATAATAGTACAGCTCTCTATAATAGACTGTGATTTTTAATATACCACTGTAAGTTGAAATAAATGTGGGAACATAGAAGAAAGGTGACTAGAAAGGATTGCTTAAAATGTCTAAGCAGGAAAGGAAGATTCCAAAGGTTCACACACAAATTTTGTCACTCAAGCCAGCAGTCGGGTATACAGAGATTTACAAGACGGTAGCTGTAACCTTTATGTTTATGCACAGAGCATGAGGATGCAGAGATTTTGAAGCCTTAGGATATTGTTTTGAGATTATGATTCTATGTTTCTATGAATGCTATGTTCACTGTAAAACACAGTGGTCTTACAGGTAGGTAATTAATTTGAGATCATTACTTCAGTGTGGAATCTTATTATCAGCAAGACAATTATTACTTTATCACCATGTTGCCAGTGAAAGACATCACCTTGTACACCATTGAGTATACCAGGTATAATCACAAATGAATTAGGCCTTCCAGTGTTAAATCCGGAACAGCCGCTCCTGTGAAAACATACTTCCTTTTAGTCTTATTTTCTGGTTTTAATGAAAGACAGGGGAAAATCTTCCCAAAATTTGACTTGACAGACTAATAAATCTAATAAAAGACACCATTTTGAAGTGCTGTTATCATACCTATCTGTTCTGCCAGTCTCATTCTCCAGTCCTGGTAAGATCCAGGCCAGAAATGTATTTCCCATTTTTTAGCAAGCTTGTAAGATTTCAGAATTGTTCTTTATAAGCACTAGGATACAAACCAGACCTTCCACTCTGTCCTCATCCACTCTGCAGTCTGACCACCAGATTGATACCATTCAGTGTTTCTTCCCAATTTGAAAGTGAATAAGAAGAAAGGAAGATCAGGAGAACCTGTTCCTTACTATAATGTCCTGGTCATTTGATTGCTTGTTGGAGATACCCAGTGCAATTTTCTGCTCTTTTAATGAGAAATTCTTCTGTAGGCCCAAAGAAACTTCCAACCAAAATATTTTCAGCTTGTTCAGCCCTACAAATGAGTGGGTTTTTTGACAAATTTTGGTTTTTTGAGATGACAAAATGTTTTGAAAACTTCCCAGCTAACTCCATTAATTTCTTCCCTAAATGAAAACAATAACATTCTTCCCAGAATTGTTGCAAAATGTTTGTTTATATTTGTTTCAAAACTGAGTTGACTGAAGAGGCTGTAATTTTAGCAATCTAAGTAATTTGTTTGAAAACAGATACAAGGGAAACAAATCACAAATTAAAACTTTTACTGGTTTAGCCCTGCTGGAACTATTTAAAATAGATTTTGCTAAGCAAGTAAACTGCATTTGGGGAGAAATATTTCTTTACATGGGAAGGAAGTGCATAGATGAATTAATGTATTTTCACAATATGTGGAGTTGAAGCCTAATTGTAGATTAATTTCCCTTGCATTTGTTAATTATTTTGAAGTGCTTATAATGTAACAGTTTAAACTCAAGTGCAGAAAATATTATAATATTCCTACTCTTGGCTTATCTGAACAGGGGGAATTTGTCTCTTGTTTGTTGTCACTCTTGCGACAAATGACTGATAGACATTATCAACAGCTTCTTGATAGCTTCAATACAAAGGAAGATCTGAGGGTGAGTAGCAGAATTGTATTTCCATTTGTTTAGGTCTCCTTGACCTCTTTTTGATATATTTTTCTTTAAGATATCCTTGTGCTTTGATGAATCACTTCAGTATTTAAATGGAATCTGTTTTTCAGATTAGCTAATTATTTCACACATTTTCGTGTGTACTTGAGTCCACTCTTACAGTGGGGCAAGGATTCTGTTGCTTCTACAGTGACAGCAGAGAGAATATGGATGGAGGGACTATGTAATTGCTTTAAAGCCATGAACTTTGCCTTCAAGCCTGTTTTAAAGATGATGTCAATCTAAGGTTACGCTGCTCTTCTTGATTCTTTCTTTCAGGTGGCTGGGGGTTTTTTTGTTTTGTTTATTATTTGCTTATGTTTTTCATTCATTAAATTATATATGGCAATAGCAAACATGCAGCTTGAGAAATGCACATTCAACAAACTCTCCAGTTTTCTCAGCTGTGCAGCAAGTCCATTGACAGGAGGATGTGTCAGGCTTACAGTGTCTGTCTGCCTAGTTCAGTTACGAAAAAGGTTAGCTGCAGAGCTCTTTCAGGGTGGCTTCTACCAGTTTCATTAATTGATTTACTGGGTTTGTAGAGATATAGCATCTTTGATTCCTTTTTGTAGGAGGGGGTGGATTAAAAAAAAAAAAGATTTCCTACATAAAGATAGACACTAAGATTTCCACTCTCTTAGACCCTGAAAAGCTTATATAGTACCATATTTGATCCTCACAAAAAATCTTGAGTACTTGTTTATGCACATTATTCAGCCAGTAATTATGTCCTAGTGTGACAGTGTATTTTAGATGTTAAATTGCCATTTGATAAACTTAAGTACTGCACTGCAAAGGGGAGTCCAGTCATCGTGCAATTTTAGATTTCTTTAAATTCTTGATAGGTGTTTAGCGTTGTTCTGAAGAGAGCATATGACTTGTGAGTGCCTTTGCTTTGAGTGAAATGGTCATATTGAGCTTGAAAGATAGAAAATGCTGCTAAGAAGTTATCATGAATCAAGAGCACTACCTAGAAGTTGTATAGGGTGGATGATTTTTATACTAGTATCACAGCATCTGTTTTCACCTAACATAGTTGCTGTGCTTAGACAATTTTTAGTATATATTGTGGAACCTAGGCATTTTTTAATGAAAAAAAAATTCCCTTTTGTTTGAGTTTTGAGCAGGTATTCCTAGAGGTTTCAAGCTTCATTTTTGTTTGATGTATCTCTGAAATACAATGTTGAGTTTATTCAGACTTTTCTTCCTTATAGAATATGAAAAATCTCTAGAATTAACGCTTGAATGGTATTTGATTTGACACATTTGAATTCCCCCCACGCACATACACTACTATTATGCAGAGACATATGGAAAGCAGCTGTAGCCAGTGCCATCAAAATAGAGGTCTTAAGAACTCAAGTCCACACAGTTTGTTATTTCCATTCATATCTCATCGAATCAGCATCAGCTCTACAAGTGACTCAGTGGCAGCAGTCTGATTATCATTAATGCAGCATGCCTTGTCTCCTGAATCTTAAATAATATATTGTTTTTTCCTCTCACTTGAAAATATCAAATATCACTGAGAGCAAGACAGAAAGATGAGAGCTAGTGTGTGAGGCTGACACTGCTGTTAATTATAAGGTGATTTTATATGTTTTAGGTTATCTAAACCATCTTGCAGCTTTATTTTTCTGCTTTGATTGCCAAGTGTAGAACTTCTTTGTATTTTGTTCTGCCTTAAGATATGTGCCTTAGGAAATGACGTCAGTACAGCTAAATGAAAATTCAAAAGGCATAAATATCTGTGATAAGAACTTTTTTTTAGAGTCTGAAGTAATAGCCACAGATAATCTTGTGGCTAGTCAGGATTTAAACTTCACTGGCAACTCCTTGAGCTTGCGATAGTTTTGACTCCTCGTTTTGCCCCCATTCAAAGATGTGAAAGTGAGTTGGGGGGAAGTTGGGTGAGTTGGTGTGGAAGCTACATTACAAGTTACAGATCTGATACAAGGTTTGCAAAGGACTTATCTCTGTGTAACCTAGGCCTTTGAATTGCTATCTGCTCTGCTTTTTTTCTGTGACTACCTCTGATTATAATTAACCATCTATACTGAATGATTAGACACTGGCATCACCAGACATTTCATCTTTCCTCCACATTAATTCTAAAGGCAATTATGTCAGATATTTGCATGAATGTATGTTTGCACAGCATGTGATACAATTAATAAAAATGCCCCTACCAAAGCACTTCTCCAAACAAAAATTCACTCATGAAAGTACTTGCAAAAAAGGAATGAAGGTTTAATTCATACTATCAAATTATATTTGCAATTCTTAATATTTTTTTTTAAACAGCCTATGCCAAAATTACTGAAGGCTGTTTCCACCTTGTTAAACACAGAATAGCAAAATAGAGACTTTGAAGAAATGACATGTACACATTTTTAAATTACATACATCTGAGTGATGCATTAAGCACGTGGTTACTTATGGAAATATTCCCTCTATTTTGTAAATATATTTATCTTAAGTAATTGACATGGTGACTCTTTTTGTCAGTTCTTTAAGAGAGGTTTTTTCTGCATAAAGCAGAAGATAGAAGAAACATTTTGTGTTTGAAAACATGCAAATGAAGTAAAAAAGAACTGACAGGGATTTCATGGCTGAGTGGTAGAACCGGGGACTATATTTCACTCACTTTTTGAAATTGAATTTAAAAAGGCTGTAATTTAAATGCTTTCTTTTATCTTTCAATGTTATTTTAAAGATATGTTCTTTATGCTTACCACATAATACTATCTTCTTCTAGTAAATATATTTTACAGCAATTTATAGAATAGAGGCACCCTTGTAGGCAGTTATTTACTGCTGTGAAAAAGCTCAAATATAATTTATGTCAAAAGGTAACAGTGAAAATTATAAATAGGAGGAGAGAAGTGGGAAAGTGAATGCAAAACCCAGTATATGTTAGCATAGTGTAGCTTTGACCACAGCAATGTGGCTTTGATCGATATGTGTGGAGGTCTTTAATTAATAGATTAAGAGAAGACAAAACAGATAAGCACCTGCCAGAAGGCCTAGTTTTTATTTACTGGCAGTGTACCCTACAAAATATGGCAGAATAGATACAAAGATCTGATGAAGGAAAAGATAATATTTCTTAGGCATGTGTGTAAATCTTACTAGATCTCTGATCCCTCTCTTCCAGCTAAAGAAGCTTGAGCAGGGTAAAGGTGGGTGCTGAGCCCTAATACCAAGTGCAATTTATTCCACTGTTCTCTAATGGTCCCTGGGACACAGTCTGGGATGGAGTTCTGTAGTCATGGGGAATGTTTCTGGTGGAGGGGCTCATTTCTAGCCAACATCCTTCCCCTTCTATGCAGGGACATCCATTCATGTATGGGACTTCTGAAAGGATAAGTGCTGGGGCAGAGGGGTAGTTCTAAAACAAGTATTTGGGTGGCTTCTGATGTAGCTTAAGAAAGAAGTGAAGGAAAGAAGATCTGGCAAAGGAATTGGCCACAGGATGGTTGAGTTGCCCGGGCAGTGACAGCTCACTGTCAAACCATGCTCTTTCTTGTCGGCAGTTTGGCACTGTGGATGCTCTACAAAATCTTGTAACCAAGTAACCTAGTAACTCTGCAGTGTGAACCAAATCAATGGATGGTCAAGCAATTAGCTTCAAAGTGGACTGTTGACTCAAATTAAAATTCTATATAGATGTACCCTGAGAAATACAGTGAAGAGTCTGACCTGCTTTACAGAAGATTTTACATACAGGGAAATATGCAAGAAATTCCAAGGCACTTTTTGTTAAATTAATAGGTAGTTCTCAGTCTTTCAGAAGGCTGTGCTTCTCACTTAAGTGTAGGTTGAAAATTTCATTGAGCTAACATTACTGCTCAAGGAAAACCAAACTCTGGTATTGTGATATTATTTAATCATAGAATCATAGAATGGCTTGGGTTGGAAGGAACCTTAAAGATCATCTAGTTCCAATACCCTTACCATAAGCAGAGACACCTTCCACTAGACCAGGTTGCTCAAAGCTCCATCCAGCCTTGCCTTGAACACTCCACTGCCTCACCACCCTCACAGTAAAGAATGTTTTCCTAATATCTAACCTAACCTGCTCTCACTTTGGAGCCATTCCCGCTTGTCCTGTTGCTACATGCCCTTGTAAATAGACTCTCTCCATCTTTCTTGTAGGCTCCCTTCAGGTACTGAAAGGCTGCAATTAGGTCACCCTGAAGCCTTCTCTTTCCAGGCTCAACAAACTGAATTCTCTTCACCTTTCCTTGTAGGAGAGGTACTCTATTTCTCTAATCATCTTTGTGGCCTCCTCTGGACTTGCTCCAACAGGTCAGTGTGCTGGAGACTCCTGAGCTGGATGCAGTATTCTAGGTGTGGTCTCACCAGAGAGGAGTAAAGGAGCAGAATCCTCTCCCTTGACCTGCTGGCCACACTGCTTTTGATGCAGCCTAGGACACGACTGGCTTTCTGGGCTGCAAGTGCACCTTGCTGGGTCGTGTCCAGCCTCTCATCCGCTAGCACCCCCAAGTCCTTTTCGGCAGGGCTGCTTATCCCCCAGCCGGGGGTTGCCCCAACCCATGTGCAGCACCTTGCACTTGGTCTTGTTAAACCTTATGAGATTTCCATGGGGCCACTTCTTAGGCTTGTCCAGGTCCTTCTGGGTGGCATTCTGTCCTTCAGGTGTGAAGATCTGTAAGTAGCGTGAGATAGTATAGTACTATCTATTACTATCTTATAGACTGTAATAGTGCTATGTAGGAATATTAAGAGATGGTATTTAGAGTATGTAAAAAGACAAAATTACTTCCTTGTTGTCTCTTAAGATAGAAGACATATGAGACATTAATTATATCTGTACTCAACCAACGAAATGTTAGTTCACTTATACTGACTGCAAAAATGTTTTTTAAATGTTAAAATCTGTTACTAAATCTACATTTTGCACCTAATATCGCTAATCATTAAATTGATGACACAATTTTCTATTTTTTCTGTTAAAATTAGAAATAATTAGCCTGATGTTAATGATTCAAAATTTAATACCAGAGTCTACATTTTCTTTGTTTTAAAATTTGCTTGAAATAAAAGATGTATTCTGTTTTTAGCCTAGTTACCTAAAGAAATTAAGTACATATGATCTTCCCCTCTGTCTGTTATTCTTTTCCTAATGACTTTTGACCAAGCTGCCAAATTTCAACTGTGGCTCATGAGTCTCAAAGGCACTAAGTTTACACCTCACACAACCTTGGGGTTTAAGTCTTCAAATCACTGCATGGTTTCCCAACAACAGCCATTTGGCTTCTTCAATTCAGCAGTCAGTTAGATTTCTAACAGCAGCAACAACGTATATCATGTCTGGACAACAGACAGGCTAAAAATGGAATATGGGAGAATTTGGGATGTTATTGTGAGATGACATGCAGCAAACATTCAAGGCATTGCCATATTGTTGTGATTATGGGACAGAGCTGCAAAGAAGGGAATTTACCTCTAATAACAAACAAACAAAAAGGCAAGCAGAAGTGTTGATATTTAAATACAAGGTGCAAAGCTATAGATAAATGATCTGGAATAAATATGTTGCTTGTAGAGATGGTTGTTTACCTGTAAAGCTGGTCACCTGCATTCAAACTGTATATTATCTGCAATAAGTATCGTTTATACTCTTTAATACAGATAATTTTTTGGCAACTTGCTCAGAAAACAGGTTGTCTCTGTTATGTAATCTTCTCTGGTGGGTGGGTGTGGGGATCTCATCTGCCTTTCCCAACGCCTGCATTCGTCCCCCTTTACAGTGATTCTCTAATGAAAGACATCTCTTGTACCATGCTTGTCATCTACACTTGGATAAATGCACTTGAGAATATATTTTGATGTTCAAAATTGTTTGGTATTCTTTGGCTGTATCTTCATCTCATCTGTGTTTCAGGCTAACTCTCTACAAGTGTTGTGGGCAGAATCAATAGCAAACATTTCAAGGTCAGGTGCTGCACTGACTGTTAGGTGTGTTTATATCACTTGCCTCTCATGCTCTTTGTGTTGTCAAAAGCTCCATTTTCTTACTAAAAGAATACTGGCAGTGCTATACAGAATCAAGATAGCCCATTAGAATTATTACCCTTGATGTTAGTTTTATTTGTGAAAGGAAAAACTGAAAAAAAAACATGCTGAGAGGAATAGGTTTTCTATTTATTAGTGAGTTAAATGACATAGATGATAATGCTAAAAGCTTTCAAGCAGTGCTTTCTACATTCAAAGTAGCTCACATGTGTTCACTGTTTTTATAGATTTAGCAAATGAAGCAGAATAGTTAGGTGACCTGCACACAGCCAGCCAGCTGTGATACCAGTTATGAGGCCTGGGCATCACTATTGGAGTTACTGGTCTTTGCCAACTCAGTGATAAAATTGTCCTTACACTCTCTCTCTTTCCCACCAAATAATGCCACTTTTAGAATAAATCTTGAAAGTGATGAAAACCTGGCATGATTAAGGAGATATTCTGAACTCTGGTGTTTGTAAAATGCTTTTTTGATTTGCAAATTGGTCTCGAGATCGCGTTTGTGGAAGTGTATGGGTGGAAACCAAATGCATCTTTGACATTTATCTTATACATTGCTGTCAATCAAATGGCACATTGTATTATTTTCCTCCTTTTAAGAAGAATGGATTAAATCACTATTTCAAGCTTTCTTGGGGGAAAAAAAAAAGAAAAACATTCAGAGGTGTATCTATGTTGAAAATAAATGAATTAATGCAATTTTGCTATTTCTATAATGATTGTTTTTCTCTCTGATTAAAATATTTTTAAAGCTCACCACTTTTTTTTAAAGCAGTAAAGATATATGACTGCTTCTTTTCCTTCCAAAGGATTTCCTGCTGCAGATTTTCACAGTATTTCGGATACTAATACGACCAGAGATGTTTCCAAAAGACTGGACAGTGATGCGTTTGGTTGCAAACAAGTAAGGCATTTTTAATGTTAATAAAAAATATGGGTAGTATGCACAGATCATGGTAAAAATAAAATTATATGATGTTTGTAATAAAAATTTAATATATCTTTTATAATGCTGTCTGCAATTTTTCATTTTTTAATTTAAGATTTGAAATCTCTGACTTCTTTTACACTACAAATTTAATCTGTACCTCTTTCTGTTCTGAATTTTAATAAGCACATATAACTGGAAATTCAGAAACACTTTTACAGAATGAAGCTGCTGAGCATCAACAGCTTTGTTTTCCAAGTACCAAATGACAAGTCTCAACAGATCTTCATTTCAAATCTGTTTATTGAAATGCTGAGTTGGTAAAGATCTGTTTGCTCTCAAGAAGAAATTATCAGCTGTAATATCATTAACGATGTTTTTGCATGTTTGTTCATTAGCATCAGAAAAATCACAAATTTAAAATCGCAAATCAAGAAATGAGGTACAGCACAGACAACATTAATATAGAGCTCTAAGCACTGCTTATTAAGACTTTCAGATGTAACCTGCCTTTCAGCCATTCTTTTTCCACTCAGGCCTATTTTTAGAGAAACAGGCTCCTGGCATTTCTAAGAAGCAATTACAATGGATCTGAAACTATTGACTTTTAGTTCACCTATATCACCACCTATCCTTTTTTGCAGTCTTATCTTTTAGATCAGATAAGCCAGCTGAACAGTCAACACAATTATAGAAACATCAATGTCAGCAGAGGAGGGGGATTGTGTTGGGCAGACCTAGGAATCCAGAATGTAGTACTGACTTAAACTTTCATGATACATATTGCAATGCCTGATTGAAATTGGGTTTTATTCTGCATGTTGCCTGCTGGCTCCAAGGAGAATTTAAATTCATGGTGCCGTACTGACTACTAGTAGCAATATTGTTGGTACAATTAAATTTGACAACACTTGCATTCATGATCTATATTTGTTATGGGGGGGGGTATGCAAGCATAATAGTATTTGTCCAAACTTTGTCATGACTTGAAAAAAAATAACATTTTTTGTTAACTTTTATTACCTCGGTGTTGCTAATCTTGCAAAGTTCACATTCCAGGGGGAAAAAAGTTAATAATTAAAGAATTGATATGATAATTTGTTTCTGTGTATGATATTAAACAAGATATGACTGATACCAGCCTGCATCTGGTAATCATGCTTAAGAAATAAATTATGAAACACAGGAAAGAGGGAAAAAGCACAAGAACTTTTAGACTAAATATATAATGTAAGAAATTGTTATATATTCCAGAAACAGCTGGCTTGGCAGATAGCTTTGCAACAGCTGACATGTACAGAACTAAGATTTAGGAATGACCTTGGCACATGTTTCTTGGCTGGTGATCTTCAGATATGCTACAGATGATGATACCAAGTTCTGCAAAGGAGTATTTTTCTTCACCAGTATTTTAGTTACTATCACACATCTCCTTTTATGAGTCGATATCTTATTGTTTCCGACCATCTAGAGAGGGTCTGTGTCCAATTCTGTCAGGCAAGGAAGATAGAAGCTGACAATAACTGCTGGTGGGAATTGGCCACAAGAAGCTAAGCAGATCGGCTAACTGATCCTGATAACAATTGCATAAGCACTACTGCCAGCAAGTGGGATGTAATCATACCTTTACCAATTCAGCTTTCAATGATTGCTTCGCTAGGCATTCATTCCTTTGTGGATGAAGTGCTGGTTTGCTACTAAATGGGGGTTGACCAGGTGTGCTTTTATATGTAGTGAAAACTGAAGCCTCATTATTCCTATGTTCCTACTCTGTTCCTTTTTGAGGCAGCAGAAAGGAAAACCCACTTCTGTTCTTTCCTCATCTGCAGAGCACTAGTTTTTCCAGAGCTGTTTCTGAGTGGGAGCTTCATCCTTTAACTCATGTCCCCAACTGTAATTGCAGTGGCTGCCTTCCTTCAGCTTCCTCAAGGTGTTCAGAAGCACAGTCAGAGTAATAGCTTTGCTAGAATTGTTCCAGCCCAGAATCTTTAAGTGCAAAGGAAAGAGCCTAGAGGCAGGATGCAAAATTAGGGCACTGCCTGCCCCACAGAGAGAAGGGCCTGTGAGCTGTTGTTCCTGACCTTCACTTGCTTCACTTCCAATGATCTTAGACTCTTCAGGACTCTAAGCGAAACTTCTTGAACTCCTTGCTCCATTCATGTGTTAAAGAAAAAGCTAGAAGGTCTAGCCCATCTTTTTAAGAGCAGAATCAAATAATCCATTAATATTCTGTGTCTTTTCAAACTCCTGCTTCTCAGGAGTAAAACAATTGTCATGTTTCCCGTGTCTGATGGCTGCCTTCTCACCTGCCTGGCCTTACACTCGAGAGACTGTGTCAAGAGACAGTCACTCCTGAAGGCAGCGATTGTCTTGAGAGCTTCACCCATTGCTGCAGTCACATCACCAGCAGCACTGTCTTTTCTCTCCCCTGTCCCTAGAGTGGTATAAAAATTCAAACTGTCTGGTATTTACAGGAAGAGAGATTTAGCCTGTCTGAGCTGAGGGAAGAAATGAGTCTTAGCAGGGATATAATCAGGTAATAAGCTTTTCCTGGGGGGGGGGAGGAGAAATTCTTTTTTTCCTCTTATTTGTATATGCAGAACTGCTATTACCTGAAAGATTTTTAGATGTCTACAATGCCATCATTTTTACAATATACAATATTTCCACTTAAAAATATTGCTGCCCCTTGGCTTCTAGGTTGTTTTTTTCTTTCTCATTGCAGTGTTTTCAGAAATTATGTAGCATCTGGTACTTGGGTGCTGTCTGGGATAAAAAAAAATCAAAACAGAAGATACTGTGAGCTCAAGAAAGCAAATCTGTAACTATCAAGAAATTAAGATGCTTCATGAAGACACGTATGATCTGTAATCCTGAGTGTTCTGATGCTCAACATGAAAAAGTATTAATGGCTAGCCTTATGAACTACCAATTGACTTCTAAAATTTGAGAAATAATGTAATATTTAAAAAGGCAGACTTAGCACTAAAACAGAGAAATAGATTTTTTGAACTGTGTTCTGTAATGGAAGGAGAAGAACATGCAAAAGATCCTTAATGTATATTAGTATCTAGCAGTCAAGCAATGAGACAGAAATAACTCTGTTTAAAGCTTCATAACCATGTAATATCTGTTGTGAGATAATCAGCATACATGCAGCAAAGCAAAATCATTACTTATGGTTATCTAATATCCCTAACCTGGATGTTACTACTGAGTGACAAAATATGGTTTTACGTATACTATGGGAAATATAATTTTAATTTCTTTCACTGTGGGGAGAGACTTTCTTTCTACACCAAGTAGGTAGTAAGCTAGCTTGCTGGCCCTCTAAGTAAAGCTTCTACTTGTAATTGCAAAGAAGCACCACATGATATAGGAAGATGTCTGAATCAGTTGCCTAGTACCAGAGAGAAATAAAAAAATTTATAACAAAATATGGCTGACTGAAATTGAAGTTTCTGGAGAAGGCCTTTGCAGTGTCCCTGTCAATTGGAAATCACTGTGTAATGGTCATTTGCTTCAGTTACCCTAAGGTTAGGACAAGAATGACTTGACTAATGCTTCAGTTGTCTGGCATCTTTTGAGAGCATCTAACAGGCTCAGCTGAACTCCAGGTATATCAATTGAGAAGGCAGTTGGAGAGCAAAGGAGTTTTTATTTGTTGCTGAGCAAAGGTTTGATATTCATACATACTATGCCTATGTATTATTAAATGAAGAACTAATTTTCTGCTGCTCTTGGTATGCAAGAAGCTTTAATATTCGAGATCTCTGTGTAATTAACTATGTATGTCCTTTAGCATTTTGATGAGTAGTAGAGATGCTAGGTCATCCAATCCTTAGCTTGAATTTTATAAGCACACAAAATGGATTTTTGAATAGTATTATTTGTAGTAAAATGATTGATCTGTAAAATAAGTATGTTGTTACATAGTATGTTGCATTTCAAATGTATATACTGAAAGTTGGACATAGCAGAGAATCCTTTTGGTTCTCAAATTCAGTAATGAGTGAAATACATTATTATTTTTTAAAAAGTAACTGAAATTGAATACACAGTAAAGGAAGACATCGAATTAGCATTCATTTCACCATTATGGCTGCTTTGAAAAATCCTGTTATCTCCCATGGAGTGGGAGTCTGAGACTCCTACAATGAACAAAAATTCTTGCTTTTATGTAATACACACTGTTGCTCACAACATTTTTGCTTTTATGTAACACAAAATGTTGCTAACAGCTGAACCTGACATTCAGTCTGTCATAAAAAGCATGCATATAATAGGTATGCATGTATGAATAAGTTTATAAACATACAACAATAGATACATACACTTATACATGACTCGAGGTTTATTTCATTTCTTTATGAAATATGAAAGAAACTTCTTCTGTTCAAACATCTCTGTGTTCAGGAAGATTTCACTCTGGATGACTCTTTCCGTCTAGCAAAGGATGGAATGAGAAGCTAATGTTTTATATTTGTCCCATATCAGCATGAAAAAGGAAAACTTTCGTTTTCTACCATTGGCTGCCCAGGCAAAAGCCAGGTTGCCAGAGCACAGCCCAGGCAGTAAACAATCATTGAACTTCTGCATGTTTGAAACAGCAGAAAGGTTTGCTCTGAAAATCTGATGGAAAAGCTACTCCATCAACAGCGTTCTGACCAGACCTTGGGTTAGTATCCTGTGTATGAGCCCAGAATAATTTAGCAGCTAAAGGCAGAGGTTTTTCTCCAGCAAAACTGTCAGTGATTCTGAACAAATATGTGGCAGGTGGTAAGAGGAAGAAAAGCAAGTCTTGTCATAAACTCGGTGGTTTATAGTTTAATATGCAAATGGATTTAAAATAAATGTTGTTGTTTGGAAATTGTTGGCTGGGAAGCAACTTGGAATGTGAGTACTGTACCAGATCAGGCAGCTTTCCCTCTGGCTTCTGTCTCTCCTTTGTGCATTTTTGCTTTTTTTTAATAAAACTAACATTATTGGTAGGAAAAGAGGAAAGAGCACCCCAAACCTTAGCTTGTTTTCTGTCCTACCTGATTTTAGATTGTTGTAGATTCAGAATAATGGATTGTGGGTCAAAAACAATGTCTTCATCTTTCTATGTTCAGTCCGATGTTGTGAGGTTTTTTTCTACAACATATACACACTCTCATGCTACAGACCCACATTTTATCAACTAATCCATATTGTATCTTTGGCTTACCAAATAAATAAAACCCGAGCTAAGTTCCCTATAGCAATAAATACTTGCATTGCAATTATTCTGTTATCTCAGGAAAATTCTTCAAAAATATTCTAAAACTTGCATTTAAGATTTCTACTTTATTCAGCTTTTCATAAGAATTGAAGCAGATCTTTCTCTTCAGTTTCACCTGCCATGGAAGGAATTTAGCAAGAAAGGAATTGTCTCAGACATAAGTAGAACTATATAATGCAAACTTGGCAGTATGGTTATGGATCTTATGGAATTTTCTCTTGAGTAAAATTTTTCAGGGTTTTATTATTTTGGACTTAGATTGCAATTTTATGTAGCAATAGTTCTGACGAACTGACCTTTTCTATCAGAACATCTTCCTGAAATATGCAAACTATTTCCATTTTGTGAAACGTGGGCTGTAAGTTAAATCATACACAACAGCAAGAATGACAGGGCTCTTATCTGCACCTTGATTATTAGCTTTGCTTATATTACATTTTGCTAATGTTTCTCTTTGTCTTCCATGTTGTAACAGTGAGGGCTGTACACAGGCTGTAACTCCCCACAGGGGAAAAAGTGGGGTAACCTATACAGATGAGTGCTAAACATGGAACATTACTTGGATAGAAAAACTACAATATAATTATTGAGAAAATAATATGTATGAAAATGACTCTTGAGCAATGGAATAGGAACAAATGAAACTTGAGACTCCAGCAGTGTTCAGTCTCAGAATTGACTGTTAAAGGTGTTCAGGCACACCAAACCAGAAGGTAAAGTTTGGCAGGGACAGTAATTTTAAAAGCAGAGAGTCAGAAGCAAACATTTGAACTACTAAAATGCCTAAATTATACATAGCCATTTTTTATTTATAAATATGAAGTGCCAGAAGAAAAATATAATTTGTCTCCTAGGTGGGTTGGCTAACATGTAATTTTTCATTGTTGTGAAGATGAAAACTATGATAACCTTAAAATATATATTTTGCTGTAATTATATTTAATTTTTTTTGGTCCTGAATGCATTGCAAAAAACAGTAAAAAAAAAGAAGTTAAAAGTATGGAAAAGGAAACAAATTTTAGCATTGTAACAGCATACAGGTCAAGAACTATGTTCAAAGGCAAACTAGATGTATTAATAGTAGACAAATGGTAATTAAAAGAAAGGTATAGTTATAACCTTTTTCTCAGAAGATCATTAAGCAGTTGATTGTTGTAAAATACAGGAGTATAACAACAAAAAGATCATTCTGTGTTTATCTTTTTTCCTCCTCCATAAGAATCCACTGCTGACTACTTTCAAAAAGAATTTAATGCTTTATATGGATTTTTGGTCTGATTACCAGATACTTTATATTTATAATCTATATGTACACATTTTCAGTACAAAGAAAGCTGAAAGCAAATTGCACAACTATATGTATTAATGCTATTAGGACAAAGTGTGTATAAAGTCTGATATCAGAATTATTTGCAGAACAAAATTTATTATTTGTCTTGATCAATTATATTCTTCTATATAGAATGTCTGTTTTCAGATAAAAGCACACTTTTATTATCTTTTTCTTGATGTGCATATTCTCTGTCAATAGCTGCTGTTAGTAGTCAGATATTTGTATATGTTGAAAATGTGGTATTTAATGCTGCCAGACATGCTACATCATTTCTTCATTGGAAAATTGTCTGGCTTTGAGTATTAAATATGAATTTCTACTTATTGAAAACTCATGTCTTTTTCATTCTTTTCTTCCCAGTGTGATCATTACTACAGTCTTGTACCTTTCGGATGCCCTTCGTAAAAACTTCTTAAATGAAAACTTTGATTACAAGGTAGAGTAAATGAGAGATACAGTAGCTGCTACATCATCCTGTGACTTGGTGGTTATTTAACTTACCTCCAGCATCTAAACAGCTTAAACATGTACTAAATCAGCAATTTCAAGTGCTCAGAGATTAAGTTTTTTCTTAAATACAGGATTGTCTTAAAAATCATGAGTGCTGTGAGGCTTTTTAGTTTCTTTTTATTTTTCATTTTGTTATTTCAACCTCCATATTAGACTACTTATTCAGGATTTTTGCATAGCAATTTTTTTGATCATTAAACCAAATTTAGTTATTTGTCTGTTATTTTTGCATTATTACAGAAAGAAAAATATTCCATTTTTAACCGATGGAAATTTATCAAAAATGTAGATTTGCATTCTGTAGTTTCTCTCAAGACCAATTAACATGTTGTGAAATTAAAATTAGAAAATTATGACACTTCATGGTGAATGTAGTTAAAGATGTTAGTGAGTGCCTCATATAGTAAAATATGGCACCTGTGCTAAACTGTGAATTACGGATTATGCTTTTAGGATTCAGACAGGAAGATCTAGGAATGTATCTGAAAAAACCCATTCCTATGGAAACCTGAATGAATATTCTGCCCAACTAAGAGAAAGATACATTAATCCAATTGTTGCATCATAAAAAGTGCAGAATTTCCTTCCTAGAGAAGACAGTGAGCTCCTGTTGACTTCCAGCAGGGTTGTGGATGCTTCTCTGAAAATCCAGGCTCACATTAGATAGATTGGCAGGAATGCAGATTTATCTATTTGGCATAACTGGCCATAAGGAACCCTATTCTTTATGAAGTTCCACAAGTTCAGAGACTCATACTCATAAAAGAATTGACTGTATACAAGGCATCTATGTTCCGTAAACTTGCTTAACGACGTTATTACTGTCTGCAGAACTGCAGTGTCTGGAATAGGGCTCCCCCTACACTTCTTTCTTCCTCCTGTCATGGAGCATCTATAATTGGGTTATAATGATTAGTATTTCACTTTAATTTTATCTCTAAATCTTCTAACTAGAACATTCAACTGCTAATTCGTAAAGCATGTGCACAAAACACCTTTATAATTTACAATATGTTAAGAAAACCTGGCTTTGATTTTGTCCAGTGAAGGCTGCAGCAAGTGAGACTTGCAAATAGTATTATAAAGTGTGATGGACAGAGAATGTCAGTTTTGTTATGTGATAGTTTTGAGGTGTCAGAGTTTTTTGTTTTTGGGACTTAACGTCATAGTAGTTTCATATTTAAATATACCAAATTTAAAGGGTACGGTTTTCTGACTTGAAGGGATGAAAAAACCCAATCTTTAACTCTGAAACCTTTACTTGTAAGAGATTTGGGATATATAAAATAGATGTGTTTCTGCTGAACGTTTTGGGGTTGGTGAAAAGCATATTTGGATGCAAAGAAATCTAGTCGAAACCAGTCTGAGTAATTGATTAGTTGACACTGAAACAAGTGCTATGATTTGAAAATTTGCATCTTGAATGATCAGAAATTGTGGTACTGAGAAAAGGAAATAACCAAATGCCATATGTTTATTGTAGATATGGGATTCCTACTTTTTTCTTGCTGTCATTTTTATAAACCAGTTATGTCTGCAACTGGAGATGTTCACACCTTCCAAGAAGAAAAAGGTTTTAGAGAAGTAAGTATTGCTGTCAGCTTCTAGAAAACTGTAATATATCAAAAACTTCTCAAAATGTAAGAGGTTGCAAAAGGGCCCACCCATTTGGGTGATAACGTAACAGTATGTCCGTTGACTAGAACAAGAGTTGGTTCTGGCCCTTTCTGTAGGTCTTCAGAGCTGATAGCCTTCATACAAGTGCCTAAATTGATTCAGATACTGGGAGCAAAATAGCCATGTTGTAGCAGTGCCAGCACTCATTGCCAGTTCATGCATAAGTCAATTCACACTTGTTCAGGTGTTTCTGCCAGGCACTGCACTGTTGTCTGTATGAATTAATCGTATTTCGTTAAGGTAGAGCAAAACTATTTGTTCTCTGAGAGACAACTAAAGCATATTACTGCAAAAAATAGCTTTTGCTTCACAGCTGTGTTACTGATGTATAGCACAGCATTTTGACAGTATTTCAAATAAGCCTGGGTTTAGGTATCCACCTTTAGCCAGCTACCAAGGAAAGAGAAAAAAATTGGAAGAAATCATCACTTTTAAAGTATTTTTGTATAGACTACAATTGAGACATTTCATTTAACAATGTCACTGAATGGCATATAAAGTTGATTTTCTTGAATTATCTTTCATTGTTTTGCTTTATTTTTTAATACATTGCAGATATGGTGACATGAGGGTAACAATGGGATGTGAAATCTTCAGTATGTGGCAAAATTTAGGTAAGTAATTAAACACATCATTGGGAGCTCATAAAATAAAGAACAATAATTATTTCCTCACCTATTAAATACACTTCCCAGTGATAGAGGAGTTGTTGATAATTATGTTCACATGAAATCTTGATTCAAGTTTATGAAAAAGCTTGTCATCTGTATTTCCCTTCTTTATAGCTAAACTCAGCTTTCTAAGCCTTGGTACTGCACCTGAACTATCCCTATTTCTTCACAAAGAACTGAAAGAATACCATCAGAGAAAATTAAGAAAGTACTACTCTTTTGGGGCAGAATTATTATGCCTTGAAATATACTTATGTTCCTAATTTTAGTCCTGTTGCCAAAAAATTTAAGGAAAAGACATATATCTTAATTCTGAAACTCTCCTGAGATGCTGGATTTGCATGAAGTCTTCTCTGAAGCCCTGGTTGCACTAAAATATAAAGGCATAAACAAGTCAGTGACTAATGTTTAAATGATACATTGGACAACACAGAAAAAATACATGCTTGGATATAAACTCAGTAACATTTTTACATTTTTAAGTAGTGACTGTGCAAACTGTTTGTAAGTATGAGCATCAGAGAAATGCAACTGAATGTTGTTTGGGAAAAAAATCAAAAGTGAGTAGAAGATTTGAACATTATATTTGTCATCTTTATATTTCAATTATTCAATAGTTCACTTCATTAAAGGGCTTATTAAAGATATGGTGACTATCATCTGTGGTTTCTGAGATACTGTCATCTCAATTCTATAAATCTTTTCCCCAGAAAGATATATAGTTGTAAAAAAGTGGTCTTTCTGATGAGCCTGTAGAGAGACATGTTCAAAATAAGAAATATTTGCTTATTCATGTCTTGTTAACATTTGATGTGTAGCATATTTTACTTATTTACAGTATTTAGTATTGCTTACTCATTCTAAGGCATCCCTCTAAATTATGTGGATACATGATGAGTATTTCTAAACTGGTATATCAAGGATCCACTCCTGGGTCCCATCTCCTTTCTGTATGCACACCTGCATGCATCATCTCCTCACTCACATTGTTTTCTGCTGAACAGAAACCTGACATGCAGGCTAATGATACCCTTCCATAGGGGTGAGTTTTGTGGGGTACAATATGGAGCTCATCTGTAATGTGTCCAATTAAATACTATAGTCAGGATATTTATTATGATTGGTGTTATGCTAGTCAGCATTTTACAGTTCTTGTAGCAGTAGGAGTCATTGAAAGGCTTGATCCTAGCACAGTCACCTTGCTTTCATATGGATATACATCTTAGGATGTTTTCAGAAAAGGGAATTCTTGTTTTCCTTTGCACAAACACAGACACTGAGCAGAGCAGCAAACTCTTCCTGAAAAATCAAGAGGTAGGCTGGATGTAAATTAATTCCCAGCTTGGAAAATCAATGCATCTTGATTCATAATCACTCTATTTTGAAGATATCAGAAATCTTACATGTGGAAAACTGAAACTGGATTGTCAGTCTTTACTATATGCCACTTCTAGCTTTTCTGACAAGAACTTAGTTTTCTGCTAAGCAGAACATGGAAGATGTTTAGCACTGATTTTAAAAGTACTTGTTTTGAGAACAGTTGAGTCATATCTTCCGTTTCCTGCATTTGAAATGTGTATTTCCATTTCTATACTCCCAAAATTAAAGGTAGATAAAAATCAAAGTACTTGACTCTTTTTGATGAGCACAGAATATCGGACAGTTGACCATTTTGTAAACACAAGGAAGTAGAGCTTAGGAACCAAACCATTTCTGTGAAATATAAATAAAGTGCCCAGAGAGTGCTTTGTCTGTCTTTGATCTCCTTCTGGAGGACTAACTTGGGATACAGCTGACCCACTGTCACTTTTGAACTCAGTATTGCATAATAAAATCTGATAAATTATTTTGATCTTATATTCTTGTATTGTCTACAGCTTTCACTTTTTGGGCTTAAGGAATAGCCCATGCTGTAATGGACATGAGATTAAAAAAAAATCTGTAGACATTTAGAGTGCTATTTTTTCATTCTTCAGAGAGTATTTGGGTTGCTTGATAACTCACAGGACACTCAATCCACATTCAAGTTCATGTTCATTTTCATTTTAGGGGAACACAAGCTTCACTTTATTCCAGCATTGATTGGCCCCTTCCTGGAAGTGACCTTGATCCCTCAGCCAGACCTGAGGAATGTAATGATTCCCATTTTCCATGACATGATGGACTGGGAGCAAAGGCGAAGTGGCAACTTTAAACAGGTACTTTGTGTGAAGCTGTTTTTAAAACAGGACTGAAATCCAAGCACTTCAGAGAGTCCTGGGGAACTTGAACCTGGAGTTCCATTGGTAGTTCAGGGTGGAGATGGTAATCGCAACTATACCTGTTGGAGAGGGATTACAAGGGTTTGCATTTTTAGTCTCTGCAGGACTAGTAAGATTCTCCAATTAATACTATCATGTTAGTAAAGTAAGATGAGGGATAAAATCCATGGCCTGCTGAAGTGAAGAACAAAACTTGAGTTGTTTTCAATAAGGCAGTTGTGGTAGTTTTTCACTTCTGCTTTACAGTAGTACAGACTACTACTGTCAGATAGGATTCAACTAGCTTCCCTTCCAGTTAGCATGAGAGAAGATCAGATATTCCTTCTGAGGAATGTCCTTCTGTAAGGATCCAAGATTCTGTAAGGATTCTTGTTGCTCAAACACTTTCTTAATGGGCTAGGAAGGAATGACCAAGCATGCCATCTGCTCCTGCAGCTCCCACTCATTCTTTCAGATTTCCTCAAACCATTTTTCAGTACCCTCCTTCCTGCTGCTTCAAAATGAAGGAAGCAGAAGTATTTTAATTACTCCCAGGCAATCATAATGCTTTGGGTGGGAGCTGTATCTGAACCAAAAAACAAACTATTAAGAGAGGAGGAGTGCATGCAATGTAAGTAGATAGCTTTTCACTATCAATATATAAGTTTACCCTTAAAAATTACCATAGAAGTGTTATGAAGAAGTGAGAAGGTAAAAAATCCTCTTGTTCTGCTTCTCTATGTTTTCACCTTGGGTTTAAGTGTAAATTGTAATAGATTTATTCTCTAATAAAATATCATGACAACAGCTTGGTTTCTCCCCTAGATTTGTGGTTGCTAATATATTACTGATAAAAAGGAGGTTTGAAATGTTAACAAACAGTGTAGCATCACCTCTATATTTTTTTATAATCAATACACTTAAAAATATTAATTGAGGGAGTCATTAGCCACCAGATATTTACTGTAAGATTCTTTGATTTCTAACCAAATACACTGGCAGATAGGGAGGACTGGGAAAGTAAGTCTAAGCTCCCAAGAATTCTGAACAGTATAGACATTTATAAATATTAATTTATAAAGAGTGGGGTGCAGGTCAGAAAAGATTATATTTTTGCTTAAGTCTAAAAAAATAGCTTGTGCTTACAGCCCTGCGATGAGAATTCAGGCAATTTATTTGGGCTGTGTGCTTTTCCTCTGACTCCATAAATAGATAGCTGCCTTAGCAGCAGCAAATGCTACTCAGCCTGTAGTTTTAAAGTCATGTTGCTCAATTTAAATTAGCTCCCTCCCACAAAAAAAAAGAAGTCACTGAAAAAAAAAAGAAAGCCTCACAAACCTTGGGAATGATAACAGCTTCAAAGAGATGAAGTGACTTATCACATGATTGACCAATAATTCTAAAATATGCATTTAGCAAAGTCCCTTACATAAAACCAGATCTTCCCTCCATTTTCTCTAATCTCATTAAAGGGAAAAGGAGCTGTTTACACCACACTTATATGTTGCAGGTGGAAGCAAAGCTGATTGACAAACTGGACAGCCTGATGTCAGAAGGTAAAGGTGACGAAACATACCGAGAGCTCTTCAACAGTATGTGAGTAATGTGTTTATCTTACACTAATTCCTTGAGTTCAGTTGGTTTTATCGGATGCTGATGTCATTGTAGAGAAGTAATGCTAAAAACAGTTCTGAATCTCATTTTTTTCCTTTTTTCTTTTTTGTTTTGTTAAAATCTGAAGAATAAAACGTTTCGTGGTGTTGTATAGCATCTGTAAAGTCTGGCAGTACTTCTTGCATACAACTATAATTGGGAAAGGCTAAATCTGTTATATCACAGAACATTACCTGCTAATTTTAAAATCAGAAAAGCAAGAAATGCATCATAATTGCATAGGGCACAGGTGGAGCTTAGATAGAACGTTTTGAAAACTGGGCATGAGAATTCAACAAAAAGCATTTAATTAGCACTTTTCTATTGCCAGAAACTTTTACTCCTCTGAGTAATGTCACTTGTTGATTTCTTGTTTGATGTAAACAATTTTGTTTATTCTGATAAGATTTTTTTTATATACATTACTGGTTAAGTTTTTAGTATTTTTTAATAAATGGCTTGTCACTTCAATCTAGTAGAAAAAGCTAATGATAGTGTTGAAGTCCCTAGAGTTGCCCATGAGTTATCCCAGTGACTGAAATAAATGATTGTCACAGAGTACAAGTACAAAATAACTAACAGAACTCTGTCTCTGTTGTTCTTTAGAACTCAATTCCACCAAAGTGCAAGATTTCACTTATTTCTGGTGTGTTTATTTTAGTAGGAGATGTACTGTTCCTCTTCAGGATTCCAAGCTGCTGTGTTTTCTTCAGTACTATTAAATACATGATCTTTTTCTGTTTATATGGCTTCTTAACCATTGCTTCTTCTTTAAGTATTATTTTTAGCTCTCTTATCTTTGCTTAAAGAACATTCAGGTCTCGGTGTCTGTGAATAGCAAGCACCTTATAATCTATAATTTTAGTGAGTTGAAAAAAAGAGAGTTCCTAAAAATTTATAATGTACAGAAGCTAAAGTGGGTAGAGAGATTAGGCAGAATATTATGAAATTGAATGAATAATGGCAAACGACAGTACAGTATGCTGAAGCAGAACTTTCTCAAAATTATTCATGACATTTTCATAATATGAGTAAAGATAACAAAAGGTATGTTGATTTCATTATTTTAGTAAAACAGTATTCTAACTGCAATATTAAGTCATTAAGAGAAAAACTTAAATTATAAAATGAAGTCTAAATGCATTCTCTTGTGCAAAATACATCAGTTTGTCTGTCACTGAAATAACTTAAAATTCTATAAGAAAGCATATTAGTGTGAAATATAATTTATAATTTTTTATGGTTTTGAGTTAGATTTAAACTGGTTGATGTTAAACTAGATACAGTGAAAAATGTTGACAGCCTTTTATAAATCTAAATGCTGAAGACATAGACATAATAATTTAAATTGCAAAATGTCTCACAGCATCAGTATACTTGTTTCTGTCATGGTATAGCAGAAGTTAAAACTAAACACTTTGGGAAATTTCAGAATAACTGCTCAAGTTCGCTCCCAGCTTATGAAAGTAGTAGTATTTATCATTAGTTTTTTACTAAGTTTGATTAACTCCTCAAGAGAGCTTGTAGAAGATACTAATCTAAAATGGAGGATGACATAGTGTTCTAGGGTATGTGAAGGAAAATTATGAAAATCAGATGGACAGTTTAGGGAGCTGAATGCAAGAGATGGGGTCAGCCTGAGATTTTGGTTGTTAGGTTTTTTGTATTTCTTCCATGGATAATTTAATCTAAGCAATATTAGAGTGGCCTGTGAAATAGTAATACAGTTTTGCAGCAAGCACTGGTTTTTTGTAGTCTTTAATGAGAGCAAATGCTACAATATTACCTATCTTTCTGAAAATTAGGCATGGTTACTTTTGATAGGTACAGCTGAGAGCCAAGGGGATGCACATATCTACCTACTTTAGATACAGTCTGGTCACTGCAGTGGGTGTAATGCTTTCAGGTTTTGTTATGCTTTCTGTTTAATTTTTCTGAATTGGAAAATTAATTTAAATCGCTCAACTCCCATGTTAGTTGCTTTTTTTTTTCCTGGAGACAATTACTGCATTTCTACTATGTTGTTTATCCCTCTTAGTGCTTTGTAGAACATACTAACCTCTTGGCTATGCTTTGAGACCTGTAAGAACAGAGATTCAATTCTACCTAGATATAGCCATGAGGAACCAAAGGGGTATATTTGACTAGCTTTTTCATTTTGAGTGTTTGTTCTGTGCATTCTGGTGGAAGATGTGTGGGGGAGAGAGGGAGGCATGCATCAGAAGGCAAGTCATAAATTTGTTCAACTGACGACATTGATGTCGATTTGAATAAGTACTTTGAATATATCTATACAACCCATTGTTAGAAATTGTATGTTTATAATGAATATGCCAATACATATTTAAAGAAAATGCATAAGTCAAATGCAGATGAAAACAATCTTTTTTAAAAGTCATATTTCTGCTGTTTTTCTAGAAGAACTATGGATCGTTATTTTGATGTTGAAATGTTCCTGTTTAACATAGGGCTGAAAGGAAGCAGAAAAGAAAAATCGGTGCAGTAATCAAGGCTTAATAATGTAACAGGCTCTACACTTACTTCTTGTTAGACGCTAAAACTTGTTTGTAAGGAACGTAAGATGTTCAAAAGTGAATTAAGGTAGCTGTGTATTCTGTATGAAAAACAGAGATGCCGGCTTCGTGCTTTAGCTTTTTCTGATTAAGAATGGTCTTGCCATCTGTCTGCTAGCAATGACAGATAGCCAGTCTCTGAATGTGAGGGAAAGACATCAGATTCTCTTCTAAAGAGAAGAAGTGCATTTAAGATCCATATTAGAATGAAAATCAGTATTTCCTCCTCACTTCCAGTAGAGCACAGCTTCATTTAGGTCAAATTTGTTTGGAGAATTGCATCTGTGACATCCCCAGGTATGTAAGGAGCGGAACAGAACCGGAGTGTATAGCTAGTGCAGTTGGCATGTAGGAGTTACTGGGCACTGTTATATGTTTGGTGAAATTTGGACGTAGGAGTTTTATGGGACTGAGCATGCTCAGTGTAGATGAAGGTCAGTGGAGCTGACAGCTTGCCCACTGCACACAGAAGGTTCGGAGATGCCATTAACGACTCTCTAAAAGCTCTAAGTATATGGATGAGGCAATTTTCAGAGGCTTCTAAATAAACCATACCTGAGAGCGTTTTCAGAGAGACTGCTGAAATATTTTCATGGATGTGTCATCCATCTGAGCTCCTGCACCAAAGCTTAAAAGTAACACAGCTCTGTAGATAAATACTTCCATGCTCATTCTTAGAGAGGAAATGTGGGAAATTCATGCCTAAAATGATTAATATTTGATAAACTTCAGCGGTGAAAATCAGAAGCCTGTAACAGAATTATATTAAGAATAATAAACAAAATTATATTAAGTATAGTTTTACTGACAGCTCCACTTACAACACCATTTTGAAATCTTTTCATTTCAATGTGTAGTCTGTGTTTACATTAGTGTAAGACCTCAACACAACAGTTTTTAATAATCTTATGACATTTTAAGCTAATGGAATTGTACATATGCATGATAGTATGTTCTCAGAAAGAAATATTAAGTGAAATCCCTCCCCTATTCCTAAATTTCCTGCATACTGAAATATTAGAGAAGAGAGGAGAGGAGGAAAAATCTTTTTTAAAAAAGTTGAGGTCACATTGAGAAGCTATATTGAGCTAATAAATATGATTTTCTAGGAATACCTTTAAATTCCCCATTTTTGATGTATCAGCATGGAATGAATATATAAATTTTATGGAAGAGTTGTGTTAAGTCTTTGGGATATTAATATATTCTGAAAATTAGGTACTTGATATATTTTAACCTGATGCAGCTAATATGAAAATCATTTGTTTTGTCAATGCTTCCTGGACTAGAATTCCACTTTTTGGTCCTTATCCTAGGTAAGACATTGTTTGCAAATTGTGCTTCTTGGGAGGGTGTTTGTGAAAGAAAATATAACTGTCAAAGATGTTGCTAAGGTATTAAGGTACTGGTAAAAGCAGATAGGTTGTCATAGTGACAGTCAAAAATAAACAGGGAAATTTTTCTGGCTTCTTTTTTTTCAGTCTGCTGAAGAAAATTGAGCGGGAAACATGGAGAGAAAGTGGTGTTTCATTAATCGCCACTGTGACTCGCCTCATGGAGAGGCTACTGGACTACAGGTGAGTGTTTATCACAATTTAGAAGTAAGGTTGTCATCTTTGAAATATTAGGAGACAAATATGGCTATCTTGCTCAAACAGTGACTGCACATGCACACATGGATGCATCAACTGTAAGTGCTCAGGATCTCTGGCAGCAGTTGCTTAGTCAAAGCAGTCAGGAAAATGCAACAAGCAGCATGAAAACAACCATAGTCTCCCCATGGTGTAAAAATCCAGTGGCGTGCATGAGTTTCTATCAAGAAATATAGTAACTTTTGGCAGTAGGTTAATGACTCAAGTCTGTCTGAAAACACAAAGCTCAGTATTAATCACCTGACAGTTGTTTTACACAATATGTAAAATTCTTATCACTATGTCAATCATGCTTAGTTGTAGTGTCAGCTGGCACAGTACGCATGTATACAAAGATATGATCTCTGGGTGAACACCTCAAATCTGACTGTTCCACATGAACAAAGGAGAGAGAAATGAGAGGCACTTCTTTCAGGAGTGTGAGACTAATTTTCTCAGTCAGTTGTAAGCCTGTATAGAGACTTCAGATTTCAGCTTATTGCCATCAACTGTAGCATTTTCTAGAGCTTAAATGTAAGGTTTTCTCCCTGATTCCATAGGGACACATGGTGAGACCTAGTACTCCACTTGCTATCATCACTGACAGTTTGAAAGGAAAGCTCTTTCATCAACAAAGAGATTGAACTCTAAATTTCTAGAAGCCTGGCAGTGCTATTCTTCTTCAGGGATCAGTTGCATTACAACCTCCAGGACCCTCAGTCTTTCAAAATAATGGTGTGCTGGTAGTTATGAGAATATTTGAGACAATTGTTTAGCTCATGTATACAAAAATTTTTAAAAATTATCTTAAATTTCTTTTAGTGACTACATGGTAATGTCTCCCTGTTATTCTTTTACTTCAGCATGGTTATACTGGCTATTTTTCTCTGTCTAATAATAAACTCTGCGTGAGTCCATTTTAACTTTTGATTTCAGGGTCAGATCTGTTGTTTCCCCAAACTTTAAATTATATTTATTATAGAAGTTCTACTGAGGAAAATTTGGTGGATCTTGGAGCATTTTACAGAGGAGATCAGTGTCATTCTGCTTTTCCAGAGGAGGACTAATGCTGTGATTCCATGACCACTTTAGGAGTACAATGCCTCTGAAGAAAGAAAACTCATCCCTGCTCATTCACGTCACCCTCTTCCATGTGCCAACACAAGTTTTTGTGTTGCACTGCGGTGATCTGACAGGCATGGACAAAAACTAACCCAGAAAAAGATGCTGCCTAACCTGTATCTCTTCCTGAGGTTTTTGCAAGCAGCAGTGCAGGACTGGGAGCAAGTGTCTGAGAGCAGGAAGGGGGCAGGACTGCCTCTTCTGGCAGCCATGCTGGCTTCTGCTGGCAGGACTTGAGCACAAGGTATGAAGAAACCAAATAATCTCCAGAAATCTCCTAGCAAATCAATGACAGAGCCAGAAAAAAACCTGACTTTCTTGAAAATTGAGGTATTCAATGTACTAGAAGAGGAGGCATGAAATCCCTTACCTACTTGGGTCAGCTGTTCACCTAAATGCCTTTGGGCAGCATAATTTCAGGCAGCTTGCCAAGTCAAAAGTGTCTGCTTTCTGAGGTGTGCTTCACTGTAAGAGGATAAGCATAATTCCTTTTGACTTTCATTACTTTCTGTTTTAGGGACTGCATGAAAATGGGAGAAGTGGATGGCAAAAAGATTGGCTGCACTGTTAGCCTTTTGGTTTGTATAATACTTTTTCCCTTTTTCATTTCAGCTGAGCATTTTCTAGTATACAGATACACCTTTGAATAGGAGGTACTTTGCTTTTTATTGCAATCTGAGTAGAATTTTACAGAATAATACTGTACTTAGGATCACTGTTTGTTTTTTTTCAGGGTGAAATTGATATGGGGGGGGGAGTTAATCTTCCTTGGCATTTTATAGCTGGATTCTGAGAGGTCTCTGATGCTGCTTTATTCAGTTTTAAGTCTCTTCCTACCGGATAAACTTCATCAAAGTTCTTTCCAAGTTTAATTGTTTTCTGAGTTCATAGAAGCAAACATGCCATTTGTCCTTCCCCAAACCCAACAAAACTTATATATTTCTTTTTTTCCCCAGTAACTGATGCAAGTCGATTCTTATAACATGTAATATGGGATACTTCTCAGTACTGCAGGCTAACTATTCTCTTCCCAGTAGAAGAGCCAGAAATGCTGCTCAAGACCTCCTCTTGTCATGCTATTATCATTACAACAAACCAAGAGTGCAAATTCATAGTATGAAAAAAGATGTCATTTTTGTTTACAGATCGCATTTTGATTCTAGGTAGCAGTTATACGTAAGAGAACAAAAAACTTCTTCAGTAGAAAAATAATGCTCTAAATAGGGACGATATTTACTATGAAGCCATAGAGAACCAGGCTTTCTGTGAAAATGTCTGGCATGTTCTGAATTCTGTAAAGCACCTGGATTATATTCATCCCTGAGGAGTTTTTAATCTATTATTAGCAAATCATCCAAGATTTGTACAAAAAGAAAATTAAAATATTTATAAACCCAAAACCACCATATAAAGTATTAATGGAATTGTCAATGACTCATACAGGCTAAGATGAATTTCATATCCTAATAATTTTTAAACAAATTTTTAGTACTAGTTGCACACCAGAGAAACAACAAATGCCAAATTTTGAAAAGAAATTTCAATTAAAGAAGTAGCACAAAAACTTTAAGACATTTGCTTGCCCAGTTAATGAATGAACTCATTGTCTTCTCTAGTTGTCATCTACTGTGACTGCTTTGAAGGTTTTCTGACTTCCAAAGATAAGAGGAATGGTTGGCATAAAAAGAGAATTTTTGTGTTGCTTTGCCATAGAGGTGTATGCTGTTCTTCCAGAAAATAGAATTGTCCAAGTTAACCAAGTTCTCAGTTTAACTGGAATTATGCCACATTATGAAATATGCAGGGAGGGGTATGTATCAGCAGCAATAATTTAGCTGAAAGGAAAAGGTAGGAACTTTTTTCCTACTCTCACCACCCTCTCTGTCATCTGCAGTGGATATCCCATTAGTAATGCTTCTTTGGAAAACCTGGTTTAGGAGTCTAATGGAGTCTGTCTAATGGAGTTAGTTCCTTATGCATAAGAATCACCTAAGTCCAATTTGAAAGCTGTCTGTCATCACAGAGCTGTACAAAAGCATTTTGGTAACTCACTGAGGACTTTTTCTGAGGCATCTCTGGTCCTCAGTGGGTTTGATATTCAATTGATATTTCAGGTTCTATTAATTTAAAATTATATCTTCTTTTTAGAAAGAGGATGTTTTCCTGTTATGATCTACACTGGCATATGGCATCATACCATTCAAGTAGAATATGTCCACCTGGCCTGTTTGAAATGTTGTTTTCAATCTGAAGTCTTTATTAATTAGGGAAGTCTACATTTTACATCATGTCCCTTTTTGAAGACTACTTCTGTTATATCTTTAAATAGTTTGTTGAAAAACCATAATATTTTTATTAGCATAATGTTTTTCCTGAGCTGTGACTGGGTTGTCTTCTTGCTGTGGTCTGCCTTACAGACAACTGGACATTGTTAGAACTGAGCTTCAGTTCTAAACCCAGTTGATTTATATAGTTAAGATTTGTGACAAGTGCTAGAGCCATTTGTTTTTGGGGGTAAGAGTCAAGAAGTCTAGTACGGCAGTTCAGTGCCATATTTTTTCTTAATCTTTATGCTTTATTTCTCACAGTTCTGTTCTGTCGATTTTTTTTTTCAGACAGGTAAATATGAACATACAAATAGATATTTTTTCATTTTTCTCTTCCAAAGAGAAGCATCTGTTCCTGATTTACACCTTGTGGGAGGAAAAGGGAAGTCTTTGGATTATAAAGGCAGATGGGAGCATGTCCTTACAGAGCTATTGATATGTAGTCATTTTCTCAAATCAGTTTAGAAAATACTTTCTTGATAAAGTTTTTATTTTTATGTTTTCATAGTGTTCCTCCCACCTTTTTCTTTGATAACTGAATTTAGGAAGCAGTGGCACAGAATAAGAATACTGAACATTAGGAGAAAAACTTGGAGTTCAAAATAGTGATTTAAATAATAGGAAAAAAATTGCTAATGGGTAGCAAGGACCAGTGCTTAGACTGTTCTATCCTATAAATTTTTATTAACCAGAGCATATTATCCTGAACACTGAGTATGGCTAGCAGGAGGACTCTAGCTACATGTCCATTGTGAGTGTGGCAGTACTTGTGAACAGTGCTATAGGGTTGTACTCCTCTCCCTGTAACTTTTTCATACTTTGCTTTAGGGCTTGCAAATAAATAATGAATGTTTTGAACCAAGAATTAAGATGTTGCAGTCCATATTTTATCCATGTAACAACACATAGCAGTTATATGTCCAGAAATCTTTAGCCACTTCTAGGCATTTTGTCCTGGATATCAATTTAGACTGCAACTTGATATATTTCAATGATTACAATGCAGCATCTATGTATCAGTTACCAGTTCCCAGCTTCAGTTAGTGCTGAAGAAATCACAGTTTTATTTCAGGGTTATGCTGTTACAATACTGAATAGTTCTTTGTAAAGCTACCAAAGTCCTTCTGGCATTTTCCTATACAGGAAGAAGAGTAGACATATCAGACAGTATATATTTTGTTAAAAAATTACTACAGAAGTCAGAGACTGTCAATATTTTATAATCAACATAGAGCTTTCAGCAAGATGTTAAATGGCCTAAGGGTGGATTACTATTCATAAAGAAAGAACTGTGAGATTTCAGTTGTATCAGGTTCTTCCTTTTATGTTCTATCAGAATTTTAAAAACATTCAGGAACATGTTGATTACTGAAAATTTATTATTTTATTTACTATTTCTTACTGTATTATGCATCATTACTGTGCAATGACTTTGTACATGTGAAACTTTCAAATCTATGCATGTATTTCTAGAACATTATGTTTGAAGTCTTTTATTTTGTAACCAATATCATAAATTTATAAACTACTACATTTCATTAAAAAATTCAATTCTATTTCAGAATTTTTACAAGACTGAACTGAACAAAGAAGAAATGTATATTCGCTATATTCATAAGCTCTATGACCTACATCTGAAAGCACAAAACTTCACAGGTAACTGAGTACAAACTAGAAAAAAATATTTAGGACCGGTCTGTGGTTTGCACTCTTTTGTAAACCTGTGAGCTGTATCCTCAGCACAGAACATACCGACCCAGGCAACAGCTGAGTTTCTTTGCCTAATTGATGTCCCTCAAAATTGCTTTTTTTCAGCCCCACAACTCTGCTATTTGCTGTGCCATGTTGAATGTAAATGACTCCTATTGATACACATTAGTAATAAATGTGTGAGACAGTCATTTTTCACCTAAAAGGAGTAAAGTTTAGAGGAAGTTTTTATGAGTTCATCTGGTTGTATCTGAGTCTATACACTTTTTTGTAATGCTGCTGGCTATCTGTTTGGTGTGGTGTTTCTACCCAGCTGTGTTTCAGAACCTAACTTTTAGGTTAAAAAAAAAAAAAAAGAAAAGAAAGGAAGATCCTTATCGCTTACTAGTGATGAAACAGAGACCCTAAACCCTGTAACAAGTATAGCACTTTCATGTTGTCTTTCTGAATCTTCACATACCACATTTGCAGTACTATTGTCCAGGATTTCTCAATGCTAAATTTGTGCCAGGGCTGGCCGTTATCTTTTAAATGAAGAAATAGGAAGATACTGTGCTTAACTGTTTATACAAGTTAAAGTGTGTTTCATTTGGGTAACTACATGCCATCAATAATTGCTGGAGAACAAAAAATCAATATCTTTTTAAATCACACAATCTTTGTTTGCCAGAATATTATACTGACCTTATAATACCTCCATCTTTTCCCCAGTGTTTGCAGTTGCAATTGCATATGTTCAGAATCTTTCTATATTTTTTTCCCTTCTTAAAAGCAGATTAGTTGGCTGGGGTCACTAGTAAACAGACTACAGGTACCTACTACTACGGCAAATTTCCTTGTACTTTTCTGCTATCCATAAGAGAGGTTATTCACTTGGAATTTCCACAATCCCTTTGCAGTTCATGGTTTTAAGTGTAGACTAGATAGCAGGATATATTAAGGAGAGATTTTAATTTCCTCATGTGACCTTGCAGTAGTGAGTCACAGGAGTTTTGATGATCAGGCAGTCTCTTTACCACAGCTGGCTTTTTTGCCAAACTATTCATTCCCTGATTTTACATAAGAGATCTTAGTAACTCTGAGAAATGTTGAGTTCTCTTTACACATTGGATATTAATATGTGTCCATTTTACTTGCGGCAGTGATAAGCAGTGATATGAACCAAATTTTTTTAATTGTTTTGCCATCCATTCTGATTTTAAACAGTATTTTGCTCAAAATTTATTTTCAGGAGCTTGTTGTGCTTCTTATTAACATGTGTTATTTTCACATTCTTTGTCATGGTAGATTTCACCACTTTGTTGTTTTTTGTTTTTTATTTTCTTTTCTGTGAGCCTTCAAGAAGAATTATATCACACCCATAGCATTGGGATAGAGATGGTCTTTCCAGTAGAAAACAGACTTATATAGTCCACTGCCTTCTCTTGTCAGTGACAACACTGTACATTGAACACACCTTTTGTAAGTCAGCTAATCTAAAGAATGTGGGATTAGGAAAAAAAGTTTTATACTTAAGTAGCATTCCTACTTGTTGCAGCATTAGTTTCCTAACTGCATAGTTTCTTTCTAGGGATGAAGCCATCTTGCCCTTAAAATTATTTTTCTCTCCTTTCTACAGTATGATTTACTGGACTGTTTCTAAAAATCCTCTGTTAAAAAAAAGTCCTTTTTAATACATACCATAACTTCAAGTCTTTCTTTACACAACACTCAGTTACAGCTATAAATATATCTCTTTTGAGGCTGAAGCACATAAATGCAGCGATTCCTCTTCTGCCCCCTCAGTTACCTGAGAACTGTAATGAGACTGTATCTGTCGACCTTAGAAATGACTAGTGTTTTGAATCCTTCCTGTATAAATTGAATTTTCCACATCAAGAGTCAACCCTATTTATCTCTCCTTACTGTTTTGGTGCAAGTCAATAGTTACAGACCTCTCCCTGAGGTACCAATATGTTATTTGTTATGCTGGCCATTGTCAGACATAGGATGTTGGGTAAAGGAGCCCTTCAGACTTTTCATCCAATATGGTCATTCTTATTTGAGAAGTCTTCTATATACATTTATTATAATTTTAAAAAAAAATATTGTTATGACAGACAAAATTCTGTTAAAATGAAGGACTTGGATGCCAAGTTTAAAAAGGAAGGCTCATAGTGAGCTATCTTGACATGTATTTATATTCTACTGTCTTTTATTTTCATATGATTTGAAATGGTTTGTTGTTACCAGCTTTATGGATTTTTAAAATTGGTTTATAAATGTGCTGCATGTTTTAAGTACAAAACTGTAGATTGAAACTATGACAAAGGTTGTTACCAGTCAAGCAGCCTGAAAGCTGTGTGATGCCAGAATTAAGATTGTCTGTGCGACTTGAGGAGGTCTCCCTTGCACATATATATATCACAACATTGTTTTGCAACACTGGGATTCAAAGCACACTCTCCCACAAATATCGGCCACAGTGATGTTTTTCCATCCACAGATTCTTAGTTGGATGTGTAAGAGGAACACTACTGTTAAAAAAACACTGTGGAGTTTGGCTTAAGTCACCTGTGTTATGGGAGCTCATATGGGAGAGGTAGAAGTAGGACATGGTTGTCTGGAGAAAACTTACCTTAGCACAAAAAGTACTTTAATATTTTATAGTTATTTTTTGCCTTATGTACAACCTATAAAACCTGCAATAAAATAAGTCCAGTAGGGAACTTCTTCCTCCGGTGCAGTACATCTCCAGAACGTGGCCAATCTTTGTACTGACTCACTCATGCAAAGTGGTCCTGTGAGTAGAAACATAAACTGTGAACAGTAGCTTGGAAATCAATACATATGCTCAGTTAGTCAAATTGAATTGTCATAGCCAGTAGTAATTCCAATGGTTTGTAATTGGCCAAAATCTGAGTTTCCAATAGAAAGATTTGTTTAGTATTATTTTAGTGTACTGTTTCTGAGGAATTCTTGAAATCAAAGTAAAAATAATAATAATTTTGTTATTCCCAGATGTCTACCAAGCATGATCTAAATATTACTACAAAGCTCTCTGACCAGAAAGCAACAACAGGTTTGATTCCTGCCAAACCAAAAAAAGAAATAAAATTTTAAAAATTAGAAAGAGAAAAATATTGCATGTACACTTCTAAATTGCTTCTTATGGCCAACTGTTAAGGCTCAGCTATAAGGGATTTATTTCTCTATGGAAAGAATGAATTCTATTAAGCACACATCTGCCTTCCTATTTCCCTCACAGCCCTGATCTCTTCTGGACTGTGTCCACATTCCTGCCTGTATTCTTTCCTACTTTCTCTGCTGATGTTTCTCATCCTCCAGTCTTTTTTCCCTTGTTCAGATAGCAGAGTCATTGAGAGTTTCTCCTTAAAAGTAGGGAAGACTGGGGCTAAGCAGGAAATGGTTACTTAATTTCTCTGTCCCCTCTGTTTTGTCAGAATCCAGAAAAACTGTCCCAGTGACTCCAAATAGTGTGTGACAGTTTTAAGCTGAATTTATTATAGCTGTAGATAGTAACTCTGTCCAAAACCAGCACTACCATCTGCCCTATATTTGAAATAAATCAATAACCTCTTAAAAAGGTGCATCTCAAGAAGAGCATTCACATCTCTGTGTACTTTATCTGTCTGCTTTATTTGTTTGGTGTTCATAAGTGCCATGCCATGATTTGTCTTGTAGAGGCTGCCTACACACTCCTGCTGTATGACGAGCTGCTGGAGTGGTCTGACCGACCGCTGAGAGAATTTCTCAACTACCCCATGCAAACAGAGTGGCAACGTAAGGAGTGTCTCCATCTGACCATCATTCAAAACTTTGATAGGGGAAAGGTAAAATAGTCCTGTTTTATTGAGTGCATCTGGGAAGGGTAGTTTACTCATTTTAGGCTATTTGTTCCAGGGTGACAGCCTTGTCTCATATTGAGGGAAAGTGTTTGTCGTTGCCTGATTAAGCAGTCAGTTAGCGACGCAGTAGGTTTCTTCTAATCCAGCGTTTTTATCCTAGAAATCCCACACTTACACGTGAGAATAATTTGCACCTGTGTAGCAGTTTGCCTTGTAACTGTCAAAGCACTTTATAAAAGATGGTATAATTTATCCTCTTTTAAAGGTGGTGAAAATGACCCCTATAAACCTAATGAAATTCACTTAGTGACCAAGTGTGGATTACAAAGACTATGTTTACACCTTCAATATCATGTTGTATCTTTTAGAAAATAGTAACAAATGTGTTTGGGGGATCACAGTTCATTGCCATCACTGAGAATGCTTATTCTGAATTAAGCAAGAGTAATTATTCTGTAGTCTAAAATTTTACATACACTGAGTGTTCTGAATTGTCTTGCTGATAAACAATTTTGTATAGCTACTGTAAAATCTATGTAAGCCTAGTAAATGTAATAAGACACTGATTATCAGGTTTTTCAAACAATTCTGTAATGAAGTTACAGAGTTTAACTTACATGGTTAAAATATTTTCCAATCTACAAAAATTAAGGAAGATATGTTAAGAATACAATTTTAGAATGTAAAAATCATACTATGTTGAATCCATCTCATGTCATATTGAAAGAGATGTCCATTACTCTTGCAATGAGTTATATTTTGTGCATAGTCCAATAAAAATAATTTATTAAGTTCTAAATATATTTTTAATCCTTCAGAGAATTCATCATTATTACTCAGCAGTTGTCATTATGTCTAGTGGACAGGTTGTTCAAATATTTTCAGTTATGGGAAGTATGACAGTATAGATGGAACAGACCACTGTTAAATCACAAATTGTCACACAGTTGCTTTGAATTACTGAATATCTTTTACTTGCTTGCAGTGTTGGGAAAATGGCATTATCTTATGCAGGAAAATTGCAGAACAGTATGAGAGCTACTATGACTACAGAAACCTCAGCAAGATGAGGGTAATGTACCTAAATACTTTTCATTAAACAGGAATCCAAAAGCTTTTTAGTTTCGATTATAAAATATTATTTAGAAAATTAAATTTGCCACAGAATGGTTCTTAAGTTTGGTTTGCCAATCTTATTTTTTACCTTGGGGTTTTTTTTCTACAATAGAGATTATAAAAAAGGAGTGTTAGATTTTTGAAGGAAAGTGGGAAAATCATAGCTTCATAGAATGTTTTTTGTTGGAAGGGACCTTAAAGATCATCTAATTCCAACCCATCTACTGTGGGCAGGGACATCTTCCACCACACCAAGTTTATTTGTTTTATTATAAAATCAATGTTCTTGCAATGTTTTTACCTGTACAGCATCCTTTTCATGTGCATGCTTATGCAGAAAAATTATATTACAAATTCTCTTCTTGATTTCCTACAGTTTATCCAGGGAATCTGGTCTATGCAGTCCTTCACTAATAGCAGCAGCATATCTTTGCATCAAACAGCTTGCCACAAACAATGTACACCTTTGCAATTTTTTTAATTTACTGCTTAAAGATATGGTCTGTTTAATAATATATAGCAAAAAATAATCTTTCCTGGCACAGTCTTCCTGTTGTCTCTTTCATTTTTCTTAGTACTCTAAGCATTGTTTCTCATTCTTTCAGATACTATATTTTAAAGATTATTCACTCTTCCATTTCCTTATCTGCTTCTGATAGATTCAATTTTGTATTGCATCCTCCCTTTTAAATCTTCTGTACATATAGGATGCTTGCTGTTATGACTGACTCATGCCCCTTTAATCCAGAGCTGCTTAACAACATTATGCAAAATTCTCAACACGGTGCTGCTATACGGCAGCACTCTCTGTGATCTGCTTATTCCATATGTATTTAGATATGCCACTGGCAGAATTCTGTAAGCAAAAGCAAAGTGACTATCATCATGTGAATAAAATTATTAGCTTATCCATGTTCAATTAATTGTATTTAATGTGTTTTATGTTTGAAATATCCTTCTACTATATCTATGCCACCTACATTAATCGAAAAATGGAGGGGTGGGGACTTCCCATAGCAATATAATTAGGCAGCTGTTGATATCATATGCATATTAAGTAACTGATTGCATTACCTAAAATAGGGCTAATACTGTGGCGTGTTTTTTCACAGTTTTAAACACTTTGCTGGAAATACCATCAAAAGAAGGGGACTGACATTAAGATCTCTTTGTGTCAGTGTTTTGAGTGAAATAAAGCAGGATGTATTGATCAAAAATTATGTTAATTGCTATTGTGAGATTTTAAAGGAACTCAGATTTGTTGCTTAAATCATTTGAATGATTTGGACACAACTGTCTTGAATATGGAAATTGGACTTCACTGATTAAACTGACCACATTACTGCCATGTGTTTGGATGATTAGCGGATTACTGGGTCATATGTTTCAAACTATCTTTCTATTTTACCCCTTTAATATAGGTGCTTCATATTTAAAAGGATTTTTTTTTTTAATTCTTAGAAACTTTCAGGTCATTAAAGAGGTATAATTACCTAGTCTGATGCATTCAGAGACTTCGAGATGTCCTTGTCGCTCAGAGGTACACTGCAATTCTGGTACTTCAGAGCTGAAAGACACTCCCTTTTGTGATAGCTTATGATAAAAAAATGTTTTCAAAAAAGACTAATTGCGTTTGTTATCAATCTCACACAGATGATGGAAGCATCTTTATATGATAAAATTATGGATCAACAGCGTTTGGAGCCAGAATTTTTCAGAGTTGGATTCTATGGGAAAAAGTTCCCATTCTTCTTGAGAGTAAGTGAATTGAAAATAAACAGAATGGAGTCATTGTGGAAGGCAGATTATGTCATTCATAATCACTTTCTTTATGTGAAAATTTGTTCATACCATATACAAGTTCTTATCCTGTGAGAAATTCTTTACCCTCATTTTTCAGTGTTAAGAAAAAGTCCTTACTAATGGAAAGATCAATGGTAGCCTTCTAGAGTCCCCCATAAACTTAATATTCATGTTTATGTTGGAAACCATGCACCTATACTGTTCCACAGACCAATGTCATCTTTTCGTGGTAGTTTGTTCCCTTTATCCTGTTCTGTTTCTGCTGGTTGGTGCTCAGAAAAAGGCTGTCAGAAGAAGTGTCCCCAGTAATTTGGCATTTAAGTAATTACATTCCCAAGTTCTTTTTTTTTTTAATTACTTGGAAGTTCCACATGCTGAGTTTCATTGATTATCAATGTATTAAAACTGACAAGAGACATAAAGTTATTACTCTTGTTCATTAATCTGGGATTCTGAAGTTACTGAAATGCCCTTGAAAATGTAAGTCGTGTTTACACTGTTCCCCTCTTCCACAGTCTGCAGTGGTTTAGCTGCATTGACTGTCACCTTGGGAAGAGAACAGAATCCCTCTTATTCATGGAGCAGATGCAATCATAATCTAACCTTCTCTTCCTGTGGTTATTGAAATAAGTGATGAAGGAACCTCCTCTGTGTGTGGAGGGCTAAAAAGCCTGATTTATCTTGGCCTTAGTGATGGGGAAAATTATGATTTCTAAATGGTAAATATAGAATGGAACTCTCTCCTTTAAAAGCAATTCACAAAAAGAGCCTAATAGGAATATAGTTCTTGATATTACCTAGTGGTCATCTTAATATAAATTCTGTTATATTTGAATTTGAAGATGTTAATTAGAAAGAATTTAATATTTAGATTGCTAATTGGCTACTGATGGAATAAAAGTACTGGAAGAAGTTAACTTGCACAACAGTGCAGTGCTTTCAGACCTTGGGTCTTCCACTGCTTATGCATCTTCTTATGCATTTTTCAAGTTAAATGTGCACAGCACAGATTTTTGCTTGCAACACGAACAAGGATAAACTTAATACATTTGATTTAATTTTTTTTTTTATGGCAAAGCAGTTTGTACGTCTAGCTGTGTTTGCTGTAGATGGAATAAAGAATAAACTTCATAATAAAGATTTCACATTTTAATTTTAGTTGAACAATAATACTGTTACAGTTGTTTTCTTGTAGCAATTCCCATGGAAGTTCCTAGAATTCAATGCCAAGAGTATTCTTTTACTTCATATTGCAAAAACTGGGTCATTTTAATTTGCCAGGCTGATAATTGATAAACATTTAGAGCATAAGGCAAACTGAATGCCTTCTACCAGTTTTCTTATGCAATGTTTTTCTTCAGGACTGTGTAACATCAGAGCAAATTTTTTTAGTTCCTCATGGAATGGACTTCCAACCCATTTCAATGTCTTCACTGTTTGTTGGGTTATATTTCTGTTACATATTTTATATAGTCTGATATGTCATTTTAGTTACATACTTTGTTTCACTAAGAACAATTTCTCCCTCCAGTTTTTTATTAAACTTTAAAGTATAGTTATTCCATTTTTCGGGACTTTTGAATAAAACATACCTTATATGATAAAATTTCCTTCTTCTAAGTAATCTGTTATTTCTAGATTCCTTATTTTCATTCTTGCCTTTTTTTTTCTTATTTTTCCCTTCTTAAAATGATGCAAAAGTTGCCTGGAAAGTCTGTATTTAAGAGCGTGTGTTTGAATCTAAATTATTTTCATGTAACTTGCTCTTCATTTCTGTTTTCTTATTCTGCTCAGAATAAGGAATTTGTTTGCCGAGGACATGACTATGAAAGGCTGGAGGCCTTCCAGCAGCGCATGTTGAATGAGTTCCCACATGCCATTGCTATGCAACACGCTAATCAGCCAGATGAGACCATCTTTCAGGCAGAAGCACAGTGTATCCACATAATCACAAAGCCATACTCTGCAGTTAAATCTTTCATGCTTTTAAAAAATGTAGGGACACCTATAGCCAATTTCAGATCACAAATGTGCCTTCTCTGAAATAAATGGTAGGTGACAATTACCCTGAATTTTGTCCCCATCACTCTATTATGTTTGGAATTTTTTTTTCTATCTGTTGATTTTATTTAAAAATTCCTTGATAGATTGTTGACATTCTTTCTTTAGTTAAAAATACTTGTAGAACTATCACTGCTGTGATAATGGCATATCAGTTCAAGTTACAGTAATTTAACTTCTTACAGTACATTATGTTAGCATGGCATGACATACTGTGTGTAAGAATATATTTAATTAAATCCCTTTACTCCATGTACTATTCCATGTAAGTAGTTCTATTTCAAAAATAAAGATGAAATTTTCAACAAAACAGTACAAAGAAATCCCAAACAATCAAAAGATCTCTCCTGTTCCTTTCCCAAACCATTAGTAGTCTAGAAGCATTTCACGATACAGTTTTTAAAAAGTTTTCTGTAGTGCTTCAGAAGTCAATATGCTTTGCTAATTTGAATGAAGTGGGATAGCCTTAACTCTTTACATATAGATCTGCAGATTTATGCAGTGACGCCAATTCCAGAAAACCAAGAGGTCTTGCAGAGAGATGGCATTCCTGATAACATCAAGAGCTTTTACAAAGTAAATCACATCTGGCGATTCCGATATGACAGGCCATTTCACAAAGGGACCAAGGACAAGGAAAATGAATTCAAGGTAAAGTATCATGCCCTTTCCTGAGCTACTGGACCTATGGATTTATTTACAACATCAGCAACAGCTGTGTTATTGAAACATCATCTCCTAGTTGTGTTACTCAACTGAGTGTGGAATAACAAATTCTCTAGAGGAGATATATCTCAGGATTGACTATTTCACTTCTTATTTTGAATAAAATAATATGAAAAATATATAGGAGATGCAAACTTCTCATTGTATATGTGAATAGGGGTGAAAAACTTACCCATTTGGTTTTTTGCATCCGTGATATATAGAAGGCAGAACTGGAGAGAGCAGAGTAGCCTCCAGAAGAGTTTCTGAGGCAGATGTGAAAACATTGTTAAGTGAGTAATCTGGGGTATGGATAGGATTGCCTGAAGTTATCTCTCCCTAGAGCAAGGGAGAGACAGTTTTGACTAAACTGAGGCATAATGTTCTGTTCCTGTAATATCAAGATGAAAAGCTACCTCTGAACTTAGAGATTGTCTCAGGTAAAACCCGTAGTTCCTTCCCTAATGTGTAAATTCCTTCTGATCCTCCTAATAAGAATGTCACCCTGAAAATTCATCTTTTGGTGTAATTTTAGTTCTGACCCACTAGAAACACATCCTGATGCAGAATATATTCTGGTATTCAGACAGACAAAAAGAGTTATCCTGTAATAGTTTTGTTATAAAGTTATAGGAAAGAACTGTAAGGGTAATAAATTAGCTAAATGGAGTCACTGTTGCTTTCTAATTTAAGTTTAGCTTTGTTTTAAATCTACAGCTTTTTGTGTAAGCACTATCCTATGCTTTCATTTGTCATTTTACAAACCACTTGCATAAAGTGTTTACCAGTAGTACACTTGAGTATACCATCAGCCATGCATTGTGGAATCTCAGATAGAACTTCATAGAGGAGAGCTGGTCACGCTCTGTGATCTATAAGTTGTTCTGCTTCTCAACTCTTGCTCTTCTCAGATGTTACTTTGGAAAGGAAATATTAAAGTGTTAATTCAGTTGTGAGTGACTTTTGGACATTTGGGAACAACATATAGTATAGATTAATACCATGCCTAAGAGTAAAGAATCAGCAGAAATTACTTCTTAGTAATAGGAGCTAGAAAGTAATAAGAAAAGTGAATGTCATCAGCTTATGGGATAGACATTTCTGTAGGAACTTGGATGTTAGTACTTTTTTTTAATGTGTACTATTACTTAAGTGAAAGTATTCATAAGGAAGCCTGGGAATAATTAAGGGAAATATAGGGGTAAAGCAGGGAAATAAATTTTTTTGTATATTGTAGAGTCTATGGGTAGAGAGAACCACACTGATCTTGGTGCAGAGTTTACCTGGAATATCTCGTTGGTTTGAAGTGGAAAAACGTGAAGTGGTGAGTATGAGATTTTATCAATACATTTTGTGGATTTGTTTACTTCCTTAGTCAGATGTGGACTGATTTTATTTGATGAACTACTTTATGATTTGTTACTGTGTAATTTCTTTGTGCAAGGTCTCAAGCTGGCTACAACAAAATTATTTACGAAGTATTTTGAGTTTTCTGATTTCTCTTGTCTTGAAAAGTATTATTAAGAACCACCCTTATGATTCATTTAAACAGTTGAGGAAAAAAGAAGTTGAGAAAAATAATGGGCACACAAAGGAAACACATTGTCGGCAAATTACTTTCTTAAAACTCAGAATGATATAACATTTAATACTTAGAATATCTATAGCTTAATGTATCTTTTAGTATATTTGATAAGGAAACATTTTCCAAGTTCCTGTACTTTAATAAATGCCATGAGCTGCTCAGCAGAACCTGTAGGAATAGGGTCTAATGTAGCAATCTGTTACTGACACATTGTAATTACTTCTCCTTTCTTGTTGTTATATTTCTTGGAAAATCCTTAAGTACATTCCAATTGTATTCAGAGGAGGGCTTCTCCTATAAAGACTTCCAAATAACTGGTCAGTTGTTGAGGCCAGGAGTACAACACCTATAATTATTTTCCTTCTTGTCAAAGCCAATTTTACAATAATCCCTTTAAATATATGGATACCATAGTACAAGTGATTTTCTCTAAAACTCAGTTGTATTTTTCTTTCATAAGAGCAACAAAATGTCATTTGTTCACCATCCTGATATTCTCCTGTAGAAAACCAAAAATGGAGTTTAGACTAATCAAAAAATTGTGTGTGACATGAGAAATTTTGTTAGTTGACTCCTGCTGAGTCCTTACTAGGTTAATCTGAAGACCCTCAGTTTATTGTCATGTTACCATTATAGTCACCATTTCCAAAAGCTAACTGTAATAATTTTTCCTGGGCATGTACGAGATTATGACTCAGATTTGTGCTTGTATGTTTGGGTAAGTTAGAGCAGCTGCAGGCCTGTACTCTTCTCATTGCTTTGCTTTTTGTTTCTGCTGCAGTTCGTGCTACCTGTTAGAAAAGCTTTTGTTTCTGCTGCAGTTCATGCTACCTGTGAGAAAAGCTTCCTCTCCCTCGAGAGACATGGGGCACATCCTGCTCAAGGGCTGCCCCTGACTGTAACTTGATCATCATCTCAGCTTAAAGCTTACATTCAAATTCCTTATTCATAATGTCTAGTTTTTTACTTCATTTTGGGTGGGGAAAGTAGGTCACCAATACTTAAACTCTGCTCTGTGCCCTTAATCTGGTGAAGCTCCCTGATCTCAAGCCCCGTTTAGGTAAAGTTACCAAGGACAGTTTAACCCTGAACTCCAGGAGTTCCACCACTGGCTGAAAGTAGGTGAATGTTTTGTAGAAAAGGGCTGACTCATCTCTCAAGGTCAGATAATGAATCTACAAGAGAGGGACAGTTGTTTGTTTTGGTCATTGATTTTGTGATAAAATCAAATCTCTCTGTGCACAGAGCGTATACTCATGGAGTGTAACCCAGGTGAGAAAAATATTCTGTCCTAGTACTCTAGAACATAGAATAACATTGTTTTCTTTTAAGAAATCAAAAATTAACCATAATATTATTTCATCTTTCAACTGAAGATTAAGTTGTTTGCAGTGTTGCTCACTGTCCTTTCAGGTGGAAATGAGTCCCCTTGAGAATGCTATTGAAGTCTTAGAAAATAAGAACCAGCAGCTGAGAACACTGATTAGTCAGTGTCAAACGCGACAGATGCAGAACATTAACCCCCTCACAATGTGTCTAAATGGGGTCATTGATGCAGCAGTTAATGGTGGAGTTGCTAGATACCAAGAGGTAAGCAATTTATTTTCTGTTTATTAAAAATCTAGTTTCTTTCCTTGTACAGATGCAGCTCCTCTGTATGAAGTAAGGACAGAAAGTACTATATGAATAATAGTTATAATTATACCTATATTGCAATTTTGGGTTAAGGATGTATAGTTTATTGAAACAACTGTTTTGCTGCAGATAGCACCATAAACTTATTCCAGCAATTAATCAATTCTTACCTTACATTCTTCAGTGATTTGTGTAGAGATTTTCAATTAAATAGTTAATTGTAAGTACATTATTATAGTATATTGCCTGTGCTAGGTCAGGAGCTACTTCTGGCCAACCAGCAAATTTACTTTGTTGTGCTGACATTCTCATTTTTATATACGTATATATATATATATAAAAAATCCTCAACGATAAATTTATTAACTTGAAGAATCGTAATTTTCTAGATCTTTCTTGTTTCTCTTTTCCAAGTTTTAAGGAAAGCTATTTTCTGTGGGGGAAGAAAAATCTAGAAAAAAATTACATATAATTAAGAAATGTCTAACACTGGATTTGTTCTCAAAAGTTGTTGGTCATTTTTATCATTTCTGAATAACCTTAGGAGAACTGTAAGTGTTTGGGATGCTGTATTTGCACAAAGTTCTGTGGAATTTTGAAACCACAGTAAAAAGAAAGGATTTTTTTTTTCAGCCCAACTTGATCTTCCTCTTTCTCCATAGTCTGATGAAATAGTTAAGTCTGCTTGTTGTTCCTTTGAAGATGTCATGTTAAATAACATTCTGTCCATTTGTCTCAAAGGCTGCAAGATTCGCTGTTCACTCAAAGGTGTTAAATTTGATAAAACTGCATCTAAATTAAACTACAGGAAATTGAATCTGGTATAGTGTTAGAATCTGTCATCAAAACTGCAGTGTTATGAAAATTGTGCGACTAAAGAAAAGCAGTAACATGTTTGATGTTTCCCAACTGCCTTTAAACAACAAAACTGTTTAACATAGTAAAGCACCATGAAGGGAGTCCCTGGAGAAATACAGTCATGTCAGAACTATGTCTGGTTTGAATTAACAGTGTCAGAGCTAGCTCAGTGTCTCTGCATAGCTCTCCATTTTTCACAAACATGCTGCTTGTTCCTTTCTTATTGCTGTTGTTAGCTGCAATTCTTGATCCCCTAGACAGTTTTTATGTCTCAATTCCCTTCTGCCCTCTGCCTCTCACTATATATTTAAAATAGAACTTTTCAGCAATTTGTGTTTTAAACATCAAAAATGCTAGCAATAATTGTGAGGCTTTTTTTTTTTCCATTTCACGCTCATTCTTCTCTTTGCATGTCCCTTTTTCAGTCTTTTTATGTTTTCCTGTTGTTTTACCAGTTCTTATCTTCTACGGTGCCTGTTATCCTCTCCTCTGTAAATTCTTTTCCCTTCCTATCTGTTTGATTTTGCTTTCTTGTCACAGCATGAAATTTTGGAACTGAATCAGAGGAAGGCATATATTTATCTCCACTTTTTACTGCTCCCCATATTTACAAATGCTTCTGCATAGCAAAGATTTTAAGAGCTAAAGTTGGATGGAGAACCTAGTAAGAAGTCTATGAGGGAAATGCTAAGACAGGTGCAAAAGGAAAACATAGCCCAGAGCAGCCACTGTTATCCTCTCAACTCTATGGATAGAAAGCCACGTGTATGTATGTACAGATATATTTAGAGACACTTTTTGTGACAAACAGATTTTTAAAAGCTTTAGAAATCTTTCAAATGAGCTGCTGGGCATTTTATTTACAGAATAATGTCAAGAATTGTGAACTTAATATAATGTCCCTGCAGGGTAGAATAGTCATTATGTTAAGAAAGATGCAATCATGAACAAACAAGGGGAGTGCTATGACCAGACCATTGCTGTTGGGTGAAATGACTTTGGGGTGTTATAGGTGGTGCAATTTGAGCACTGGAAATGAACTGGAAAGTCACGTAAGCTCATGAACATATCTGGATGTTGGTCAGATGCTCCTGAAGGGAGAAGTATATCTTTTTGACATCAACGCCACTGTGAGTTCTTTAGAACATTATTTATATTAAGAGTGAATAAGAAGATAATGTCACAGCTCCAATATATATAATAGCGTACAATTCCACACTGTTGTTGTCTTTAGATTTAAGAACAAGGAAGCTCACAGTATGAAAAGAGAGGAAAATCAAACTCTTGTAATTATTTGAAACTTCTGTGTCACAATTATTGGGTAAGAGATATTTGGTTCAGGTAACCTGTATTTGGCTTCAACTCTGATTTGCAGGTCTCAAAATTTGCTTCAGAATCTGTCCTGGATACTAAACAACTTATGAATGCCACTCAAGAGAGGCCACATTTTTTTTACCTATAATCTCCACCAATTAATATGGGATTAATTATTTAACATGTATTATCCATTACTGCAGTAGAAAGGAACTCTGAAAATATTTGAAAATATCTAGAAACTTGCTTTAAAAAAGAACCCAAACCCAAAAGAGTTATGTTTTTACTCACTTTGTGTTACTTTGTGATTTTATTCTGCTTAGGCATTCTTCATCAAAGAATACATCTTGAACCATCCAGAGGATGGAGAGAAGATCACACGCTTGAGAGAGCTGATGCTCGAGCAGGTACAGCGGGGAAAGGACTGACTAGGTGGCCTGCTCAGCTGTTTTAAGTAGACAGTAACTTTCTATACAAGCAGGTTTCTGGGTCATGTTAATATTTTTTCTCTAGTCCTTTCCATCATCACCTTAATCACTTCAAACTATTCTAAATTAAAGATTGAATGAGAGGCCTGTTCTGTCATGCTCATACACAAATATTTGCACAACATATTTTATCACTACTACAGAATAAACATTATTTCATTGAAACATTTGATGGCTTCAGCAAATATTTCTTTGACATGTTTTACCAATATTACAGAACAAATATTTTCACTGCGAGGTTTTCCATAAGAGAAAAAAGCATGAAAAATCTTATTGCAATGAAAGATATCTAACTGTAATTGGCAAAGTAGGTAGGCAGTAAAATAAATGGCAAGTGATTAAATTAAACAGAGAAGTATTCTATGCATAATATGATTTTTGCATTATTTCTTCATTCATTTGTAAGACAATGACCTACTAGCCTCAATTTGAATGTCTCCATTTGAAAATGCTGAAGTATTTTTTTTTAATCAAAGATCTTACGAAGTATTTCAGCTTTTTAAACTCACAGGTACCTATCTTTGTTCTATGTAGCATGCTGAAATTTCGAATTTTATTCCCAGTTTAGGATAAAAAGGTCAGAGTATTGGAATTTGGCAAGATGGGAATTCCACTTTTCGTCAGCATTGTGGTATCTTTTTGGTCAGATCAGCTGAATGACAGATCCTCGGACAGTATAAGTCAGAATAGATTCACTGAGCTCACTTTACTTTCATTTAGATAATCTTTGGTAATTTACATTGCAATTTTTGATTTTCAAGCTATAGTTAATCTCACTAGCCTTTACAATGTAAAACTGGAGTTAATAACTTCCTGTAACAAAAATGTGAATTCCAAGCAATAGCAGTTAAAGCCTGTCTGGCACCCACAGATGATTTAATGTGGAGCGTTCAGAAGTGCCGGGATGGCTGCACATGTGGATGGATGTGCTGCAGTCCTGACCTTGGGTCAGTGATTCTGTGCAGCTGCATGCCCATTCACAGGCTGCCTGAAAATGTCAGCTAGTAGCTCTCATCCAAAGATATTACAACATACCGTAGCTATTTTGTTTTTGAGTTTATCTGATTCCTCATGTAACCAATTCAATATTTTGAATGCCTGTGGCCAAATCTGAGCAAGATTAGAGTTTCAGTAATGTTATTCTGAAGCCTGTCATGCCTTGTGTCAAGAATATACATAAAGCCACCTTTAACAGAGGTCTCTGGGGAGTTGGAATAGGAGAGGGGACCATGGACTTCCTTGCAAATGTATTATAGGTATTACATCTCTGGTAGATGTGGCTATTGCTGTTGTTTCATGCTTTTTACAACTGTTCTTGTAGAAAATATAAGGTTTAATGCTGCTCCTTTGTAAAGCTGCTATTTAGCCAGGTTTTTCACTATATTATCCATAGTGATTTTTATATTAGAGTTGAATTTGCATAGGTTAAACTTTTGGGAAAGTTGAATAGTAAATGGGAAGAAGCATAAATCCTCTTGTGTATTACTGCTTTTGGTCCTAGGCCTTTTTTGATTACAGGTCTTTCGGGGATTTAGATTGATGCTCTTAAGGCAATGTGCATTTTGTTAGATTTTTTTTATTAGTATCCTAGTTGATGATGAAAGCTTAAAGAAAATGCATCAAAAAATATTTTTCCCTCACTGCAGGCCCAGATTCTAGAGTTTGGCTTGGCAGTGCACGAGAAGGTGGTGCCACAGGACATGAGGCCGCTACACAAAAAGCTGGTGGATCAGTTCTTTGTAATGAAGTCAAGCTTGGGAATACAGGTACATGAACAGTTGCATGGATAGACCGGGAGACCATTCAGGTGTACTAAGGATCGTTTCATTTTCCCAAGCAACAAACAGTGACATCTTTTGGTTCGTTGTCCACATTACAGCTTGTAGCCTTGCAGAATCACAAGGTGAAGAGAAACATAAACTTTCCATAATGTGCAGAGAAAAGTTTTCACATTTTACTATCAGCAGTGAAAGTTAAAATATTTTTCATACTAATGATGAAGCTGATCCAAAATGCAGATATAACTATTGAAATTACTCTCTGTATCTTACAAAATGCTTAATGGTATTATGTTCATTTGAATTAATCTTCTTTTAATAACTTGCCAGGAATTTTCTTCCTGTGTACAAGCTAGTCCTGTTCATTTCCCAAATGGAAGTCCTCGTGTATGCCGGAATTCCATGCCTGTTTCTATGAGCCCTGATGCTGCCAGGGTAATACCACGACGCAGGCAAGTTTAAAATACTAGTAACTGACATATTTTTGTTACTCATGGAAGATGACCCATAAAATACTTGTATTATGTGCATGCTTTCTTGTATAGTCTGCCTGAAGTATCTCCAGCCATGAATAGCTGGTACATATATTGTCTCTCTGTCTCTCTCTCTCCTCCCACCCCAACCCCCAAATAACTAAAGATTAATAAACATGTGCTGTTTGTGCTGTTTTCCCATGAGAAGTTATGATTGACAGTTAGAGTTAACAATTTTTTATTTCCTTATTCTTATAATAGCCCCTTGAGTTACCCAGCTGTCAATCGGTATTCATCCTCATCACTGTCATCCCAAGCTTCTGCTGAAGTCAGCAATATCACTGGGCAGTCAGAAAGCTCAGATGAAGTTTTTAACATGCAGGTACAAATTATTGTCATTCTTCAAGCTATACAGAATCTTTCTTACAAGGCTATTTAGTGAAGTAATGCTTCTATTATTTAATTCAGAAATCTCAAAATTATTGCAGATACTTCTTTTAAAAAGCAAGTTTTTAAATGGGCTGTTAACCTCATTAATTTAGAAATAACTTTTTATGTAACTGTTTCCTCTTGTTTAAATAGAAGCATTCATTTTTTACAAATGTAATAAGGAGCAATGAATGGACTATGATACAAAGTCATCTGACCTTACATAGACTTTTCTGTCCAGTTGTCACAGTGGAATGGAATTGTTTCACTGTATTAATTGCATTTATATTTGTTTAATGTTTTACTACGTTCTGTGTAATTAATTTAATTCTCTTTATACTGGTTTGCTCTTTTGAAACACTGATAATCTATTTTAAGAAATTACAAGTTCTTTGTTCTAGTGAAAAGTATGCTATAAATTTTTGTTTTCCAAACTAGTAAGTGTGATGTGATAATAACAGCTTCTCTTCCATATGCAGCCTAGTCCGTCTACCTCAAGCCTGAGTTCTACTCATTCTGCTTCACCTAATGTGACCAGTTCTGCTCCATCCAGTGCCAGAGGTCAGTGCTCATCTCCTGTGGTAAACTATATTAAATTATACTTGATACATTACGCAGCTGAATGTCTGCATGACATCACTGGTCAGACATCAAATTTAGCCAATTATTTGAGGAATATGAATTATTGGGGACAGAGGATTTCTTTGTCATAAGCATAGAATTGAAATCTCTGTTTCACTGCATGAATTTAATCACTTGACACATTTATTTCTAGCCTCTCCTCTGTTGTCTGACAAACATAAGCATTCCCGAGAAAACTCTTGCCTGTCTCCCAGAGAGAGACCCTGCAGTGCCATCTACCCTACTCCTTTGGAAACTTCGCAGGTAAGAAGTTTGTTGGGAGTCCTCAGAGCACAAATAAATCAGAAGACACATGCTGAACTTCGAGCGGATTCAATCTCCTCGTTGTTTTTAATTTTCAAGGGATTTTTTTATGTTGTTATAAGCAAATACTCTAAAATATTTTACATGAAAGAGATGTGAATAGAATACATGATACTTGATCACATTTCTGCTTGATTTCCCTAGGTTTAGATCTGTTTCTATGTATTTACTCAATGCAGTGAGAGAGAGATGCAGAAACTTACCAGATGACACAGCCTGCTTGTGTGGAACAACAGCATTTGTTCTATTCAGGGAAGAAGAAAAAAGAAAGACAAATTGTTGTTGTGGCAGTTATCCTTGTTGACTTCCCCTTTATTTCTTCTGAGAAAGCTAATTCTAGCCACTGTGAGATAATAACGCATTCCATGTGGCAATTCCTATTTTTCAATGTAGTTTCAGAAAAAAAGGATAGACATTTTGTTACTCAAATGAAAAAAATAAATTGTGTTCTTACCTTAAAATACTGTTATATAGGTCTTTATGAAATGCATTTCTTTTGGGTATTCTGAAATGCAAAATGAGCTTGGTGAGCTGGCTGATATTGAATTCTTAATTCATCTTTTCTTATTAATGGACCTATTTTCCTAAAGTGCTTTCCTTTAACACAGTTGCTGTTTTAATCTCTGCCATCACACAATGCACCTCTTGCTGAAGCTGAGAAAGATGAGAACATACAGTGCTAAAGGCCCTCCTTTCAACACTCATTTCTATCAGAAGTTTTGCCTCTGATAAAAACCAATTTGCTTTCTTTATTTTAGAAATTATTTATTGGTTTCTCATTAGTTCTTTTCTTGTCCCTTGTTTCTTCAATTATTGAATTGGCTCTTGATTTAATTTTTTATTTCTTTTCTGTTTAAGTCCTCATGCTGTTTTCTGGGGGCTTAAGAAGTAATACCGAAGCTTAGCCAGATTTAAGGACAGGTCTACTTACAGTAGATATATCTACTGGGCACTTTCTCAGTGGTAGTGGAGCCAAAACAGCATATAGGAAAGATCAGGAGATGTTCTTTAAATAAAGCGGTTTTACAGTTTGCCGCAAAGAAAAATTATCCCATTTTTGCTCCCAGACTACAAACTCTTGCTTTGCCAAGTGGAATGCGACTTCTATCCCCCATTCTATCCGAGATTCCATAAGGGAGGCTGAGGAGCTCGTAGGCCCAGTCTCCGCTCTCTCTGAGACTCGCCCAGCAGGAAAATCTCCCAATCTGTCTCTACCCTCAGTGTCCCATGAGAGGGTAAGTAGAAAATTAACTTGCTCATACAGTGAAGTATGTTTCAAAGGTGAGAAGGTTTGACAATTTCTTTCTGCCCTTATAACCAGAAACGAAGATATATCTTTCTGGGGAAAGGTGAATTTCTTTCTCTGGTGCTCTGTTCCCATAGCAGTAAAAATGGACTGTGACTAGAAACAAAATCCTGATTCTTTGCCTTCTGATTAAGAATGGGAAAAGAAATCCTCGGGACAATTGTAAGGAGATATCTTAGAGATGCCTGCAATTCTAAATCAGAATTTGTCTGCTCAAACTGTTCCTTGTCCTTTCTACTTTTATTCTAATACCAGTTAAATTTCACAGTCTTGGTTGGAGGTTCACGCTAGGTTAAAGAGGAAAAGACCACCCATTTATGAAAGACTTTGTTACAGTTTAATGAAACCAATTTTCACATTAGTGTTTCAACTGGGAAAGATGAGGTACACAGGCAAATTCCTGCACTTGAAGTCCTTTCAGTCCATAGCTACCTTATTTAAGGAAGTTTGATGGACTTCGTAGAACAAGACCACAGCAATACTGCATCCACTTCCCTCATTGAAATTGATGCTCAAGGTTATGTACAGCTGTTTTCAGTCAACATCCATTTGTGCTTGCTTTGTGATCTCTGGCTGAATGATTGTACAGTGTCTCTCCAGCTCTTCCCATACTCTGAACAGGAATGCCTGCTGTCATTGACTGGTCAACAAGCCTCCTTAGTTTTTGCACTATTATTCGTCCCAATGAAGCTTAAAATTTCACATTTTTGGGGTTTTTATTTGCGTGTCATTAAACATCCTCTGATTGCTCTTGTTCTTTCACATGGTTTTAAATTTCATTCTTTTAGTATGTCCTTGTTTCTCTGTATTTCATTCAGCTTTTGTCTCTTTATCTCCTTCAATTTCAGTTGCTTTTTCAGCCTTTGCTCTTCACAACAGAAAACAGACTTAAACATTTGCGCACCACATCCTAGTGCACTGCAGAGTTGGTAGGCAGTGACAATCCAGATCAGGCAGGAACACCTTTTTTGTCACATTAAAGTACATATGTAGTTTCACCACCTCAGTTTAGTGGTAACTTCAGGAAAACAGATATTTCCTGACCCAGTATGACTCTAATATGACATACAGCAAACATAATGTAGCTCAACGTCTAAAGAATTCTCTCTGTGAGATGTTTAAAGTCCAGTTGAATTGGGCAACTATTTGTTCCTCACTTTGTAACATGGAGCTGCAACATGTCAGATCAACGAAGATTACTTTGCAGCTGGGTTTGCCATCTTGTGGAACCACAGCATAGTACCTCACCAATTTTGCATGGTCCTCTGTGAACAGTGGGAAGAGATAAAATACTAGGATTTTCTCTGGATTGCAGTGATTTTCTGATCTTACTTTAAAAAAAAAAAAAAAAAAAAAAAAAACAAAACAAACCAAACAAAAACAAAAACTCCAAACAAACAAGTAAGAAAAAAAAGAGTAAAGTTTATCTTGTTCTCATTTCCTCTGGAAAGTACATCTGAATTACTTGTAGGATTGACTGTCTGCTGTTTACATCTGCTATCAAGACAAACCAGTGACTATGGATTATTTGAAAGCTGCCAAAAAAAGTAACTAATGGAATTTTAAAATTGGTTCATAAATTTACTGTGATTTTTTTAAATAAATGAATATTCAGAAAACGAAAGACGAACACACTTTATGGGTCAGCTCTTATCTACTAGAGAAGTAAGAACACTGTTACCAAAAAAGTCAGGGTTGGAAAACAATACACAAAACTTTTCTGAGGTAACAGCCATAACTTGCATATTGTCAAACATTACACCTTATTCAGATCTTGATTCTGTAATGAAATTTTTGCAGATCTATCCCTCTATTTGTTTCGTAATCTGTCAAGATACCACTTGAAGAATGAGCTTTATTTTGGTTTTTGAGGTGCTGGAAACTGTCAGAACTCAGTAGATAATAATCCTCCCTCTGATTTCAGTGTGTACAGTTTTCAGAAAACTAGTCTACTCCCTTTCTGTATACACATACTTTTATTGAACTGTTTCAGTTCTTGGGTCTCGTTTATCAATCTACCTCCAAAGTAGACCTGTGTAGTAGGGATAATCATAAAAATATATTTGTTTTCTTAAAAGCTACCGAAATACAACAGCAGCTGTATGTAAACCATGCTGTTCTCAATTTACAGAGAATGCTGTTCAATCATACTGGAGATGGTGCTTTGCCACGAAGTGATTCCAATCTGCCTGGCCCTGACAAAGGTGAGCGGAAATGCTGCAACATACCAATCTTGGAAGCAATGAAAATTTAATTAACCCCTCACGTTCCTGTAGAATGCCAATTCTTTTGAGTGCATACTGTCATCTCCACGTGTCAAAACATTCTAACTGACTAACTAAATTATGCTAACAATCTTAAGTTTCAATATAGTTTGCCAAAAAGAGGAGAACATGGTGTTTGAATGAAGAGTTGCACTCAAAAGAAGCCCAGAAGTTTGCAGGTGTGGGTGATGGAGCAGCAAGTTGCAGCCTGCTGCATGTGAGAGCTGTCTTTTCTGCTTCTCGAGAGAGATAAATGGGGCAATGAGCCAACTTCTGGAGACTGGGGCAGAGGGAAGCTAAAGAGTTGGGTAGAAGTTGGTACCTGCAAGTCTTCGTTACCAAATATAGATCAGTGTGCTTTTGTTACACTCTCACTGAAAAGAGCAATTTTTGGTTTGTTGATTTTTTGGGATTTTTACTTTTAATTACAGTACATGAGAAATCTATACATTTCTGTAGACAAAATATTGCCTTTCATAATTTTGCACATGGGGAAATCCAATATTGTTGGCATAGTTATTGTGCCACTATTTCATTATGTGCTTCACATCCATAATATGCTCCATCATTTCATTATGGAACCTTTGTGGTATGCTGAATAAAGGATACAGTTCAATAGGTATATATTTGAAGAATATACTGTAACAAGAACTGACCAGGAAGCAGATTTTCTTCAATAAGAGCTGTTTTTTTAGGTATTTTTGTGTCAAGTTTTTATGAAAGCTGAGGTGGAATTTTTCACAGGGCTGAAAATCATATGAAATAATTTAACATGGAAATGGCAAAACTTTTCCACTGACCTATGCAGCCAAATAGATCACAGAATTGTTAAAATATTATCTTCTGGAGGTTTCAGGAGTCCAAAGAACTGACTGCTTAAATGACTTAAAAGAAAAAATTGGTTTGTCAAGAGATTCAGGCATTTGAAGTACCTAGGTCTGGTGCCAAGTGGTTTTTAGGATGAGGGCAAAGCCATACTGCTAGGTGACAGCTTAGAATAAAAAGCAAAGACTGTACTGAATATTTTGGCAATAAAAAGCAAAATGATCCTCTAGAAAATAGATTATTCTGTGCACTGTTCCCAGGGTCAACTAATGTGCAATTAATACTGTAACAATATTGTTACAGATATGAAACCAATATAATTTGTACTGTACTTACTGTATTAAGTCTGGTGTATAGTGGGGTTGCAATCCTGAGAACTCTCAGTGTTGCTATAGTAGCAATAGTTGATGCCATCAGTTAGCAACAAAACTTTGCTTTTTGTTTCATCTTTGGAAATAAGCACAGGATCCTTGCATGTGATTCTCTACTCACAATTGAAACAAACAAACTAGAAGGAAACTGTCACAGCAGGGCAAGATGTTTGAGGCTTTGAAGATGTTTTTTTTAGGGGAGTGAAGGGTGAGGTGAAGGGGGAGGTTTTGAAGCATTTTTTTTCCCACTCTTTTTTTTTTTTTAACAATAAATGTAATGAAAGTTGTGTGTTTCAAATTAGCTTTTGTCCTGTCCATGTTAAATGCCCTGTCTATCTGTGTGGCTTCTTTCCAATATTGGTGACTTCTTGATAACATGAGATAATCCAGTTCTATCAAGGAAGCTGTTCCAGACCTTATGCGAAGTCATGGAATTTGGTAAAGCTAAAGCACAAATAAATACTACAGCCAGTTTTATGCATGTCAAGGTGATAGTCAATTTACATGATTAAGCAGAGATTCTTGACCATGGATACAAACAGTGCATAGAAATTTTCTCAGTCTGTGATAATTTCTTAATTTGATTTTTTTTTTCTGTCAGGCGCTTTTAATTTCTTCCAGTTTTTACTCCCTTCATTTTACGTAGTCTATGCAGGCAACAAAAGACTGTTAGCATGGAAAGTTTTATGAAGAAGATTGATTGGAATTTGGCAAGTTCCTTTGTCTAGTCCCTTCTGTGTATAAAATGAGTTAATGGAAATAGTTTACGAATAGTCTGTTCCCCTTTGCCTGGAAACCTCTAAATAGGAGTCTGGTGCAAAGATAAGCTTGAAGCCTGTTAATATAATCAGTTTATCTCCCTTTGTGGCTGGATTTGCAGTGCACCAGAATGCTATCTCAGCTGCTGCTGTTGATGGCCCCCAGTGCTATACAGTCACAAACTGACCTGAGGGCCAGATGCATACATCAAGCAACTGGGAGACTGACAGCTGTTATTTAGGAGCTTTGCAAGTGGTGATGTAATCACGAGGGCTTTTCAGGCATGCTTATTAAGCTGTTTATCATTTTCACTCTGTGTATTCTTACTCTCCTGGATAAAGGCAAGTCAGAGAAGTGGAATTGTTGATGCCTGTGACAGCTTTTTCATTCTCTTCCAGCTGTAAACACCACCCCAAGCAGCTGGAGCCTGGATAGTGGGAAGGAAGCCAGAAACACATCAGAAAGTGGAAAGCTTATATCTCCTCCTGTACCACCAAGACCTGCACAGACTGGTGAGTTAATGGACATTTCAGGCAAAGCTCCAGTACTTTAAGGATTCTTTCCACTCTGATTAATGTTTAACTTCTTGGGCAGGTTAGCTTATTATTTGATTTCTTACATGAAAGGCTGTAGAACTGCCTCTGTGGGTATTTTAATCTTCTTAATGTTCTCTGAAGTACTCTGTTTCCAATGCTCTGCCCCTTCACTTGATGACTGAGTAGTTTCAGACAGTTCATGCTAGTACTAGGGAGTATGATCAAATTTAGTCGTTTGATTTTATGATAATTGGAGGTTAGCAATCAGAAATGTTCATTAACCACAAAGAATCTTACTGACCAGAAAATGCACAGCAATCATGCGGGTACATGAGTTCTGTTACTATAACCAATTTGCCTTTCAAAAGATTAATTTTCATTTAAAGAACAGGCTGCTTGAGTGATACTAACAATATAATTGTTCTCAAGGGTGTGAATACACTTTTTGCATATTAGACTTATGCCTCAGAGTATGTCCAGGCATGTTTCCAGTATATTTGCAGGTAAATGTTTGATATATTTTGTATTGTCTTTTTTCTTATTTGACATATATATACATAATATATTTCTGAAGAAAAAAAGTGAAAAGTTGTAATACTGACTCTTTTTTTTAATTCTTTTATAATTTGTTAGGATATAAACCAATTTACAGCAATGTCAAATTTGTCAGAAAAGGCAGATGCAGAAATTTCTTATACTTGGTTGTACTGCAAGATCGTCCTGAGAACAAAGTAAAATAAATAAAATCTCTAAAACTATTTACAACCATCAGGAAAGCACCTAGAGGGAATGAGAGATAATGTCTGTGTATCAAATGATCTCCTATCCACTTAAAAAGATTTCTTAGTGAAAACTGTAATGCCAAGAGTGCACTGAAATCTTTCTAACTTTACAGCATCACCAGCAAGACACATAGCCTCTGTTTCCCCTTCTCCTGCTGGCAGATCACCAATGAAGGTAATATCTTATTGCAGTGAATTGCTTTTGTGAGACAGATCTTGTGTGTTCTGGGGTAGATAGTATATATTTAATGTACATGATTTGGGATTAAATTATACATTATTTTTATTATCATATACCTATACAAAAACCATTCACAAGAATAAGTAGTCATAATAATTGCAGCAGCTCTGAAGATTTTAAAAAATGCAGGCAAGAAACCTAATCCTCAGAATCTTTAGCCTCTCAATATCAGGCTTCTCACATGGATAATCAAGCTCACTGGAGTCAGTGGACAGAAGAGAGAGAAAGAAATACATGTAAGAGGTGTACAGTGGTCCACCTACTCCAGAATTCTGTCTCCAACAGTGGAAAAAGGAGAGATGCCAGCTAAGGAGAACCTGTTGTGCAACCCATTCCTCTTATTCCTCCAGCATTCAGGGCTGTTAGATTAAAGGGTATGTTAGAGAGTAACCCCTGCTTCAGTCATTTTAGTGTCCGTTTCCTCTGCGGAATGATCCAGGGAGGTTGTGTAAGAAGTTGGAAGTAGTTTGACACCTGCTAGTAGGATACATTAAGCAATAGGCTGTGAATAAGCATTGGTTGTTCTCTAGCAGTTAAACACCCAAAGCAATTGGAGATCCAGGCTAAACTGAGTAGGTTTCCTTTCTATTTCAAGATATTTGAATGTGTTGTTACCCATATATTGGTACCTGCTTTTTTGCTGGAAAACTTGACTCAGAAATCTGTGTATTCCACAGCACTGGAGGACACGAACATGCAACCTGTTTATTCCATGCAAACCCCAATACTGACAGACTGCACATTAGTCTCGGGCATAGCCTTTACCACACCATTGAAGCAGAGATAATTCTGCAGTTAGAAATACTAGAGTCAACAATGTGGAAGGAGAGCAAATAGAAGGGAGCCTGACTGGTGCTTCAGGCACTCAGGTGCAAGGGCAGACAGCCCTGCCAAAATGGCCCCTCAGCAACCCAATGCCTAACTAATGCTACAGAAGTACACATTACCTGCGGAGGAAAGTGGCAGCCAAGAATATTTCCTTTCCTCTTGAGGTCCCCAATCACAAGTCCACAGTCATGCTCCTGTTTGTTTTCCCATAAGCCTGTAACGTTTCTACTTGTGGCTGCACAGTGGTCTAAGGTCAACACGGAGCAGTTGGGCAGCAGAGTGCCCATAGTCCTATTACTATAGTGTCCCTTCTGCTAAAGTGAGCACCAATCCCAGGTTTTGTGCTAACTGCTTACTAGGAAGCTCTTTAGAGCATTAGGATCTGTACAAAGATGAGTGACTTTGTTTTTTGCCTGAATGGACTTGGTACTACTGATTTTTAGGGATGTTTGAAGTTTGTCCTAGCATTTTCCTTCCAGAGGTCTGGACAGAATTTAAACATTTTACAGACAAAGTCTGGATTGCTGCTTGGGAAAGGAATGCTGGCCCAAAATACTTCTGAGAACTGCTGCATCTCACTTTGAGCATGAATTTCCAGACTCTATTGGTGTCTAAATTGTTACTTGCTATTGGTGAAAGCAGGCTGCACTGCTGTCAGGAAGCAAGTGCTTACCCCTGCCAGCTTTACACATACTTGCTCTTGTTCAGAATGACAAAACAAAGGTCCTAAACCTTATCTATGGTCACTTAATCCAAGTGTCAAGTGTTCTTGGAAATGGAGCCAAATATATCATTTACTTGAAAACCTTGACCCTGGATGTTTGTGGGAGTAGGAGTGCAGCTGCAGCCTCCTCACATATAGAGGAATGGAACATGAAACAAGTAGTTAAACAGGCTCCTCAAAACGACTGAAATGCCTTCACCATGTATTGAGCTTTAAATAAAACTTGCTCTGCTTTGCCATAGCCATATACAGGGCCTTAATTTTTAGCTTGTGTTCCAGCAGTGTGCTTCCAGAGAAGGTCATTTTAGTATACAAAACCCACTGATCTTAATTAAATATTTTTTCCCCATTGATTTCAGTGTTCTGTGGATCCAGTCCTAGATGGATAACTAAAATTATCTCAACAGCATAAAGTCAGTGTAGCCAGCTCTATACACCCATGCCCCTCTCCTCTTCCTCTACTCCTATCCTTTTTGCATGGCTCACACTCTCACCTCAAGCTGAGCAGCTGAGCACCAACCAGTCTAACAACAACTAGAGTGAGAAATTTGTCTTTAATGTGATTCCTCCATCCCTTTTTTTAGCCTGTGCCTGAGGCCATTAAGTCTGAATTGTCTCAGATGACTCCAGTCAAAATTAGATATGTTGCAACAACTTTTCAACTTGGACAGTGGGGGCTAACCTTTTACAATTTTCAGTTGAAGTTGCTTCACTGGAATAGGATTGCTTGATGTTTTTAGGTAGGCCTTTATTGTCCCCGCCTTTTATTTTTTGTCAGCGCTGTTGTTGCTGCTTGGGCCCTCAGCTTCCTATACCTCACCATCCCCGAGAGGCCTGTGAGGCTGCTGATGCAGCCCCTGGCCACTTGTGCCCTTGTCTCTAAGGTGGAGTGTTGTGTTTGTGTGTCTGAGGAACATCTGGGAGATGGGGGAGAGGAAGGATGGAGAATCTGCAGATAAAAATGCTGTCTGCAGCAGCAGTGATGCCTTCACCTCCTGCCATCCTGCTGCTGCTGCTGAAGGGGAGCAGGAACAGCAGCTGAAGGGGGCTGACCCCCAGCAGCAGCTCTTACCTTGACACCTGCTTTGGGCTTCCCCTCCAACGCTGATATTATGGTGCACTCGGAAATGATGCCACGATGTAAATGCACTTGTCACTGCATGATGATGCACTAAAGCTGTGAGGAAAAGCTTTGGAAACTGAATTTGGGATATGAGAGCCTGCAATAGCAGCAGTGGCTGGGCTGCAAGACCTGCGCTTTGGCGTTAGGGGGCAGGACACCCCCAGGTATTCCCTATGCCAAGTGATGCATTCCACTTGCAGCTGGGAAAACTAAGAGTGCATTTTAAAGGCTTCCAGATTTTTCCAGTGTACTATGATAGTAAGATAACATTTGAATGCAGTTTTACTTCCACTTACATGAATTACTGTGCATGAGCACTATCTAAGATGTACCCAGGCACTATTGAAATTAGCTTTTTATTGGTTTCTTACTAGATCTTGATTAAACATGGGCACATGTTTATCAAAGCTCCAAGTCCATGCGCTGTATCTATGTATGTTTTCAGTCTTAGCACAGAAACGCTCTCTCTCATATACCCCAGGTAAATTCTTCTTCCACCCTTTTTTTGAGCAGGGGTCTGTGCAATCATTCACACCATCTCCAGTGGAGTATCATTCCTCGGGGCTCATATCAAACTCTCCAGCACTGTCAGGGAGTTACAGCAGTGGCATCTCTTCGCTCAGCCGATGTAGCACATCAGAGACATCAGGCTTTGAAAGCCAAGGCAGTGAACCAGCAGTGACTGTCCCAAGCTACAGCGTTTCTGAGGAGCCTGTGAGAAAAGAAAGCAAAACCCCGCCACCCTACAGCGTGTACGAGCGGACTTTGAAACGACCCGTTCCTCTACCTCACAGCCTCTCCATCCCACCCGCCACAGACCCACCAGCACTGCCACCCAAGCCACAGCTGGTTCGGCCAAACAACCTGGAAAACAGCAGCAGGAGGACTGAGCAGGTTCCCCGGCCCAGGCCTCTGCCCCGCAAAGTCTCTCAGCTATGAGAAGCCACTTTTGTATTTAATTGCAACCAATTCTTTACTGTTTAAGAAATAATATTTTTTAAAAATGGTAAAACTGGTTTAGTTAGGCACTTTAATATTTTGCCCATCTTTTCTTTTGAGTAATTTTGAAATGCTTATTAATATTATGTTGCACATTTGAAATGAAATTACTAATTTAGGTTGCCAGATACTGTAGGAAGCATGAATGAGAGGATTGTTGTTTTGTTTTTTTTTTTTTTAATTTTATGGTGGTGAATACTGATAAATGCTTTTATTTGTACATTATTTTTATTTAAAAAATTAAATCTAAAACCCTACAACTCTCATCTGAGTGAGCCGAATGCTTCTTACAAAATGCAGAATATACTGACTGGATCTTTACTACTAGAGATAAATGCACGCTTTCTAACAAAGTAGTCCGTAGAGTAGGTTGTTTCTGCAAATAGGCTGAAAGGCGTTTCTCTTATGAACAGGTCGGTCATTTTAAATGTATGTGGAAAAACTGGGATATAATGCAAGTTATACTGCAGAGAACTGTTGTAAGAATGTGGTTTGGAATTTTTGAACACACTTATGTTATTTTTAAGATGGATAAATACCTGCATTTCATTCAGTGTACAGCACCATTCTGGTGAATCCTGATAAGGTTTTGTGCCATTAATGTATTATTGTACCTGACACATCCTTTTTCTTTTTGAGGTGCAATTTACTTTTATTCTTCCAGTAGATGTACTTTTGTTGTTTTTAAAGTGAGCAGTTTGCTAGTGGAGGCTCTCTGCTTTTTTTGAAAGTTCACCCTAGAATACAATCTACGTATGAAATAGGTACCAATGAATTGTTTAACTTGTGTACAAGAATCAGTACTGACTAGTACCAAGGCAATTCACTAAATGAGCAAATTTTTAAAAATACAAATTGCTGGTTATTGATCCATACATTTCAAAAGCTAATTGCAAATATTCTTAATAATTTTGTAAAAATCTGGCAAAAATTCTGAACACTTCTTTCAATGTGTATGTGCCATTGGAGCCAGGTTTTGGTTTTGGATTTGCTTTTTAGCTTGAGTTCATCACCATCATCTTTATTGTAGCAGAACGGTGTTTGGCCTTAGGTTGTGTTTTAGTGACTGGCATCTGAAGAGCTTTAGAAAGCTAATGCCAACATGTAGGAATATGGAGGGGAAGGGAAAAAAAGCACCTTCTGTATGTAGTTTTTGTATCCTCTTTCTTTTACTGACTGTTTAAATGTGCTTGGGAACAGATGTGTGAACTGCATTTTAAATCATGCTGTTAAAAATATTCTCCCTCTTTTGTTGGGAAACTGATGTTGATTTTAGCTGTGTTTGATTTGTTGATAGTTTACTGGAAGAAAGTGACCACTTTTTTATATTCTCTCAATTAAACCTTCAGCAGTTACAAGCTGTTGATGGTAGTAATAGAGGTTTTCTATAATAAATGTTCAAGTATTTTTGTACATAATTGGTAAATTTTAATAAGGAGTGTACCATTATGTGAAAAAGAAGCAAACAGTTGTGTATGCAGTAAGATTGTTATAATTATGCCAAATACTTTATGTATGGAAAAAAGAATATTTGTAAATATGTGCTTTTAACAATAATTCTGCCATATTGACTTTACAATTTTGAATGTCAGAGAAAATAATATATGTTAAAATATTTATGTTTTAGTGAAAGTATTCATAACTTGAAAAGGAACATATGAATTTTAGCTTTTTATCTTGCTGATTTCAAAGTCTGAAATTCCTTGAACTAGCTCTTGCTTTCTTCTATAACAGTTTTGTGTCTGTAACCACATCATAAAAGTTGTAGAAGGCTACATATTTATGCTGATATAAAGAATTAATGCCTGAAATTTAAACAAGGTGTCACAAGTAAGATAACAAAACTGCTTTGATTTTTTTTTTCCACCTATGTAGTTTAATAGATTTTGTTGACTAGTGCTTGAGCACAGTATGAATCAGTGTTATCTGCTCCTGAAGCCATTTTTTTTTATTTCTGGCAGTAAACAGAGTTGATGACTTCATCATTTGCGTGTATTACTGGTCAGCTTTGCAGCAAAACATTTCAAAAGTCGCTGTTTACCTAGACACTCATATTGGTTGCTGCGTAATGTTAATATGGAATAAATGAACTTGATTAATCTTTACAGTACTTGTTTTCTGCAGAATGAGAGATTATAGTTGTTTGTTACAGAGTGAAAGTTCTGAATCCTTGTCTTGCTAAATCCTTTTTTTTCCTGTTAACCACCTCCTGATGGATTGAGTTTTCTCGCTATTTGGATCCATAATTGCTTTGTGAGACAAGGTGGAGAGTATTGACCTGCTCTTCTGAACAACTGAAGAACATAAAACTAGGGAGTTCATTGTAAATTAACCTGCATGAGTGCTCTGTTTTTATAACCATGACATCAGGAATACTCTGAACAATAGCAAACAGTGTAAAATTGACAGAGAACTCTAAAACTGAGTTGACACATTTTCTGCTTAGCCAGTTTTGACAAATTGATTTTGTAGATCAGCCTTTCAACCTGATTACTTATAAAAAATGTAGTACGAAATTTTGTTATGTATGTTGCAACACCAAGCGCTTGAAAACCTAATGTAAATAAAGGTCTTGTTTGAATTTTATGTATTAGTCATAAATATAATTTTAGCACTTTCTGGATGATGATGAGTAATTCAGAAGCTCATCTAGGAGGACTTATGAGAATAAGTTGCTGTTACTAGTCTATACCTTGAATGTTAGCCAATTTATGCATAATAGGTGAGATGATCTTGTATTCAAATACCAGCATCTCACATATAATATCTTTGAGATGCAACAGAAGCATCTACGAACTCGCCTGGCTGTCTTTACTATGATGCAATTCAGACTGGTTCTCATGATGGGGTAATACCCTTGTAGTGTGAGTGAACTCAATTATGATGTTCCAGGTCAGATCATAGCTAATAGCCTGTGTCCTGAAAGAAGCACAACCTGGTTACCCCTTTGTAGTAGAGGTTTCAGGGTAGTGCAGTTATTGCCCTGTTCACACAGAACAGGGTCTAACTATGTGTAAATCTTCTCTTCTATATGAAAGTGCCCTCCTGCCTGACTGTTCTTCACTGATTGTCCAACACCACCTGCGAAAAGCACAGCAGCTGAGCAGAAACATACCAATAGGCAGGAGTCAGTGCCTGAGGTATAAATGATGAAAAGCATCTTGTTTTGATGTAACTGTGGTCAGTGAGGCATGTAGCAGCACTGTGTCAGTAACCCCAGGTTACTTACTCCTGTTGGTAGCTGGATTTTCTGCTGATCTGGGCAGAGCCTTGACATATGCTGGCTGAAGGGTAAAGTCCCATCTGGTGTGACAGTGTGGAAGGATGTTTGTCACTGAAGCCCTTGAGATTCTGACCTTGAACCAGCTCCTGTAGGAGAAAGCCCTTTTCATACTATTTTGTCTTTGCCTTCCCCTTGTCATTTTAATTCAGCTTTTGACATATATTTAATATAAGAAATTAGAATGACTAGTTACTTTTGCTAACATTAACAAAAAAATTTTGGGATTAAACAGCTAAACTATGCAAGCTTCAGGAACAGGAAAGGTTTAGAGCCTTTCACGTGTGCACAAAGCACCAGGATAGAGTGACTCTTCGTGGGTGGTAAAATAAGGCTGCTGAAGAAAGAACATTAAATATTTTTTAAGAATGGATTGCTCAGTAAGGAACTCGGTGTGTCTGTATTGACTGGCTGAGGACTGTGCAGACTTCAGTGGGGATGCAGCCTATGACATGAGCCTCCTAGGCACAGCTGGGCAAACTTACTCAAGTTAGAACTTGTCACAACTCCTCTCTAATTGACTGATACTTATTCCAGGAAGAGTGTGTTAGAAAGGAAAAGAAGGTGAACAGTGTGTGTTGTGTGGGGGTTGGAACAGGAAGGGTGCAAATAAAATGCAAAATCCTTCATGGCCTAATAATTAGTCCAAGTGTGTTTTCACTCAGCCAGGAAAAATAATAGTGGTAGAAATTGAAATGCTAGCTGAAATAAGCATAAAATATATATCTTTAAGCTATTGTAGCATAATGTTATACCATCTTAACTGCTAGTTGAGCTGAAATGGGTGGAAGGGAAGCTGCAAGTCCTGATAAAATACAGGGTGTTTTTATTTTACAAAGGCTTTGGGGTAGGTTTTTTTCTCTTTTGCTATGGCTCATCAGATGACAGAGAAGACTGACTGCCATGAGGTGCAAGGGCAAAGAAGTTGTAAATAGCAAAGCCCTGCAAGATAGCCAATTCAGGGAAATATTTTGAATATTTGAATAAGCAGCTTTTTTTCTTAACTCACAGTGCATTTTATGGGTGCTGATAGTGCATTTTGCAACTAACATCTCTGTATTTTAGGGAGCAAATCGATGTCCAAATTTCATAGGAAACAGCTGATAGCTCATAAGCTGCTGAAATTTTGGTTAAATATTTAATGTTTTACATCGATTTGCTATTGGAACTAGATCCACTTGTGTATTTCAATTTATTTCCTGAAAATTTTGCAGAGAAACTCTCCACATTACATTCTTGCTTATTTGTGAGACTTCTATCATTGCTGGGTTTTGTTGACCTCACTGACTTCCCTTGAAGTGTTTCCTCTTGCTTTTCAAAAGAAAGACCATCAGTGAGGAGCTGCTTCAGCCTTTCCCGTGGGGAATTTTTCAGAGGTGCAGCCTGAAGGGGATGCAGCACAGAACTACTCCATTCCCGGGGGAGACTATTAACAAGAGCCTTGGGAACAAAAGCTGAGGGGGAAGTTTACCTATAGAGCACTTGCAGGAGTTTGTGCTCACAGATACAGCGATAGGTCAAGGACTAAGGGACTAATCTAATTTACTAAAATCAGGAGGTGGGGTGTAGGTAATGTCCTGCAGGCTTTACTAAAGGGTGAAGCTCAGTCCCAGCATGTCTTATAAATGGAAATCCTTTGCCTTGTTTCCTGATCTTTTAAAGGAGCAAATAATGCCGGATAGACACATGGGGAGGGGCAAGGGTGGTGGTGGGAAGGCTGTTGGTTTTATTTTAGGGTTGCTGAGAATGGGGGAGGCGGGGAGGGAAGAAATGCTGAATCTACACTTTAAGCCTAAGATGACTTGAGAGACCATTGTTCTGGGTCTTTGGGCCAGCTTACAATCAAGTGATGTAACTTGTGCAATGATTTATCCTTATACTCTGAATATGCTCTGAAGAGCCAGCTGCCCCTCTGGACTTCCATGCCAGTCTCTTTTTGTCCATCTGTTGCAAGAGAAGGGCTTGCTGTCTGGAGCAGAGTCTGCTGCAGCCTGACCTCAGCGCTTCTTCTTGAGACATTCCTGGAGCTGGCTGGCATTGGCTCCACCAGACAGGGAAAGCTTCTAGAAGCTTCTAATAGAAGGCAACCCTGTAGCCCCACCACCACTGCTACCAAAACGTAGCCACAAAAACCCACCACACTAATGAATTTAGTCCTACCTGTAGAAAATAAAAGTCTAACACTGACCAAAAAGCACATTACAAGGAACAAAATACATCAATAAACTCAGCTAGTGCATTAGGAGATGAAACAACAAATATTACAGTGCTGCACTCTTCTCAGGACATTAAGTTCAGCAAAGGAAGACTCTGCACACTGGACAGAAGCTTTTTATGTTGCCAACGAGTTTTCCTGCATCTGCAGTCCCCCCTCCAAGTTCTGAGACAGAACTGAAGCACATCCTGTCAATCCCCCTGAAGCTATCATTCAGTGAACTTTTTATAGCTGTAAAACCTGAGCTGCATGATGATAAGCAAGCACAATCAAAGCAAGTCATAACCCACTACTTTGAACATGCAGACAGGGGCTATAGGGGAGCAAGAAGGGAGAAGAGAGAAATTTTGGTTTTGTGCCATAAACATCTATTTTGACTTCTGGAATATTTGCTGGGGTTTGAGAAGTACTGGATTTTTACCACATGCTTTACTGGGTTTTTCTCCTCTGTGTGAAATAATGCTGGGGAGTAGTTTTCTCTTGTTTCCATGAAGATTTGAATGATGTTATTTGTCTTGTACCTAAAGAGAGTGGCTCTCAGGGTTTTGTTTGTTTTTTTTCCCTCGGTCTTGTGACAGGATAGGACAGAAGATTTAAGACAAAAAAAGACTGTGGTCAGTGCTATGTGATCTCTTAGTTCAGAGGTGCTCATGGACAAGGGAGTATTCAAGACCAGGCTGGATGGGGCTATGAGCAACCTGATCTGCTGAAAAGCATCCCTGCCCACAGCAGGGACATTGGAACCAGATGATAGTGGTCCCTTCCAACCCAGGCCATTTTATGTCTCTATGTTCAGAGAAGAACATCCATGTTCTCTAGCTATGTCTTGATCCCATACCTTCAAAGGGTAAAGTTCAGCTCACTACTGGCCCCTCAATGCCCATGCCTAAGGACAAAAAATGGGCGAGCTCCATCTTGCTGTGGGAAGTGTGCTTCTGCATATGCCTTGAACATGGTGAGGTATGAACAAGGATGGGCAGCATTCCATGGTGCCCATGGAATGAGAGGCCACTCACCTTTGTGTCCTTACTGCTGCAGCAGTGATGTACTTGTGGTATGTTGAGTATCACAAATAGTTGTCATGGCATTGCACACAGTTGTCTTACCTGCAATGAGCTGCAGCGCTGTGAAGAACACAGAAACAGTTAAAATGTCAGATTGTAAGACAAAATTGCTATTTAACATTCTCACCAACACTACATTTATTTGTCTTGAAAACTGGGAAACTTGGTGGATATTTCAAGCTCTCTCAGTAAGCCTTTCCTGGTTCAATGCTATTTTTACCGAAGATATCACCAGCCCATCTTGCAAGTGAAGCTTTCAGTAGTTGTGCTACATGAAACCAGGCAGAGCTTGAATGACAAGTCTTCAATACTGCATGGGCTCATTAGAGAGATTTGTATTCCACAGTGGGCTGAAGGAGAGGTAGTGACCTGGGAGACTCTGAGCAGGCATGAAACCACAGAAACAGCAGCAGAAATGACAGCAGATGGCAGGGTCAGCTCATTAACTGCATTTATCTAATGGAAAAGTTCCCATATAGTCAAATAACAATAAAAAAATCATCTGTCAGAAATTCCACCTGGTCATAATTGATCATCATTAATAAATCTATTCCAGAACAAGCTGCCAAAATCTCAGCTATGATCATGTAACTCCAACTAATTAACAAACAACAATCACTGAGGTGAGTTGCTTTGGCTAAGTGACAAAAGGAACCAAAACTGAGGCTGCTGTTGGCAGAATGGAAAGCTGCTTTGTGAAGGTATGCTAGGCTGACAAAACATCTGGCTAGTTTGCTGTTTTGGTCTTTGATAATCTGTGTTTTGTGAAACACAGGGTTGTAACACTTTGATCTAGAAACATTGATTATACATAGAAAACTGAATACTGCACCTACATTATCCTGAATTTGCCCTGAAAACTATAGGTTTATCCCTGATTTCTACCTTGGTCTCTAAAAAAAAAAGGCAACAGACAGGAGTCTACCTGTTGTAGAAAAGAGACTCCACTTAAACCATATTGATAATTTATTGACATAATACTGACAAGTTTCAAACCATAAATTAACCTTTCATGAAATTATCTGTGCTGTACTCCTGAAAGAACACGACACTCCCCAGTAAGCTAGTTTTGCTTGCCTCCCCGTCCTTATTTTGAGGGGCTAGTTTAGAACAGGTGCTCTGAAATGTGTGCAAGTGCTTGCAGTAAGGCAGGATCTTAGAGGCAAGAAAGCTTTGTGCCATGCAGTCCTTGTATAACATATTTAGCAGCACTAAAAGTAAATTACTTAATAATGACAGAGAACGACAGTTTTTTAATCTCACTGCTGAATCCTCAGCTTGGCTGTAGCGCAGTCAGCAGCACTTCACAAAGGTATTGCTGCAGTTGGTTTTATTTTTATCTGGAGCAGACAAATTGCTGTGGCTTCTCCTCGGGTCTTCTGTAGGTGTCTTGTGCGCCCTGCCTGGAGAGCAACACATTGACAAGGTCATACAGCAGTCAAGGGAAGACTTGCACTCTGCCTTACCTGCTTTGGCTGCATTTCAGTAAGTGCCTATTAAATGATGCTTCTGCACAGCACAGTCAGAATAGCGCAATGCAAGCAAAAGAGCAGGTTCCCATCCTTAAGCATATTTCCAGTGGGAAATCATCGCATAGTAAGAGTCAGAAAATAGGTAAATAGATAAAATATCAGAAATACTGACTCCACAGCAGAGGCTGCTCTTGGGCAATCGGGTTATTAAGGTGAGTACATTGCTGTATGAGTTCTCAGCACCCGAAGAAAAATACTGAAGGTAATGTTCAGGTCAAAAAGATATTGAGTTCTTCAAAAGGGATATGTTTTTGCACAAACAGGTTGTGAAGGGGCGCTAGTTTCTGATTTTTTCTAAATATGTTTGCAATAAATAGCAGAGACTACTGGTAGATAATGAAGATATTAAGAGAATGTGTCAAAGAATAGTTTATTATTATTATTATTTTAATGATCTTATAAAATTATTTAAGCAAAAATAAATTAAAAATTTTGTTTTCCAGTGCTAATGTTCTCACTTTTTGGTTTTGTTTGTCTCTTCAGACTAAAGACTCTTTTAAATTTAGTGGTTTATTAAGCAGAGGGGTTTTTGGTAGGCTTATATATTATGCAATTGAGAATAGCCACGTAGTCCTTTGTGTAATTAGAATTTTTTATGGAATGAGAACAAAAGTATTTAAACTTCAAGACTGGCTCACTAAAATATTTTTGGTTTAGGCAGATTGCAACCAACATAATTTTGTTTAAGTTCCTTCCTCTAAAATTACTGTATCTAACAGGAGTATGAAAAATATATACGATCAGGTACATACTTGGGGTGAAATTGGAAGCTCTTTAAACCATTTAAAATCAGATAGTTCAGAGGCAATCACCTTCAACAGACTAATCTTGAAGTGCTCTGATGTGGTGGAAGAATTGAAGCATAAAATTGCAATTACTACATAGTTGTGTTTTATTTCTGTAATGTGTTTTGAAATCAAGTGATGCTACACATGAGAATTTTAAAAAGATTTGTTGATATACAGCATACAATTAATAAAAAATGCAAAATAAAAGAATTCATACTCTTTCTAAGCTGTCAGAAATAAATGAGAGCAGTGTGGCATGTTACAATTTGCAAATTTCTCATGTGTGTTTGGACAAAACCCCTCAAGTGTAAAACTTGAAGTAAATTGATAAGTCTAAAAGCACAATTAGTCTACTAAATCCTTCAGATTCAATAATTACCAGTTAAGTGTTACACACAACATTACTGGAAAAACATTTTTCATGACACTGAATGATTATCAGAGTAGCTTTGTGAAAACAAAAGTTTGGATTACCATGTCATCTGGATGCTGTTCCACAGATTTCAGAGTACTTAATCCCAATTTTCAAGAGACAAATAAATAAGGAAAATAGTTTTCCCTTTACCTCTTCAGTCCTAAATTCAAAAAACTCCTTACATTCCCACGCTGATTTCAAACCAAACTATGAATACAGAGATAAAAAAGTCAAACCCAAAAAGCACACCCTCTTAACTTCAAACCTATATACTCTGATCCCTAAACAAAGAGAAAACCCCAACATTTTAAAATTATTACCTTTAATTTATATTTTGTCCTCACACACACAGAATTTGCCCTAGCAGAGCTGATGACTTGTATCTCAGAGAGTCCCCCGACCAAAGCTGTAGTGAGGCTCAGTGCATATGACTTACAGTGTTACCCAGAAAATAGAGTTTTATTCTGGTAGTTGATCTTAGTTCATGCTATAATCTCTGTGTGTCACATGAAAATGTGCTTTATATGTGATACAAAACAAGTGGATGTTTTTGCCTCACTTTTCAACCAAGACATATAAAGATGCTTTCCCATTATCATGACATGGCATGACATGACATGACTAACTGCACAAAATATTCAAGGTACTTTGACAAATCTTTACTAGTATTTATGGAAGATATGGTTTTCTAGGCTTTTGACTTTTCAATGTTTGCAAATTAGTTTAACTAAGCCACAAGTCATGCAGTATTCTTTTTTAAGAATAAATGTTTTACTGTATGTTAAAAGCTTGAAAGTTCACATTTAATGTTTCAGAAGTTGGTATTTTCCCTTTCTTCTTAAAACCTAGGTCTCAGGCACCTGGAAAATATGTAAAATGATGAATTCCTTATGCAAACTACCTTTTTCTTTTTAGGAGAAATAGTTCAGCTATGGCTTAGTTCCAAAACTGAGGTCAGCCATCTCAATTTGATTTTAAAAAAGAGGTCTGACAAAAGATTCAGTAGAGTTGCTTGGATTTACAGCATTTTAACTCTCAACGGAACAGTTTAACCTGGAGAGAGCTGTTGAGTTTACCTGAATACACACGCTATATTGAATGCTATACATTTGAAGGGATATATGTATTCAACTGGCATCTGGCAGTCATCCAAAGGGACAAAAGGACAAGGCCTGACCTCACTCGCTCTTCTTTGTTGATACTTAAAAGTCTGTATGAATGTGTATCTTTGCATTTAGCATTCTCTAGGTTTGCAAACTGCCATGACCAAGGCAAGTTGGTTTCATCACTGTGCTGGGTAGCTTGGCATTTAGCTCAAGTGCAAGTCTGCAGTGATCGACCTGGTATTTCCCACAGCCTTTTCTCCTAGAAGGGAGACACCAACCCAATGTGATCAGAAGAGCCAGTACCTCCTCTTTCACCCCATAGTCCCATGTTAAAACACTCTGCTGGTACATGGCTGATCCATATGCAGTTTTCAGGTAAATCTTTGACCGCTATTGAGACTGTCACAATGTGGTTATGGTGTGGAGACCATATCACAACTTAGGGCAAACTTGCAGTACAGTTAGTAGTCCCTTCCCAAATTTTGTTAAATATGTACAATTAATTATGTCGAGATTAGTATGCATGTATTATTGTTATATGTAATATACTTTAAATGTGCTAAATATTAGTTGGTGAGCCTGGGAACAGATTCCCCAATAAAACCAATATGAATGTCAAACCCATTAGAATGAAGAGGTACATTTGTTCTTCCTTGTTACATGTCTTGTTCTGTCTCAGTTGTTGTACATGTGGTGTCCTGGTTGCTTTCCATTGGAAAATAGTCTGCAGCATTCTGTCCTCTACAGCTTCCCCGGCATACAAAAATGCTCTCCTTAACAGGCTACCAGTACAGGGTAAAGCGCTCCTGGTAAAGCTATCCCGGTTTGGGTGACATAATCAGCAATTTGCTGTATTGTCACACACAGTGTGACTCCGTTCATGTGTTTCTGAGGGGAACAGGAAACCATGACTCCATACCTGCCTCCAGTCTGCCTAAGCTAATTTCATTTTTCATTTAATAGTCACCTGCTGAAGCAGAGTCAGAGAGCAGCTCTCACAACTTGTTTAGCTCCCTGGGTGAACATTTCAGTGAATAAGACATTGACTATATCATCGTCAGCAGCAAAGTACCACAGCACACAGCTTGTTAAAAGAGCTAATCCAGATGCCTGTCCTCAGTACAGGGTTTGCCGCTTCCAGCCGAGTGCACTGAGGTACACAAGCCTTAAAAATGGTGCAGCTCCAACCATAGCTGTCCCTGCAGATTTAGTATTACCTAAGGAAATACCACTCTCAGATAGCTGAGAGTGGCTGCCCTGAGGACTAGCTGCCCCTGGGTACTTCCATCAGGGCAATGCATTCCTAGGAGTGAAAAAGAGACAGAGAAAGGCACAAACATGAAGGCTAGATACTTACAGTTGGTACTAGAGCTAGCCCTAAGTATATAAACCCAGAGTATATAACAACATTTGTTTCCCTGCAAGGGATATATATTCTTTTATTGACTAGTTTGCCGAAGAATTCATCTGGCCATAACTGAACACATTTTTACGGTTTTCTAAAGTGCTAACCAGCAGACATTATATTCAGATGAAAATATTTTGATCCTGAAGTTCCAAATTATTTATTGCTAAGCCTTAAAAGTTTAATTGTGTATGAATTTTCATGGAGGTCTGAGAAGAGCTTTGCAAAAGAAAGTGAGCCCTGTAACCTTACCTGTGAACATACAAAAATAAGCAAATTAACAACGTGATTGTTTTTAAGTGGATGTATCATCCATTTTAATGAGAGACCCAAAAACTTGCACTGTAATGCTTTCATTTGTCTAGGCATTTGTCTATGCATACACATAACTGAAGTCTGGGAAAAATTTTAGAATAATTTCCATTGCTTTCTCTGATTTCTACCATTAAATTTCATATTTTTAGCTCCTGATAAGGCTTTTTGTTGTGAGATTCAGCTTCTGTGGCTCATGCAGGAATGTCAAGATTAAAACTTGAAAAAATGAGTTTAAAAAATGTTTAAAAATTATCAAATATGAAATGAGAAAGAGACCCTTTCTCATTATTGGAAGAAAAATCTTCCATTAGGTGTTAAGTAAGTGGCTTCAAGGTCAAGTGATGGCAATTGAAATGCTGTATAGTTAAAAATGGTTACATTAGATTTGACTAATTTATGTGTAGCTGGAATGTACAGCGTGTCTTATTGGTGTGACCAGCAGACAGAGAATTACAAGTGAGCCAAAGCCTTAACTCCATCATGACTCCTTTGCCTGTTGCTTCCCTCTGGCATTAGTAGGGCTGGCACAAAGGAATTTGTCTGTCCAGAGTACACAACCTCAGCAGAATGGATGGCCCAGAATGTGTTGGGTGGACAAAAGTGGTCAGACAGATGATTTGCCAGTTAACTTACCCATAAATTTTACTTCTATGTAGATGTTTGTGTGTGTGTGTGTGTGTGTGTGTGTGTGTCAAGATAATGATGGTAAGAAGAGATCCAAATCCGCTCAGCCATATAACCATTGTTATCTCAGGTATCTAAACTCATTAACCTTCTGACTGAGTCTTTTACAAAAGCCATTCCTAATGACTCAAAATTTCTAACCAAAGAATGTGGATGTGCCTCAGAAGTAACAGATTAAGCTATACAGTTGAGATTTGCCTCCTACAAAGTAACACAGCTTGAACTTTACAGGAGCAGGTAATTCAGTACCTAAACATTATGCCAACCTGATCAGGTTTTGGAAACAATTAGTTTTGTTTGAAGCCCTTGAGGTCTAGCAAGAAATTTTAGAATATGCATTGAGCACTCTGATTGAGCTGCAGAAATTACAGGAGTGAGTTACCATTTTCTTTTCCATCTCAGCAATAGCAGTCAGTGCCTCTCTTGTACATAGAGTCAGAGAGAACATTCAATCTGGGATTTATGAATCAACCCTAGGAACTCTAGAGCTCCAGAAAGAAACCAAAAGGTGAGCAGGAAACTAGGATCAAAATCTCCTTCCCTATACACTTTATGGTACTTGCTTCTAACCACATGGTGCTTGTACACTAAATGCTGCTATTTTAAAACAAGCTAGATTTGAGAATACTGATCTTTTGGGATAAGATTAAATCATGCTCTGATATTCATATCAGATTTAAAAGCCTCTTCTGTTCTAAATCTGCCCTGATTTAGGTATGTGCAACTGTAGTTGTATGCTTGCAAGAAAGGAGGATTTCACAAAGAACTTGCAGGTCAAATGAGGAATTATCCACAAGGTTATATAACAGCTGAGCAGTAGGGTTGGGACCGTAACTCTGGATTTAAGTGTCTCAATTCTGCATCTGATGCCTAATCATTTATTGGCTCTAATTTCATGTGTTTGGAAGGAATTTTTCCCATGGGAGCTTTCAAAATGCAGCTCTAAAAGACTGCAGCTAATTGTTCTTTGAAGCTTTTGGATTCAGAAGGTGCTGATGTAATTTAGAGAACATTTTAACTCAGCCTAGGCTATACAATTAGAAGTAAAAATTGATTCGGCAAACACGATGTGCTCAGAACATGGTGACCTGACAACCTGTAATAAGGTCCCCAAAATATGTGCTAAAGAAAGGCAAATGGAGATGCCAATTGCTCCTTGCAGTGACACCCACTGTTTCCCTGTAACATTGTGTCACATACTTGTTTTAAATATATTAGTAAATAATGTAGTATGCTTTCTAAAGTGACAATAGATGGGAAAAAAATGAACAAAGTTATGTGTAGCATTAGTAAAGAAAAGCTTTTAAGAATGATTTGATGCTGCCACTAGCTGCAGACTAGCAACTAATTATACCTGCCCCTCTGGCCTTGTGTTTACTCGCAGGGAGATTCTGATTGTCCGGCGCTGTGCTGCTGTCACTGTCCACGGCCAGCACTGCTGTTGCTCGTGAGAAAACAATGATATCACATACTCCACTGCTGACTGAGGAGGTGGTTGTGTGAACTGGAAACAAAAGAGACAGCAACTGTCGCCATACACTTCAAAGTGCTGTGCTTGGGGTACATGTCCATTCAGTAATTGCACAGGAATTCAGTCACAGCAGGATTTTGTAATTACACAGCTTAATTGTTCCTGCCTATTATAAAGGGATCTTTGTTTTTGCCATTTGTCTTTCATGTTCACCCACACTTTCTATTATATTTCTGCTTGCTTGTCCCCTGCTTGTCCCTTACCAATTTCTCCAGAACTACTATTTGCTATTTCAATACACTTCACTATGCACGCCTCGTTGTAATTTTCTTATGCCTCTGCTGTTTTAGTGTTTCTATCCCTGTAGCTCTCAGCCTGCTCCCCTACTTCTATTTCAGCTCCCATTCTCTCACTGAAAACCTCTCATGCTGATTTTACTTAATGCAGTATAATTAAGAGTAGGGTTTTTCAGAGGGAAAAATGTCACTTCTCACAGACTAAAATGGAAAATTTGGCAGATGATATCAAATCTCGTAAAAAGACTTTAAGATCCTTGTGGGGTCTTGAGTTTAGTTTATTTGTTGGTATAGACCTTTTCCGTGTTTGTTTGAGGACCATTCGGAAGGCCAGTATCACCCATAGATTTGTCTTAAAAGAAACCCCAAAAAACCAAAAAAGCTGCAAAGACAGAAGACCAGCAATTAGGGAAAAATTGGCTTTGGCTTGTTCAGTATGGTTACTTAAAAATCTGTATTTTGTAACTATTTGTATGCAATGTAAATAATAAAACTATTACTTTTTTTTTTTTTTTTTGTGGTGGCTGCCTTTCTAGTGCATCCTTGAGGCTATTTCAAAATTGGTTCCACAAGAGATGTGGCAGCACTGACCTAAGAGGGAGGGAGAAGAACGCAACTCTGCCGGTGTGCGTGCACATTGTATCACATCCATCTGTCTCGTTGAAAAGACATGTTCGTGCAGCACAGAGCTAACAATGGGGCAACCCTTATTCTGAACCCATCAATACTATGTGGGGTAAAGAAACTACCTGCTTACCCCAGAAGGTAAACATCAGCAGGCTGAAACAAAGTAAACAGGTACTCTGAAACCCTGGTTGGCACTCTTATCAGCTGACCTCTCATCAGCCATGAACCACCCACAGTGATCAGCAAGACTCAAAGTGCTGACTACTCTGCTTACACTGCTAAGCTAGATGAGCGTGCTGTTATCATCTTGAGTACTGTTATTTTTTTGGCATGAACTATCTAGTTTGTGGTCTTCCATGAATGTTACAGCAACTGCAGAAGCTGCTTTATTTTTAAGCAATTCTGCTGCACATCTCTATGGACCTGGAATGGCCACCTTCCACTGGCAGGTCTGTACCTACACCTTTCCATCACTGCTGCAGGTGCCAACTTCTGCCACCAGCCATTAAGCCACTCTTAAGGGCTACAAGGAGGATCTTGGGTCTGAATGTAAAGAAGGCAGTGGGGTATAACGAGATCTAGGGGAACTATGTTGCAGGTATCAGAGGGCATTGAGGCTAGGCTTCATGCCTGAAAACACTGCATCCTCCATGTAGTGTGGACATGGGCAGTGTACCAGGTCCATACTGTGTGAGTACAAACAGGGCATTCAGTCCTGCACTCTCCCTCACTGGGGGCTGCCGGTGGATGACTGTGGTGGTCAAGCCCAGCTGGCTGGCTGATGAACACCAAGCTACTTTCTCATTCTCTCTCATCCGCTATAGTGTCAGGGTTCATACAGCCAGTGTGACTGGACACTGACATTCTTCTAGAACAATATAAAAATATGACAGGAAGGATTTGTCTGTTTTGTTTGGCTATGTTTTTTTCATTGCAAATCGGAATCTAACATCTGAGGCACCCACACTGCAGATTACAAAGGATTTGTGGCACTGCAATTTCCAATCAAGTCAGCTGTCCCGAGTCAGAAGCACCACCAGAATCCACTTCATGGCAGTCAAAAGGTGTGTGTGGTAACGTGGAGGCAATATGGATACAAATAGTGATGCAAACCAAATTGCTTTACTAACTGTTAAGTCTCCATGTCTAAGAGCTATGAGCTCACCAAGGAAATTCTTAAATACTTTAAATATATACAAGGCTCCAATAATGTGCCTGCTGAATTATTAAAGAGCCCTTGGTTCTTTTAACACGTTAAGAGAAAGTGCAAAGGAGAAACAAAGAAGGAATAATACAAAGGGTAAAAATGCCTCCACATCCTGATCTCATCAAAGTATTGTGGGAAACTTGTAAATAAAGAAAACAAATCAATTCACACTTCATCAACTGCCTAACAACTTGCAAACAGCTAATTGCACACCTTTAAAATGCATGTAGAGGAGAAATGATTTAGAAATAAGCTTCTGTAATGAGAAAGGACAGCACAGAAACACTGACTCCACACAGGTAAATTCACACCTTTAAATTCAGTACATACAGTACTGAAAGAATGCACTGTATGTAATAACAAAGTAACTGTTGGTTGTTAATCTACAATGATTGCTCTACATTTCTTTTTTGCTATTTCTAAAACATTGGTTCTTACTTAAAAGGAAGATAAGGATTTACACATTACACATAAGAATTGAATGCTAAATTGATTAAACATAATGAAGACTATCAAGTGTTAAGTAATATTAGGCTGAGTTACTTTCACGTTTCCAAATATTTAGAACCTGTGTTAGCCCAGTAGTTCAGGCTCAGTAAATATATTATTGCTATGGCTAGCAGCAGAACATTAGATTCACACTGATTTTTCAAATCCTCAGGACTCATCAGGCTCTGCTGAGCTCGCTTTAGTGTGCCTGCAACTCTTTTTTACCTTGTTTGCCTATAACAACAATCATTTAATGATCAGAATGTACTTATCTAATATGCTGGTTTCCATGTTGTGACCAGTGCTAGAACATGAGGACATGAGCAAATGGAATGAAGCTGCATCAGAGGAAGTTCAGATTAGACATTCAGAAAAGGTTCTTCACTGAAAGAGTGGGTTGTCAGTCACTGGAACAGGCTCCCCAGAGAAGTGGAGCTCCAAGCTTGTCAGTGTTCAAGAGGCACGTGGACAACACTCTTAGTCATATGCTTTAGTTTAGATAGTTCTGTGAGGAGCAAGGAGCTTGACTCAAAGATCTTTATGAGTCCCTTTCAACTTGAGATATTCAATGATTCTATGATTCTATGTTTTACTTTTGTGTAATTTTTTATAATTGTGTGATACTATTATAATACGTGGTAATAAACAGTTACTTGTTAGAATGAAATGTTTATACCCTTACCATAATAATGCAATGCAGGGGATTACAGTCATGGAATAACAGGAGTGACACCGTAAAATGACACTGTAAGATGACACTGAAAACTTCAGGGCTGTAAACAAGACACCATCAGTCAGTTAAAAATACACTGACTTGGGAGGTTGGAAAAGCCAGTTGCAAGGGTAACAAAGAGAACAAACAACTCCCACCACACTGAACCAAACCATCTTAACACCTATGGAAATAACCAAAGGTGAGTATAACATCGGCAATAGAGGTGGATGGCAAGAATTTTTTGTAAGAATTTTAAGTCTATTGCTATAGAGATTTTTTTCCCTATGTAGTAGCTCTGTTTTCTTTTTCTGTAATTATTAGATCTGGACTGATAAATCTTTCACTAGCTTGTCAAGAATTTAACTACTTTGACAACAGACTCTTGACTTCTCAAATTATGTTTGTTTCCTTCTTTCCTATGCAAGCATTTGAGGGTAATAACTGTTCCTCAAGGAAAGCCAACACAATTAAGTTGACTACTATAAGTTATTTATTTTACCCTTCAAAGATTATGACAGTTTAACAGACCAATGACAGGACTTCAGGAATCTTTTTGTGTATCGGTTCTTCTCTTTTTTCCCAATGGAGAGGTCACTACAGAGTTTTATGCTCTGCTGCCTGCCTGACCAACTGGAAGCAAAATCTACTTTATTCTGACCAGACTGAGTTTCAGTATGTGTGAGGCATAACATAAATAGTATATGATCATCAAAAGAGTGACAACACAAAGGAACAGAAATGTTTGTCCAGATATCTTTATATGGTAACTTCTATACAGAGTCATAGTCAACCCAAACCAATCATCTCTGTGTAAGTGAAGAGCACTGAACCACTGATAAGTGTACAGGTATTAACATCAGTCAGGGAATTTTGGTTGTTACTCCCACCAGCATTTCACAGAATTTGGTACCAGCCTTCAGCCAGGTCCCTGGGAACTCTGGCACAGGCAGGGTGGGATGCTTCTCATCCTATGGCAAGCATCCTATATACCTGAGTGAGTCATCAAGATGCATGCATTAGCAAGTGAGGAGAAACAGGGTCTTTTAAAATGTGATTTGTCTTTTTTTTTTTTTTCCAACATACACCTATGAATGAGATTAATCCTGTCCTGTCCTGTGTCCCCTTCTTGACATAAAGAAAATTTAGACAAAGAGTTCATATGTAGATAGCTGCATTATTTACTGAAAATAAACTCCCTTTTGAAAAAAATCCACAAAAATGAGTGTGTGATTCTTTATCAAAAACCATTATCAGAGCCCAGAAACTAGCAGGAATTAGGTGCCTAGTCATGTAATGAAATGGAGATGTATAATAATTAAGTAATTCTGAAGATGCCATGATCATATTTTTCCCAGTAATATATCAGGTTTAAGATTTATTGCCCTCTTTTGTGCCACACCATTGATTTCTGCACTTGGGCCAGGAGTTCTTCAAGCCATAGCTGGACAATATGAAGCATTGATCTGCAATATCCGTTTAAGCAATCAGGCTTTTTGATCCTGTGCCCTTTTTTCACTGCGCCTTTTCTGTGCTCTCAGGTGGTTGAATCTAGCTCAATATTTTCCTCCAAAGCACACCTCCTCAGAATAGTACACTCAACACCACTCAAACATTCATTTCTTTACTACATGGAGGAAGATAAACATGCCTTAAATACTCTACAGATAGTTGTATTCCCGAACACGAGGTACTTGATTTTAACTCAAAGCAGGTCTTAGGTATCTCTTAGAGATTTTCCATGCTCTTAAAATGCAAAATGAAATTAAGCTAGAGGAAACTGAACTAAATGTGTTTTTAGCATAAAGCTTGCTGCAGTCTGTTAAGAGCCTTTTAAATGGATCCTGTAGTGAAAAAGGTTTATGGGTTGCTGAGAAAGCTTTAATGGTACTCTCAACGGAAGAGTAATTGAAGAGGTGGGTGAAAAGGGCACCCTTTTTCTTTATTTCAGTCACGGATGCATCAAGGCATGGAAGCAGCAAAACATTTTCAGTACCTATTTGTTAGAACTGAAAGCAAAAAACACCAGTCCTCTTTTTCTAGGTACCAATGCAGTAGAAATACTTATTAGGAAAAAAAAATGGTGCATCATTTGCAGCTGCTAACTTTAGTATCAGCTTTGATAAATTTCATTTTATACACAAATGAATGAAGAGTAAGAATGGGAATTTCCTGCTAGTTGTTTAGCACGCACCTGATTTCAAAATGAAGAGAACTGATGAGCCATGATTTGATCTTCAGAGGTTTACAGCAAAGGTCTTTAAGCTGAAAAGCATATCAGCTCAAGAGTTTAGTGGGAGTTTTCATACTGTGAGCTTTGAGTGCATGGAAATATCAATGCACATTCCCATAAGGTGCTTCTCTAATGTTACAATTTGAAGTACAATATTGTGTTTTGCAGCAATATTTTTGAACAATTTGTGAAGGTTTCCCAGTTAAAATTTTTACATGAAAATGAAGATGGTGGATACCAGTGGCAGAATACTCTATTTATTCCTGTGCAATGCACTGAAAAGCTCACTGTAGAATCTGAAAGTGAGCACACAATTCAAATGTGTTAAAGAATGCATTAATCAACAACAAAGTTAGTAAGAATTACTTGATTGTAAAGGTAATACTTATTTAAAAATGTGTCAAGGGAAAACAAAAAATGAAATAGGGTAACAATCACTGATTTACCCTGGGTAGCAAATATGTTTCCATCATATGATATACATCATATCACATATTTCAGAAAGCAAAATCACACTAAAACTAATTCTGTTTTTTTGTGAAAATGTTTTAATCATTAAAAGCAGTAAGCATTGCTGAAACATTCAGATTCGACAAGAGGCTGGGTATGTTGTGTTTGGAATAGCACGTAACAAGAAATTTTATAATTATGTATACATAATTCAAGAACCTTTTACTAAAAATAGTCTTATAGTATGACTTCCAGTTCAGTTAATTAATAAGTACTCTATCATATTTCCTTCTAAGATAGTTGCTTCCTATGTCAAGAACTGTGGAAATATTTTATCCCTGTAAAATCATAGAATCATAGAATCAACCGGGTTGGAAAAGACCTCCGAGATCATCAAGTCCAACCCTTAATGATGTGGTCAGCCAACTATGCATTCATATGTTCATAGCTGAGCTTCAAAGTCAAGATAATTTCAATTATAAACAATTTTATATTTGATCTTAAAATAACATTTTAATAATAAATTGCAAATAACTGCTGAGAGTCAAGCAGACGTGTCATTTTATATTGTGTTCTGAGAGTGGCCTGACTAGTAGAAATATCTCCCAGCATCTAGTTAGGGACTCCCTGAGCAACAGGTACTTTCTATGTGTTTGATAACCTTTAATGGATTTCTTTATCATGAATTTGCCCATTGACTCTTAAAGGTACATGAACTATCTGGAAAAACCTCCTGCTTCAGACTATACTGGCATCTGCACTTCCTATGACAACTTATGAAAACAACAAAACACTGACTGAAAACACAAACCCTAGTGTATCCATTTGCACTAGACAGGAAAAACCAACCTCGTGCTGGTTTTGGCTGGGGTAGAGTTAATTTTCTTCTCAGTGACTAGTATGGGCGTGTTTGGAATTTGTGCTGAACACAGGGCTGGTAATTTAGAGACGTTTTTGTTATTGCTGAGCAGTGCTTAGAGCCAAGGCCTTTTCTGCTTTGCATACTGCCACATCGGCTAGAAAGTTGGGGGTATGGAAAGTTGGGAAGAGACAGGTGACAGGTCAGGACAGGTGACCTAAATTGACCAGAGGGATATTCCATACCATATGACATCATGCTCAATACAGAAAGCTGGGGGAAGAAGGAGAAAGGCATGAGGGGGACACATTTGGAGTGATGACTCTTCCCAAGTCATTATGTGTGATCTTGGAGATGGCTGAACACCTGCTTGCTCATGAGAAGCAGGGAATTAATTCCTTGTTTTGCTTTGCTTGTGTGCGTGGTTTTGCTTTTCATAATAAACTTCATCTCAACCCATGAGTTTTCTGGCTTTTACCATTCTGAGTCTCTCCCTCGTCCTGCTGTGGGGGAGTGAGTAAGCAGCTGTGTGGGGTTTGGTGGCTGGCTGGGGTTAAACGATTCCAAACCCCCATCCATGGAGACAGGCCTGGAAGCACAATGCAGCCAGCTCCAATCTGGTATGCACTAGGAAACCCATCAGCTGAACAAATATCCTGCCTTTTTGTGAGCGTACAATGTATGCAACTTACAGAACTGGTTTGTACTGAAATATAAGAACTCGCAATATTATATATGAATATCCAAACACGTCAGTATGGTCCAATTGCCAAAAAATGGCCACAATACAGTTGAGTCCTTGTATATTTGGATTTACATCCTCACTGAATGAAACCACGGCCGCCGCAATCCAACGGCCTCGTGCGCTTGGACACTCAGACTGTAAATACTGGCGCTGAAAGAGGACCAGACCAAGCACATTATTTTAGCAGAGGGCCTGCTCCGTGCCTGGCACCAGGTGAGCCTGTCAGGCCGCAGAGCCGAGCACCGCCGCAACTCCGACCCCTCAGGGCCGGCCGGGGCGGCCGCTCGGGAGCACGACGGGCCCCGCGCCGGCCCCCCACGTGACCCGGGCGGCTGCGACCCGCCCCCCGCGGAAGGAGTAAAGGGTAAGCGAGCACAGGCGGCCGGGGGCGGGCGGAGCGATGGGAGCCGGGCGGGCTCAGAGCGCCGCAGAGTCGGGGCGGGGAGGCGGTGGGGGAGCCTGCTGGGGGAGGGGGGAGGGAGGCCGGGCAGGGGAAGACGGGGCTCGGGGTGGGGGTGGCAGGGAACGACAGGCGCCCCGCGGCAGGCCCGGCCGTGAGTCCGCGCCGGGCGCTCTGTGCCGCCCCCGCCCCGCCCCTGCCCCGCCCGCCCGAGCCGCCCCACGGGCGGGTCCCCGCGCGGCGGAGGGGCTGCTGGTCCCGGCACGCAGCCGCTGAAGGCTCTTGGCAGCGTGTTGGGTGTAGGGCTGTTCCCTTCTTCCTCTTTCAAATTACCGAGATACCAGTGCCCAGGGGGAAGGGACTGGATTAAACAGAGCTTACAGAGCCAGCAGTGAGAAGTAGCGTTGTTCTCCGCATCCTCTGCCTGTCAGAGGCGGGGCGGGAGGCGATCGTGCCCCGGTGCCGGTGGGAATGTAGCATGTGCGGGGGAACAGGCTGGGAAGCGACTCTGGGGTTGTTCTCCCGTTCGCTGGCATCATGTCCTGCACCTGGGACTTGTGCTGTGCACTGCTCTTGGTCCTGGACTGGATGCAGTTCTTGCTTAACATATTTTCCTGCTTTATTAAATGTCTGTCAGATATCATGTGTGCCCTATGATGAACACAGTTAATGGCAGTTACCTAGTATTCTGATGGAGTGGCTTTCCTGTTACCCTACATCATGAACGTCTGAGAGAATTTTTTTTTTTTTTTGTTTATAATGCTACCACTTGTCTTAAAGTGGCTGCTTTTCTGCATCTGGTTCTTGTCCTTCAACCTGTTCTTAGTTAAATGCTTCTCTGTATAAAGGCTGCAATGCTTGAAGCTGAAGAGATTCAGCCAGTTCCTAATATAGGTCCTGGTGTTCCTACCTTTTTAAAGGAAAATTATTTTTTTGGGGAAGTTGGTGAAAAGCTTAGATAGAAAAAGTGCAGCTGTAGACTAACCTTGTAAAAATCTTTTAATTAGCTAGTATTCCATTGCAGGATTTTTTTGTTGTTGTTGATTTTTGTTTTCTTTTTTCTTCATATCATTGCTGTTCTGTGGAAGTGGAGTTAATTGAGCACACTGAGATACTAAAAAAAGGCAAAAGTGGTCTAGGAAAGCTGCTTTACATCCCTCTAAATAACTTTCTTGTACCAGCACATTTTTATTTTCTTTTTAGTCCCCAAAAGCATATGTCATACATACTTGTTCATTGTTCAACTAGGGAGAAAATAGAAATTGTCAACAGAATATACTTGGAAGACAAGTATTGGGGATTTTCAGATTAAATGAAATAATTTCTCTAAAAGACTTCAGAATTAGGCTTGATTTTTCCATTATGCAGCTTTGTAACTGAATCCATGTGCATTTTGTGAAAAAATGTAACATTTTTAACTACTCTGTTTAGGAGATTTCCAGGAGTCTTCCATTTTATTTACTTTCAAAATTACAGATTCTTCTGTTTAACTTGTATGTTGTTACTGAAATAAATTTTCTTCTGGAATTGGTGATAAATAACTATACACATGGTATAGTAGTGGGTGGCATCCAGATCCATGAGAATAGTAGTTTTAATCATGCTGAACAATAATTTTAAGATTCAAATCACTTCACAGTCACGGTTGGAATTTTATATTGAAAACTTTATAAGCTGACCAATGTGCCACAGATTTCAGCTATTTCTGGAAATCTGTATCCTTATGTTTGCTGTTTAGTTGTTTTGTTTATTCTCGAGACCTGAGAAATTTATATAGCAGTTGAAATTGTCACAAATCCCAGACTCAAAATCAATATGGTGGGGAACGATTGCTACAGAATACACTAGGTACGGTCTTAACAAGTCCCACAGTGGCCCCTAATGTTCCAGGAGAACCCGAGTTGTTAAAATAAAGGAAGTTATTTTTCGAAGGCACAATTTTCTGTATTAGTTTGTACATTTAGTGTATTGATATGGCACAGAGAGTAGATAGTAAGTAGTTGGTTCGTCAGGCCTTACTGCTGGATGATTTCATGGGAATAGACTGTTGGGGAGTCAGTTCTAATTTCCCTACTTTGAGCAAGCGTGCACAAAACTGCCTTTACAGTAGTTGTGGGAGAACTAGTTATTTTTGTAAAATACACTGAAAATTGAAAATACCTTTCAAATGTTTCTTGCATTCATTTGTTCTTGTGTTCTTTGGATTTTCCATTAGGCTAGAAGAAACTTCCCTGTTCCCTACTAAATGTACTTGGTCTTAACCCAAATGCAGAAGCTTTAAGAAGAATTTGTTTCTGACAATATTCATGTTTAGAATTGAATGCTGTTATTCTTAGGCTTCTTATTGAATGTTATATGAATACTTAATGTTATATATTGTGGTTAAAACTGAATATTCCTTTTTTGTCGTTGTTTTTGCCTAAATTGAGTTCTGGATAATCACAACTAAGAGGACAGGTTCATGGTACTGGAAAGAATCCAGAGAGCTAACTAGATAAATGTGCAAATTCATTTAAATTCAAAGGTTATGCTATTGTTTACAGTTAATATAATTTACAAATTCAGTGAGTTTTGAAGCAACTGTTCATTTATGCAGTCTGCTCAAGACCAAAACATAACAGCAGCTACTAGATGTCCATAAAGAACACTTAAAATCAATTTATAAAATTAACTTACTTCACATGCATTGAATCTTTAGGCTCAAAGCAACACAGGACTTTCAGTTGTAAAAAGCTAAATACCTGTTATGTTGCTCTCTTAAGTGATTTCCAAAATTGATGGAATTTAGTACTTTCCTTTACTTGCAATATATATTAATGATTATTAGTTATTTGAAGATGTAGAAACATGAGTAAAAACAAATATTGTAACTTTTATGTTAGAAAAACTGGTACTCTGTCACCTGTGTGATGGTACTTGAAACATACTGCGTTACATCTAAAGTTTAAGTGCTCTGAAAAGATCTGATTTGTAACAATTACTGACTTTTTTTTTGTATTGCAATTCTTTTTCTTGATGCTTGTATGTATAAAATGGAATAAGAACTTTTCAGAACTGAGGAATGGCTGATTACTCTCCATCCTGAACTTGTTGTTAATTTGGTTGCTGAGCGTAACTTTGATCTACAACTGTATTTTCTTCAAATTTTTCTTTATGTTTGAAAAGTCAGTTATTTTGTTTGGAAGTACAAGATTGTCTATGAGGGTAAAATTTCTATACTTGAGACACAAAATTAATTTTTAAGAGTAGTAATATGAATTTCTTTCCAATTACAACCAATATGTGAACTGAGCCTTTGTACATGAGATAGATCCCAATGATGGGATGTAATAATATTAAATTAAAAGAAGAATCGGTTCCATATTAAATTTATTTTTTTCCCTTCAGTAATAATTCTGTGACAGATTATGTTGCGGAGTGTTGTGGTTTAAGCTTTTTTATTTGATTTGTGACCTGAAAGCTTGTTGTGTTGATCTGTTTTTTTCTGCTTCTGAGAACTTCTCTGTATGTTATAGCTCTGATAAGATTACAAAAGTGGATTTTTATTGTTGTTTTTCTTTATTGTGGTATATTGGAAAAAAAATCTTGCATATTTCATAGTGATGGGAGCTATTATATGGAAATTGTAATTGCTTTAATTCAAATTTAGGCATAAAAAATGGTACAAAATGGAGTTGAAGCTAACAAAATCTGCTGCTTTGTATTTGGAACAAGCAAAACATCTAGGCATCAGGACAAAATGACTGACTTAGAAGAAAGAGAATAAGAGAGCATACACGTGTAGTTGCTGAAACTGTTGATTAGGTTAGGATTTGTTGCTTCAATGACACAGCAGTTGTTTCCAGGACCTACGACATTTCCAAACTCACAGTAGAGTGCTATTCTTTAATGTCTGTGTGCCAGGGGTTACAGAGAGAGTAGTATGATGGAGGAATAGGATGAGCAAAACCTGAATACAGAATATAAATACATTAGTGGAATAGACATGTTACCACTATGGTGGAATAATACCAGGATGAAGCTCTCTTTATTGAAGGATACATGAGAGATCCTTCTGGAACTAGGTAGTATTTTTAAATGAAAACTTAACTACATTGATCTATACTGATTATTTTAACTGACGACTTAAGTGGGCTTGTCTATTTTGATTCTTCTGTGGCATTCATCACCATCATATCTGTGCATCAGCCTGTACTTGGATAAATTTATGTGATTTAAATCAGCCTACTAAAAGGTCTGCATACTTGTACCCTTACAGTAATCCATGTAAAGTAGAAGTTATTGAAATGTACAACTAAAGTGGGAAATGAGTCAGGCTGCATGGCAGTAGTTAGCTCAGGCCTTGTATCATGAAAGGTTGTAGAAAGGGCACATGTTAAAAAGATCACACAAATTCTGATACTGAGCAACATCCTGTTCCTCATGGTTGTTAGACTAGGTATAACCTTGTCTTCCAGTTAGACCAGTCTTAAACCAAAAGCTTTTGTTCTCAGTTTTATGTTTCATAGGATGCAATAAAATTGGGCTCATTCATGTGTTGTGGTATTTTCTATTATGAAAGTCTTCATTTTCAAACTGTATACACCTGAATTCTAGTGTGGTGCCATTGATTTATACAAAAATGCATATCATGACAGTTGGTTATTTCAATGGATTATAGATCTATATATAGTGTAGTTACTGATTCATGAAAAAGATCAAATAGGTAATTTCAAAAAAAATGTAGCAGTCTTGGCAGGGTAGGTGTTTTGCATATAGGTTGTAATTCCCTTCTTCCTATTCCCTCACATGCCTTTTTGTAGAAGCACATCAGGGGCCTTTCTATTTCCTTTGTGGATGACTGCTAATGCCTTGTTTTTACAGCTATTTTTCCTATCATACTTCTGCGGGTAATTTTTAAGTACCTAGGTTTACAAATATATTGTAACCTGGGGCTTTCTGAATTACTTGGTGATTTTCTACAGGCTGTTTGATAAACAGTGTCTTCTAATGTGCAGGCAAGTGTAAGAAAAAGTAAACAGTTTATACATAGAGAGCTATCTAAATAGTATCTCTTCTCCATATGTTATAGTACCCACGAGAGGCTCATTATAATACCTGGACCTTTTGTGCACCAAATACTTCAGTCCAGATAATGCTGTGCTCCATCTGCCTTAATCTCTGAGCTGCACAATATGAAATTCTTAATGCTTTGACCTGCTATATACTAGCATTTTTGAGCTTGGATTTTTCTTGTCCGTGTTGCCATTTTAAACAACTTTTCAAGGTTGTTGCTTTGAAGTTTTTCAGTTCTACTGAATTATTCTATTTTATTGGCTTTTTTTTTCCCTAAACCAAGTGTGACTTATGAATGTTGAAAAGTGTATGAATCTCTAAGTTTTTTTTTCCTACTTTTTTGATTTTTTTTTTGTTGTTGTTGTTTTGTTTTTGGTTTTGTTTTTTTTGTTTCTGTTCTGTCTTTAAAGTGTTGTGATTGTTGATCTTATTCAGGGTGTCACTGACTGGGCAGAGATCCAGACGTATAGGTTGGGGAATTTATTTTTTTCAGCAAACAGTACTTTGCTTGCTTCACTGACATGCATTTAAATCTGCTGTCAACATAAACCAGATACTGCACTATATTTCAGAATTTCACTCGAGAAACATGATGCTCTTAAAATCTGCAGATGTTTGAGAAATTTCTAAGAGCAGAATATTATTTCCAAGAGTAATAGCTATCTAATGTTTTATTTATATATAAACAAAAACTCCAAGCAGAATTTTTTTTCTTTTATTTTAAGGATCTTTGTTGTGTCTACCCTTTACCACCCTAAATTCTTTCCCCTGACTGCAGTAAATGCTTATAATTACTTTTTTCCCTTCTTTTCTCCTATGACCACCAAAATGTAAGAAAAGACAACACTGCAGATTTTAATCAAACAGTGTTTATCAGTTGAAGATTATCCTTTCACATGTAGAGTTACTGGTAGAAGATAATGCTGCAAACTGCCTTTCTGCTGCTTAAGTTCTAGCTCTTTCCCTGTGGCAGTGCAAGACAACTTGAAGCACCTCATACTGAAAGAATGATGGGTAACCTTCTGTTTACTGGCAGCTGGATGGTGAACTGTTGTGTCACTGGCCTGGCAACTTTGCATGTGCACACGCTTATCCAGTGGTAAATGCTTGTCTATGCTTTTTGGAGGGGAAAACTTGTGAAATAGACCTGGCAAAAATGTGTGCACTGTTCAGTGAGATACTGGCATGTAGTAACTTACCTTGGTGTTAAAAATATTTTGTTATAAGAAAGGATTCATTAGGTGGAAGCAGCAGTTTAAAAGGCAATTGCCAGCAGGTGAAAGGCAGCATTTCTTATAACAAAACTTCAGTTATGTTAAATAGTCTTGTACCTTGGCAGCAGTACCTGGATATTCAGCTTGCTTTTCAGAAGTATGACTAATACAATCAAACAACTTGTGTTTCAGTGTACTTTGTAGGTATTTTTCAATCATGTTTAGTGGTTCAGGGTTAAATAAATAGATGGGAGATAGCATAATATATGGTAAGTTGGAGTGGGATCATCCCATGTGTCATTACTTAGCTGCCCAGTTGGCCAAGTATGCTTTTAACTTTCTGATGTAGTTGCAAACTAGGACTAATTGTGTTACTGTGTGTCCCTCTGATATATATGACAATCTGAATTGATTTTGCATGTTTGCGGTTACCATGAGTGTGGAAATGACGCATTTGAAATGCTTCAGGTGTGGAAGTATTTAATAAAGAGAAGCTAGTATGTTGCAAATAACCTTTCTTTATTTAACACAATCCATCTTTGGGCGTCAGAAATTAATAATTACCAGTGTATGGAGAGAAAATCATTTATAATTTTTTTTTTTTTTCAAAATGCATAGTTAGATTTTATCTGGTTATTATTTAGCACAGGATCACAAGAAATGTTCAAATTAGCTAAAGGGTAAATGTCAAGTATCAAGACGTTCCTAGAATAGACATTTAAATTCTGATGAAGATTTATAGTTGTTTGGGGTTTTTTCCTTTCTCATGTGCACGCTCTTTTTTTTTTTCCACTGTGGGTATTGTGAGGCCTTAACAGATAAGTTTATTCTTAACAGTCCTTGTTGAAATTGCTACGTGTTGACGTTACCTCAAATTTGTTTGGTTTTTTTTTTTTCCCTTCATGTTTTCCAGATTATGGCACAGGCTCAGGGTTTGGGGAAGAGATACATTAAAGCCTTTTTAAAAGGTTTCTTTGTTGCCGTTCCTGTAACTGTGACTTTCCTGGATAGAGTTGCCTGCGTGGCAAGAGTGGAAGGAGCATCAATGCAGGTATTGCTGGAAATATCTTTTGTCTCTCAGGAAATTAAAAAGTGACTCTCCACTGACAATAGCAAGGTGGAAAAAAAATCTTTTTATCAATTGTTATTAAATGACAACATTGTATTATGAAATAGATTAATTTCTGCTTTGTTAAACAAATACTTTTGTGATATGAAAGAAAATCTTTTGAGAAGAAAACTTCCCAAAATTCTGTCTCAGTAAAAGGAAGAAGTAGTATGGAGAAGTAGTGATAAAGATATATTGTTTTAATACCTTCCTAGACATTTAGAAATATTTGGAGCAATACCTTTTGTCTCTTGGCATTGATGACTCACAAGGAGGCTTTATTAATTTTTAGTAGCTGCATTATAGTAACTGTAAGGCAAAACTATTTTTTGCCATACTTGCTCTTACTAGTGAACAGTAATGGCACCACTGCAGTGAAGAATGCTGAAAGTGGCATGAACAATATATAATATTCATATATTAATACGTGCTTATCAGGACATAGGTATCAGTTCAGTGTTTTTGCTCTGGTTATACTGAATGTTTATACAGTGTAAGCAAATAATTATAAATAGCCTGTGTAACATTTAGACAATAAATACTCATGTTACTGAACAGCTACTTTTCCTCTGGTTTTGGAACTTGAAAAAGATATGTTTTAATGTAGCCAATTTCTGTATTGTTGCTTTGCATTTTAATTCATAAGCAGTGCACATTGCTGTGCATCACCACTGATAACCGTAATATATTTTGTTCCAATCATGCAACATTGCAAATAGCATAGACTAAGAATTCTGATCTTGGATGTCAAGCCCTCTTTTCTGATTGTCTGGATAAGCTCAGAACCTTGAAGAGAGGCTTCATAGCAATCAAGACCAGCTGCTGGAGTCTGAATTGTGCAGTATTTACACAGACAAAGCTTGGGCTAGATCCTGGACTTGACTGATTTGTGTTTAACGCTATAAAAAACATCTGGGGATCTAGAGCCACATGAAACATTCAAGATGCATATTGGATT